>NC_136069.1:1047027185-1047627185 GCF_964261635.1 Lissotriton helveticus | reverse complement strand
TTCTCCACAACAATGTTGGAGGGATGGGAGAAGAAGTAGGGCTTGATGACAGTGGGCTGTTTAGGAGCAGGGTCCAAGTATAGTCATAGACAAAGGCAAAAAATCTCCAAGCAAGCAAAGTCCAAAGTCCATTCCCCGGAAGCCCTCGATATTGAGGGGATGCTGCTCGGCATTAATTCCCAATGAAGCACTCTACGTTTGGACGTAGAAACTATTCTGTAAGTTAGATCTCCTTCAGTGTAACAACCCAGCGAGTTGGGGCTAACTGGTAATTCGATGTTGATGCATGCAGCTTCAATGGCGACCTTGGTTTCTGCTGGTTTTATAGGCTGCAGAAAGATGGCAATAAGGTTCTTAGGGGCGCATTATGATGGAGGATTTTCCGCATCCTCCGGGCCGGTGGAAGCCACCGCCGGCCCGGAGGATGCGGAAAATCCTCTGCGGACCCACCAAAGACCCACCGCCACATTAGGATGGCTGGTGGGTCCTGGTTTCCGTCCGCCGCTTTTCCGCTGCGGTTGACTTACAACCGCGGCAGAAAAGCTGTAACATGGCTGGCGGTGTCTATCAGACACCGCCAGCCATATTAGGATGGCGTAAAAGAGATGCTTTTCCACTGCGGCTTTTCCGCCGTGGAAAAGCATGTGTAACTTCACTGCGGGTGCCCGTTGCGGGCCCCTGGGTGAAGAGAGGGTGGGCAGTGCACATGAGGGGTACCTATGGTACCCCCCTGCATTTGTATGCAGTTATCGGCAGGCACCGCACGGTGCCTGCCGCTTTCTGCATACAAATGCAATGTATGCATTTTTAACATTGCGGCGGGTGCAGCTTGAAGCTGCATCCGCCGCAATGTTAAAAATAGAGGATGTGACCGCCAGGGTGGCGGTCACATCCTAATTGGACAGGAGGGAACTCCGCAGGCCATGCGGAGGGTCCCTCCTCCTCGATGGTCGCGGACGGACTCAAGTCCGTCCGCGATCATAATGAGCCCCTAAGTCTCACTTCTTGCCTATTGACAGGAGTAGTACACTCAAACACTAGCCAAGGGTACCAGATCTGGGGGGCACCTCAGCTGCAGGGTCCACAGCAGGTCCAACTGGAACTGGTCAGCTAAGCAGATGCAGGGAGTTGGGTCTATGGAATCTTGTTGTTTCCATGTAGTTCAAACAGGAGGTATGTCAACCAACCCTTGAGTCATTTCTGGGGTCATGGGTTCAAGGCAAGCAGTCCCAGTCTTCCTTCAGTTTCCGTCGTCTGATTCTTCACAGGTCCGGGAGTGTGCTGAGGAGAGGTCTGTAGAGTGCACATTTATGCCAAGTGCCAGCCTGTGGGTGGAAGGCAACCCTTTATCCGCTCCCTAAAATTGTTCTGGTCTTTTCTCCCCCTCTCATTTGGATTGGAGCCAGTCTGACTAGAGAGATAAAAGGGAGGCTTCATCAGCCCGCACGCCCTCCCCTCCACTGACTACATCCTCCTCGGCGACCTCAACTTCCACCTGGAGAACAACAAGGACCGCAACACCACCGCCCTGCTGGAAAACCTCACCAACCTCGGACTCAAGCAACTGGTCAACACCCCCACCCACTACGCCGGCCACACGCTTGATCCCGTCTTCTCTTCCAGCAAGTACATCACCTTCAGCCACGCCACCAGACTCCACTGGACCGACCACAGCTGCGTCCACTTCAGCTTCAAAAGATCCACGACTCACCACCACCCGCAACAGGTACCTCACAGGAATTGGAGCAAGATCACCGCAGACCAGCTCACCACCTCCCTCAGCCAGAGCCCAGCCGCCAACACAACGGACCCCAACGAAGCAGCCCGCAACTTCACACAGTGGCTGACCGCCTGCGCCGACGACCTCGCGCCACTAAAGAACCCTCCCAGCAGAACCAGAAGCAAGAAGGCATCCTGGTTCACTGACGACCTCAAGGACTCCAAGAAGGCCTGCCGCACCCTCGAGAAAGCCTGATTCCTCGACCGGACCACCGACAACATGACCGCCCTCAAACATGCTACCCGCAAGCACCACCAGCTCATCCGCACCACCAAGAAGAAATCCCTGAAGGAACGACTGGACAACAACGCCCACGACAGCAAAGAGCTCTTCACTATCGTCAAGGAGTTCTCCAACCCCAGCACCGGCACCAACAACATCACTCCGTCACAAGACCTCTGCGACTTCCTCACCTCGTTCTTCCACCGCAAGATCGCCGACATCCACAACAGCTTCGGCGCCCCACCCACGCACCCAACCGTCGAACCAACGCCCTCCACCGCCACCCTTCGCACCTGGACCACGGTGACACAGCCCGCACGATGAACACCATCCACTCCGGATCACCGACCGACCCCTGCCCACACCACGTCTTCAACAAGGCCGACTCCACCATCGCACCCCAACTCCGGAACATCATCAACGCCTCCTTCAACATCGCCACCTTCCCGGAGAGCTGGAAGCACGCCGAGATCAGTGCCCTCCTGAAGAAACCTACAGCGGACCCCACCGATCTCAAAAACTTCCGCCCCATCTCGCTCCTCCCTTTTCCTGCTAAAGTCATCGAGAAGATCGTCAACAGACAGCTGACCGCCTTCCTCGAGACGAACGGATCCCTCGACCCCTCGCAGTCCGGCTTCAGAGCCAACCACAGCACTGAGACCGCCCTCATCGCAGCCACCGACGACATCCGGACCCTGCTCGACAAGGGGGACACAGTGGCCCTCATCCTCCTGGACCTCTCCGCTGCGTTCGACCAGGTCTGCCACCGCACCCTAGTCCAGCGCCTCAGCAACATCGGTATCCAAGAGAAGGCACAGGAGTGGATCATCTTGTTCCTTGCCGGTAGAACACAAAGAGTCCGCCTCCCCCCGTTTCGCTCCGAGGCCACCGAAGTCAACTGCGGCGTCCCGCAAGGATCTTCACTCAGCCCCACCCTCTTCAACATCTACATGAAACCTCTCGCAGCCATCGCACGCCAGCACAACCTCAACATCATCTCTTACGCCGACAACACCCAGCTGATCCTCTCCCTCACCAGAGACCCCGACACCGCCAGAACCTGCCTACACGAAGGGATGAAAGACGTCGCCGAGTGGATGAAGGACAGCCGCCTGAAACTGAACTCGGACAAGACAGAAGTCCTCATCCTGGGATCTTCGCCCTCCGCCTGGGACGACTCCTGGTGGCCCCCAACCCTGGGCACCGCACCCAAGCCAACCGACCACGCACGCAACCTGGGCTTCATCCTGGACCCCTCCCTCTCAATGACCAGACAAGTCAACGCCGTCTCCTCATCGTGCTTCAACACCCTGCGTATGCTTCGCAAGATCTTCTGCTGGATCCCGACCGAGACCAGGAAGACTGTCACCCAGGCACTCGTCACCAGCCGACTGGACTACGGAAACGCCCTCTACGCCGGAACCACAGCCAAGCTACAGAAAAGACTCCAGCGCATCCAGAACGCCTCCGCCCGACTCATCCTGGATGTCCCCCGACGCAGCCACATCTCCAGCCACCTGAGGAACCTGCACTGGCTCCCTGTCGACAAGAGGATCACGTTCCGGCTCCTCACCCACGCACACAAGTCTCTCCACGACCTGGGCCCCAAGTACCTCAACGACCGCCTGACCTTCTACACGCCCACCCGCCAGCTACGGTCCACCAGCCTCGCCCTCGCAGCCGTACCACGCATCCGAAGAGCCTCCACCGGAGGAAGATCCTTCTCTTACCTGGCTGCCAAGACTTGGAACTCCCTCCCCATCCACCTTCGGCTGACCCAGGACCATCTCGCCTTCAGGAAACAACTCAAGACCTGGCTGTTCGAGCAGTAGCATACCCCTCCCCCCAAGCACCTTGAGACCCTCCCGGGTGAGTAGTGCGCTATACAAATGGCATGATTGATTGATTGATTGAGGCAGGCCTACATGTGAGCTTCATATGCCAGTGACAGGGTAGACATCGTTTGAAGCTCAGAAAGGCGGTGGAGAGAGCCCTCATGCCATATTGTCAATGGAGGAGACCACTTCCCTACACCCAAAGCCTTTTATCCATTCTCTGGGAACCATAGACATCTCAAAACAAGGGAGCTATCAGGGGTTAGGTGACAGCAGGAATCTGGCAGGGAAGCCTTTTGGTTTTAGGCAGGTACAATTCTAAAAGTGTTATTTCCAATATATAATAATATAAAATCCGACTTAACCACCAAGTTGGATTTTAGTTTTACTGGTAAAACAAGTCCTCAAATAATTTTTCGAGCTAGTCCCAAATTTAGTTTAGCACTTATTAATGATTATACTGTAAACCAGTAGTAACCTATGGGAGAGTCAGCCTTGCCACTGTAAAGAAACAACTTTGGATGTTTTTCACTGCCAGGACATGTAAAATATTAAATATGCATGTCCTACTTTTAAATACTACACACCTTGACCTATGGGCTTTTGAGGCCTAACTTAGAGGTGATGTTTAAGTATTAAAAAGGAAGGCTTTAGGATGTTTAAAGTTTATTTTGCCAGGCCGAAATGGCAGTTTAAACCTGAATACAAAGGCACCAGTGGTCGGCCTGGTGACCTGCTTTAGTGGGTGGCACAATGAATGCTGCAGTCCACAAGTAGCAATTAATTTACTTTAGATTGCAGGAGATACTAGGACTTATAAGTAAAATAAAATTGCCATTAGTCGTGAAAAAATGAAGGCTTGGGACTCCAGTCTTTTGTTAACAGATAATAACCCAAAGACAACATGGATGCATATAAAAAAAACATACACTTCCTTGTAGTTAGAGGTTAAAGCATTGATGTCTTTCATAGATCCAGTTGCTTAAATTGCTCCCCGTCTTCAGGCTGAGTACGTTTTCAGAATAACAGTATTAACAGAATTAACATGGTTTAATGCAATATACTATACATAAAGTTAGATGTTGGAAACCATAGTCTGTTTGGAAGCCAAGGGCCCGATTCACAGAACTAACTTAAAACAAAATTCTAAACTTACTACCATTTTGGTATTTACAGAAGGCACTTACTCATTTTGGCATTTACAGAAGGCACTTGCTCATTTTGGTATTCATTGAAGGCACTTGCTCATTGATGAATAAGTGCCTTCTGTGAATACCAAAATGAGCAAGTGCCTTCTGTGAATACCAAAATGTGTAAATGGTAGTAAGTTTAGGATGTTGTCTTAAGTTAGTTCTGTGAATCGGGCCCCAAGTATGTAAGATGCTTATAGACACTCTTTTTGATGCTCCAGCAGCGCTGATTACAAAATCGTATCTCTGAGGTCACGTAAAGTCACAAGGTGTGGCTTTAAATGGCCTCATATATATGAAGTAAGGCAAGGCAGAGCAAATTGCTGGGTTGCCTTACTCTGCGCTCAAGAGGCATTCCATTAGCGTTGCGGTGGGGGTTCCCACACAACTCCCATGGAATTTGGCTCATCCCCAGATTTACAAGACCATGCAAACCTGGGGAAGCACCGAATTCTTACGCCACCTGAGGTTAGGCATATCAAGGAGAAATACTTTTATTTCTCCTCGTTTATTCCTCTTTCTATGTGTGCTGCACATAGAAAGAGGAAAACACCTCTTAGGACTGTTTCTGTCCAGGAAGGGGCCCTTTCTGCAGAAAAGCAATCCTGCTGGCAACACAGGCACTCTTGCACCATGGTGCAAGGGTGCCTGCTTTGGTGCTAGGCTGGTGAAACAGCGTCTGCGCAGGGGAAAGGACAGGAATGCACCCTTTTGCATAAATACGGTGCATTCCTGCCCTTTCACTTTCACATAGGGCAGCGCAGCAAGCCGACTTCCCGCTCTGGACAGCTGAATCTGCATAAATGAGGGCTTAGGTAACTAACAAATTTGCAAAAACGATTGTATGTGTGATGGCACCACAGGTGTTTTCATAAGTGATGTTACTAATAAGTGTTGGTGTATAATGTGTTATGTCACCAACTATACATGTGGGGGCCTTTTTAAGGCTCAGAACAAATACGTTCTCCAACCCCCTACAGATCACAATCCGATACGTGAGAGTCTGTGTTACTTAACCCTTTGTGTGCTCGTGATGGAACCGTTCCGTCATGAGCCTCGGGTGGGCTGGGCACAGCCCGCTCGCTGCGCCTGCGCGGCGCGAATTCCGCACCTGCGCTGACGTTCTAAAGAGCGGACGGGGCCGTGACGGAACCGTTCCATCACAAGCACAACCCACCCGAGGGCCGAGACGGAGCGGTTCCGTCATTAGTAAGGGAGCGCCACGCGGCCCCGCCTCCCCCTTAGCGCTGCGGCGGAATAGCCACCGCAGCTAAGGGGTTAACACAGGTTTTTACTGATTACATTTGTAAAATATTCCAAATTTGCTGTACATCATAACATTAAAGCTATGTGTGTTTATTTGTATCAAAACCATGGTAGCCTCATTAGTGAGAAAAGCATAGGTCCTTAAAATGAGTACATGTTAAGAAAGTAATTTCCACTACAAGAGCACACATGTAATTATATAAATAGCCTACTTATTCGTGGGCGATATGGCAACCATTTCTGTGGCTCTGTAGCTCTTGGTTTATTATACTCCACTTGGGAGGTACAGCATTCACATGGTACAGCAAGCTGGCATTTATTGAAGGTTTAAATAGGCTAATAGCTATTACAGTATGTGCAGTTATTGCATATAAAAATTCTACTCTTGTGAATATCGTGTGTATCAGCAAAATGGTTATCTTAAACCATGTTCAAGAAGGCTTGACTTCTTGCCTCTCTAAATGAAACTAAGAGGAAAAAAGCTTCCTCAATTGCATCTTCTTGTAAAATAGTATGTGATGAATAAATGAATATGTATATCAGGCCAGTTTGCATTTTCTCCGCAATTTAACTTGAGCTATTGCTGTTTTTTTATTCAGTAACTTATAAAACATTCATCCAAAGACATTTAGCGAACAGCAACAGCATTTCATTCAGAAGACCTCTGGCAGTGTGAGTTAAGTTACACATGAAAAATTCATTTTAACACAATAATCATTATCCAAACACCACCAGCAAAATACTCGAAAAATGAAACGCTGGGATCCTTTTTCTTCATAAAGGAAAAGCAAAAGCATATCTAAAGAACTGGTAAGGCAGAAAAAGTTCCTTACTGCGGTTGACTACGTGGATCACATTCAAATGTATGCAGTCTTATGAGGAATTTCCTGCATCTAAATTTTATTAAAGAGAAGGAGGCGGATATTGTATACATTCTCCTTAACATAACTACACATTAGCATCATGTCAAGAATAATGTCATGCATCTTAGTAGACAAGAGTGACGTCAAAGTTACAAGTAACCACACGTCATGATTTCGCTTATTTCTGTCGAAAGCAAGATTATTAAAACAAGGAAGGAAAGTTCAGCCCTTGAATCAAGAAAGGAATGTTCTGAAAAGCAGACAGAATCTTCTTAAATCCTGTAAACACCTCTGGGTCTACATCCAATCCCTTATGACGTAACAGGAGTTTCACAGATGCAGCAAGAATACTCTCCACAGTGCTACTCTTTCATCAATCAGTGGTTAGAAAAGAAGTTATTCAGACAATAACAAGAGTGGGACATGCAACCCAATGCCAGTAAAATGGTCCAGTAAAACACTGCAAACCAAACTGTAGCAGAATCAATACGTAGGCACAAGAACAGATGACTGGAGAGAGGTGGGTACACATTGACAATTTATTGACACAAACTAAAGTGTACTGGATGTGCTGTTAGGGAAACCAAGGGTCTGCCTCAATGGCGGTGAGACTGCCACCGACAGGCTGTCGGTGGCGGTCTCTCCGCCATCGTAATCAACTTTACCGCCTGTCATATTATGATGGCAGGCAGGCGTGTGTTGGTCGTAAAGACTGACACCACGCATCCGACGGGCTCCTTGGTGCGGCGTAGGGGCTCGTAGTCCCTACAATGCTGGTGGTGCCTACCAGGCACCGCCAAAGGGATTATGATGTCCCTTTCCACCAGCCGTTTTATGGCAGGTTACCCGCCATGAAAAGGCTGGTGGAAAGGGACATTGACCCTTGGTTGTGGGTGTTCGGGGCACCTATGGTGCCCCCTACATATCCCTGTACCATGTGGCAGACACCGCATAGTGCAGGGATATGTAAAATATAGGCATTGCTACCGTGGTGGCGGTCGCATTGTAATGCCTACTATGGGATCACAGACAGCATGTCGGGCGTTCTCAATCACCGATACAATGGTGGATTGACTGCAGTTCATCCGACATCATAATCAGCCCCAATGTTCCCCTACAGGAGCCATGTTGAATGCTTCGAACCCTGAAAGTTCCTGAAGATCTCAAGTGGTTCATCCTACAAACTCCTCTGGCATAAAGAAGGTTAAAACACAAACATTAAAATATATTACAATAACATGCATTTGAACGATCTTTATGAGAGCAGCACATCATTTCTACCAGGAATTATGTTGTGATGGTGGTCAATTGAAGGATTTAAAACTGTCAATTGTTCCCAATAAAACAATCTAGATTTTCTTGACATTAGTTAGGAAAGCCATATAGTTTTTCTCATATATAAAGGTATTTTCATTAACAACATTAATATATAGACACACAAATGTTATTTGTAGAGAAAAAATGTAAGATCACATTTAGATTCACTATAGCTAATGTTAGCCTGATTTTGAAATGGCCAGTGTTGTTTGGCATCTTGCTTTGTAACAGGTGAAAAGGCGAGCTGGAGTTCTAATGGTTGAACATGATGCTCCTTTTCCTTCTTCCTCATATGAAGAAATGTGTTCTTGTCTTTGTAATCATTGTGGAATGTTTTAATGAATAGATCATCAAAAAAACATTGCAGTGTGCAGTTTACAGGTACCTTATCTTGTTACTGTTAGTGTAAGTTCAAGAGAGAAACTTGTTATCGAGAAACTGCGAGAACTTAATAACCATATATTGCATCATCTTGATTTTTAAAATGAATGAGCTGTCATATGAGAACTGCATGTAAGACTGTAAAATGTTAGAGTTTGTTTACTACAGTACAGAGGGGAGCTGAATAGAGCAGATTTGATTTTGATTTTTACTTGACTTAGACTTTGAGTGCTCTCTCAGAGAGAGAACTGGCTTCCCTTTTGTCCTTAAATTTGAGATAACCTTCTGCTGATTCATCCTCTGTTTTATATGATTTGGAATAAACCTGAATTGCATATTAACTGAAGCAATACATTTTGATAATTAATTGATGCTAACTTGATTTTTGCCTTCTGTAAACTTTTAACTTTTAATAGACCTTCATGGTTTGAAATTGAATTATTATCTTTTCCTTTTTGTGGAGCCTAATGTGCTTCACATATAATTGAATGTATTGGATTTGTTGTCCAAGCTCAAGTCTGGAAATCTGATGCATCTGATAGAGCTATCTGGTCCACAATTTGTACATAGAAAAGAACAAACAACATCTGGTAGCAGATGATGGTTTTCGACTGGGCTTGGATGATTTAAATTCACTTCCAAAGTTGATCTCCCAATGTCCTATTTGGTTTATTGAAGGTGTTCCAGTTTTCCTGAAAGCGTTTGTTGCATCTTAGGAGTGTGATCATAATTAGGGCAGTATGTCTTTGGGTATGCAGTTTGGATTTCGAGTTGTTGAGAGTTGTGGAAATTGTAATTTTGATGTTGCGATGCCTAATCTTGTCCAAGAGGAGTTTGTGTTGAATTTGAAGATCCAAATATCGTTTCCATGTTTATCGCTTGTGCTTATTGTGATTTATGTGCTTATTGTGCAGAGTTGAAGTTTAGTTTATCATATTTGTTGAAATCAAAGATCCTTAAATAACGGGAAACATCCTTTACAACGCAACTTTTACAACGCAGTGCCTTTACGATGCAACTTTTACAACGCAAACCATTACAACGCATTGCGCTGGGGGGCGCTCTAGGATAGGGAATACGTTTAATTTACTGTCCAACACCTTCCCTAGTGTCCACGGGGACTGGAGTTGGAATAGTAAATTAAACTATTCACTATCCAGCACCCCAAAGCGCTATGCATTGTAAAGGTTTGCGGTGTAAAAACCGCGCTGTAAAGGCATGCGATGTAAAAGCATGCGTTGTAATGTCATACATCCTTAAATAACCAGTATTTGACTTGTCAGTTAAGGTTGAGGTTTTAGACTGTGAGGCACCATGGCCACACATAAGTTAGGGATTTTTTAAACTTCTGTTGTGAGATTGTACAAATGGAGATTGTTGTTAGGTTGATCCTTTGTGCACAGGAATAGACTACATTAGTCTGAGTGAGTTCCCACCAGTCAAGAACTGGCTTTGTGTGCTTGGTAGTATCAGGAGGGTACACTTCCGTATTTCCTTCACAGTGATTGCTCATTCTGTTTTCCTTAGGCAACGCAGACAAGGGCTGTTGTACTTTTTGCTATTTTGTTTATGCCAATCAAATCAGAGTGAACCAGGATTCTCTGCACTCTGTCAATGAGTGTCACTCTGAGATTGGTTGTCTAACTTTTGTGCAATGCTAGGATTTTTTGTTATATTATTGGATGTGTACTGGGATTGGGGGTTTGTGTGGATGAGTTCCACATTGTCGTTTTCTGGAAACTGACAGTCATTTCATTTGGGACTTAAATATTCCATTTATTTGTTGTGAGTAGCCCAAATTATTTTCTTTAAGAAAATAAAGGCTTTGATGAAAAACAATGACGCACCTGTTTGTGAGACTGAGGAGGTTCCTTTTGAGGGCAGACCCAAATACTATATGGCCACAAATGATGGACTTCAGGCATACTTGGGTCAAGCAATGGAATAAGATCACAGCGAAAGATGTATGTTTGCTATTTCCCTTGTATGACACGTTCTATGTGAGACAAATTGAAATTTGAGAAAAGCGCTTTATGACATGAACCCCTAGCCAAGGTCTGTACAGTTTGAATCATTGAATACATGGGAACATGGTATGCACAAAATGGAAAAGCAGAACTATGAAACACAGATGAGAAATAAAATTCATAATCTGATGGAGTCAAGATGGGGTGTGAGACAACATGGGTGGCGAGAAAGTGCTGGAGTTTGTGGGTGTTTATCCTGCAATTAATTGTAAGAGGTGAGACTGAAAAAAAACTCCTGAAAGAGGGGTGGAGATGACAAGAAATAGCCTGAGAGGGACACCAATATGATTGATGAGGTCTTGGATGATTTGTTGAATTCTAAGCCACATCCATACAATGTTGTCCCTCTATCTGTATGCAACCTCAGTCCCAGTTGGGGGGCACAGGAGGGGGACATAACTTGTAGGAAGTTTGTTTACACCTGTTGAGGAGAGTCCATCAGAGAGAGGCTTATACCCTGCCACTTCAGGTCCATCTCTGGAAGTCCCTAGTAGATTTGTTGTCACTCCAGCTTTAGTTGCAGAATCACACTCTCTGGAAGCCCCTGGTGCATCTGTAATCACTACAGATATAACTTAAGAATCTCAATCTCAAGTAACTGAGACTCCCTCCAAAGAGATAAATGTGGTAAAGTTATGAGGAGAATTCAAGGAACTTGTAAAGAAGACTCAGTCTTGATTGAAAATTCGTAAACACATATAATGAAGCCGAGCTTCTGTTATGAGTAAAGAGGCTGCAAGATTTGCTTAGGAGGCGCATGCCAAATGGGAAGAGGTTGATTGATTTGACTGAAAATAAGAACTTGCAAAAGAATTTCAGGATGGTGATGAAGGATGATGAATCAAAGAAAATTAGATTGACAAGTTTGAAAGTGCATGTTAAGAAGTTGGTGGAATGCATTAGAAAGTGGGGAAAGTAAAAAAAAGTATTTGACCGATGGTCAAAGCGTGAAGGAAATAAGAAGAAAAAGAAAGTGGGCACAGGAGGAATGGGAGAGAGAGCGAAAGGGAGTGACTCAGAGGCTAGCGAGTTCCAGTTGAGAGGGGTGTTTATGTTCAAAGGCCCTGTAGTCATGGTGATCTTTTTCATACACAAATCAGTTCCCGAACTTGGGGAGAATCACTTAGGTGGACAAGAGCGTGAAAATATGGAGAGCTCTTTGGGTAGATTTGAATACGTTTTTGAAATTGTAGTCCTCAAAGATTTGTGGGCAAAATTCAAATTGGCCTTGGGTTGGCCCAAAAATAAATGAGCCACAGTGAGACATTCAGACACATGCATCTTCCCCTATTGTAATGGACAAGTATAACCAGGTAATTACTCATTTGAAATAAATATCCCACAGAAAGATGTGGATTGGTTCAAAATAACCTGAACTGCTTAACAATCCAAAGAGTCAGTACATGCTTATTGTGAAAGAGTGATGCACGTTTTCAGACCGCATAGTGGTGTCAAAAGTCCAGAAAGAGAGATTATAGTGGATTCTTGTCTCAATTCATACGAGGTTTGTACCCAGATATTAGTCACCATATACAGCAAAATGTGATTTGTTGACAGTCAAAGTCCTTGAATGAGATCCTTAGATATGCAAAATATTGCAGTGCAAATGTAAGCAAACCAGAAGATTAAGGAGAGATTCAAGCTGGCAAAAACTAGAGAATATCTAAAAGAATGGCAGAACAGTTGTTATGTGGTCAAGGTTCAATTCTGTTCCCAGTGTCAGTGCAGGGGTGGAGGGAGTGATTTTCAAGATGGTGGTTAGCTGGTGCAAGCAGGAAATACATTTAGGTCCACAAGCTAGAGCCCAAGGAATGGCTGCCAACTCAAATATAAATAATGGACATAAACATGTTGATGAAAACTATCGCTTGTCATATTTGTAACAAGGTGAGCCTCTGGAAGTGAGAATGTAAATTAAACCCAAATCCAATGTAAAATGACGTGCAAATGAAAAATATGAAGGCAATGCCAATGCAGAATATTCAAGTTCAAAGGTCATATAATGCTAATATGCCCCAAGCCCCACTGTTGTATCAAAACATGGTAAACAGAAAGTACATTTTGAATACAAACTTCAAGATTCTGCAGAATCCTTTCATAGGAGATGACAACCCTCAAAAGTTCCCAGTTTATGACAGTCCCACTGAACTGGACCCTGATCAATCCGAATGACGGTGCCTGGGGGAGAGGAGGTTTGCGTGCTTGGTACCATTCTAGAGGTATGCCAGAGTGGACCATATGTTGACAGAGAGGTGAATGGCCAGCCCATATCATTTCTAATTGGTACTGGAGCTGCCTGCTCTACTGTGAGAACAATAGAAGTCCGTAACCTAACCCTCTCGGTGAAACAAGGCCAAGTTGCTGGCTTCACTAAAAGACAGAGTACAAACTGAGTTTCAGCTAAAGTTCCCATAAACATAGGTTCCCTTGAAAAAGATGATCAGTTTGTAATATGTGACTCAAGTCCTCTCAACCTATTGTATGTTTAGAAAACAGGGGTTGAAATAAAATAAGAACACCTGAACCTAGGCCACTCAATCAACATACAACATAGGTTCCATGTGATGAATGATTTAACAAAGTAAGATGAAATCAAATAATTCAGTTGGTGAGAAAATAATTCACTTGATGAAAAAAGACACTCATTTTGCAAGTATTGAATGTTTTACTGCTGTATAAAAAGTGTTCATTGCTCACAAGTGCTCACACAGTGATAAATACCAAATAAATACGGTATTGTATATATATTACAAAGGAACCAATTGTGCTCTTTGTATATTCAGTTATAGGTCAATCAATGAATAAAGTCACATGCCATTTATGTTGACAGCCTTTCGATCCCAACCATGTAATTGGTCATGATCAGGACTGTATAAGTTCTAGGGAAGCAGTGAGCCATGTACTAACCAAAAATGAGAAGTACATGTCAAAACAATAACACACCAAAAATGGGTGCCTCATTAAAAAGGTAAGAAAGTAAGTGGACTACTTTCAGTATCTGTTGGAGCAACAAAAATCTAGGACACTACCATTATCAGTGCATGAGATTTGGTGTATATATGGCAGAAGAGGGAATATGGATGTACCTGGGTGTAAACATGACATGCTGGCTTTGCCGTCACTTCATACATAGCTGGCAAGGATTCCTGGAGATAATTTGAGAGAAGCTGTGGGCCCTAGAACTGTCCAGTGGCAGGGATCTAATTGCCAGCCATGAGTCTAGGATAGCTAGCAAGACCCCCACTTTTGGGAGAAGAGAGGCAATGGAATGTGTGCCATGTCAGGAGGCGGCATATATATGTAGAGGGGAGAGATTGGGGGTTACATTTAGGAAAGAGGCATTAGTTACGCAAAGGCACACTTTTTTCAAAAATGCCAAAAATCATAATATAGATTAAGAAAATTCTAAAACCTTTTGATAAAAGCTATAAATGATTGTGTTGCCTACCATCATAGATTCCTTCTTCTTGGCAACTGCCAAGGGACTCAATGTGTGAGTCACACAAAACCATACATACCCACACTTCCCTTTACCATGGGAAGCCATTGGAGCATTAGTAGTATTGGGGTGATACGGTCATATGTTATGCTTCTGGTGACAAATCAAGCTCCTGCACTTAGAGATGTGTTTTGAGGAGCCAGGTGCACTTTTGAAATGTCAATTAGGAGGGAGTGGCCAAAGTCTTGTTTTGAGAGTCCGAGGAATTGTACTGGAATCATTAGAGCCTGTTCTGGCATGGACTCTTTGACCCCCATTACATTTGGAAACATGCTTTTCAGCCATAATACTAATGTCTGACTGTTTTTGAGTCTCTTGTCTACAGTGATCTCTAAGGAAATTCAGCCATCAAGTGTAGTTATGCTACTGCTAATGTTTAACAATGTAACTGATTATAGCCATCTTTATTTAAGCCATAGTAATGTGTGAACAGGATATTCTTGCCTCGCAGAAAAACTGTTTTTTTCCATAGTTGAGCCCTAAGATGTGCTTTTTGAAAATTTGCTGTGTATGTAGAATAGTGGAGCACTGAACTGCATATTTAGTTCAATTGAAGGATGTGAGGATCTGGGTGTACTATATTATATGGCTGTGGGGCATTATCGTGGAGTACACAGATACCCTCTTGGCTCCTGTCAGTATTGTTTACTTAACCTTGAGCTCAACCCTGGGGAGCTGTGATTGCGAGCGGTAGGGCTTAGCAAAGGAACTTAGTATGAATCATTTAACAGAACTAAACAACAACATAAGAAAATCAGACACCAATAAAAAGACAAAATGCCTATTTATAAAAATATAGCATATTTTATTAAATTTAGAGACCTTGATTATCAAGGGTTCTGGAGATACAGATCTTACAACTTTTTTATCACTTTTAAATGCACCCGCAGCCAAGCATTAGTAAACGTAAAGTTTGAAAACTTTTGAAAAGTTTGTGCAAGTACTCCACCCGGCTTGGGTGACCAAATCCAGCAGGGATAATGTCTGAGTGCTGGAAAGGATACTTTGTACAGTTACCTGGCCACCACGAAGGCCTCTGTCCAGGGTCCAAGGGCCTTTGATGCAGACCTTGCTCTTCTGCAACACAACAGTCACAGTGCAAATCTTTGGTTGAGGCTGATGCTCCTCTTGGGTGAGATATCCAGTCATAACCAACACTCACAAGTCCAGCAGACATGGGTGCACCTTTTGACAATATCTAAATTGTTCGGTAGCAGCAAAATGTCTGCTATGGCTACCAGAGACGCGACTCCGGCTCTTTCAGCCTTAATGTCCTCAGTGCCATTCTAGGAGGTCAGCCAACTGACACTTGGAGTCTCTGCTTTGGACTGGGGCCAGGAATAAACTTCTGCCTGAGCCAGGCATGCAGAACAGGGTCCAAACTTCACTAGCCCAAAGTGTAGCAGTTGTAGTTGCTCCTCTGTTTGTGCACCTCCAATGAGTGGAAAGTGGTCTTCTTCTTGTCCCTTTTCCAAATCCAGTGAGTACTGAGGGGAAGGGTACCAGGGTGCCCTACATATCCCAGGATGTGCCCCAAGGGGACCACATGGTCACTAACCAATGGGCTACTGGGTCCCCTCCTCTCCAGTGACCACGTTCCTGTGATGTGTGGTATCTAGCTATCCCAGAGTGCCCTCTTCTTGCCCCCTTCAAGATGGCACACCCCTTCCCCAGTCGTCAGGAGCAGGGTAGCCCACCTTAGTGATCTGGCTACCAGTGGGCTTCATGTCCATGGCAAAAACGGGTTGGGCATATATTTCCCTCCCTTAGCCCTGTCTCCTAATTGTCTGCAGTAACAAAAGGCATCCTACTCAGGGATGTTGTCACAAGCAGCACTTCAAATGCGATGTCCCCTTTGAAACCTGCTTTTTGGGTTAACACCTTGAGTGGCCATCCTGAGAGATGAGATGAGGTGACACTTCGCTCTGAGGCAACTGCCTTTGTTCCCAGGAATGTCTCCACAGGTGGTCAGAAACCTGTCTATGTGTCAGTGCCTTTATGAGGTTACTGTGTTCGCTGAAGTGCAGAGTGGCAACTTTCTAAAATTTGCTTATCTTTAATAGTGACTTTAAATCTGCCCTGGGTATCAGGTCAAATTTAATGTCCCATTTGATTTATTACCTTAATTGACCCTGTTAGGTGGCCCCATTCGGGAGTTAGATGGGTTGGGGTGCCAACCGTTTAACCCTGTGTTAGCCAAAGGGGCTCTTAACCTTTCCATAGAAAAATGACAATTTAGAAGTGTTGCTCCTAAGGCATTTTAAAAATTATATGTCTTACTTAAATGTATATACCTCTCTGCAATAGAGCTTCATTGGCCTTTCTTTGGGGAGATTTACATATATCCATAAGAGAAGTGGTGCACTTGCGATTATGTATAATGTCAAGGTCGAACTAGCAATGTCAGCCTCTGCTCTATCACTCTGCAGTGGCAGGCGGGGGTCTATTTTCCCTCTGTCACATGCAGGGTGGCACAAACAGTGATGCAGCCCTGACTCAACACTTTGCTTACATGCCCTTGGTACTCTGAGTACCATATACTAGGGACATATAAGTAAGTAAGTCCTTGCCAATTGGGTGTATGCAATTAAACATATGTTTTGTAAAGGGTCAGAACACTGGTGCTGAGATTTGAACAGCACGCCGTAGTGCATTTTCAAAGTCAAAAATCCATTAGCAAAATAGTCCAAATGGGACAAAAAGTGGGGGAATCCTGCACAAAAGCCTGTTTCCTTACAAAGGATAATTACTCCAAGTTTTGCTGCTTCGCGTGATCTAATTTCTTCATATGCCTCTTGAATGAACAGCTGATCGATCATATGCCCTGATTCTAAAAGCTTACAATAATGCCTATAAATGATTGAGTTGCCTATCATTGGCGATTCTTTCATCTTGGCCACCTTCAAGGTAACACATGCCCGAAGTACAATTTATTGACTCCTTAAAAACACTGAATAATAAAAATATTGATGCTTTGCCGCGGGTTCACAATTACTTTATCATGATTGAAGCTAGGATAGAACGAGGCCTCTATTTTAAGAAATAAGCTGCACCAAAGGTACAACAGGGATTTCTCATTGGGGTACTTGTACAGAGGTTGTTCTAGCACTCAGGCTGTCAAGCAGGTCAGATAGGTTTTATTTTATTTGAACTGTCAAATGAGAGTCTCTGTTTGTATTTATTGGTGTATTTGTTTCTATAACATAATCATTTGTCTATTTAAAATGCTTATTTATAGGAAGTCAAAGGGATGAACAGGATAAAGAATGGGTAGGAAAGGAGGGAGTCCAGTCTGTTAGGAGTTATACTATGAAGTAAACTGTGAAGTAAACCCAAGGAAAATGCAGTCGACTTTGAGGGACATTGTATATGTCTATGTAACCATAATCATCCTATTGGCTCTGATTGCTGGCTTCACCTCCCCAAGGGGTCTGTGACCACTCTTAGATTTTAACCTGTTGCGTGCTCGTGACGGAACCGTTCCGTCACGAGCCTCGGGTGGGCTGTGCTGGTGACGGAACGGTTCCGTCACGGCCTGCTCGCCGCGCCTGCGCGGCGCAAATTCCGCGCCTGCGCTGAGCGTTCTAAAGAGCGGGCGGGCCGTGAAGGAACCATTCCATCAGAAGCACAGCTCACCCGAGGGCCGTGACAGAGCGGTTCCGTCATGAGTACGGGAGCGCCGCGCGGCCCCGCCTCCCCGTTAGTTCTGCGTCGGAATAGCCGCTGCAGCTAAGGGGTTAACAAGAGATTGTTTTAATGCAAGGGTGAAAATGGAACATAAAGGCTCAACACCTGTGGTTGCATACTGCCATCCTCCTTCCCAGGGTATTAACTGTCCTTAGTTGACAGGCAACCTAATCTCTTTTTAGGTCCAAATGTCGCTTAGTGACCTGTTGTATATGATTTGTGGAGTTCCAACTCCACCCATTGTTTGCCTTTGCTTCATTTGTCCCTGCCAGTATCCTTGCTTGCTATTGATCAGTCCTGTCTCTTTGTACTTCCTTTACCTCCTTTTTCTCTTCCATTCCACCCACACAACAGAGACTAAGTACAGTATCATTATGCTATGATTGTTGATCTACTCTTTTGGAGACTATTTTTTTCTTGGTTTGCTGCTTTGTTACTGTGTGCCTGTGCTCGCATGTTAATGCCCTCCTGAGCTTCAAAGCCGCCTGCTCTAGCCATTATTACTGTTTTTGCAACTTTTGATGTCAGTCGTCAGTTGGGCTTTTTTTGGTAGGATACTGGTTTGGTTCTGGGTGTCTTTTAAAGGGGGAATGGGCTTGTTAAGCTTTGGCACTGATAATCCTGATCTTCCCCCAAAAGTACACCAGTTCCAGCAGCTCATTAAAATATTTATATTTGATTTCCATTACCAAAGTCATATGCACGCTGCATTAAAGCGGCTCCTCTTTTTGGCAGATCTCAGTCTGAACTGCTTGCTCAAACATATCAAAGGTTCCACAGTACAAAGTGTACTGTACAATGCACAACCATGGAATTTTTTCATGGAGCTAAATATAAACTGCATATGACAGAAATAATTAGAATATAAACACTGTGAAAGCATGTTTTGCCCTCCTTATCTCATCTCACTGCTGTGCATTCAAACACTAGGATTTACCGTTGGGAGATAGGTTTGCTTCTCGTGTTCTCTGTCCACTTCAGCATTGGATTAACTTGTGCACAGTGGGGGAACCAAAAGAGACTGTATTGGTGCTCCTTGTCAAGTTTTTATTTAGGATTGTGTGAGCTGCTAGAGACACATTCCTACCTCTCTCTGCCCAAGCACATGGCCTGTTTTTATCACCCTGAGCTCTTTTGATTGCAGCAACAGTAACAAAGACTAATCAGATCACTGTGCGTAAGATAATATTTCCACTGACGCCATCTCACTGTGTCTACTTTGAAGCAGCTCTTTTTTTTGCCAAATCTCAATCTAAACTGCTTGCTTAAACAAATCAATGGTTCCACAATACATACTGCACTGCACAGTGAATGACCATCAAATGATCCTGGGAGCTAAAAATAAACTACTTATGTCAGATACAATTAGCAGATAAACACTGTCAAAGCACAGTCCACTTCCATATAATTGTCAAGCACAAGGTACTCCCAGGCGCAACACTGCTACAGGGTTTTAGTAGTTTGCAGGTCTCCAGTATATGATAGTGCAAGCTGTCTGCTTGTAAAATACCTATTTTGAATTTATAATGGGCTTAGACCCCTTGCCATTTTTTGGCTTTATTGTCACTCTCATTAACTTGTTATTATTTGTTGGCTTGTGTGGGTTTCCCTTCTTCTTCTTGGTGTTTTCCTCCTCAGGCGCATAGCCTATTTACTTGTGTCCTCGCATTACTCACATTTTTTGGGAAATTACACTTGCTTTTTTATTTACTCCATGAGGGTGCATGTGGTCCCCAGCTACCTCCCTTGTGTACTTCTTTCCTCTTCCTCTGTAAGAGCCCAAAGTGCATCAGTTTGAGCTTCATCAATCTTATAGTGTGCAAAAATAGGCAGAGGCAATTTTGGGTCATTAAAAATCATGTTTCTATAACGTTTTATAGCACATTATCTATTAACAACGCCAATAGCGCAAGACTGGAGAACAGTGTGATTGAAGGTAAAATAGGTTAAAATGGGAACTAGAAGCTCCAATGTTGTAGTGCAGCGTTTTCCAAGCCTTCGGGTCGTGTCCCACTGGTGGGTTGCGAGCCGATTTATCGTAGGTCGGAAAGTCCAGAGCAATAAATAGAGATGCCTTTAACCTCTTCCGTGCGGCCCCGATTCCTCCCCGGTGCTGAGCCCTAATGAAAACGGGCGTGGTCATGACGGAACGGTTCCGTCATAAGCACAGCTCGACCGATGCTCATGACGGAACCGTTCCGTCATGAGCATGGAAGGGTTTAAAGTCTGTGTCTATATAATCACATCTGCCAGTGCTTCAAAGACAGAAGTGAAATGTCAAGCTCTGTCTTCTGACAAAATGCTGCTTATTCATTTAACATGGGGATTGGTGTTTACTTTCTGTCTCTGACTGCAACGTGAGAGGAGTTTTTAAGGTCAATTAAGTACCTGTAAATGAAATGCATTCAATAGTTAGGAAAATAAACGGAAAATAGATTTCTTTATCATTCTGAATTGTGCAGGAAACAGAGATTTTAATGGGATCATATTAAATCAAGGCACTTTACTTGGTGATGTATACATGCTAAATATTTACTGAACCATGATTTCTACACATTATCATTTGTGTGTTTTAAATTGTATCAATACAAATGTATGAACACATTTTGTGTCCATTTCAATGGAAAAGTTGATGTGTGTAAATGACAATGCTCTACCACATAAAGATTTAGTTGCATTAAAAAACACCCCCCCCTCATGTCCTTTAAAGGTAGGTGTTTTGCTAAAGTCTGTTCTTCTTAAAAGTGGGTCATGATTCTAAAATGATTTTGAACCACTGCTCCAAACAAGGGGACTTTTTAATCATAGACGCTATTTCCACACCAAAATGGCAAGTCTGGGGAAGCAGAAGGGAAATACTACACCACTCAACCCTCCATCCCACACACACACACACACATAATGGCATCACAGGAAGTGATGTCACATGACCTTTGATGCAGATTACATCACAGGAAGAGAAACCAGTTAAGATTTTTTTATATAAAGAAAAATAAAATGTCCACAAGAGTAATGTAAGTGCAAGTGAACTACAAAAGCCTACAACATCTAATTTAGTCAACACCCATATATTAACTAGGAACCTTCCTCAATAAGACTTGGTTCAGCCATTGCGCAATGGCAGCCTTTAAATCTTTGAATATATGGAGCATAAATGCTTCAACTTTTCAAAGACCTTTGGCATATTCATAAGAAAATACACTGTCAACACTGCACAAAATATATTTATTAAATATTTCAAAGACTCTATCTTTCCCAGTCAAATAAGTAGTACTTGGGTTATTGACCTCTCTAAATGCCCGATTTATATGTTGACAAAGAGGGAACTCCATTGCAATGGCAACAGAGCTCCCTCCCCGCCAGCACAATAGTCCGCCCGCCAGGTTTAAATTCAGTCAGACCATAGTTTGATGACGGTGGAGACTAATCCGTCTCCATCGTGGTCTAAATCCTTTGACGGACTGACAGACGAAAGGCTGACTGGTTGTATGTCTGCCCTCTTAATTTAGATGGGCAGACATATAGTCATTGTTCAATGTCCATCACTGCCAGGAAACACCTGATGGTAAGGCGCACTGAAAAGTGTTCAATGGCACCCGTGCCATAGGAAGAAACTCCTATGGCAAGGAGGTAATTATTTTACTATTTTCAAAAAGAACAGGATGTCAGTTAAATATTAAATCAACTCCTAAGTCTGACTCACTAGTGCAAATTTATTTAAAGATGAGGCCCAAAATATTTTCTCCACATAATAACATTGTGCATATTTACCCATATTACTCTGAACTATAATGCATTACTACGTAAACACAACATAACTCATTGCGGTTATATCCCTACCTTATAAGGTCATAGACCTTTTGCTTCTGTGTCGATATTTATTTTTTCTTCTCTACATGCTGCCTTACAAAGATCTCAACTACATAACCCGATGGGAAAGTAGCTTTTAATCAAGGTTATTTCTTGTAGTTTTATACCATCAGGGTTCCAAGATCTCTTCACCCCCAAGATTATCCCTTGAATGCTGAACAGCACCACTATTCTGTGAGTCAAATATGAATACTTTACACTCATAGCAGTAAGTATTAAACAAGGCCCTTAAACACTAGTGATAGAAAATGATTACAAAGTAACTGCCCTGTCGCCATTGACTGCCCCAAAATTAAACGCTCTACCCTGTTCCACACGGTTATGACAGTGCATCCTAATGCTCCTTTTGCATCAGTACTGGGACCCACACAACACTGACCATGCTGCTCTTCAATACACCTGTACTGCTCCTGTAATATCACTCATTTTTCAGCACTGAGAGCCTGTATCTCCACAAATGCACTTCTGAGTTTATATTACGATTCTGTGTCATGAGAACACCAGGGCCTAGATTTACAATAAAGTAACACACAACACAGAAAGGAACCATGCTGTGCTGCATTGCATGACAGGTAGAGAGCAGAAATGTACCAGATGCACAAAGATATTGCCCATTTTTGTAATCTACCTGTGCTAGTTCTAGCAAAAAGTTAAATATTTCTACCTTGGTACATATGGTTACTCTGTGCACCATCTTTCTGACCTGCAACACCCTAATGCTATCCCATCCATAATTCAAGGCAGAGGAACACTTCAATCTTGATCCGTGGCACTCACACATATTGCAGAACAGAGGGCCAACCATACCTCTGCTGATGCACTTCAATTTAGATCTGATTTGTATTCACACAGAGAAATCAATTATAAGAGTTTTTAGTAAAGATCCAACAAAACACGCGTCTTTGTGCCAATACTTTCACATGTTCTCTGCACGCATAGCCTGCAGCACTTAGCTTTCCCAGCTGCTCAGAAAAAGGATACTGATGTCCTTTCAAGCCGAGCTGCAGGTGTAAGTGCATTAAGGCTGTGCACGCTTATGCCTCTCACATTAGAAATGTTTTATGGTAACCCCACAGGGCCCTAAAACTAATTTGACTGGTGCCAGGGAAGCACCTGTTTTCTTTTCATATTAAAATCTGAAACAAAAAGGTCAGGGCCACAGCGGCCTTTTTATATGTTTCTTTTTTGAACACATTTGTCTTCTACTGCCCAGCTGTGCGGAGGCACAACAAGGGTCCTTCTAAAGAGGAAGCCAGGCCCTGGAGTTGAGGGCTCTCACAATAAAAAAAATCATGCCTCAGTATTCTGAAATAATATGAAGTTTAAAACTCCGGTGGGAGGGCTGGCTATACATGTTTCTAGAAAACGGTTTTAAATGCTCTTGGGAGGTAACTGATGGCGATATAACCTCTGAAGTATTGGTATGCAAAGGAGAACTTCAGCACATTAAATGCTCACAGCCTTTTTGAAAATTAAATGAACAAAGTTAACATGAGGGAACAATATTGATGTACATATTATTGTGGTTGAGGAATTACGGATAGTGGGCTAATTTATGTATTTTGTACTTACAGTCACCCCTGAAGAAAGGCCCTGAGTGGCCTGAAATGCATTGGGTTATAATAGAACTGCTTTTCATGGATTTTGGCTTCTGCACGTGTTTTTGCTAAGAGGTTCGGATGGCCCTGCATTTACATAAGAAACTTGGAAAAATGCCTGTTCCCGGCATGTGGATGAAAAAAGAGTGATGAATGTGAAAAAACAATGAACATTGATGAACGTGAAATTATGAAAAGTGTGAAGAAGTTAAGAATTGGTTGCACAAGCATTTGAAATAAGCTGTGCCACTGGATGGAGCGTGAAGGTGTTCCATATAGATGTTGTTCAGTAAATTACGTGCTGCACGGGCTGAGCACGTCACCAGTGAGCACGCGATTTGGACAAAGAAAACTGGTTTAATATTTTGGATGAATTACGGTGTGCTACCCCACCCCCAAAAACACGTCAGTATTCTGAAAGCCATGAGGAGGGACTTTGTGAGTACTGTAAATGATAAACAGAGTTTCCCCTTTATTCATAGCCCTGCTCTGCAGTCTCTGAGGCCAGGAGTTACAAGGGTGGTTCTATGAGTAGCTAGGGGCAAACCAAATGTAGCAGATGCTACCTCAAGCGAAACCTAAATGGTACCCTGGTTTTATGCATTATCATTATAGTAAAAGCACATGCAAATTCCTAACGATTAAGAAAAGTGTGGTAAGTAAGCAAGGGGCAAAAGATTTTCTGTAGAATGGACATTCAACATGGATCTCAAATCTCAATCTCAAATCAAAAACTAAATGAATGACCAAAGTGAGGCATTTCTGGATTGGTATTAGGAAGCCCTCAAACAACAAAAATAATCCCCAAAAATGGGCCTTAAAGGTACTGAAGGAAAGCTAAAATACCATATCAGCAATATAAAGAATAGATTCAGAATCTGCACTCCCAAAGCCCTGTCTCCTCTATTCCTTTCTACCCACATTTCGAAGGAGGAAGTGAAGTAAGATTGGGGTAGCGTATCAAGGAAATCCTCATCACTATCACCAGGAGAAATCTTAGATGGTGTCCTGTGGGGTGCACCAGGAAGCAGGCAGGTATGTGGAGCAGCACAGAGAGCTTGAGGACACAATGAGTAGCTGTCACTAGGATGCCTTATTAATCTCCTCCTGTTAGGGCCTGGGTGGCACCTCTAACCCTGCAAATTGTGATTGGTGCAGAGAAGCGCCTTGCTTCACTGTTACTTACGATAGAGTCAAAAAATAGGAAACAGGAGGGTAAGAAGCAGGGTATGGAGAGATAGTTCTAGTAGGTGGCAACTTTCCACAGGTAAAAGCATGGAGGAACAGGGTCAGGATTCTGCAGATTACGTCCCTCCTTTCTTACCCTTACATAACTACTTGGGTGAGGGGGGCTGGGTAAATGGCATCGTCCACACCTTGTTCTTACTGGCTGATCTCCTTAAGATTACCAAGATCTATGAAGATCCTTCATCTTTTAAGAAAAAAACTTTTTGACTATCCCTGAATGTCCCTAATGGTTTGACCTCAATCATCTGCTGAGGGTTATAATGCCATCACAAGTTAGGGACCAATTGATATTGAAAGCCAATTTTCCCTATCAGTCCCTTAAGGACATTGTTGCTGTAGTGGCAATCAGAGACACACTTTCAACTCAGTAATGATAATATGTCCAACAACAATGGAATGTACAAAAAAAAAAAATTGTAAACATAATAAAGGGCAAGAGCCCACTGACGACTTAGGCAGATTGTAAGATATCTTTGATCAACATTATGGCACAGAAAATGCTTCTGAACCTGAAGGGGGTGCTTGAATTTAAATGCTGCTCCTTAAAACTCAGGACAAGGTGTGCCTCGTCTGTGTGGTTTTGCAAACTGATGGCTTAGCAGAATTAGTTGCATTTGCAGATCATTGTTTGGTTACCTCAAAATTACGGAAAAACGAATAATGCTCCTTCAGGTTCAATCATTACACCGTGCAGCAGGGTTGAATGAGAATGTGAGAAGGTAGGAAAAGGGGATAAGAGAGGGAGAGGATGGGCTTACCCAACCAAGCATTTGTCCTGTGTCAGTTTCAGCCAATAAGTCACTGGAGAAGTTACAATGCCAGGCTAAGGCGTACATAAACGGATAGCCAAGTTTTCCCTCTTCTCTTCTTACTCCCTCTCCACAGTGATTAACTCAATTTGTGTGACAGCCTGAGTGAAGCTGACTGCTGCATTAACATCTGAAGCCCAGTAAAGTAAAACAGGTTCAAACATCCACTGTTATCAATGGAGGGTCCATTCCTTGTATTATTAATACTGATGCCAACTGCTGTGCCGTGGATATTTCTGATTTATTTGCCCTTCCTCTCTCAGGCCAAACGATTGATACAGCTGGCATCTCTAACCTAGGGTACTTACAATGTTACCAGCCCATTACTGTATTGCTAGTGATGCAGCTCTTCTCCAGAAATTCTCTGTAAACATCACCTTAACCCAAGGAGCTATTCACAAATTGCTCATCAGTGGTCCCAAAACACTGTAAATCATTCATATACATTTACCCTGCTCCGAGGATTCGGTGAAGACCAAAGGAGAGCTGTTAGATTATAACGGAGTGTCTAAAACTAAAATTGTATACATTATTTACATCTGCAGTTTAATTTCTAATACCATGGTTTTGATTTGAGAAGACATTAAAACACCCCACGATTATTTGTCAATGGATCAGCTAGTAAAAGTTAACTAAAGGATAACAAGACCTGCTTAATTCTCCATTTATTACATTTTTATTTAGAGATTAAATCTCCTAGTATGACCTCTATGTTTTATTTCAAAGAAAATGCAATTATACATTAATAACCTGAAAGGAAAAGTTTAAAATTCAAACATTCATTTATTAGCATGACAGTTTAGAAAAAAAGATAAGGTCAATATTACCAAAATGTAGAAACGCAGACATTAGCATAAGACAGAATAGTTCCCAAAGAACACCTCTCTATCTCTCTCGATGTTCCCCTCTCATAGGACTCCGCACTCATTCAAAAGTTAAAATTCAGAAAAATTTCAACGTCCCTGCGCCATAGGGAAATTGCGCAATCCAACAGTATATCGGGATGCAAAGATTAGATCGAAAAGCAAGCTTTTTTCATCGTCCCAAATGTCCTCTTTTATACCATTTTTCACTAACTTATCTATCTAAAAGTTGAAACTTCAGGGTTCTAGACTGTCCGTGATTGGTCACTTAAGGGATGGATGAGTATCACCTCATCGCATTACTGTTCAATATCCGCAGAGTCATCGTTATAATTGAAAAAATAGTAAACCCATTGTTCATGTCATGATTCTTCTGTTGTGTCCTTTAATTTGTTATTCAATGCCTTATTCCCACGTTCAAGATGCTGACATTCAAAAAAGTTGGCATCTGTTCCAAGTGGCAGGCCACATTGTCCTTGACCCATTCTGTACAGGCACAGGCAGCTTGCACTTCTCCCCGCCAAGCTCACTTCCTCACAAACTCGGAGTCGCAGTCAGCCTCCATTTTCTTTTAGGCCACATAGGCCACAATTTAGGAACTATTATAGAAACAAACACAAATAAACGTAAATTTGAGAAATAAAGCCCTTCTGTTTACCTCCCTTTTTCTAATAGTATCCCAGTTGGTATTTACCTAGTTTTAAGCAACATATAAGCGTGATTTTTCTTACCAATCTTTAAAATTTATGCCACAAATAAACAGGCAGAAAGCACATTCATGCAATTTTCAATTAGATTATGACAAATGAGTACTTTTTATGACAAAATGCATAACAGATTACTAAATTACGTTCGGCAATTACATGCAATTTAGTATCCCACGTGTATTTGTGTAGGTGCATTCTATTCTATGTTGGTTAATTTCAAAACCACACGATTAATACATGTTACTGTTATGGAGAATTGACTTTACAAGGGGTATATAAAATGTTTGTTTCCACCTTGCTCTATTAACTCCCTCCTTTGGTGATTTTATCACCAAATATCTCGCAACATTTTGAAAATGTCATCTCAACATGTTTAAAATTCTTTTAGTTAGTATGAGTTACACTTTAGTTTCTTCCATTTTCTTTCTGTCTTGATAAAGTTTCTCTTTAAACTCTTCCATCTCAATATTACCTTTTTCTCTTTCCCTGTCTTGTTTTTCTTCAATTACTTTCTTTAAAGATCGGGGGCGTGGCTAGCAGGCCAACATGGCGGACGGAGTTTGTTAGAGCTCCAGAGCCGCTGGGTGAGTGAATATCCTGCAGCCCACGCCGAGGGGCTGATTCCGCCTGAAAACGGCTGAGTCCTGAAGCTAAGACCCCCTGCATTCTCCGCCGAAAATCCTGGAGGGCTGACGGCAAGTGGATCGGAGCTACGCCGTGGTCGAGCGGGGGCCTGGTGTCACGCTGCAGACCGGGGGCTCGAGTGGCAGAGGTGCCTGGAAAGCGGAGACAGGAAGGCGGCGGTACGGCGGAGCCTCCGCAAACCGGAAACGGACCCCCGAGACGAAGATCCTGCCCACACGAATGCTGATAGTTGCGGACGGCGCCCTGCGAACCCGGATACCAGCAGGGGAGGAGACGAATGTGAACGGCCCTACGCTGTGGCCTGGGGCTCCGAGGCGCGAGCACTGAGGACCGCCTGCCTGCGCCGGCGGCGGTGCCTGACGACTGGGGCTCTCCCCGCCTGGCCCATTGACGTCCCGCTGAGACCAGAGGTGAGGAGCCTGGGGGCGAGAGGAGGGAGCCCCTGGGGCCGGACGCTGTGCGGAGCACATCGGGCCACTGATTGTACGTGGAGGCGGACTGAGGCGGGCGGGGACCCGTGAGCCAACGACTGGACCCTGCTGCGGAGCCCCGAAGGACCGACTGAAGAGCGGCAGAGCCGAAGTGACACAGGCCCTGCCTCCACGAGGTGGGTCGGAGACTGGGTTGTGAGCTGGACCTGGGGCGCAACCTCGGGGCACCGCCACCCATACACCATCGCTCGGCCCTTCTGTGTCTGCCCCTTGCCTCTTCATAACTGGGAGCCAGCCCACGTCGGTGCCCAATTGATCCTGCTGTCGACCTTGAACTGCCGGACCCAGATTGGTGGGGGGAGAACCATTTCGCATACCGGGAGTTGATACTGGAAACGGACTAGGTGCCTCTTTAACCTAGACCAGGTGGGAAACGGATTCGCTGAGACCCCAATGGCAACTGACCCCGGGAGGGAGTGATAGGAGAGGCCGAAGGGGCCACTTCCAGGAAGTGCAGCACACGCCGAGCGGCCGAAATTCGCCCTGAGACACACCCCTGCCGCCAACCGGACGCCCGAAGTCTACCATGGTGCGTAAAGGCGTGAAGACTATGGAGGGCAAGGAAGGTACGGGCACAGGACCCACTTTGGATGCGGACCCGGGGGGCCCTGCGTCGCTGATATCGACTTCCACCGCCTCGGAGAATCAGCAAGGCGACAAGTTAGATCTCATACTTAAAGAGATCAGAGACTCCAGGACAGTGATGGAGACGCAGATGGGCACCCTCACCACCAACCTTTCCTTGCTTAAAGCAGATCATGCGAAATTAGCGGATAAAGTCAAAGATCAGGGTCTGACGATGGCTGAACTTACACCGACGGTGGCGGAACATACGGACTCCATACACTTGATCCAACGCCAGGTAAAAACCCTGATGGAATGCGTGGAGGATGCAGAAGGGCGTAATAGACGCAATAACATCCGCGTTATTGGCCTGCCGGAAAGAAGCGAGGGATCCCGAGCAGCGGAGTTTATGGAACAATGGTTCCGGGATAACATCGCCTCTGAGGGTCTGTCACCGTTCTTCTGTGTAGAGAGAGCCCATAGAATCCCAACTGGCCAACCGAAACCGGGACAAACACCACGGCCGCTTATTGTCAAGATCCTAAATTATCGGGACAGGGACATGCTGCTGAGCCAGGCCAGAATAAAATCGGTCATACAGTGGGAGAACAAACGAATATCACTGTACCCGGACTACACCACTCAAGTGCAGAAACAGCGGTCCTCCTACTATGAAGTCAAACAGAGACTCCAACGGGCAAAACTGCGATACACCTTATTATTCCCTGCGCGCCTGAAAGTGATCCATGACAAAAAATCCAATTTTTTTGAAAGCCCTACCGACGTGGAGGAATGGATGGAAACGATGGAGATCGAGGACCATCTGGACCCGACGCAGACCTCTACGGATACTGGGACCAATGAAAGCTCGAATCAGGATGGGACCGGGAAGGGCGCCCGACGCAATCACCCGAAATAGCGCAAACGTACCACCCACCAACAGAAGCAGGGACAAAATGATGCAGTGGCAGCGGTGGGCTCCTTCAGAGAGGATCGAGAGACGATCAACACGGACACTGAGGATAGCACCATCCACTCGGACTCGGACAACAGTATGGTCCTATTCCCGACAGTGACACCCAGAGCTGCGGACGAACTTATGGATAATGCCCAAGAATAATACTTCCTGCGGCTCCGCCCTGTGGCCTGAATACATCATGATATCCTTTTTTTGTATGAACTGGGGGGTGGCGGAGGTGAGAGGGGAGGGACATTATGTTTGTTTTGAATATATTTGGGACCCTTCCCTTGCTGGATTACACTAGGTGGCCTGGACTGGAATGTGCCCCTGGGACACCTAATTGTGACCTGCTGTCAGTATCAGAAAGTGGCCAGTCTACTTCCCCCCTCCCCTCCCCTGTTCCTCTGCTTCCCCCCCTCCACGAGACGTGGCTACATATACTGAACATATATGACAGAACTCTCCCAGTGGCGCCGTTGAGCCGGCGGCTTGACCGAGTATGGCTCTATGGACACGACACTTGCTTGGTCGACCCCCCACTAGCGTATGCAACGTTACCTGTTTACCTATGTTTAAAAGTTTATGGTTTGGCACAGCAGGGTTTAGTGGCTGCGCCTTCACAGTTGGGGTTTGGGATAGGGAGGGAACTGTCTCCTGGTTGATGATGCTGAATCTCCTGCTTGAACATTTGGGAACACTCTTTGCGACACCTACAGATGGATATGGCTGACGTTAAGGGAAAGTATAGGTTGGTCACCTGGAATGTGAGGGGACTGGGGGCTGTACAGAAGAGACACAGAGTGCATGCTTTCTTGCTTAGACAACAGGCACATATAGTGTTCCTTCAGGAGTCACACATGACACACTCCGAGACACTCCTACTACGGAAGAAATGGAGAGGTACGGTATTCTCCACAACATACTCTGCCTTCTCCAGGGGAGCCACGATATGGGTACGCCACGGCACTCCGTTTGTAGAACTAGAGAGACGCATGGACGATCAAGGGCGCTATGTACTGGTGAGATGCACCCTGGACGGTGAGGTGGTGGTCTGGGGCAGCATCTATGCCCCGAACTTGGACCAGGATATATTCCTTGCTGCAGTGGGCCGGGCATTGGCGGACTGGGTGGATGTCCCCTGGATATTGGGGGGTGACTGGAACATGATCTTAGATGTGACCCTTGACAGATCACACACCCCCCTCCAGGCGGCGGGAATACATAAACTATCAGAATCTTTCGGGACATGGCTCCAAGGCTGGCGGTTAGCTGACACCTTGCGCGCACTGCACCCAACACATGGAGAATACTCATGCTACTCCCCCGTACACAACCTACATACCCGATTAGATAGATTTGTGTGCTCCAACCCCATCACGGCTAGATGCGTCTCATCGGACTACCTGGCTAAAACGTTTTCAGATCACCGACCGCTAACACTTGATCTACACTGGGGAAAGATACCCTCACCAGTCCCTACCTGGAGACTTAATCCCACTCTGCTCGAGGATGGCCCATTTAGCTCACATATAGCTGACACCTTGACTGACTACTTTGCCACAAACTGGGACTTGGCGTCCTCGAACCTAATTGTATGGGATGCAATGAAGGCTGTAATTAGGGGGGCTGCTATAGGCCGACTGGTGGTGGCTAGACAGGCAATCCATGACAAATTATGCGAAGCAGAAAAGCGCTTGCGAGACCGTGAAAATGCGGCAGGGCAGGATCCCGACAGGACAGTTCGGCGCCTGTGAAATCCAAGTGGCGCCAACCACGTTTAAATATCTCGGAATAAATGTCTACAGAGACCCGGAGGCCCAAATTGACGGTAATATCCGGAGGGCCATTACTGGTCTACGAAGTAGTGTAGGCTTCTGGACGTCCCTACCCTTGTCAGTAATGGGACGAGTGGCGGTCTCGAAGATGGTCCTGCTCCCCCGCATACTGTATTTTTTTGTAAACCTGCCGGTCCTGCTCCCGCAAAAAATTTTCACCGCACTAAATACATTACTGATCACCCTTATATGGGGCTCGGGGAGGAGACGAATCAGCCTTAAAAAACTGCAACTACACACCAGACGGGGAGGTCTAGGCGTGCCGGACCTACGGAGTTATTACTATGCCAGCCAGCTCCAATGGTTGACCCGATGGGTGGCGGGCAGAGATCTCCATGAGATCGCTTACACGGCGGACAAATTAGCACGTGGAGAATTACACTCCCTCCTATTGCCCAATGCTAGGATTCCCAGAGACTGCCACCCCCTCTTGCATGTGGCTCTGACCTGCTGGAGGAAAGCACTGACATACACGGCTGGGACCTCTCCATATGCAGACAATATACCCCTACTGGGACTCCCGACACCACAGGGGACCCTAACATTACGCAGACTACGTCCCTGGACGGAGGCCGGGGTGGACAGAGTGGGAGACCTGTTTGGAGATGATACCATGCTGGATCATGTTTCATTTGTGCAGACCACGGGGGCGCCTCCGCGCTTATACATGTTACACGCCTCAGTGACGCACTTCGTGCGGCGAGCTTGGGCTCCGCACCGTACGAAACCAGAACAACACGAATTAGTGCACCTCCTACATTACATGGGCACGGGGGGACACTTGGTGAAATGGCTGTATGTTGGTATCAGAGAACATGTGACGTCGCCGATCACCACACTTAGGGAGATTTGGACTGAGGACTCGGGGGAAACCATAACGGACGGGTAGTGGAAAATTATTTTGGGACATCATAGAAGAGTATCTAGGAATGTTAAGTTTCAGTTCATACAGGCTATGATTCTCCATAGAGCATATCTCACACCCCAGAGACTTCATAGGATGTTCCCTACCGCCGCACATTGCTGCCCGAGATGTCAACAAGATGAGGCACATATCCTCCACATGCTTTGGACGTGCCCGAAGTTACATGCTTACTGGGAGACGATCAAACACACGCTACACTCCATAACTACGCTCCGGATCCCTGAGGGGGCATTACCCTGCCTGATAGGGAATAGAAAAAGACCCAAAACATTCACGGATCTGGCACTCGTACTGGCAATCAGGGTGCTCACTATGAGATGGAAGTCACCCAGGGCCCCGCAGGTAGACATGTGGCGGACTGACTTGCTGAAATGGGGCAAAGCTGAATCCGCGGCGCTGCGAGAGGAGGAGAGCAAGGGCCGTCGCAAATACCCCATAGCACAGGACTGGGACTCAATGATGATTGATTTTGAAGAGGTGGACCTAGATGGTACGGGAGACCCAGTGGGATGAACACATACATATAGCGGAGGGCGGCTGGGGCCCACGAGCATCAGTACCACTCACAAGGGCCGGAACGGGTCTAGAACCTTTACCTATTTCCGGATAGCTTGAGACACAGTGGACCGAAATGTAAAGTGTACAAGAGAGGACAACCAGGAGACGGGAGGGGGGTGGGCGGGTATTGGAGGGTAGTTGAGGATTGGCATTTTATGTAAGTCAAGATTTTGATGTTTCATGATCACCACTGAGACAAATCCGAGCTTGGATGAGAAAAACGACTCATGCTGGTACAGATATGTTATGTAAAGTTACTGATAATGAAAATGGAAAAGACTGTTATGTACAATGATGTGACAATGTACAGTAATGTATATCACCCTGCGACAGTCACGAATAAAGAGTTTAAAAAAAAAAATACTTTCTTTAAAGATCTTTTAACATTTCTTCTTTTTCTACATTGACAACTTAATCTCAAAACTAAGATCACTATTATTATTACAATAACTGGAATTAGTATTTTCCCTATAATAGATCTACCTATTTCATAAAACCAATTTTTAACTGCTGAAAAACTTCTACCAAGTTTCTCAAGAACACCAAAAACCTCTAGCGGTTCAATTCCTCTATGCAATTTTGTAATATTTGTAATATATTTCTCAATGTTTTGACTTTCATCAGGAATGTAGGTACAACAGTGTTGCACCTTTAAAATTCCAACAAACTCCTCCTTCTTTTGCCAAAATTATATCTAAAGCAAGTCGATTCTGCATCACTATATTTCTCATAGCAAACATTTGAGTGTTTACCATTAAAAATCCTCCAGCTGTGTCTGTTGAGAATCGATCTACTATGGTTGACAATTTTCTAATTCTATTCGCAACAAAAGATATACCCACTGCTGGTATCAGTGCTCCAAAACATCACCTATTATTTCAATTACACTTTCTCTTCTTCTATGACTTAAAGGTTTCCCTATTTCAAGAATTCCATTAGTACCTCTATCTCCATGAAAGATTTTGGGAAAGACCAAGCCAACATAACATCAGCCGTACCAGTGATCTGGTAATTTGAAATAAGCTTTGTTCCCACACAAGAAATAAATACCTGGAAAACTTGGTCATTACCACCTTTAAATCCCCATTCCCCTTTTATGATATGTGACTTCACATTTACTTGCACCCACAAAATAATTGTCCTACACAGTGTTATCTCTTCGAATACATACTTTTCCCAATAATGGTGTCTATGCTTATAGCCACATTTACATTATGTACCTCAATATTATCATCTGAAAATGCCCCCTTTGTAGATTTGGTTTGTTTCACTTTTTCTTGTCGTTTATATTGCTGCCTTCTTTCCTGAATCATATTTAGAAAGACTTTCTCTTCATTTCTCATTTTACAAGTCAAATTATGTTTGAAGGCATAATCATGTGTAAATTCTTGTGTTTCTACGAAAAATTCTCCAAAAACTTTAGCAGGCTTAATTTGATTTAGTTCAGCAACAATTGTCAATTTTGCAAATTCATCATCAGAATCTGAATAATAATATTCTAATTTTGCTGTCCTATAAAATAAACGTGTTGTTACACTACATGTCACTCCATATGTTAACAGTAAATGGTGGTAAGTCACACCCTCGGACACAGATGCTGGCAATTTTACACAAATGGAAGTGGCCTAGCTCCAAATGGGCAACTAGGACTCTAACACGCATCAACAATAGCAATTTAATAAAGTAAATTCAATTTTAATAAATCCATTATACAATTGAACTCAATAACAATTTGTAGACAGATTTCAAATCATACATCTCATAAATTCAAATGAAATCCACGAACATAAATCAATTTTAGCGCAACATCAATTTCTAAATGATCATTTTTGATGACCCAACGCTATGCATTTTGGGACATTTTGTCCCTTCTTCAGGGGTTTTCTGTGGAAACAAGAAACAAAAGGAAACAATTTCTTTGTAGCACATGGAGCGTACATTACAAGTGTTATTACAAGCAATCAAGGTCTACCAAAATTACTCCATTTGTTGGTGCTACCTTCACCATAAGTGAAAAAACGACAAGTGTGCACACACGAATCAGCAAACTTACTTTCTAGGTTGATACTGCTACCGGCTGTTGAACACAAGAAAAAATATGTACATGCCTTAAATACTTCAGAAACCAAAACATCTCCATAACAACCATTGAACTGGGCCAGAACAGAAATGTAAATCACATACCTTGATCCAATATCTCTTTAGGTACCAAGCCGACTTCCACGTTTTCAAGTAATATGGGCAAAAAATCTAAAAAATGAAGAGTACAATATCAAAACCCAGACCTAATGAAGTAGTCACCATCTCCAATGGAAATTAAACCCACTTCTCACCGGACGTAGCAGTAGCAAAATAAATGCGACAAACGCTCTAGTTAAATATTGTTGTTCAGCCCTGCATGTAAAGAACAGAACTTAAGTTAAGGATCAATTAGTGGGAAGGGCGCAAATACTACATGAATGGCGAAGGTCGCCGTGGCTCACCTCAAAATGAGTGGCCGATGGTCGGAAGATAGTCAGGCTCAGTGGAATTGGCACAATGTTATGTCTCTGTGAAGAACTTAAGTGGAACAGACATCCGTGCTCGCAAAATATTCGCCACACAAACAAGGTTACAAAAATGCAAAAAAGTAGTTCTTACCTAAGTGTCAATTCGTTAAATGAACGGAGTTCCTCCCTGACCCTATGCAAAAATGGTTTGAGGATATGTCTATAAAAGAAACATTAGTAGGACGGAAATTAGTCTCCACGTCATGATTGTCCCAGCGACTGGGTAACCGAAACTCAAGCAAGAAAATTCTTACCTAAATGTCAATGCGCTAATTCCAAACAACGTTCAATCCGACTGCGCCGCATTCGCCATATACACACCGTCTGTCGAGCGAGCTCAACTAGCGTTCACCGCTACATCATGACTTCACCAATTATTGAAAGAAACGACAGACTACATTCTGCATAGATCGACTGAACGCTCAGTTGGAATGTAAACAAAGCGTTACACGTGTCCCAACGTGGTCAACACGTTGCCACGCCTCTGCCCATCTTGAGCCTTGAATATCTCAACTTTATGTGTATCCACAGAACGTGCAAAAGCGAGAGTCTGTGTGTTAGTAGAAAAACAAAACTCGGTTGCATCAATCAAACAAAAATATAGATATTATCCTCTGTCAAACAAGTTCATGTCAGCATGTAAACGAACATTGTTAATCATTCTGTTTGCATATATAAATATAAATGTAATTACGTACACGTTAATTGGACAGAAATAAACCTCAAAATCAACAGTAAAATATGGGGCCCCAACTGCAGTTTCTCAATGAACCAAAGAAAAGAAGTATTTGGTGTGACTGTGTGTAACAATATGTATGAATCTTAAAGGTGACATGTGATGTAGTTTGCGGAAATAGGCAACTGTCAAGTGTCAAATGTCAAATGTCGAATGTCAAAGTAAACATGACATTTCCAGTTTGTCTCTATGCAGGACTTTTTTAGAATTGTCAGCTCCTGGTTGTTTCGCTACTTGCTCGATAATCTGAAATTTCAATTGGGCGAAAGTGTGGCGTTGTTCCGTCCAGTGAGTTGCCAATGGGGAAGTTAGATTTCCAGTGCGGATACGACTTTTGTGTTCAGTTAGTCTTGTATTCATTTTTCTCTCTGTTTTCCCCACAAGTAAAAGACCGCTGGGGCAGTTGTTTGTGTAGACAACATGCTCAGAGTCACAATTAGTACTACTCTGTAGTTTGATTTTGGACCCTGTCCGGGGATGTGGTAGAATTTTCCCTACAATTACATTGTTGCAATGTTTACAGTTCCAACATTTGTGTGTGCCATTTTTTAGTGATGTTGAGTCAGATTCTGTTATGTGCTTTTTTGAGAGGATTTCTTTAAGATTTTGAGCTCTGGTGTACACGAACAGTGGTCTTTCAGTGAATAACTTTTTATGTCTGTTTCAGTTTGAAGTAAATCCCAGCATTTGATAATAATTTTCTTAATATCTCTGGATGCTGTGGAGTATTTGGAAATGAACACAACTCTTTTAGTTGATTTTCTCTGTTTCTTTTCGAGCAATTGTGCCCTTGGAATGTGTTTGGCTTTCTCCAATTTCTCCTCCAGTAGAGTCTCAGGGTATCCTCTCTTCAGGTAATTTTGTTTCTGTAGAGAAAGTGTTTCTTCACATACCTCAGAATGCGATGAAATGCGTCGAGTTCGTAAAAATTGTGACACCGGTAGGTTCTTGAGGAGAGACGGATGATAGAAACTACTAAACAACAGAGCATTGTTCTTATCTGTCGGCTTCTTGTATACCCTCGTGTTAATAGTACCTGCTTCTAATTCAATCAGAACATCAAAGAAGGAAAATGATTTCTTATTAATGTTGAATGTAAATTGAATTATGGGGTCCACGAGATTCAGGGTACGTATGTTGTCCAATAGTGAAGATTCTGTGCATTTCCAAATTAGGAAAATGTTGTCAATATATCTTCGGAAGAAAACCAAACCTTCCGTCCAAGTAGTATCTGACAAGATGAAGTCATTCTCAAATTTGGCCATAAACGTGTTGGCGTAAGCCGGTGCTCCCGGATAATCCCATGGAGGTGCCGTTTAGTTGAATAAAAAACTCATTTTTCCAGGTGAAATAGCTATTTTGTAAACAGAATTCCAAGAGTTGAAGAATAAAGCATTTAGGTACATCTAAGTTGTCTTCCTGTAGTAGAGCCCATTCAACTGCTTCTAATCCGTTGGCGTGTGGGATGGAGGCATACAAGGCGACCACGTCTATAGTACAAAGAATCCAATCAAACAAAATTTGACATGGACATGTAATGAAAGCCCCCAGTGGGTGTATCTGGCAGTAGATCTGCCTCGATCAGGTCTACTGCCAGATAAACCCACTGGGGGCTTTTATTACATCTCCATGTCAAATTTTGTTTGACATGGATTCATTTAGCAAAGTCCTTACGTGGACAGAAGTCGTGCAGGCACTATGCCTAAATTAATGCGCAACACGCATTGACCTCAGTGACTTCAGTGGGGAACCACCACATCCAGCATGCTTAGCGGGTACCACGTGGCATGCGATCTTAATATCACTGAAGGTTATTTGCATAGAGATATGTTATGAATCTGGCATTATACCATTACTATAATGTATGTCACTTTTCTCGCGCAAAGATATACACACTAAAACAGATACATTAATATCAAATACAGTACATGTAACGTATAAGAACGCGATGACTAATTATGCAATGAAATGGAGGCATGCGAATAGAACAATGAAATAATTTTTCCTAGACTGTATACGAGGGTTCATAAAACAGTTTTGCATTAAATAACTTGTCAAGAACTACCACGCTAAGATGGCGCTCAAGATTACAACCATTACACTTTACTTTGTAGTCCTTCTACCATGTTTGTGTAATTGTGTATGTAATGTCCACTGTTATGGTGAAAACGCTGTGTGAACAAGCCGCTACGGCGGCGAAATGCATCACGGCGGGCTTATGAATTACAATAAACCCCCACCATGATTGCACCCAGGTTTTGATGATGCGTCAGAGGAATTCTGAGAGCGCGAGAGAAAATGCAGTTTCTTGAGAATATATATATATTTGGGGTTTTTGCCCAGCAATTTTCACAATCTTTTCACCTTTAAATTGTCTCTCTTTACCTTTGTTTCACTTACAACGTTCTTTTGAACCTAGATTACAAAATTTGTTTTAAATATATTTCTTCTTTTTTCATCAACTTGACAATGCAAATTCTCTTGGCTGCTATTTACTTCAGTTATTGGAGGCAGCAACATATAGGTCCACTCTGGTGATTTATATTTTTGATTTCGTCTTCTCACTCTTTTTGGCCTTTGCACAATCTCTATTTCCTTTCCCAACAACTCCTTTTGACTGGTTATTTCATTCACTTGATCTTCTTGTACATTCACTTCATTAACAAGTTTAATGTTCAGTCCATCAGTTCCTTTAGGCCAATTATCTCCTTTTTGAACTCTTTTTATTTCAGGTTCAACAGTGTTTCGCTCCACTCTCCAAGCTCTTTTTCTTGAACTTCTCCTTAATTGAGTGTCATCATCACTGTCATCGGCCTCTGTTTCAGATCTTTCTATAGTTTCATTTATAATGAGTTTTGCAGGATCTTTTTCTGAGCTTATTTTCTCTTTGGTCAGTTCTTTCACTCTGTTAGGAACTTCTCCATAGCTGGTACTTGGAAGCTCAACCTCGTGAGTTAATTCCCTTTTACCAGTTTCGAGATTTCGGTTCCTGCTTTCAGACTGTCCTTCAGTATCTTTTTAATTACCAGTTTTATTTTCACTTACGGAGACAGCACTGTTATTCATGGTCGAGCACCTGCGGGCAGTTCTGGATGCAGGTCAAACGGCGGCGCTTGTTTTGTTAGATCTAAGCGCCGCCTTTGATACGGTCTCCCATGAAATTCTCCTGCAGCGTCTTGAGGAGATAGGGGTGACCGGCACTGCACACCAGTGGTTTCGTTCGTTTCTCATGGACCGTACCTTCTGTGTGGCTGCCCCGCCCTATCAGTCCAAACGTCATCCTCTGTCTCTTGGGGTTCCACAGGGTTCCTCGCTGAGTCCCACGTTGTTTAACATCTACGTGAGGCCGCTAGCTGAGGTTGTGAAGCTCTGTGGTATGACCATGGTGTCGTACGCAGATGATACCCAGCTAGCGGTCACGATCAGCGGGGACTCCGGGGTGGATGCCCCAAGATTCAGAGAAGGACTTCGGGCGGTGGCTGGTTGGATGACGTCTAACTGTCTCCAACTAAATGCCAAAAAAACAGAGGTGATGGTCTTTAGTAGGCGGACGGAACTATGGGGAGACACTTGGTGGCCTCCTGAGCTTGGTCCCACCCCCACTCCGGTTGTGGAGATCAAGAATCTGGGGGTTTGGCTGGACCCCTCCCTCAACTTTGTTGGCCACACCAAAAGGACGGCAGGGTGCTGCTTCGGCATCTTGCGCAATTTGAGACCTGCTCTTAAGTACTTCGATGCCGCAACCCGTCAACTCGTGGTACAAGCAACGGTTCTGGCTCGGCTGGACTATGCCAGCTCCCTTTTTATAGGGCTAAACCAGGCCGAGCTGACCCGTCTGCAAAGAGTGCAGAACGCAGCGGCCAGAGCAATCGTAGGTCTTCCTAGGTTTTGCTCGGCCACTCCAACTCTGCGAGCCTTGCACTGGTTACCCGTTAGGCAGCGGATCCACTTTAAAGTGCTGTGCATGTCTTTTAAGATTCTGAAGGGTCTGTCACCCCACTTATTGCGTCAACTTTTGTGCCCCTACATCCCGGGCCGCACTCTGCGCTCTCTGGATCAAGAATTAGCAGTAGCCCCTCGTTTCAAACTCAGTCGGGCGGGGGGTCGCTCCTTTAGGGTGCGGGCAGCCGCACTTTGGAACGCTCTCCCCTTGAAAATCCGGACTCTTGGCGACTTGCTCTCCTTCCGCAAGGACGTTAAAACCTTTCTGTTTTCTCAGCTATGTTAAATTTAACCTCCTTTTTAACACTTTCTGCCCCTTGTTGTGTTGTGTTCGCCACCTTGTCGGTGCGCCGGGACGCTCCTTCGCTGGAGCAGCTGTGCGCAATACAAATAGCACTAACATAACTTAGCTCAGTGTCCTTACTGGTATCACTCTCTACTAAATCTTGACTTACAGGTTGATCTTCAAAATGTGCTATTTAATGTTCTCCTTCAGATGCAGGGCTAGTATCTGACATCTCCAGATGTCGACAAACAGATCGAGCTTCAGTATCTGGATCTTTTTCTGGTTCACCCTTAGAGTCCGAGTCAGTGGTGCTTTCACCCTCTTCCTGTGGATTTTCAGGCACAGGCACACGAATGGTTTGGCTGGCCTGCACTCACCCCTTGACTCCAGCACATTTAACTGCAGTGGTACTAACCAGAGTAACTTGTCGGGGCTTTTGCCAGCGAGGCACTAGACAGTTTCTTCTCCTGTGAACCTTTATCCAAACCCAATGTCCAGGGACTAGATCATGAGCTGGATGTTTTTCTTTTGTTGGTGCCTCAGTTCCCACCTGATGGAACACAGAAGTTACCACGTCAGACAGAATTTTGCAGTAATCCAGAATGATATCATCATTTATACAGTTTATCAACTGGCACAAATGCTTGTCTCATTACTCTTCCCATCAAAATCTCATGGGGACTTAATCCTGTTCTTTTATCAGGAATGCTCCTCAAGGTCATTAGAACAAGTGGCAGTGCATCGGGCCATTTTAGTCCTGTGGCCAAACACATTTTTGCAATTCTGTTTTTTATTGTTCCATTTACTTGTTCAACCACCCCAGGAGCTTCTGGTCTGTAAGCACAGTGTAACTTCTGATGAATGTCCAGTGCTTCACAAATCATTTGCATTAATTCATTTTGAAAATGTGTTCCACAGTCTGTTTCAATGGTTACTGGGAAACCGTAGCGTGGTATTATCTCACGCAACAGGAGTTTTGCAACAGTCACTCCATCATTTCTCCTGGTTGGAAAGACTTCAACCCTCCATGAAAACAGACAAATGATCACAAGTACATACCGAAGTCTGTTTCAGGGTTGAAGCTCAATAAAATCCAACTGCATTCTTGTAAATGGACCTCCTGTCCTATGGTTCCCAAACTCACAACTGTTTTTCTTCTTGGATTTAATTTTTGACATACAAGACATCTCGGGCACAGGCTTTCAGTAATCATCCTAAACTTAGGGTTGTACCATGTCTGTCTAAACATCCTGATCATAGCGTCCTTCCCGATATGGGCTTGACCATGATACATACGGCCATATTCAAAATCATGTTATCAGGCATCACTGGTCTTTCATCTTTGTAAACCCAGATTTAATTCTCTTCTCTCTGTCTACAGCCTGCTTTTAGCCAGTTATCTTTTTCTTCTTCACTGGCTTCTTCCTGCATTTGCCTCACCCCTTGCCATGTCTCAGCTACTGCATCAAAGGACTTGAAACATGTTCAGTTTGTCTATCCTGATTTATAGATGCAGATTTTTGGCACAGTATTTTGCAATTGAATCAACGTATTTATTACCTCTGGTAATATAATCATCTCCTTTCTTGTGAGCTGCACATTTCACGACAGCTATCTTCTCAGGTAATTGAATTGCCTCAATCAACATTCTCAAATTCGACATTTCTAATGGGGGATCCTGACGAAGTCATATAACCTCTTTGGGACCACACAGTTGACCATACCCTAAACCATATTGACTGTCAGTCACTATGGTGACCCTTATCTCTTTTCCCAGCTCACATGCTCGAATCAAAGCAATCAATTCTGTAATCTGAGCAGAACAAATTCCTTTCAAACAAGATGCTTCTAAGACATCCGCTACTGTACAAACAGCATATGCATCACTTAGTGCACCTTCATCTGTTCTTAAGCACGAGCCATAAGCAAACATCACATAATCAGATTCAGGCAATGGTACATCTTTGATATCAGGCCTTGGTTTGGTACAGTATTCAAGAACATCCAGACATTTGTGATCAACTTCATTTCTTACTTCCACACCCATAACATCAGGTAACAGTGTAGATGGATTCACATTTACACATCTTGAAATTGTCACATTATCTGCACCTAAGATTGTTTTCTGGTAATTTGTCATTCTGTTATTGGTAAGGTACTGTGTTTTGGTTCTGGTGAGGAGAATCTCCACTGAATGAGGTACATATACTCCCATCACTATACCTTCACTTTGTTCCAGACTCATATTTGTAGCAGCTACTGCTTTTAAAATCCCATTGCAGAGTACACAGTGTTGATCCTGGGCTATGAGCTCAACAATGAAGGTCGAGGTTTAGCTCCTCACTTCTTGGAGAAATGCGCACAGCTGCGCGCTCCTACAACACTGAAGAAATTACAGTCCTTGCTGGGATTTTTGAATTTCGGGCGTACATATATTCCTGAATATGCCCAGCGTATCAAGCCATCGTATGCCTTGATCCAACCTCCTTTTACCAAATTGTGCTGACTGCCTGAACATTCAGCCATTCTGCAATCTTTGCAGGCCGGTCTACTAGAATCTAAATTCTTACTGACTCGTGATAACCACACCAACCTGGTGATAAGAATCATCCCTGGGGCGGTGGGTTTCACTTACCTTACTTTTAGCGAAGGTGACACCGTGCCGATCGCTTACAGTCACACTTGTACACTACGGCTCAAATGTGGTTTTCCACTGTGGAAAAAGTTTTGACAGCAGTGCAAATGGAGATTCTCAAGGAACGTGCACTGTTGCAGGGAAAACGCATGTTGGTTGTTACCCCGTATCCTGCACTAGAGTCAGTGACGAAAGCCAGTGTACCAAATTCTAAAGCTTTGCACCCATGGTGAATACAATGGGCTGCATCATTGACATCTCCGAATGTCACGTTTATTTTTGATGCCTCCTTGCAGTCACAAGAGTTTTGCAGTGTGAGTTTGTTCATCCTGCTCCGTTGACTATGCGGCCTTTGGAGGATTTCCATTGTATCATTTACACTGATGGTTCAGTGCAAGTTGCGCATGGGTCTAAGCACGCATATGTCTCAGCTTGCGCCATTGTGGTGGGTACCATGGTGAATGATGAATTCAAGTCCGATGTCGTACATACGCAGACATTAGGGGACTGTACCACCCAATCGGCAGAGCTCCGTGCCCTGATGCTTGCATTGGAGTATGCAGATCCTAGTTTGACTGCTCTTATTTTTATTTTTATTTTTTTGTCCTCATTAGCCACTTAGTCGTTCCAGGGAAACTCTAGCTACAGGAAGACAATCGCTTCTGTGCCATCACGAAACCAAAGATTGGCTTCATGACCTCCCACAGAGTGGACCTGATGTCTTAGTGAGTAAGAGCCCCGCACGAGCTATCTCCATTCGAGCCCATTGTCGGCCGATAGTCCAGTAGCGTTGTGGCATGGGGTGCCTCCCATTGGACATGGAAACTTAGGCTTAATCATCGGACCCGGGCATTTTAGTTATCCCGTCTCCAATCAACTAAAAAGTTCCAGAATCTCAAAGTTTGAGGGCTGCAGGCTCTGGCTAGGTTTACTTTCGATATTTCATAAATGAAGACAACCACTCTGCATGGGTCGGTGGGTTGACATTAACCCAGTTTTTGCATAGTTCTCTTCTTGCTATTAGGATAGCATAATATAGAAATTCTCTTTCTAGCCCCTTAATGTTATTATTTATCCCAAAGATGACTAAAGACCATGAGATAGGAATAGGGATTCGAAGAATTGATTCTAGTGATGTCTTAATATCTTGCCAGAATGTCTTGATATTCGGACATTCCCAGAACATATATAAGTCTGAGGCAGCTGGGAGGGAGCATTTACTACAGCGGGAGCACTGCTCTTATTGTGAGTGATTCGTACTACTGTGTCCAGTCTTACAATGAAAACCTGTTCTTTTGGGTTCAGAATGATTTTCGTGATTACAAAGGTAGCACAATAAAACATAAAATGATCTGGGTCCGAGTGGCTGAACTTAAAGAGCAGCTGCCACTCGTGTACGTAATTCATACTCTTGGTCATCAACATGTGGGTGTTCACGCTGTTGGCAATATTTTAGCAGATGAGGCAGTGAAAACAGCTGTTTCGACATATTTGGTTGCAGCAGTTACCCGTTCCAAAAGTAAGATTGATGATTACATCTTGTCGGCTGTTGCCGCTACTGAGAAGGGAAGTAAATATCCTAAGGGGTTTCCTTCTAAGTATTCTTATCATTTAAGTCCTGATAAAGTTCCTTATGTGAAGATACAGGACGTTGGTGAAAGATTGATTCCCAACGCGGATCGCAGGTCCACACTGATTTCAGCTGCCCACGAGGGTGTTGCATCTGCGCATGCGCATGTTTCGGCTACTGTATCTTAGTTACAACAACGTTTCTGGTGGCGGGGACTGTACAAACAGACGCATGATTATGTCCTTCAATGTGACATTTGTCAGCAGATCAAACCTTCGACTGCTACGCGTCCGCCCCAGATACAGTTGTACATTTCTAATAGACCACTTGGTTGTGTTAATTTATATCACTGCGGTCCTTTTTCCTCTGATACTGCGTATAAGTACATCTTAGTTGCAGTTGATTCTTGCACACACTTTGTTTGGGTATGACCGCACCGCAGCGCTGATTCGCGAACTGTCATAAGAGACTTGCGTATCTTTGTAGGGATTTTTGCCTGTGGCACCTTCCATTCGGATCAGGGTCCAGCGCTCGCCTCTAAGGCATACAAGGATGCAATGACTTTGCTGAGGGTCCAAGTCAAGTTTTCGTCTCCATACAGACCTGAGGGTAATAGTGTTGTGGAACGAATGAACCGAGATTTAAAGCAGTCTTTGACAGCTAGGGTTATAGGTACTTGCAGGAACTGGCTGGCCCATCTTAATAGCATACAACGTGCACTTAATAATCTCCCTAGAAGGTCTCTGGGTGGGCGGACCCCATACGAAATGCTCTTTGGTATTAAAATGTTCGTCCCGGACCTTGAAGGTCTAGACCAGGTGGCGGTTGCTGCCCCCTTTGACGCAGATGAATATTGTCATGTTTTACAGAATCTACAAGAGACGAGAGACAGTCTTGCAAAGGAACACTTGCCCTCCACATCTGATGCTGCGCTGCAGATTCCGGTAGTTGGCTGGCTACACCGAGTTGGAGAACTTGTTCGAGAGAAGATGATCGAAAACAAGAAAGAATTTGGTCCCTTATATCGAGCTCCAGTTCCTGTACTTGGAGTGCAGGGCACAAGAACAGTAATTTTACCACCACTTCCAGGTCGTAAGAAAAAAAGGTATATCTCCATTGACAATGTCAAACTGCACAGAGTGGCCGATTCTTCTTAGTATGACACCAGCGGTCTCCTGTCCATCTTTTTTGAGACATTCAGTTTTGGCCCCGGCTCCTAATACCAGGCCTGGCGTTGCCCTCGAAATGCCTGCAGTTTCTAGTCCTTTATTGAGTTCTCAACCTGATGCTCGTCTTGATGAGACTGATTATACTTACCCCACAGACTTATAGATGCCTGATTTGCAAACTTGTTTGGGTACAGAGTCCAGATTTTCATTTGACACTGACTCTAAGACATAGAAGACCCGTTCCAAAATTTCTATTTTTGCAACATGGTTTAAAAAAAATGTTTTGATTACTCCTTGGACCTACATTTGGTTGGTGCTTTTTTCAATTTACCTGTTCATGTCCATTGGATTTGTGGTGTATTTTTTCCGTCTTGTCAACGGACACTATGTTGAAGAAAGAACATGTATTCGACAAATTAATGGAACATTGGCACCCCATTCCTCATCACACAGATTGAAGAGGGACCTGGCTTTTATTAACATTACTGCTTGGCCCGTCGTAGATGGGATTGTGTGGGATGCTATTAGATTTTAAATCCACGGACACACAGAGGTTATAAATGACCCAAATGTCCTAAGGGTTTCCATGGGAGATGTGATTAAACAAAATATACGTTCTGATGATTGGGATGTTCAGGCCGTAGAAGCTTTGTTTTCTGATTTGAAATATTATGCTGCCTTTGATGCTGAGAATTTGTATTTAGATTTCGCAAATTATGGTGATTTGTTTTGTTATCAACACTTTGGCAATCACTACCTGCATAAGGCTAACACCAGGAGGAATATGGTTAATTATACACAATGGGAACATTGTCCTGCTCCTGTTGAAGGCAGCTCCCCTTCTCTTTTAAAGAGGTTCACTTACTTTACTGATTTTACTCAGTCAAATCCCAATGCATTTTACTTTAAAATGACAGAGAAGTCCACTTCCGAGGTTAGACTTACCCACAAGAAATTATTGTATTCCAAGTCCTTTCTAGACCAATTGGCTGTTGGGGGCTTTGAACTGTGGAATAATATTATTGATCTTAAATCTGTTTGGGGTTCTAAAAGTTGGCAAGTGCAAGGCACTGAGCTTTGCATCGTGCATGTCTCATCCCGAACCATATGTTGTTTTTGAATTCTACAATTTCACAAACGACTTGCTTTGGATTAGCTACTACTAAAAAGTTAAATGCGCCTTCTTTTCCTGAATTAGAGGAATACTCCGGTTGGGATAATGATACCAATTTTTCAATTAGATATTTACAGACCCTGTTACTGAATTCTACCTTTAACATATCCAGTTTGGATCCTAAGGGTTGGTTGCTGTGGCACAAAAGTGCAGATTCTTGCGAACATGGTTTTCTGGGTTTGGCTCAAGGCTACACACAGGTTAGGGTGGATCCCCGTTTTGAGAGTAGCCATTCTGTGACTACCTATTCTGTAGGCAAATTATGTCAGAGTTGACTCAAACCTTCCACTTTAGCATCAGTTAAGCTACATTCATCTAAATTGACTGACAATGTTGATCTGAATCATTTTGTCAAGGGCCCTGCTTCCGGCAGAGCCAAAAGGTGGATTTATGCTATTTACAACAAAGTTTGGAAACTATCCCAGATTGAGGCTGTTTCATGCATTAGAGCAATAGATCAAGCACATTTAGAAAAAGTGCTAGCAGTTGTGGATAACAGCATTAACACGCTTTCTTCCCGCATTTACACATTAGATAATATTGTTTCATCTGTTGTTGATATTGTGCAGGATGATGTGTCTGTTTTGTACCATGGTCAAAATCAATTGCGTTTTATTATGCAGTTTGCCTGGACTTTGCAGACACTGAAATCAGGAAAAGTGTCCTGGCACTACATGAATACATCATCTTTGTTTGCCCCTTTTAATTTGAGTGAAAAGCAACGTTTTATGTCTATGAAGGATGCAACTTTTTCTATGTTACATATTGAAAAGTTAGAACTGTTACCATTTTCTGTGGCCGAAACAAATTCAGCTGTGTGGCTTATCCATGGGCTGATCACATTACCTTTTCCCCTGTTCAAGTTTGAAGCCTGCATGAAGTTCTACACAATTGGCAGATATGAACCTTTGGGCACCGCTTATCTTAATGAAGCTTGGTCACTACCATTTACCTATGGGTGCCTTAGGGAGGGAAAAGAGGTTTATTTGAATGGAGAGGATTGCACTACAACACCAGATCACTTATTAATGTGTAGGAATATCCAATTGCATGGCTCTTGTAATCAGAATAAGCCAAATTTTGCCTGTATTTTAAAAGGTACACCGGCACCTGCTATCATACCCACATTCACATTACTTCCAAATGGTAGTTATTTACTTTTAAATAATGAAGATTGTTGTGGGATGGTATCCGGCATTCCTTATGTGGTTACGGTCAGTGAACGTGTAGTCTGCTGTAAAAATGTAATGTTCCCTCCTCTGCATGGGAAGCTCGATGTTTCCATCTGGGCGTCGATTCCGACCTTGAAAGTAGAGTTTAACAAGATGAGTCGCATAAGAGCTCTATTGTCTCAGAAAGAAGTCGCCCTCACATCTGCTCATGAAACATTTGTCCTTCACGTGGCAAACACCTGCACAGAAGTGCATGCTTTATTAAATTCGGATTTGTCTTCGCATTTTGGTGAATTAATTCACACTATCTTTAATGCGTCCTCCACCGCAGGGCTGGCTCACTTTTTTAAAGTTGTTAGCAGGGGCCTTGTGACTTCTTTTCAAACTATATTTGGTGTTTTTCCGGCATTTTTTTATTCAATTTTTTCCAGCCTGTTTGGTGGATTTCCCTTAATGCTCGCTCTGGTTGCAGGCGTACTTCTGTTGTTTTGTTTATTTCAAAATGGATGCACGTCCTGTGTTGCGAGAAAATCTGTCACGGCTGTTGCTGCTCCGCAACCGCATGCTTGAATATTAGGGAGCGCTGCCTCTTGCTACATTGAGTGCAGCTTATGGATTATCGTTTCGATTTTCCTTTTTCACATGCATCCAGCCTGTCTTTCATTGCCTGAGTTGCGATTTCAACTGGGCCCTGGATTTGTGTCTCTGCAATACGGTGTCTCCCAACGCGGATTATGATCAACTGATGAGCCCATTAGTTGCTCATGAATTGCTTTGTTCTGGCAGAGGGATTATGGCCTTTGCAGCGATGCATGGAGTCCTGGGACGTTGGAATGTGTTCGCAGCGGCGCATGATTTCTTGGCATGCAGTTACATTGAAGAAGACCCGAGTGGTCCTCTGATGGTGCTAGAGGCTCCGGTTATTGAGGAACATGTATGTTCCTTCCCATTGCTAAATTGGATGGCTGAAATTTTTTCAGATGAGAAAAATGACTTCCTATTGGAGGCTGTTGCGACATACTTTGCATATACATTGTTGGAGTGAGATGTGTTATCGCTTCTCTCTCTTCCATGGCCGAGGTCACATGTTGGACATCGGATGTTTTTATTTTTTCTCTCGTCTTCTTTTTTTTTTTGCACCCAGGCCTGTTGACTTACCTATGCCTGTGAATACAATTGCTTGATTTGAAGTACTTTCGATTTTTAGAGTTTGCTCCTGTTTTTTCACATGTGGCAATTTGAACTTGGTTCTGACTGTTGTTCTTGAACTCTGCTTTCCAAATTTCCCCTGTATTATCAGTGCTCAGATCAAGGGAGGGTGTAGTGGGGCTAAGCTTTGCATTCACACTGTGTTAAGTTGACATGAGCTTATTAGAAGTTTAAACGCCATTTTTCCTTTCTGCTGCCTTTTTGCACACGGCACACATTATAATAAATGTTTAGAGTCTAGTAGTGTGTTTTGCTTCACACGAGAATAATATGTTTTTCTATATTAGCAGCCATGCTTGGTAAGCTTTGTCTGAACAGTGAGTGCCGAGGCCTTCAAGGTTATTTCAACACAGTGGTTGTTGTTCGGACTGATCAGCGCACATTCTAGACAAAACATATATGCAGCTGTGGCAACCTCTGATTTTGGCGCGTTTAATAATGCACTGCGTAGGCATGCTCAGACACACTTGGAGAACATTCGCATACTGAGAGCTGGTATGGAATCTGATGTGATCCATTTCTGCTAGTACCAGAGGTATGGGGCTGCCGTTGTAATCCCAAGAGACCTTCTGTAGATATAAAATAGCCTACTAGCATGGGAGGGTGAAATATAGGTATATTTTAAACCTGTTTCCATTTAGGATTATAACATGCTTTCTCCCTTTGTATTTTATGGGATGGTAACTATGCTGATAATCTTGTTGCTTATAATATGTCTGCTTGTATTAGCTAAGATACTGCGCATGAGAACACAACATTAGAAATAAATATTTCAAACTTGCGCATGTCTTCTTTTACTCCCTGTTTTGGACTGGTATGATAGTATTACGAAAGAGTGTTCATGTGTTCCACATTGCCTGAGGTAATCTAAGTTCCATGTTCTGGGTTGTCAAATCATTGGTGTTATGGAAGAGCCAATGAGACACTGATGCTAGTCTGGTAGGGGATGTTGGGTACTAAGGTGAGTTTTGGCACACCCTAATTCACTGAGGCTCCAAGTCTCTATGCACAGTTCTAACGCACCAATTAGAACAAGATACGTTTCAGTAGTGCTCAACCAATTACTTCGCTGCTTTTACTGTTGCACCAATCAGCCCTTACTCTGTCTTGGTCACACAGACCAATCCCAGCGCGACACTTTTGACGTCAGCCCTGCTCCGGCGTCTGACCCCTCCTTTACAAAATGTATTGGCACACTGTATTCACACTTTTATGCAGCAAAATCAGTTAGTAACCACATAATACAACTCCATTCGTCTGTTTCGCTAAAACCAAAGTGATAGTTTCCTCAATCACACAAGTATTCTGTATTTCCAGTAGACAGCGCTTACCTCTTCTCTTCCACAGATTTTACTTTCGCCAATAAAGTACCACTTCCCTCTACTTTACCCTTCTCTCAAGCTTAGGTTAAACTTTATTACTCTCTCTGGGTAGAGTTTTAGCCAGAATACGCAATGATCCCTATGCTCAGACCCAGGATTTCACAGGTTGCCCTCGCTATGCATTCACCACTTTTACACGTAAAGGTCCCTAAACTTGTAACATACGACGATGTCACCACTTTGAAACAGACTATGTGATGTGCGACTTCACTTGCCACACTTCCTCTGCCTGCAGACAGAGTGACCAGCTTCCAAACTTTCCGGAAGCCTTTTCCAGACTACATATAACGCAATACAGACTCAACAGATGTTAGTCATGAATTCTGTACATCAAACTTCTATATACTCTACACATCATATATCCTAGTCAACCTAAAGCAACCTATGCTCTGCTACCACGATAATAACTGATGCAGCGCGTCTCCAGAAATTCTCTGTAAACCATCACCTTAACCCAAAGAGCTATTCAAAATGTACTCATCAGTGGGCCCATAACACTGTAAAACATTTATACACACATTTACCCGGGAAACATCCTTTACAACGCAACTTTTACCATGCAGTGCCTTTACGACGCAACTTTTACAACGCAAACCATTACAACGCATTGCGCTGGGGGGCGCTCTAGGATAGGGAATGTGTTTAATGTACTATCCAACACCTTCCCTACTATCCACGGGGACTGGAGTTGGAATAGTAAATTAAACAATTCACTATCCAGCGCCTAAAAGCATTATGCGTTGTAATGGTATGCGTTGTAAAAACCGCGTTGTAAAAGCATGCGATGTAAAAGCATGCGTTGTAATGTCATACATCCCATTTACCCTGCTCCGAGGATTTGGTGAAGACCAAAGGAGAGCTGCTAGATTATAGCGGAGTGTCTAAAGCTAAAATTTTATGCATTATTTACATCTGCAGTTTAATTTCTAATGCCATGGTTTTGATTTGAGAAGACATTAAAACACCCCACCATTATTTGTCAATGGATCAGCAAGTAAAAGTTAACTAAAGGATAACAAGACCTGCTTAATTCTCCATTTATTTAATTTTTATTTAGAGATTAAATCTCCTAGCATGACCTCTATGTTTTATTTCAAAGAAAATTTAATTATACATTAATAGCCTGAAAGGAAAAGTTTAAAATTCAAACATTCATCTATTAGCATGACAGTTTAAAAAATAAGGAAAGGTCAATATTACCAAAAGGTAGAAACGCAGACATCAGCATAAGACAGAATAGTTCCCAAAGAACACCTCTCTATCTTTCTCGATGTTCCCCTCTCATAGGACTCCGCACTTATTCAAAAGTAAAAATTCAGACAAATGTCAAAGTCCCTGCACCATAGGGAAATTGCGCAATCCAACAGCATATCGGGATGCAAAGATTAGATCGAGAAGCAAGCTTTTTCCATCGTCCCAAATGTCCTCTTTTATACCCTTTTTTTACTAACTATCTATCTAAAAGTTGAAACTTTAGGGTTCTACACTGTACGTGATTGGTCACTTAAGGGGTGGATGAGCATCACCTCATCACATTACTGTTCAATTTCCGCAGGGACATCGTTATGGAAGAGGTGTGGCGCCGCGGCTAGGGTGACTGACTCTGGAATCTGGGGATCACGGTTCGATCCCTGGCACCGGTTGCAGATTAGCCCAGCACCACGTGACTCTGGGCAATAGCTTGCTTAATCTTCACGACGGCCCCCAGCGCCTAGAGACCCTTACGGGTGATTGTGCGTTTTACAAATGTGGATTATTATTATTATGTTATAATTGAAAAAATAGTAAGCCCATTGTTCAGGTCATGCTTCTTCCTTTGTGTCCTTTAATTTGTTATTCGATGCCTTATTCCCACGTTTAAGATGCTGACATACAAAAAGTTGGCATCTGTTCCAAGTGGCAGGCCACAGTGTCCTTGGCCCATTCTGTACAGGCACAGGCAGCACGCACTTCTCCCCGCGCATGCTTACTTCCTCACAAACTCTGAGTCGCAGTCAGCCTCCATTTTCTTATAGGCCACATAGGCCACAATTTAGGAACTATTATAAACAAATAAACATAAATGTGAGAAATAAAACCCTTCTGTTTACCTCCCCTTTTCTAATAGTATCCCAGTTAGTATTTACCCAGTTTTAAGCAACTTATAGAGTAAGAACACTGTGTTCCCATGAGCTCTACTGTCCCATTCTTTTGACTTTGTCTCTGTGCTCTTTCTGACCGGAGCGCGGTGACACACTAGTCAGTGTAACCATGCGCTATACAAACTCTTTATTATTATTATTATATGCGTGATTTTACGTACCAATCTTCATAATTTATGCCACAAATAAACAGACAGAAAGCACATACATGCAATTTTCAATTAGATTATGATAAATGCGTACTTTTTATGACAAAATGCATAACAGATTAGTAAATTATGTTCGCCAATTACATGCAATTTAGTATCCCACGTGTATTTGTGTAGGTACATCCTATTCTATGTTGGTTAATTTCAAAACCACACAATTAGTACATGTTACTGTTATGGAGAATTGACTTTACAAGGGGTATACAAAATTTTAGTTTCCACCTTGCTCCATCACTTGGTCCTATTTCTTGGCATGATACCTGCCTGCTCAGTCCCTCTTCAACTCTTACCCCTTTAAGTGCAAACGCTGAGGTTTATTTAGATGTGCCTGAAGACATTTAAAATGATATTTTTAGTTTGCTGACTGAACTTAGTTTCCTGTAACAGGTTGAAGGTCTAGTACTAATAGAGGATTTGTCTGCTATTTTACAGAAGGTTTTTGCTTCCCTTTGGTATCAACATGATAGCGAATTGGAATGTATTCTCACTGTTGACCCCCTTTAGATCTATCTAATATAATTTGTTTTTTATAGATTTTTTAAACCAGTGAATTGCTTATTTTTAATCTCCAATCATGAGATCACAAATCAATTACCATAATATATAGCAAAATTCTTCCAAAAACAATACATTTCATCATCCGGGTGCATATATTTTTTTCTGTTTAGATCAAAAATAGGTCATATACATAGAATAAAAGGTTTGCCACAAAACTCACCATATAATTGACAACAGATATTTTGATTATTATCAATGAAGATTTTATAGTCATCAATACACGAATACCCACTTTCGCACATATCAAATGTAGTGTCTGTCCAAAACATAGGAACTAAGGGGCATATTATCAAGCAGGGCGCTAAAATTATCGCTGTTTTAGCGGCAGAAAAATGCCGCTAAAGTGGCGATAATGGGTTTGATCATATGGCCTTGTGAATTTCAATAGAAACCCATGTTCTGGTGTGAACATGGCCTTTTATTGGAATTCTCCAGGGCATATTATCAATTCCATTATCGCTGCTTTAGCTGCAGTTTTCTGCTGCTAAAACAGCGATAATTTTAATGCCCTGCTTGATAATATGCCCCTCACCGACGAGTAAGCCATGATACCCTCTTTGATTTCAAACATTTATGACTTGCTGAAGAGATAATTTTAATTCCTTATTTAAGATATCTGCTTTTTCAAAAAACACGGATTAATAACTTGGCTAAACTACGTCCCTTTACGTTATATAATTAGATAATTGGTGATGAAGACCTATTTACATGAGTTTTCAGTACATACCTCGATCACCTTATTCTGTATGCATTTCTTTAACACTACCATCATCAGCTCTAGTCATTCTGATTTAAGTTTTTATTTAAATAGTTTTAGAGGGGTCCTGGATATTCATGTGAATTTTCAATCCTGAAGATCGTGTCACAGATATACTACAGCAGAGACTGATACGTCTACGTCTAATCCAACTTTTCCTTTAGTTATAGTAAAAATGGATTTCAGAATCTAAGGGGGCATATTATCAAGAAGGGCGTTAAAATTATCACCATTTTAGCAGCAGAAAACTGCCGCTAAAGCGGCGATAATGGGCTTGATACTATGCCATGGAGAATTCCAATAGAAGCCCATGTTCACACCAGAACATGGGTTTCAATTGAAATTCACAAGGCCTCCTGGGAGTCATGGATGGTCTAGACGGGTCCCGAGTGGACAAAACCTTCTTGGGAACAGCCCTCGTGGTGGCGAAATGGGACATAGCCTCTGCATGGTACAACCCCACCCCACAAAGTATAGCCAAATGGAGCAGGGGCGTCGACTGGTGTGTGGCACAAAAGAAGCCACTGTACGAGGCCAGAGCATGTCCAGCCAGTATGGTCAGTTTGGGGCAAATGGGTGAGTCAGGTTGTGTAGAGAAATATTACTATTGTGCGGGACATCTCGGTCTGGTGCAGGCCACAGTGTGTATTGTAAACAAGTAAAGCTACAAAATCAATGTATCATGCCTGAGACGATTTGCAGTGCTGTTTCTCACTCTTCACCAAAACCCAATAAAATTGGTTATCAAAGAAAAATGTACCTGCCAGCCAACTGGCCGGCTGGCCGCCACCGGGTCTCCTCCATCTTCTTCCCAGCTTCTGTGCAAACAGGAAGCACCCATGCTCCCAAGCTCCCCATAGCCAATCACAATGCTGCAATGCAGTTTTGTGATTGGTTGGCATGGCGTGGTTAGGTGCTCAGCCAGGGAATGGGGGCCTGGGCATGTTATTCACCCAGGCTTTAATGCAGCTGGGTGGAGAACATGCAAAGTGTGAATGTCTGTTTGGCTGGCCTGTGGGGGCCTGCCAAACAGACAATCAATCAATCAGTCAATCAATCACTTTATTTCGCCAGTACAAAAGAACTGCATAAAATGTATTCTACTTACAATATACAATCATAAAATGAATAAAATACAAAATTATGTACAATTTTCATAAGACATTCCTTAAAAATATGTAATTAAATACAACATGGTTAAAAAGAGTATGAAATTCATTAAAACAATGATTATATAATAAATTGCCGAAGGTATTTTCTTGTATTAAGAGCACAACGTAAAAACAAGGCTATACAATAACAAGTTAGTGGAACTGGTAATGATTGTACATAATAAAGAGCGGGGCGACATTGTCTAACATTAAGGGTGCACATGAGTCAAAAAATATAAATTTTCCTTTTCTCAACATAAAACCTGCAAAAGAATAATAGATGGAGTTCCCCTAGACAGGGGCTTCCATCACAGGGGCATGCCGAGAGGGTATCCAGTGAATAAACCTTAGCTGGAAAACCCAACATAAAAGGAAAACATTTCAAACACAACCTCAGCAAAACATATCTATGTTGTGCCGATGTGACAAAAGATAACTGGTTGATATCAGTGTTATTAAGATTGGGTGTTAAGTTGTGTTGTATGACCCTAATCTTAGTGCAATTAAGTTCCCATCTATCTTTCATACATTTCCCTAATAATAGTTTTTTCAATTTTGCATTAGACACAGCAAAACATGTGACTGGTCTATAAAATAGTTCACCTGTTCACATTGTGTATAAGATAGCGCCGGGACGCCCCTTTGCTGGGGCAGCTGCGCGCTTTACAAAATTACATAACATAACATAACATGTTCTTTGCATATTGAAGCCATTTATTCTTACTTAAACCATCTAGGGTTAAGCAGTCTTGTACAATTTCAATGAGTTACCTTTGATGATTCTCTTTTCCAGAGTGAATACAATAAAAGAATCGGGGCAGAACATATTTTAGCGAAAATGTAGGGTACATTCAGTTCAGAGTGACAAATGAAAGTGGAACACGATTGAGGGACACCGAATAACCTCTTTAGGAAACTGTCCTCAACTCGTTGACAATGGATGTATTGGCTATTCCCCATACAGCTGCCCCATAGGTGGAAACAGAAATCGATTTGGCCTCGTAGACCTTTTTAACTGTTTCTATGGGTCTAGGGCCAACCTTCTTTATGAATCTAAACAGGGCTCCTATGCTTCTTTCCATAAGAAGAGCTCTCTTTGATACCATATTTAGCTGCATATTTTTTTAATCGAAAAGTATTCCCAAATAGGAAAAGGTGTCCCCCGCCTCCAGTTTTCTCCCCTCAATGGTCAATCGGGGAATTATTTTAAGTCTAGCTCCTGCCACCAGCTCATAAGAATTGGATTAATTAACCCTAAGGCCCAGAATATGCATACATTTGCAATAGGATCCTATTAAACAACATGATAAAGCATTACCAGTCCGGGCTAGTAAAACCGCATGGTCCGCAGAGAGGAGCATTGGGACGGGGTTTGAGCCAACAAAAGAGACATCTTCTGAAGAGCCAATCCGCTCAGCTTCCACGGAATTGATATATACAGAAAATAAAAAGGGGGCAAGCACACACCCCTGCCTAACACCATGGGTAATCCTAAAATGACTTGTGCATTAGCCCTGTCTCCCATAGTGAACACAGGCTGAGGCGGCAGAATACATTTCACAAATAAAATTAATTATGGACTTATCAATACACATAGCTTCCATTAATGACCAAAGTTTTGCATGAACTACGCAATAAAAGGCAGCTGATAAGCCCACAAAGTCACATAAAGATGACCTTCACTTGCCGCAGTGTACTTGGCAATCAACAGATTTAAATGTAAACATTGATCAATTCAATCAATTAATCAAAGCATTTGTATAGCGCGCTACTCACCCGGAGGGTCTCAAGGCGCTTGGGGGAGGGGGGTTCCGCTACTGCTCGAACAGCCAGGTCTTGAGTTGCTTCCTGAAGGAGAGGTGGTCTTGGGTCAGGCGGAGGTGGATGGGGAGGGAGTTCCACGTCTTGGCCGCCATGTAGGAGAAGGATCTTCCTCCCGTTGTGGCTCTTCGGATGCGGGAAACGGCGGCGAGGGCGTGGCTGGTCGATCGTAGCTGGCGGGTGGGAGTGTAGAAGGTCAGGCGGTCGTTGAGGTAGCTGGGGCCTTGGTTGTGGAGGGCTTTGTGTGCGTGGGTGAGGAGTCGGAACGTGATTCTCTTGCTGACGGGGAGCCGGTGCAGGTCTCTCAGGTGTCCGTAGATGTGGCTGTGTCGGGGGATGTCCAGGATGACTCGTGCTGAGGCGTTCTGAATGTGCTGGAGTCTTTTCTGAAGTTTGGCTGTGGTTCCGGCGTAGAGGGAGTTACCGTAGTCCAGTCGGCTGGTGACGAGGGCCTGGGTGACCGTCTTCCTGGTTTCGGTGGGGATCCACCGGAAGATCTTACGCAGCATGCGAAGGATGTTGAAGCATGACGAGGAGACGGCGTTGACTTGTCTGGACATTGAGAGGGAGGAGACCAGGATGAAGCCCAGTTTGCGTGCGTGGTCTGTAGGTTTGGGTGCGCTGCCCAGGGCGGGGGGGCGCCAGGAGTCGTCCCAGGTGGAGGGCGATGATCCCAGGATGAGGACTTCCGTCTTATCTGAGTTCAGTTTTAGGCGGTTGTTTCTCATCCACTCGGCTACGTCTTTCATTCCTTCGTGCAGGTTGGTCCTGGCGGTGGCGGGGTCGTTGGTGAGGGAGAGGATCAGCTGGGTGTCGTCGGCATAGGAGATGATGTTGAGCTTGTGCTGGCGTGCGATGGCCGCGAGGGGGCTCATGTAGACGTTGAACAGCATGGGGCTGAGCGACGATCCTTGTGGTACGCCGCAGATGACTTCGGTGGCCTCGTATCTGAACGGGGGGAGGTGGACTCTCTGTGTTCTTCCGGCGAGGAAGGAGATGATCCACTCCAGTGCTTTCTCCTGGATTCCGATGTTGTTGTGCCCTTTCCCTTTCTAAAACCATATTGGGCACACAATACAATTTTTCTTTCTTGGGCCAAGGTTTCTAGCCTATTCAGGAGTATCTGACCCATTAGTTTTGCTGTGCTATCCAAAAGAGATATGGGTCTGTAGTTCTTAGAGATAGCCATATCCCCCTTTTTATATATTGGAACGATGACAGTCTTCTTTCAAGAAGGGGGAACTCCTGTATGGGTTTGGATGTTGAAAAAATGGGTGACTAGTGGGACCCATAAGTCCTGATCGGGATAAAAAGAAACCAATAGGGACCCCATCAGGGCCAAATGCCTTGAGTGTGAGACACTGGTTCAGGGCAAATCTCATTTCTGCCAAGCTAAATGATAATGGGACATCGGGAGTAGGTAATAGAAGAACAGGTGGCTCATAAAGTTAACTCTCTGAATTCCCAAATACTCCTTTATAATATGCCACGCATGTGTCCCTACTTACATGGAGATTCAGAATAATCTCAACTTCATCCTTCAGGAACGGCACATTATTACGCTCCAGAAATTCCTGCTATTTTTTTATATAGCTGTCCCAGGCTTCTTGCTTAAGAATCCTCAACCTATTGGCCCTAGCTTATTTGTATGAAAAAGTAAAATATTCATTAGTGCCACATCCCTTGGTTACTCTCTCAGAGCAGAGTTTTTGTTCCTCAGGGCCTTAGTACAGTCATCATCGAACCAGCCTGCCTCTGTGTTGGACTTCTGAGTATTTGGGCGAGAAAGGTTGCTATAGATTTCATCTCAAATCTTTTGAAAAGCTAATGGTATTAACATATTAGAGGGATTCATATCTAAACAAATAAAGATTTCATGGTGCATCTTAGTGACAACTGTGTGCATAAATTGAGAGATATCAATCTTGCCCCATTTCAGTTCCGCGCCATTTTTCCTTGCAATTATAGGTTTTGTCATTCTGCTTCTGTTACAGTTTCTACGGTGAGTCCATTCCATCTGAAATGTAATTGTTGCATGGCCACTAACAGGAAGAAAGCTGGTATTGACAAAAGAGAACTTAGCTTTTATGGATTGAGAAACAAGGACATAATCAATCATTGAACTGCAACGACTGATTGAAACGAAATGTCTAATTGACCTGATTTGGCATCCACCGAGGTTATCTTGAGATTGTTAATTAAGGGTTGTCTGTTTAGAGCATTACCTTAATCAGTGTGCCTAAAATGGTAAATAGAATCCCCAAAATCCTCATTCAGGCCACAAACTGGGAATAAGTCCTGCTACAGTTGTGGGCATTAAAACTACCCAACCATATCATGTCAAAGTATTTGTCATGCAAATTGGTCAGCTCGCCAATATCCTTTTCAATTAGATTTAGTACTGATTCCATTCTACCATCAACATTTTCATTATAGAAATTAGACAAAACCCAGTCCCTCTCTTTACTAGTATATGATAATTTGGGGAGGTACTTAGAGAGGATATTATCCTAATCTTAGCTGTATTGCCCACCACTGCCCCCCCCCTGCTCTGAGAGAAGAGCAGCCCCACCCCGACAGTAGAACTGCCAAGCAGCAGGAACAAATAAAATGATAGTAACGAAAAGCTGTATATTTTATGTCTAAATAAAAATAAATGTGTATTTATTCACAACAGACATGGGAATGTCTGAGCATGTAAATATTTCTACATGTATATACATATATGAGTGCATACATAGAGGAATTTCTGCCTTGGACATAAAATCGTGATTTATTCATCTGTGTATATATGTGTACAAATTGCTATATATTTGGATGGGTGGGCGGAGCTATTCTATGGAGCTACATGAAAACTCTCCGAAATTTTGTGGAGTTCCACCAAATGGGCAGAAATTATTTAGCGCCTGCAGTGTGAGCAGCACTGAAAAATCAATGCAAATGACAGCATGTGGTGCGCAAAAGGGCACCTAGTTAAGTTGATTTTGTTGCTGGTCGAGTAGAAAAACTACAGCTCACATTAGTTTGGACCCCGTAATGCGAGAGGGTTGAAACGTTTGCGATTTCTTTCTAAAAGGGAGAGCTTCCAACTAACCATAGTTGTTCATGAGAAATTGATTGTATTTCATCTCTAATATTGGCTCCTCTTTGATTTACCAATAATCACCATCACACCTTTTGCACAATCACTATTTAAATGTCACTGACTTGGTTATGGTCACTACACTGGGGTGCACAAATTATTTTCACATGTGCTAAATGTATATAACGTATATACACAGACAGCGAATATTTTATGCCTTGTTGTATGCTAGAATCTGTTTTGCAAAATAAATAACACTCACCTCGGCTGAGGTGAGGACTACAAAACATCTTGTTCTGTAGGCCTTTGACGTAAATCCCTGTGATAATAATTGCATGCTTTATTGAGTTAAGGTTCCATTCTTGATTTGTTCATCTAATTGGGTAAAGCAGGATATATTAATAGATGCTAAAATGAATTACTCTTTAAGTAAATGAGTTCCTTGTGAACACTGTCTCTGCTACTAGCAATATCCGGTTCTCAAGGACATAAGGGTCGCTCTTGTTTTTTGTAGGAATCTTTTTTGTCTTATGGCAGTACGTTATCATTCACATATGATTTCTATTTTATATAGATATATGATATATTTTGTTTTTGGGAAACATCATGAAAGATTTTGTTCTTATCTAATAGGTGCACATCACTTTAAAGTATTTCTAGATACACCATAAATGACAATGATCACACGCAAGGACCGTACCGGCCACACAGGAGGAGGAATCGCTATCGTCCATAAAAAATCTATCCGCATCTCAACCAGCTCCGACGCCAACCTCACCAACTCCGAACACCTTCACTTCCAGATTCACATCGACCCCAAAACCACACTCAGAGGCACCCTCCTCTACAGACCACCAGGACCCCGTGCAAAATTCAGTGAAGACATCACGGACTTCATCACTCCACACGCGCTCCCCTCCAAAGAGTACATCCTTCTGGGAGACCTCAACTTTCACCTTGAAAAGAACAACGACCGCAACACCACCACCCTCTTGGACAACCTCGCCAACCTCGGACTTAAACAACTGGTCACTTCCCCCACCCACATCGCAGGCCACACACTCGACCCCATCTTCTCCTCCAGCAAACATGTCTCCTTCAGCCATACTACGGATCTCCTCTGGACTGACCACAGCTGCGTTCACTTCACCTACAACAAGCCGAAACCCATCAACCACCTCCAACCAACTCTACAAAGAAACTGGAACAAAATCACCATCGACTAGATCTCCTCATCGCTCCTTCTAAACACCCCTGCCCACTCTTCTAACCCAGACCAAGCCGCCGCCAACTTCACCCTATGGCTATCCAACACCGCCGACACCTTAGCACCACTGAAAAAACGTCAAAGCAAACCTGGCAGCAAGAAGGCCTCATGGTTCAACGATGATCTTAAGAAGTCCAAGAAACTCTGCCGCTCCCTTGAAAAGGCCTGGAAAAAGGACCCAACCACCAGCACCAAGGACGCCTTCAAAAACGCCACCCGCATACACCACCAACTAATCCGAAAGGCCAAGAAAACAGCATTCAAGGATCGACTAGACAACAACGCCCACAACAGCAAGGAACTTTTCAACATCGTCAAGGAATTTACCAATCCCTCAGCCAACTCCAACGACATCACCCCCTCTCAAGCCCTCTGCGACTCCCTAGCCTCATTCTTCCACAACAAAATTGCAGACATCCACAACAGCTTCGACAACCAACCCGGAGACCAACCCACCCAACCATATGATGAACATTCTCCCCCCCTGAACACCCTTAACGACTGGAACCCAATCTCCACTGAGGACACCATCCGCCTGATGAACTCCATCCACTCAGGATCCCCCACAGACCCATGTCCTCACCACATCTTCAACAAAGCAGACTCCATCATAGCACCACACCTCCGAGATGTCATCAACAGCTCCTTCAACGCCGCCACCTTCCCGGAAAGCTGGAAACACGCCGAACTCACCGCCCTTCTGAAAAAACCCACAGCGGACCCCACCGAACTCAAAAATTACCGCCCCATATCACTCCTCCCTTTCCCGGCCAAAGTCATCGAGAAAGCTGTCAACAACCAGCTCGCCGCTTTCCTCGAAGCCAACAAATCCCTCGACTCCTCACAATCTGGCTTCCGAGCAAAACACAGCACTGAGACCGCCCTCATCGCAGCAACAGACGACATTCGAACTCTACTGGACAATGGAGACACAGTCGCCCTCATCCTCCTCGACCTCTCCGCTGCCTTCGACACAGTCTGCCATAGCACCCTTCTACAACGCCTCAGAAACATCGGAATACAAGGAAAAGCACTTGAATGGATCACCTCGTTCCTCACCGGAAGAACCCAGAAAGTCCGCCTTCCACCATTCAAGTCCGAGGCCTCTGAAGTCATCTGTGGAGTACCACAAGGATCCTCACTCAGTCCCACCCTCTTCAACGTATACATGAGCCCCCTCGCGGCCATCGCACGCCAACACAACCTCAACATCATCTCTTACGCGGATGACACTCAACTGATCCTTTCTCTCACCAATGACCCCAACACCGCCAAAACTAACCTACACGAAGGAATGAAAGAAGTGGCCGAATGGATGAAACACAGCCGTCTGAAACTGAATTCAGATAAAACTGAAGTCCTCATCTTAGGTACATCCCCCTCTGCATGGGACGACTCTTGGTGGCCGGAAGCCCTTGGAAAAGCACCCATCCCGACAGACCACGCAAGGAACCTAGGCATTATCCTGGATTCTTCACTTTCAATGAACAGACAAGTCAGCGCCGTATCCTCATCCTGCTTCAACATTCTTCGCATGCTCAAAAAAACATTTCGTTGGATCCCCACCGAGACCAGAAAAACAGTCACCCATGCTCTGGTCACGAGCCGACTGGACTACGGAAACACCCTCTACGCAGGAACTACCGCTAAACTCCAGAAGAAACTCCAACGAATCCAAAACGCCTCAGCCAGGATCATATTAGACATCCCGCGTAACGAACACATCTCTGGTCACCTAAGAGACCTCCACTGGCTACCCGTCAACAAGAGGATCACTTTCCGACTGCTAACCCACGCTCACAAATCACTCTACGACATCGGACCAGAATGCCTCAACTCACGACTGTCCTTCTACACCCCCTCCCGCCAACTGCGTTCTTCCAACCAAGCCCTCGCCACTGTACCTCGCATCAACAAGACAACCATGGGAGGCAGATCCTTCTCATACCTGGCTGCTAAAACATGGAACTCACTCCCCACTTACCTTCGCCTTACCCAGAACCACCTAGCATTCAGAAAGCAACTTAAAACGTGGATATTTGACAAATAATCCTCTTCCCCTCCCTAAGCGCCTTGAGACCCTCTGGGTATGTAGTGCGCTATATAAATTCTCTGACTTGACTTGACTTGACATTGCATAAACCTAGCATAGACTGGATGGCTACAAGAGTTCTATTTGATTCTGAGTAGTGTCAGAACAGATGTTTGATGTTGTGTGAAGCACCAAAGGGTCATTCTTCTAAGGCCTTAGCACAGTGGTATTTGCAGGGCCGGACTGAGAACCACAACCGGCCCTGGCAAAGTGCTCGGCTGCCCCCCCCCCCCCTCCGCACTGGGGGGTCGGAGGGGGGTTGGAGGTGCTGCCGAGCTCTTTGCCAGGGCCGGTTTTGGTACAGGGACGATTTTGCAGCTATGATGCAAATACGGCCCTGTAACAAAAACGGCCCCCAGGGGCCCAAAACCGTCCCCCACCAGTGCGGCGCACCGGGGGATTGCCCGGTGCCCGCTATGGCCAGTCCGGCCCTGGGTATTTGGTGAACTGCCCAGCGGACCTATGCAGCCCAAACACATTTTTTCGCGGGCCCCTGGTAAACAGCACTCCACAGAGGTTGTGCACTAGGCTGTCTGAGGCTATCTCCATATGTGGAAAGAAGAGAACCAGTGAAGCTTACAAACTGATGGAATTATCACGAATGCTCACTGCCACTGGCCCTCCGAAAGTGATGTCATGCCTCTGGCCCTTGCTGGAAGCAAAGGCCCTTTAAAAGTCAGGTGTTGTGCAGTTACTTTCACACCTCCGCTGAACTAGGTGCCCGACAAGCTGCTCTCCTTGCCGCCCGTAGTCAAGAGTCAGCCTCTTTGCTGTCAGGATGTCACAATGCAGTCACGGCTGCTCCCATGAATCAGTAGTGGGGCTCGGGAGGGGGGTAGAAAATATGAATATAAATAAATCCCTTTCCTGCTGGCTGGTCGCCGCCTCCCCTCTTTCGTCCTCTTCCTATTTTCTGTTGGACCAGGAAGCAGGATAGGCTCCCCTAAGTAAATCAAAATGCTACAATGCAGCGTTATTATTGGTAAGCACCCAGACTCCCATGAGCCAATCACAATTCTGCAATGCAGTGTGGTGGTTGTCTGAGCGCCGTGGTTTGGCGCGTTCAACACTCAGATGGGGACTGGAATCCTGGGTCGAGAACATGCAAAGTGCGCATTAATGATTGGCCGGCCCCATTCCCGCGCACTTGGGAGGGAGCCACCAGTCCTCCCCCCTGCGCAGTCTAGCCCCACTCAACATAAATACCCCAGCACATCTCGTTATTATAATTTTATTTTTCCTTTTTTGCCGTGTTGAAATGTAGAGGGGCGACGCTACTCCGCCTTAGTGGAGGAACCACCCCGTCACAATGCACTGACAACTGTCCACAGGACCAGGATACATTTGTACACATTTACATATGTGAGACAGGGAGGATTTGGGGTAATAGATTTTGTGGCACAGACTTTTTTTTAGGAAATCGATACCGTTATTTGGTTCTGTGTTTTATTTCGATAGTTGGTTCAGCTTGTTTCCTTAGCAGGGCTGTTGGGCTCATAAACAAAGCAGAAGTGACTGTGAAATCGAAGCCCATAGTCAGAAAAAGAAAACAATGATGTTGCTTAGTTATGTTTTTGGGTCTTTTCTAGTGCTGAGCTTTAGTGGGCAGTTCAGCTTGTACTATCAGCAAGGAAGCCCTGCATTCACATATAAAAGCTGAGCAGACTTAGAAAAGCACACCAAGCCACCGTGCTTGCATAGCATTGGCACCTATATCTTAAATAAATTCTGCCTTTCTAGTCATGTTTTCTAATTCTGCAAGACCGATGTTCTAGTGAGTGAAAAAAGATTTGTGTGAAAATGCTCAGTATTTGTTGTGACTTGGGTGGCCAGCTTTCCATTATCTCTTCACAGGCCCTTCTAAATATGTGGATTTTATTGCACACAAGGATACTCTGTCTATCATCAGAAGATGTTTGATTAGGAGCAGAGGACCATCTTTGGGTTTCATTCTAAATCCCCTTTCTCTGCATCGTCTGCATCAGGGCATCTTAACTGTAATTCTGCTGGATATTGTTCTTCTCCAGTAAGATTATTAACCATTATGTATTTGAATCATAATCTCTTTCCCACATACTCAAGTGTGCCTTGGCTGCTCTCTATTGCAATTTAAGAAACAATTTGCAACTCTGGTATACAAATGGAATGAAATAGCCTTAGACATTGGTACAATAATGGTAAATATCAGTCTCTTCATATATTGCTGAGTAACCATCAACTGCCAAAGCACCCAAAGAAAAGGCAGTAAGTGCTACAATAAAATCCTTCATACGATCCCTGGTGAGGTGGGCAAACCATTGGGGTGGGCAGACAACAACCTAGATATGGTCAAGTGGGTACCTTTTTTCCATGGAACTAACATACCTGACATTTATTCTCTGCTTATCCACTTTTCCTAAATAGTTCGGAAATAGATAATACATTGTAAAGAAGCTGTCCCGGGCCTAAAACACTGATCTTTCCCTGGGCAGAACAGTCCCTTGAGCTTGTCAACAGACTCACTGTCACCGCATTTGTGGACTGCTAGGCTACTTGGAAACTTTGAAATAAGAAGACATGGGGGCATATTTACAAGCTTCTATCTATAAAAGCATCACTGTTTTTGATGCTTCGGTGGCATAGCACCATTTTCCATATTTGCAAGGTGGTGCTAAGCCACTTAGTGTACTTAACGCCACAGTATATATATGCCCCTTTCCACTGCTGTCCTCTGTGACAAAGGAGCGTGTAAAGGGTGTTGCTGTGAGCATTCCACCACAACACCAATTGATTATTGATACTGCCCCAGATTTACAAGGCTGACACAGTACCAAACAGCAAATGCCATGGAATACCAGGCATTAGAATGGCGATACGAGGAGAAATTATTAATTACTCTTTGTTTTTTGCTCTTTCCATGTGTGCTGCATTCTGCAGCACACATAGAAAGAGCAAATCACCATTATGAATGGTTAATGTGCGGGAAGGTGTTGTTTTCCTGCACATAAATAATCGCCCCTGCAGTGCATGCACCCTTGCAACATGGTGGAAGGGGGCCTGCGCTGTGCTAGGCAGCTTTTTTTGCACCAGCACTGGGAAAGCACAGAGGTGAGCCGTATTCTTGGAAATACGGTGTATCCCTATGTATTCAAAACTTTAGAGTGTGGCAATACCAAATTTGGTGCAGCTTCGCGCTCCGACATTTGTTTGTAAATATGCCCTGTGGTTTTTAATCCCAGGCTCCCATTTGGCCACATTGTGTGTTCTTGATCAATCACTTTTTAACTTATTCCTCTGCTGCTTTTTGGCAAAGTTGGGAACATCTAGAATCAAATGTAAAAACTGCTAGTAAGTGTGTGGTTATGAAGATAGACTGTATTTTTACCTGGGTTGGCAGAAAGTGCCCAGTTTTTAGGCATATTCACCAAAATGAAATATGTTGTTAAATGTATAGCCTCTGATACAAGTTGCATTGTGCTGCAACCTCAGGTCTCCCATGTTAACAAACTGTTTGATCCTGAGCAAATAATACCCTCCATTTCCCTCCCACTGTCTGATTATAATCTCACACGAGGCCCTGGACTGCTGATTTTGCACGATTCTCTGTGTTCCCGTTTTACAGCCCTTTTACATTGTAGTCCGCTTTGTGCATGGAGATCCTTCTCCTCACCAGTACAACAGTACAGTACACAAGAATTAAAACCAAGAGAAGCAAAACCATAAAAGTGGGTTGTCTACTTTTCAAAGGGGCAAGCTGATGGCTTATATTTGCCCACTTCTAACCACTTCTCACATCTTTCGCTTCCTCAATCTGAAGCTCCAGCAACTTCAGGCTGCTTGCACAAACTTGAATTTGGCAGCATAGAATGAAAGCACCATTTCCGCTTACTGGAAACTGCTTGTGAATGGCATGCAGTTTCCAGTGATCAAAGCACAGTATGTTCAATGCCTGCTGCTAAGTGAGATGCGAAGAGGAGGAGTGGAAAGGACAAAGACTTGTTTTCATACTGCAAAGCAGTATTCCTGTGAAGTTTTGTGTACAGTGTAAAAGTACTTTTCAAACACTCGTTGTGTAAATAGGACTGTTACCACTGTGAGCAGTGCTAGTGTTTATGAAAGTACTGGGACATAAGACAGTGCTACCACATCAGAGCACCCTGGAGTTATGCAAGCTCAACATTCCAATGTCCCCTCCTCTGCAGTTATTGCATATACAGCCAGACATCTAAAACTATAAAGCTCTGAAAATGTTTTGTGTAATATTCTCTCTATTCTTTTCAGTGTGGCAATTCTATTCTGTTTAATTCTCATTCAAAATTGTTTAGGTGGCTATAAAAACACTTTTTGAATTGCTTTCTTCATGTATTGTGCTGCTGAAAGGGTAGCCTTGTTCTTGAGATAACAATAAAGCCAAGTGGACACTGCTGATGCTATTGCAGCTGCACATTCATGAGTCAATATCCCGACTCATGAATGTCAGGCCTTCACATCAACATTTTTAGTCTGCCCTGTATAGTTCATATGGAGTCAGTCGTCTCGTAGCGTTCTCTCGTGGATTTAAGAGCAGTTAAGTTACATGCACAACTGCACAGATAGTTTTTTATAATGTGATTAGCTAGTCTCTGTGAATGAACAAAGACCAAATATATATGTTACTAACTGAATGCTTAAAATCAATGTGCAGGTCATACTTGTAAGAAATCAAATTATATTTTGAGGGAGGGGGGGTTACTACCCACCTCAAGGAATAATCACAACCGCTGACAAAGTAAACGGTTAACATAAATTAACCGGAGCTCAAAACCCTTGCAGCTATGGCACAGAGCAGATAAGCTTAACTGAGAGTAAGGAGTAAAATATTTATGCAGTACCAAAACAATAATTAAGTCAAGATGCAAAACAATAAAAATGCCACACCAAATTTGAAAAATAGAGTAACGATTACAAAAAATATAATAAGAGGAACGGAACTGGAGATATGAACTTTTAAAGTTTTAAATAGAAATAGTTCCAAGAAACACGAAGTGCTAATGATAGTCAATGCTCGTTGTAGAGTGTTGTGAAGTTCTTATAAACCTATAAAGGATCTGTGTGTTTAGACAACGTAGACTGTGGGATTGCTGTCCAGACTGATTCCAGACACCCCAACCGGGCCTGTATACCAGCTAACTCACAGTATACCAGCTAGCTCACAGTGCCACTGTAAACTCCTCTTACCAAGGAGAGAACAGTTCTTGGCAACTATAGAACATGACAACTCCGTCCCATCGGAGATTGTGGAAACAGTGTAATACTTTTCACTCAGTCACTCATACTCACTTGTCATGCCATTGATATAGTTTAACACTAACCTGGTCAGCTTAATACAGAGGGAGCGATGAACAATGCTATTTTTCCTTTTCCCCTTATATGGAACCACCTGCGAATACTACAAAACTCAGCAGACTATACCACAACAGGGGAAGGGGAAAAAAGGGACAAACGAAACATTAAAGATGCAGCAGCTTGGATACTCAAAGAAGCGCTGGTGTGGAGTTGTGTAGACCTCACTCCTAAGGTAGCCCCGTGTTTCCTGTATAAGAAACACAACATGTCACACATAAATTCCTACACTGATTCTGGTTTTCTATCAATGTAAATTGAAGCTGTACACTTACATTTTAAACTGCCGGACACATTCCACTCAAAAAGGCACAAAATGTAAAAATAAAGAAAAGAAAACAAGCAATGTTTTTATCACTTATCCTCAGTGATAAAGTACCCTCTGAAACAAAGAGAATTTTAGTTTCACAGCTATCAGTTAATACCAAGTACTTATCTGCAACCAGGTAGTCCACTTGTTAATGGTGACTGTGTCTTTAAATACCCAAAATACATTTTGTTCGTGTTCAGGATGACAGCTTACAGAATAACACCACAAAATAGTATTGCAATACCAAAGAACTCCGAGCCTCTCAGCGACTCTGATTCCACCAAAGAAACCACTCCTGTGTTATTTCTCCAGGAAGCGCATACACGCGCTTATTGTTGTGCAGGTTGCGCTCCAAGCGCGAAGGATTCAGATTTCAAACAGCGCTACCATGCGCTTTCACAAAACATAAGGCTCTTCCTGTAAAGCCACCTAGAAGTGCCTCGGTGCGCTTACAGTGGCTTAAGTCACGCTCCAAGCGCGAAGGGTATATTTGAAAGTGAAAGCGCTTCCGCGCGCTTGCTTGATATCAGCGGCGCGTCTTAGTGCGAAGGATTTTACAGCTTCCAGCGTGGCTGTGCGCTATCGGGAATGGTGTCTCTAGTCGTTACTAGAACACCGCTGGGGCTGTAAATGATCTCTCCTCGAGGGCGGATGACAAACGCCTCGGCGTGTCGACAAACAACAGGAATTGCTGCTTAGCATTTCAGGGATCTGGGAACAGGAACTCCGATATCAGGTGACAAGCACCTGAGAGCAATTCAGGAGGAGCTTATGCAGAGCAGGAAAGGGAAAGAGAGAGAGAGGACAACTACTTCCTCAGCATTCTGGGAGATGTAGTTCAGAACATTCACTCCCCATTTACGCTTTCATGTGCCTACCATGCCCAGGGTGAAATGTGACGTCACTTTTGTCTCAGAGAGATGCACATAATAAATAGTGGGGACGTTTTCAATAAGCATTTATTGAACTAGCATCATTCTAGTGTAAAATAGGTGCACTGAAACGACCACTGGACAGAAACAGATATAAATGATTATAAGCACCAATAGAGAAAAAAGATGATGGATTCCTCCCATAGTGCTAAAACAATTAATACAGGCAGGTATATAAATACATGAGAGTAATAGAAGCGTACTTCTACGTTGCAACCCTAACTAGATGTATCTAAGTGTATCTAGCATAAATGTAGGTGTAGAGCCAAGAATCCACCTAGGTTGAAGCCAACCCCATTACCGTACTCTCCGGCTCGAGCCGTAATCTCCAGTTTGGGTCAGATAAAGTGTAATCAATGGACTGGAAAGCAATTTTTACAAAAAGGAACAATAGAAACGTGTAATAAATAGTAGAGGAGGTCATGAAAATCGGTTTGGGGAGGAAAAAGGGTGTGGCCGGACACTACATTATATCCCAGAAAAGTTTTCTCCTTTGCATCATGGTACATGCAGTGCACAATTTGTGCTCCCCTCAGTGTTGACTCTGGTGTCAACACAACAGTCAACACTAAGGGGATGTTGACTGTAGTGTTGACAAATTGAACCATGATACTAAGGAGCAAACGTTTCTGGGTTATGATATAGTAGAAGAGTGGCTCAGGGATTAGAGGCAGCAGACCCGGAAGCTGAGATCGGTCCTGGACCAGGGTTCAATTCCCCGCCTCGGCGGGTCTTGGGCTCAAAATTCCATGGACTCGCTAATTCACGCTCCGGTGCCTACTCGACTCACGGGTTCACACTCTGCGACTCTGGGCAATAGCTTGCTTAATCTCCACTACGGCCCCTCGCGGCGGGATGCCTGGCTTTCACCTTGTGGATACCCTGCCGGGGTTATCTCACAGGGGAATACCAGGACGGGTTCCCTAAGCAAGCGCTTAGATACCGTGTCGGTGATTTGCGCTATATAAATACATGTACATTTACATTTACATTAGTATCTGGCCATACCCTTTTCCCTGCCCAAACTATTTTCCATGACCCCTTTACCGGGTGGGGGTGAAATAAAGTAGAAATAGGATATAAGGGGTCAGGATAGAGGTTTGCTGACCCCATGGGACTGATTGAGGGGTCTGTAAGGGACCCCTCACGGGGAAGAAATGGTGGAAAAATGCTTTGTTTTGCATGTGCGAGGATCTATGGATTCACCACGATACTCAGCGTGGCCCGTGTGAAATAAACACATACACTTACTCACAGACCCACACAGACACTCACATACATACTTGCACACACACTCACACACCCATTCACACACTCACACGCCCCCTTGCACACCCACACACACATACACCCATACATCCACTCAAAGGCCCACTCACAGATGCACAAAACTACTACCACACTCACTCATAAAACCACACAGTCACTCACACACCCACTCACACACCTACTCACATATCCACTCACACATCCATGCACCCACTTACACACCCTCTCGAAAACACCCATACAGCCACTCACACACCAACTCAGATACTCAGATCACCACTCATACACCCATTCACACATGCATACAACCACTCACACACCCACTTACAGGCTAAGAGAACCACTTACACACCCACTCTCAGACCCACACTGCCACTTATACACCCACTCCCACACCCACTTACACACCCACACATCCACTAGAACACCTACTCACACACCTATACAGCCACTCATACACCCACTCACAGATCTAGAAAACCACTGACACACAGGCATTAGACAACTACTCAAACAGCCCCACAGCCACTTTCACACTCACACACCCACACAGCCACTAACACAACCCCTCACACACAGTAACTTACACAGCTACTCATACACCTACACACAGGCAGTGACAGAGTTATATAAAATATAATAGGATATGTCTGTATTATATATGTTGTTTTGCATTGAATGTATGCTTTTGAACAGATCCGCTGATCGGTCACTTCTCCACCTGCAACATAGCTGGCAGACCCCTTATTTGGCCAAGGATCCATGGTGAATCCACAGATCTGAGTGAGAACTTTGAAATGGTACAAATCAAAAGATTTGACCATTTGCAAATGCAAAATGGCCTCTTCATTTTGAAGAAAGACTTTGGCATTCGCAATTTAGGTAATCACAATTTTTAGCGATTACCTAAATTGCGAATGCAAATAGGAAATTGCAATTAACGAATCCCTAATGCACATGTAAGAAGCCTTTCTTAAATGCCAACTGTGCAGTTAGGAAAAGCTATTATCATCAACTGCAAGCTGATGTTAACCATGTGCAAACTTTGAAAAATGCACAAAACTGCATCTTTCAAAGTGCCATGTAGCGCACACATACCCCTAGCACATGTGTGTGTCTTACATGTGCATTTTTTTAAGGGGCACTTCCCCTGCCTTTGCATTACCTAATTTGTGCTACCAATTAGGAAATCACACTTTAGGTGATGCAAAATCATTTTCACTTTTGGGCCTTGAGACCCATAGGAACGAATGGAGTCGCAATTACAAATAGCAATTCCCCAATTGAGTTTGCGATTTTTAAGAAATCACAATAAGGGAATTGCTATTTCCTGTCTGTTTTGTTACATCGCATTACCAAATAGCGATTTCTTAAAAATCGCTATTTGGTAATCGCAAAATGATATTTTCAGACATGGGGCCTATAGTGACCATTTTAAAGTGGTGCAACAAAAATAAAAGCTGAGTGGAAGTCTGTGACTTTTCAAGTACAGGAGTACGAGTTAGAACACAGTGGGAAGAATAGCCATTATTGGCACTTTTGAACTGAGACTGGAGGAGGATTACCATATTTCTGGTTTGAGATTTGCAATGGAAAACATATTTAACAATTAAAACTTGGACAACTGAAAAGAAATGTTATAAATATGTTAATTAGGTTGTACTACAGAAAAGTATATTTCATAAAAAACCGGTGTGTATATAAGCTGAAAGAAATGTGTAGCTTCTAGAAACTACAGGGAAAGGCAAAATAGAAGGAAGCTTAGATGAAAACATTACTTACAAATATAGAGAGCAGCAAAGGAGGAAGAGGACTTGCTATACTGAAAAAATAGGTATTTTATTAAGCCAGTGTGAATGAATGTGTTTGGATTTAGATGTGTGTTTTTGCTTATAGTATGTAATTTAATAGTATGTCATTAACACGTACTCACACAGTCAGACAGGTGCTTACACACCTCGTTACACTCCCACAAAAGCACTTATGCACCCACCACTCATATAGCCAGGCAGTGAGTGACACGGTCAGACACATACCCATAAAACCATTCACACACCCATTTATTCACCTACACATCCACTTACATAGTCATTCACACATGCATGCAGGCACCGTTGCACCCACTCACATGCCTATACAGCCATTCTTGTACCCAGCACTCAATCAGTTACACACATAGTTACACACCCATATACCCAGTTTTACACCCAGTCAGCCACCCATACAGCCACTTGTATACCTATTTACTTAACCATAAGGCCACTCACACACCCAGTCAGACAGCGGCAGAGGCACTTATACATCCACTTACACACCCACACAGCAGTTATGTATGCACCACTAACAGAGCCACTTCTACACACAGTGACACACCTAAACACCCACTAATACATCCAGTTGCCAATCCATACAGCCATTTACATACCCCTATAGACACCCATACACATACCCACACAGCTAATTAAACATCCAGTGACACACCCACAGAGGCACTGATACACTCACATATCCACTCACACACCCAGTCCCCCACCCATACATTCACTCATTTACCCATTTGTACATCCATAGTCAAACACTTACTCCTCCTCTTTCACACTGACCTAACCTCTTATGCAGCTTCGCACTTGCCCTTGGCATGTAATGTAATAGTTTTGATGTAAAGTTAAATTCCATATTTGCTTTTCAGATATCTACTTGTGGAACGGTGAGGGAAACAAAAATGAATAATTATGCTTGTTGACAGGATCCATAAACTGGGCCACAGATGACATTTTAGTGCAACTGGCATATGGCATTTGCCACAATGAGTCATCATGTCTTGCAATTTTGGGGAAACAGCTGGGATGGTAGACATCTGGCCAGGTGGTAAGGGTCACACAGATAGCCCAGATGCCGATGATGATGATGATGATGCACCACCTTCTCTCTCTCTCATCAACCTATTATACGCCATTGTTTACATTTTATTCAGGTGTTTCCGCATAGAGGATGTGCAATGTGAATACTTCTTCCCCGTATCTCTTGACAGTTTTTTGCTGCATATATTGCATTGGACAATTTTTGGGACAAATTTTTCTCCTGAATGGATACAGAAATGCAGCCGCGGGCCGTGGAGGGAGTTACGGTGGGGCAGGGAGGCGGGGAGGGGGAGGGGCAGGTTGGAGGGTTCTAAAAACCGGCATATGGATAATTGCAGGTAAGTACACAATTTATTAATAAAACAAAATTCGTAGCGTGCACAGCATCGCATTTTGCGATGCAGTGCGCGCTACGAAATTCGTTTTAATAATTAAATTGTGTACTTACCTGCAATTATCCATATGCCGGTTTTTAGGTCCCTCCACCCTGCCCCTCCCCCTCCCCCCTCCCTGCCCCACCGTAACTCCCTCCACGGCCCGCGGCTGCAGAAATGTGTGCAAACATCAAGGGAATTCTTTGGAGGTGGTACGTTTTCTTCTTCTTCATCCTGCTCTTCCCCTTCTTTTCTATCTTTACAAGAAGACGTCATGACATTAAAACTGTGCACTTTTGTAGGAAAGCAAAAAAAACAGGATGGAGTTGCAGTTTTCTGTCTGTCTCCAGAGAGATGGAAAACCCAAATAACTGATTTAGGGTGTCATTTGCAATGTGGATGGGTAAAGAATTACTGTATCCAATGACAAGTGGAGGTTTGGGTGTGTTCCTGGAATCGTGGCGAATTTGCGGTGGCATCGTAGCAGATCTGTGGAACCAGAAAGTGACACATAAAAAGAGAAAGACTTGTTCAATTGCATTAATAGGTAGACTACATAAGTTACCTGTAGCACCCTGGCCAATGAGGCTGTGTGGAATCTGGTGTCGGCTTGTGTTCCAGATTCCACAGAACGACAGTTGGCCCAGGCTTTCATTGATGATAGTCATACTTCATTAAGTAGAATAAACTTACCTTAAAATATCTCTCTTTCTTATGGTCTTTGAGAGAAGAACGTAATACTGGCAACAATTGGGATTTCATTCTTGAAAGCCTGGAGCACTGCTGGTATCGAGTGACTTGAATCCTGGCAGATCAGAGACCACGGCCGGCTGGTGCGTGAAGAACAGACTGCGATCATCTCCACAGGCAGATCGCGGTATGGGACACAAGAAATCGCGAGTCCCGATCATCTAACCGTGTGTCGTTCTGGTTACTTTATTCAACAAATATTTTGGGTATCACTGTGTGCGCAGACTCGCGCCACCCTATGCACACATATTCAGTGTGCATGCTCACTGGCCAGTGTCTTTTGCCTGATGTGTCCTACAGACTCCAGGCAAGAAAACAAGACCCACCAGCCTCGGAAAATGGCCCCATTGTTTCACGGCAACCATTTTGACTTCAAGCAAGAAACAAGGTGCACCGGCCCCAGAAAACGGCCATATTGTTTCCCGGTGACCATTTTAGGATATTGATATTTGCCTGGCATGTCATGCAATTGGGCGTGTCATGCAATTGTCCAGGGAAGGTAACAAGGCACACCGGCTTAGGAAATCATCCCAAGTGTTGTATAGTCTCTAATTTCCAGCACAGTTTATTTGCTTCATGGTGATTCGCACAACGATGGGGATACATTTTGGAATTAATTTCTTCTTAGTTTCTTTATTTTATGGTGATTCACACACCGATGCAGATATATGTTGATATACATTTTTCTCACATTTAAACACGGTGATTTGCACACCCGCGCGAACACCAAGAATACAAGGAGTGCACAACGGTGATTCGCACACCAATTACAAGGTGTGTGTGTGTGTATATATATATATATATATATATATATATATATATATATATATATATTTATTTTTTTTAATTTTTTTTTAATTTTATTTTTTTTAACTGGGAACCCAACATGCTCTTGATCACACTGGACGTTGTAAATCTTTACACTTGCATTGCCCATGAGAACGGCCTAGCAGCAGCAAAGTGGTTTCTTGATAAGAAACCAGAAAAGTATCGTCAACATAATTCTATGCTGCTGGGGATGATGAAATTTTGTTTGTATCACAATATTTTTCTTTTCTCAGGGCAATTATACAAACAGACGAGGGGCACCTCGATGGGCTCGTGCTTCTCCCCTAGCTACGCAAACGTGTTCGTGGGCTGGTGGGAGAGGCACGAGGCATGGGGTGAGGCCAACGACCACTGGACTGAGAAAATTATTTTATGGACGAGGTATATAGATGACCTCTTTGTGGTTTGGCGCAGGGATCGGGCCTCAGCCGAGGAATACATTTCCGCGCTCAATGACAATGATTGGAATCTAAGATTCACAAGCACAATCAGTGATATCAGTGTTTGTTACTTGGACTCGGAAGTCTACATAGAGAACGATAGCATTCAAACTAGACTCTATAGGAAACCAACAGTGGGGAACGCTGTGCTTCACGCGGCGAGCCACCACCCAAAGAGTCTAATACAGAGCGTTCCCTATGGCAAACTCATACGCCTGAAACGCAACTGCCCGGCGGTAGAAGAATTCACACTAGCTAAAAATTAGGCCAAGAAGAGATTCCAAGTCAGGGGGAATGCAAATAGCACGTTACAACAAGCTGAAGAAAAAGCCTCCAAAATAAACAGAAGAGATCTTTTAGTAATCAAACCAACACTGAAATTGGAAGAATCAACAAGAATGATCACCAATTTCAGCACAAAAGCAGGAAAAATAGTGCAAATCTTTAGAAGAATTGGCACATCCTGACCACTGATCATGTGCTTAAAAGAGTTCTTCCAGAGAGACTGTTGATAACTTATCGACATAGCCAATCTCTGGCAGATCACCTCGTTCGTAGCCATTTCTCCTCTAAACCTCCGCCAACTAAACTCTCCAAAGCCAAGGGGTTCTTTCCATGTTTACGGTGTAAGGCCTGTAAAGGTAGTAAAAAGGTTTTAGACTACCCAGGAAGAACTAATGATAACAAACCGAACAGGGAGATCAAAAAACTTTTGAACTGTAACTCAGAGTACACTATTAATTGCCTAGAATGTCCCTGCGGAAAACGCTATATAGGGAGTACTATCAATCCCACAAAGTTAAGAATTCTAGAACACATGCGTGCCATAACAAAAAACAACAAATCTTATCCAGTGGCACGCCACTTTGCAGAATTACACCAAAGCAACAGGGATCTGTTGAGCTTTTACTGCATTGACCAAGTGGACCGCTCAGAAAGAGGGGGTGACAGGGTGAAGGCTTTACGTACTTTGGAATCAAAATATATAATTGATCTCAAAACCATGGCACCAAGGGGGCTCAATAATGATGAAGAAATGTGTGTCCATTTGTAAACTAAAATCTTTGATCATGAAAGAACCCGAGTGATAGGCTATTAAGAGAGGAATCCAAACAAGAAGAATAGGCACCCCTAATACTCATAAATGAACTCTAGAAAGCGAATGACAGCCTGTAATTACAGAGACTGAAAAATGATTAGGCCCATTCAGGGCTGTAAAACTAATTTGAAAAAAGAAAAGGGATAAGCCCATTCAGGGCCACAAAAGCATCCTGAAAAGAGAAAGGGATAAGTAATGTATTAAGTCATATAATGGAAGAAAAGAAAAAAGGTATAATTTATTACATTAATACTATGAATTATGTTTATGCGAACTATCCCTTGATTTGTTCGAAGTCAGTATTTTCTGTGAAATTCTCAGTGTGTTGTCACATGTTTTTAAATGGTCAGCACTAGAGCACTTTCTTTGAAACACGCCTTAATAACCACATGAATTGTATTAGTAGTAATACACTATAAGATGGCCGCTGCGAATGCAATCTAGGCACTGAGCACCATTTTCTATGTTGATGAATGTACAACATATTGTGGCTTTAAATGGCGTCATTATGTGCACACAAACTGACACTGACGAAGCTTTTTAGCGAAACGCGTCTGTTAGGGGTGAGGGGTTTATAATAAATCAACTTGGTAAACGGATACCTGTGTGCTTGCCATCTTTCAGCCCGAATTGGGGGTGGAGAAGTGTTCGAATATATATATATATATATATATATATATATTACCTACTGGCGGTCGCCAGTAGGTATATATAGTTAGGATTTTTTTGAATAGGGATTTCTGAAAATTCTATGTTGAATAACTTTGGCGTTGATGGACGGAATTGGCTGAAATGTTCAGGAAAATGGCACATTTTGTTTCTGAACGTCCCCTGAAAGTTTGGGGGGGTTTCGTCAAGCGGGGGCCGAGAGAAAAAGGGGGTCCCAAAACGTGTTTTTAACATTGAGTTTTCCATAGGGCTGTTGGACTCACTTTTAACTCGAACGGCTGAATGGATTTCCACAAAACTTGGCAAAATTGTAGGGACTGGTAGCCCGATGTACCTTTGCTATGTCTCAAGATATATGCTCCAGTGGTTTTTACGAAAATTAACTTTGAAAAATATATATTGGGCTACATTGGGCTATATATATGTTAGAGCCCAAATGTAGCCCAATGTAGCCCAATGTAGCCCAATGTAGCCCACAGATGGCCACCAGAGACAAAAAAAACAAATGTAGCCCAAATATCAGCCAGATGTAGCCCAACTATAGCCCAGTGACAGAATGTCCCAGAGTGTTCTAAAGAACAACTAGAGCGCTAACAGTCTTACTTACTTATGAATGAATGAATGAATGAATGAATTACACATTTGTTACGCGCACAGCTACCCGTAGGCATCCCGGCGCCCTTTGCTCATTCATTCACAAAGTTAGGCAAACAGGTGAGTTTTAACGAGCCTCCTGAATTTTTGATGATTGGGTTCCAATCTAATAGAGTCAGGAAGACTATTCCATAGTTTGGTTGCCTGTAGCGAAAAGCGTCTCCCGCCTGTACGTGTTCTTTTTGTTTTAGGGACCACTAACAGATTCTTATTATTAGATCTGAGGGTCCGTTGAGGGCAATAGGGGGAGGACATGGCTTGAATTAGTACGGGGCCAGTCTTGTAGAAAGCTTTATGTACCGTAGTCAAGGACTTAAACTCCACTCTCCTTTGCACTGGAAGCCAGTGTAACTGGCGCAAACCAGATCTGGCGGAGGTCCGTCGTGGGATGTCCAGTAACAGACGTGCGGCACAGTTTTGGACCGTCTGGAGGATTTTAATAGCGCCTTGTGGAGCTCCCAGATAGAGTGCATTGGAGTAGTCAAGGCGCGATAATATCAGGGATTGTACCAATAGTCTCCTGGAACTGAACGGAAGGAGTTTAATGGTTTTCCTCAGTTGTCTCAGTAAGGCATAACAGATCGCTGCTACCTTGCGCACCTGTACTCCAAGATTAAGGGCAGGGTCGAGCCAGACCCCCAAGCTCTTGATTTGGCTTTTTAGTGGAGGGGGCTGTCCAAGGCAAGGTGGCCACCAGTTGTCAATGGTGGACGGAGGCTTCTGTCCCAGTAACATTACCTCTGTTTTCGCGCCGTTCAATTTAAGAAAGGATGTCTCCATCCATGCGTGGATATCCGTTAGACAAGAGGAGAGATTTGTATAGGGGGCAATCTGAGACGATAGTGAGATGATCAATTGCGTATCATCTGCATACGTCACCAGCTGTACTCCCCATGGCAGAATCACCTCAGCCAAAGGCCTCATATAGATATTAAATAGTGTAGGGCTGAGGGAGGAGCCCTGGGGAACACCACACTGGAGACGCATTTGGGGTGAAGAAGCGTTATCCTCAAAGACCGTGAAGGTCCTTTCCGTTAGAAAGGAACGCAGCCAATTGAGCGCTTGCCCCCTAACCCCTACTTCTCTCAGCCTCTGCAGCAAGATGTTGTGATTCACGGTATCGAATGCCGCACTGAGGTCTAAGAGAAGTATGGCGGCATTGCAGCCGGTGTCAAGGATCTTCCTAGTCTCCTCTACCACCGTAATAAGGGCGGTCTCTGTTCCCTGAAGGCTCCGAAAGCCTGTTTGCGTAGGGTGCAGTACATTCCTTTCCTCCAGAAATGCAGAGAGCTGGGCATTTACATACTTTTCCGCAAGCTTACTGACTGTTGGCAGCAGGGATATAGGCCGATAATTTGCCCAGTCATCTGGGTTAAGGTTTGATTTCTTTAGAAGAGCCTTTACTCTGGCTTGTTTCCAGGAAGGGGGCACCGTGCCAGAGGCCAGTGAGGAGTTCATCACCTCCTGAATAAGTGGAGTCACCGTCTCCGATACCAGCTGTAAAATCGTAGGGGCGGCTGGATCCAATGGGGACCCGGATTTTAAGTTTTTAAGCAGTCCCTGAGTAGTCAAGACATCCATGGGAGGAAATTCTTTAAACTCCGCCATGTCTTTACCCACAGGAGTAGACGGTTCAGTGGGGGCGTGGGGGAAGGAGGAATAGATATTTATCACTTTTTCCGAGAAAAATGTGGCCAGCTCATTACAACGTAGTTGCGCTTTGTTGCGATCGGCTAATGAGGTCGGTGGTGTAATCAATGATTTAAAGATTTTAAACATTTCGCGGGGAGCATTGGCTGAGGTATAAATTTTTACCTGGAAATACTTAGATTGTGTAATTTTAATTTCCCGTTTGTATTTCCTAAGAGCAATCTTATAGTTCTCCTTCGTATCTGGAGTGGAGTTCTTCCTCCACTTTCTTTCCTCCTGTTTGCAACACCGCTTGAGTGCCTTTAATTCTTCGGTGTACCAAGGTTTCTTATTCTCCCCACGTCTGTGGGAGAGTTGGGATTTAGGGAGGGTAAGGTCTAGGGAATTTTCTACCCACTGGTTGAACTGGGCATTAGCTTCTGTAGGGTCATTCTTTAAACTAGGTAGGGATTCCCTACGATTAAGGTTCCAGTTATCCACTGGGAGCTTAGACCATATCCGAGTTATTCTCTTAGATGTTGTTGCAGGTCTGTCTTGTTCTGTCAAAGGCAGCGTGAAGAGTAGCAGATGATGGTCTGACCAGGGGACCCTGATTGAATTGGTAAATTTAAGGTTACCCAGATTAGTATAGCAGTGGTCTAAGGTATGTCCTGCTTTATGAGTAGGGCCTAGTACCAGTTGAGTGAGCTGAAGTGCTTCCAAGCTAGAAGTTAATTTAAGACATGCAGATGAATCCGGTTCGCCTAAATGTATGTTAAAGTCACCTAAAATGGTGAAATTGGGGGAAGCACTCGCTAGGGTAATAGCGTTCGTAAATAAATCCTCACAGAATTGCCCATATGTACCAGGGAGTCTGTAAACTAACAGCCCCGATAGTGTAAAAGTGGAGGAGAGGGTAATGGTAAACAAGAGACCTTTAGCTCTAGAAATGTTTACTTTCTCGATTCTGGCTGCCATTTCCCTCCTAAGGATAATACCAATACCTCCACCTCGTGTATCTACCCGATTCTGCCTCAAAAAGGTGTAGTCAGGGGGGAGTGCCCGAACAATATCAGGGTCAGAGCTTTCGGAGGTCCATGTCTCCGTGAGAAATAGTACGTCGAGTTCTTGCTCCTCCACAAGAAGGTGGAGCTGAGTAGCATGTGCAGGAAGGGATCTGCAATTAAGTAGCCCTAAGGAGATTGGGCAGGAGGTGGTCTTATTATGGCCAGACGTCTCAGAAATGAAACGATACCTACATCCTGTGCAGGGAGGTGAAATTCTGGTGTGTACTCGTAGTTTGCTGCATTGCCCAGTTACATTCTTCCTTAACGCTAATAGAGCGTTGCGACTATACGTTAAGTGAGGAAGTTTGGGCTTGACAAAAGTATGGCACACCTGAAGTCATCTTGATTGGAATAAAGTGTTAACACTTAAAACATTTAATTTGCAAAGGAACAAAATGAGGGGGTTCATTTTGCCATAGAAATTATGATTAGTGCTGAAGAAAGAAAAATTAGGGCACATTTTGGGTGACTTCTCAAATCCTCTTATATTTCATTAAAAAAATTCTGATATGCAGTCTCCCAAGATGGCCACCAGAGACAAAAGAGCCAAAATGTAGCCCAAATATCAGCCAGATGTAGCCCAACTATAGCCCAATGACAGAATGTCCCAGTGTGTTCTAAAGAACCACTAGAACGCGAACAGTCTTACTTATGACAAAAGTATGGCACACCTGAAGTCATCTTGATTGGAATAAAGTGGTAACACTTAATACATTTAATTTGAAAAGGAACAAAATGAGGGGTTTCATTTTGCCATAGAAATGTTATATATATATATATATATATATATTACCTACTGGCGGTCGCCAATAGGTATATATAGTTAGGATTTTTTTGAATAGGGATTTCTGAAAATTCTATGTTGAATAACTTTGGCGTTGATGGACGGAATTGGCTGAAATTTTCAGGAAAATGGCACATATTGTTTCTGAGCGTCCCCTGAAAGTTTGGGGGGGTTTCGTCAAGCGGGAGCCGAGACAAAAGGGGGGTCCCAAAACGTGTTTTTAACATTGAGTTTTCCATAGGGCGGTTGGACTCACTTTTAACTCGAACGGCTGAATGGATTTCCAGAAAACTTGGCAAAATTGTAGGGACTGGTAGCCCGATGTGCCTTTGCTATGTCTCAAGATATATGCTCCAGTGGTTTTTACGAAAATTTACTTTGAAAAATATGTATTGGGCTACATTGGGCTATATATATGTTAGAGCCCAAATGTAGCCCAATGTAGCCCAATGTAGCCCAATGTAGCCCAAAGATGGACACCAGAGACAAAAAAAAACAAATGTAGCCCAAATATCAGCCAGATTTAGCCCAACTATAGCCCAGTGACAGAATGTCCCAGAGTGTTCTAAAGAACAACTAGAGCGCTAACAGTCTTACTTATGACAAAAGTATGGCACACCTGAAGTCATCTTGATTGGAATAAAGTGTTAACACTTAAAACATTTAATTTGCAAAGGAACAAAATGAGGGGGTTCATTTTGCCATAGAAATTATGATTAGTGCTGAAGAAAGAAAAATTAGGGCACATTTTGAGTGACTTCTCAAATCCTCTTATATTTCATTAAAAAAATTCTGATATGCAGTCTCCCAAGATGGCCACCAGAGACAAAAGAGCCCAAATGTAGCCCAAATATCAGCCAGATGTAGCCCAACTATAGCCCAATGACAGAATGTCCCAGAGTGTTCTAAAGAACAACTAGAACGCTAACAGTCTTACTTATGACAAAAGTATGGCACACCTGAAGTCATCTTGATTGGAATAAAGTGGTAACAATTAATACATTTAATTTGAAAAGGAACACAATGATGGGTTTCATTTTGCCATAGAAATGTTATATATATATATATATATATATATATATATTACCTACTGGCGGTCGCGAGTAGGTATATATAGTTAGGATTTTTTTGAATAGGGATTTCTGAAAATTCTATGTTGAATAACTTTGGCGTTGATGGACGGAATTGGCTGAAATTTTCAGGAAAATGGCACATTTTGTTTCTGAGCGTCCCCTGAAAGTTTGGGGGGTTTCGTCAAGCGGGGGCCGAGAAAAAAGGGGGGTCCCAAAACGTGTTTTTAACATTGAGTTTTCCATAGGGCGGTTGGACTCACTTTTAACTCGAACGGCTGAATGGATTTCCAGAAAACTTGGCAAAATTGTAGGGACTGGTAGCCCGATGTGCCTTTGCTATGTCTCAAGATATATGCTCCAGTGGTTTTTACGAAAATTAACTTTGAAAAATATGTATTGGGCTACATTGGGCTATATATATGTTAGAGCCCAAATGTAGCCCAATGTAGCCCAATGTAGCCCAATGTAGCCCAAAGATGGACACCAGAGACAAAAAAAAACAAATGTAGCCCAAATATCAGCCAGATTTAGCCCAACTATAGCCCAGTGACAGAATGTCCCAGAGTGTTCTAAAGAACAACTAGAGCGCTAACAGTCTTACTTATGACAAAAGTATGGCACACCTGAAGTCATCTTGATTGGAATAAAGTGTTAACACTTAAAACATTTAATTTGCAAAGGAACAAAATGAGGGGGTTCATTTTGCCATAGAAATTATGATTAGTGCTGAAGAAAGAAAAATTAGGGCACATTTTGAGTGACTTCTCAAATCCTCTTATATTTCATTAAAAAAATTCTGATATGCAGTCTCCCAAGATGGCCACCAGAGACAAAAGAGCCCAAATGTAGCCCAAATATCAGCCAGATGTAGCCCAACTATAGCCCAATGACAGAATGTCCCAGAGTGTTCTAAAGAACAACTAGAACGCTAACAGTCTTACTTATGACAAAAGTATGGCACACCTGAAGTCATCTTGATTGGAATAAAGTGGTAACAATTAATACATTTAATTTGAAAAGGAACTCAATGATGGGTTTCATTTTGCCATAGAAATGTTATATATATATATATATATATATATATTACCTACTGGCGGTCGCGAGTAGGTATATATAGTTAGGATTTTTTTGAATAGGGATTTCTGAAAATTCTATGTTGAATAACTTTGGCGTTGATGGACGGAATTGGCTGAAATTTTCAGGAAAATGGCACATTTTGTTTCTGAGCGTCCCCTGAAAGTTTGGGGGGTTTCGTCAAGCGGGGGCCGAGAAAAAAGGGGGGTCCCAAAACGTGTTTTTAACATTGAGTTTTCCATAGGGCGGTTGGACTCACTTTTAACTCGAACGGCTGAATGGATTTCCACAAAACTTGGCAAAATTGTAGGGACTGGTAGCCCGATGTGCCTTTGCTATGTCTCAAGATATATGCTCCAGTGGTTATTACGAAAATTAACTTTGAAAAATATATATTGGGCTACATTGGGCTATATATATGTTAGAGCCCAAATGTAGCCCAATGTAGCCCAATGTAGCCCAAAGATGGACACCAGAGACAAAAAAAAACAAATGTAGCCCAAATATCAGCCAGATTTAGCCCAACTATAGCCCAGTGACAGAATGTTCCAGAGTGTTCTAAAGAACAACTAGAGCGCTAACAGTCTTACTTATGACAAAAGTATGCACACCTGAAGTCATCTTGATTGGAATAAAGTGTTAACACTTAAAACATTTAATTTGCAAAGGAACAAAATGAGGGGGTTCATTTTGCCATAGAAATTATGATTAGTGCTGAAGAAAGAAAAATTAGGGCACATTTTGAGTGACTTCTCAAATCCTCTTATATTTCATTAAAAAAATTCTGATATGCAGTCTCCCAAGATGGCCACCAGAGACAAAAGAGCCCAAATGTAGCCCAAATATCAGCCAGATGTAGCCCAACTAAAACAATGGGTGGTTGCTCCAACCCATCTAGGAGGTCATATTTTGGATTTGGTATGCTCGAATTTTGATATCAATATGGCCCATCCTGAGCCAGTAACCTGGTCGGACCATAAGCTTATCAGATTCTCCTGGCCTTCACTGACTTCTGCTGTGATCTATCCCCAAACCGCCCATACACAGAAGATTAACTTAAATACTCTTTCAGACGGCCTTGCTGCTTCTCGCCCATTGCTTCCTCCTGATATTGAGGCTGCAGCCAGCGCATTCAATCTATGGGTGGAGTGTGCGACTGCTGCATCAATCAAAAGCAGCCGGGTCTGTAGACTCCGTTCTACCCCCTCCAAACCCTCGTTCTCTCATGCCCTCCGCGACCTTAAATCAGGCTGTAAAAAACTGGAGAGGTTGTGGAGACAAGCTTATCTTCCTGAGGCGAAAAAGGATCTGCGGACTGCGCAAAAAAAGTATTATGCAGCCATCAGATCTGCCAAAAGTAGCTACTATGCTGGTCGTATTAATAAAGCGAACAACAATAGTAAGGAAATCTTTACGATTGTAAAAAGTTTTGTATCTCCCTGTGCGTCACAACCTCTGCTACCTGCATCGAAGGAATGGTGTGAAGAACTATCTGAGTTTTTTATTGAAAAAATTGTTAAAATTCAGGTGGATCTGCAAAATGTTTGTAATGGCCCTTCATCTTCCCTAACAACTCCGCTCCCTTTAATGCCTCTACGCACCGAGCAATTGGCCAATTTTACCCCACAACTAAACTCTGACATCATTGCTATTGTTGCTGCTTTAAAATCTGGATCTCCCTCTGATCCCTGCCCGGCTAGAGTATTTGCGGGTTTAGCGGAAACAGTGGGAAATGAGGTAACCCAGATCATCAACCTCTCGCTTCTTACGGCTACTGTCCCCGCCTGTTGGAAGCAAGCAAAATTGCTCCCTTTGTTAAAAAAAAATGGATTAGATCCGGCCATTCCGTCCAATTTCCGCCCAATATCTTTGCTCCCAGCGCTTGCAAAAATATGTGAAAAGATTGTCTTCAATCAGCTGGATAAATTCGTTGAATCCACGGAGGCCCTACATCCAGCTCAGTCTGGTTTCAGGGCCGCCTATAGTACCGAGACAGCCTTAGTCGAAATATCGGAGGCTATTCGGGAGTGTCTTGACGAAGGTGGCAGAGCGGCTCTGATCCTACTAGACCTCTCTGCTGCCTTCGATACGGTGCCCCACTCCCTTCTACTCTCCAGACTAGCCAACATAGGTATTATTGGCCCCGCATTTGACTGGCTGACCTCATTTTTAAATAACCGCACACAACAAGTTTGGTTGCCTCCCTTTGCCTCTACCCCTAAATTACTTTCTACTGGTGTTCCACAGGGGTCTACTTTAAGCCCTCTGCTTTTCAACATTTACCTCACCCCTTTGATTTACCTTGCTGAACAGTTAGGGGCAAAAATTATGGCGTACGCCGACGACACACAACTTTTGTTTACCTGGTCTAAAGATAACTTAGATACGTCGGTGGCCCAACTTTTTTTGTCCTCTGTTTTTCAATGGTTAGCAAGGGCCCAGCTAAAATGTAATGAAAGTAAATCCGAGATCCTGCTGTATGGCTCTTTTCCTGAGGATTTTAGTGAGCGTCTTTGGCCTGGTGACCTACCCCCACCAACAGCCACATCTGGCCCGGTGAAAAACTTAGGGGTTTGGTTCGGTAAGAACCTTAAGTTTGAGGACCATTTAAAGAAACTCACTGGGGTTTGTTTTTCTACCCTAAAAACTTTACGTAGGTTCTTCCCTTTCCTACCGAAAGAAGCTAAAGAGACTGTCATTCGTGCCTTAGTACTCTCCAGGCTGGACTACGCGAATGGACTGTTCTGTGGATTGCCGGCATATCTGATCCACCGTCTTCAGGTTATTCAGAACGCCGCCGCCAGACTTTTGTTTAATGTCCCAAGGCGTTCCAGTGCTCGTCCTCTTCTTCGAGCTCTTCACTGGCTCCCAGTTGCTCACAGGATTTTGTTTAAAATTTTAGTGCTTGCTTACCGAGCTACCCATCAAACTGGCCCTGTCTACCTGAGGAAAAGGTTCTGTTTGTATGTTCCCAATCACCCCTGCGATCGGCCAACCTGTGCCAAATGTCCGTCCCCAAATTCAAATATTGCAGACTTGGCGGCCAATCAATTTCAGTGAGAGCAGCAAAATCCTGGAATGCTCTTCCCCTCTATTTAAAAACTGCATCGACTCTTAGTGCTTTTAAGAAAGGTCTAAAAACCCACCTTTTCAATATTATAGTCTAGCTTCCCTTTTCTGTGTTTCCAGATATTTTTTTTTTCTCTCTCTTATTGCTCAGCCTTCAACGCGCCAGGATACTATTTTTTTAGTAATAGCGCGCTATAAAAGCCTTAAAAAGAAAAAAAAAAAAACTATAGCCCAATGACAGAATGTCCCAGAGTGTTCTAAAGAACAACTAGAACGCGAACAGTCTTACTTATGACAAAAGTATGGCACACCTGAAGTCATCTTGATTGGAATAAAGTGGTAACACTTAATACATTTAATTTGAAAAGGAACAAAATGAGGGGTTTCATTTTGCCATAGAAATGTTATATATATATATATATATTACCTACTGGCGGTCGCCAATAGGTATATATAGTTAGGATTTTTTTGAATAGGGATTTCTGAAAATTCTATGTTGAATAACTTTGGCGTTGATGGACAGAATTGGCTGAAATTTTCAGGAAAATGACACATATTGTTTCTGAGCGTCCCCTGAAAGTGTGGGGGGGTTTCGTCAAGCGGGAGCCGAGAAAAAAGGGGGGGTCCCAAAACGTGTTTTTAACATTGAGTTTTCCATAGGGCGGTTGGACTCACTTTTAACTCGAACGGCTGAATGGATTTCCACAAAACTTGGCAAAATTGTAGGGACTGGTAGCCCGATGTGCCTTTGCTATGTCTCAAGATATATGCTCCAGTGGTTATTACGAAAATTAACTTTGAAAAATATATATTGGGCTACATTGGGCTATATATATGTTAGAGCCCAAATGTAGCCCAATGTAGCCTAATGTAGCCCAATGTAGCCCAATGTAGCCCAAAGATGGCCACCAGAGACAAAAAAAAACAAATGTAGCCCAAATATCAGCCAGATGTAGCCCAACTATAGCCCAGTGACAGAATGTCCCAGAGTGTTCTAAAGAACAACTAGAGCGCTAACAGTCTTACTTATGACAAAAGTATGGCACACCTGAAGTCATCTTGATTAGAATAAAGTGGTAACACTTAATACATTTAATTTGAAAAGGAACAAAATGAGGGGTTTCATTTTGCCATAGAAATGTTATATATATATATATATATATATATTACCTACTGGCGGTCGCCAGTAGGTATATATAGTTAGGATTTTTTTGAATAGGGATTTCTGAAAATTCTATGTTGAATAACTTTGGCGTTGATGGAAGGAATTGGCTGAAATTTTCAGGAAAATGGCACATTTTGTTTCTGAGCGTCCCCTGAAAGTTTGGGGGGTTTCGTCAAGCGGGGGCCGAGAAAAAAGGGGGGTCCCAAAACGTGTTTTTAACATTGAGTTTTCCATAGGGCGGTTGGACTCACTTTTAACTCGAACGGCTGAATGGATTTCCACAAAACTTGGCAAAATTGTAGGGACTGGTAGCCCGATGTGCCTTTGCTATGTCTCAAGATATATGCTCCAGTGGTTATTACGAAAATTAACTTTGAAAAATATATATTGGGCTACATCGGGCTATATATATGTTAGAGCCCAAATGTAGCCCAATGTAGCCCAATGTAGCCCAATGTAGCCCAAAGATGGACACCAGAGACAAAAAAAAACAAATGTAGCCCAAATATCAGCCAGATTTAGCCCAACTATAGCCCAGTGACAGAATGTCCCAGAGTGTTCTAAAGAACAACTAGAGCGCTAACAGTCTTACTTATGACAAAAGTATGGCACACCTGAAGTCATCTTGATTGGAATAAAGTGTTAACACTTAAAACATTTAATTTGCTAAGGAACAAAATGAGGGGGTTCATTTTGCCATAGAAATTATGATTAGTGCTGAAGAAAGAAAAATTAGGGCACATTTTGAGTGACTTCTCAAATCCTCTTATATTTCATTAAAAAAATTCTGATATGTAGTCTCCCAAGATGGCCACCAGAGACAAAAGAGCCCAAATGTAGCCCAAATATCAGCCAGATGTAGCCCAACTATAGCCCAATGACAGAATGTCCCAGAGTGTTCTAAAGAACAACTAGAACGCGAACAGTCTTACTTATGACAAAAGTATGGCACACCTGAAGTCATCTTGATTGGAATAAAGTGTTAACACTTAAAACATTTAATTTGCTAAGGAACAAAATGAGGGGGTTCATTTTGCCATAGAAATTATGATTAGTGCTGAAGAAAGAAAAATTAGGGCACATTTTGAGTGACTTCTCAAATCCTCTTATATTTCATTAAAAAAATTCTGATATGCAGTCTCCCAAGATGGCCACCAGAGACAAAAGAGCCCAAATGTAGCCCAAATATCAGCCAGATGTAGCCCAACTATAGCCCAATGACAGAATGTCCCAGAGTGTTCTAAAGAACAACTAGAACGCGAACAGTCTTACTTATGACAAAAGTATGGCACACCTGAAGTCATCTTGATTGGAATAAAGTGTTAACACTTAAAACATTTAATTTGCTAAGGAACAAAATGAGGGGGTTCATTTTGCCATAGAAATTATGATTAGTGCTGAAGAAAGAAAAATTAGGGCACATTTTGAGTGACTTCTCAAATCCTCTTATATTTCATTAAAAAAATTCTGATATGCAGTCTCCCAAGATGGCCACCAGAGACAAAAGAGCCCAAATGTAGCCCAAATATCAGCCAGATGTAGCCCAACTATAGCCCAATGACAGAATGTCCCAGAGTGTTCTAAAGAACAACTAGAACGCGAACAGTCTTACTTATGACAAAAGTATGGCACACCTGAAGTCATCTTGATTGGAATAAAGTGGTAACACTTAATACATTTAATTTGAAAAGGAACAAAATGAGGGGTTTCATTTTGCCATAGAAATGTTATATATATATATATATATATTACCTACTGGCGGTCGCCAATAGGTATATATAGTTAGGATTTTTTTGAATAGGGATTTCTGAAAATTCTATGTTGAATAACTTTGGCGTTGATGGACGGAATTGGCTGAAATTTTCAGGAAAATGGCACATATTGTTTCTGAGCGTCCCCTGAAAGTTTGGGGGGGTTTCGTCAAGCGGGAGCCGAGAAAAAAGGGGGGTCCCAAAACATGTTTTTAACATTGAGTTTTCCATAGGGCGGTTGGACTCACTTTTAACTCGAACGGCTGAATGGATTTCCACAAAACTTGGCAAAATTGTAGGGACTGGTAGCCCGATGTGCCTTTGCTATGTCTCAAGATATATGCTCCAGTGGTTATTACGAAAATTAACTTTGAAAAATATATATTGGGCTATATATATGTTAGAGCCCAAATGTAGCCCAATGTAGCCTAATGTAGCCCAATGTAGCCCAATGTAGCCCAAAGATGGCCACCAGAGACAAAAAAAAACAAATGTAGCCCAAATATCAGCCAGATGTAGCCCAACTATAGCCCAGTGACAGAATGTCCCAGAGTGTTCTAAAGAACAATTAGAGCGCTAACAGTCTTACTTATGACAAAAGTATGGCACACCTGAAGTCATCTTGATTGGAATAAAGTGGTAACACTTAATACATTTAATTTGAAAAGGAACAAAATGAGGGGTTTCATTTTGCCATAGAAATGTTATATATATTACCTACTGGCGGTCGCCAGTAGGTATATATAGTTAGGATTTTTTCTCTATGGGATTTTTGAAAATTCTATGTCTAATAACTTTGGCGTTTGTGGACGGAATTGGCTGAAATGTTTAGGAAAATGGAACATTTTGTTTCTGAGCAGCCCCTGAAAATTTGGGGGGGTTTCGTCAAGGGGGGGCCGAGAAAAAAGGGGGGTCCCAAAACGTGTTTTTAACATTGAGTTTCCCATAGGGCAGTTGGCCTCACTTTTAGCCCGAACGGCTGAATGGATTTGCACGAAACTTGGCAAAATTGTAGGGACTGGTAGCCCGATGTGCCTTTGCTAGGTCTCAATATATGTGCTTCAGTGGATTTTGAGAAATTAACGTTCAAAAAAAGATATATATCTGTAACAGCGGACCGGGCAGCGCTCCGGTTCGCGGACTTTTCGCGGTACGGAGCTTTGTGAAGCGAAGCTGATTGGTTCTCCGGCGTCTGTGAACATTCCAAACAGTCCGTAGCGGCCGCCATCTTGTCTCTCGGTAGGATCGAGAGACAAGAGGAGGCCAAAGCGAAGGGGCAAATGACCATAAGGGGGCATTGTAGATCCTCGCTGACCCCCTAGGTTTGATGTGGAGGTTTTAAAAGGGCCCCGCTGGGCAAAAAAATAAAATAATAATAATAATCGAACGGCTGAATGGATTTGCACGAAACTTGGCAAAATATTAGGGACTGGTAGCCCGATGTGCCTTTGCTAGGTCTCAATATATGTGCTCCAGTGGATTTTGAGAAATTAACGTTAAAAAAAAGATATATATCTGTAACAGCGCTCCGCTTCGCGTACTTTTCGCGTTACGGAGTTTTGCGAAGCTGATTGGTTCTCCGGCGTCTGTAAACATTCCAAACAGTCCGTAGCGGCCGCCATCTTGTCTCTCGGTAGGATCGAGAGACAAGAGGAGGCCAAAGCGAAGGGGCAAATGACCATAAGGGGGCATAGTAGATCCTTCCTGACCTCTTAGGTTTGATGTACCATTTTGCCAAGTTTGGTGTAATTCCGTTCAGCCATTCAGGCTGTAGACGTATGTAAATGTCCTATGGAAAATTGCATGGGGAAAACACATTTGAAAGTGTTGAAATTTAGAACCAATTAAAATGTTACTTTGGTTTTGTATTTGTGTGTGATGAAAGTTAATTGGTTATGTATATATCTCAAATGAGAGGAAACCACAGCCATTTTGTGATACTACTGTCTGAGGTACATTTGTGAGGAATTTTTGGTGGTGAATTTCTGGTGTTTGATTTACACAGTACTAACACTTCTCCTACTTTTAAAAAGGTGAGTTTTTAATTTGTAAGGGGAACTATGTTGTACACTTGAAGATAATTTGAAAAATGTTTTCTGTTATTTGTTTGCAGTCGTTCTGTTATACTAAATACTTGATAAAGTTAGTTTTATATTATGTATTACTAAAAACGATAAATGAAAGTGATTATTTTTTTCTGCAATTTACAGCAAGCCATTTCAAAATAAAATGGCTCACAATGAAGAGACCGTGGCAATTTCTTTTGAATTGTCCACTACATTGATTGAAATTGACAGCAGCAATAATGAAATATTGTCACAAGGAGGAGATGACTTGAATGATTTTTTTGATCAATCTGTTGATGGCGAATTTATCGAATGTTTGGAGACCATAGAGTTACAAGAATCATCATTGCAGACTTTTAATGAGGAGATTCCAGATGAGATGATTGAAGAGGAAATTCCTGATGAGGACATGTTACTAGTTCTTTCAAATTTAGAAAATTCAGAAGAATAAATTTATATTTAGAAATCAAAAATTGTTTGAGACATTATTCATTTTTATTTTTAATTTATGAGGTTGTAGCGAAGTGATTGTAGTATAAAATGAGACTTATAGTATAGAGTGCAACATTTTTATGTTACATGGTAAGTTTACTCATATTTACTTCCCTTCTCCCACTATATTATCTCCAATGTGTATTTGACATCTCTTCTTCATCTCCGGCCTCCTTTCTCTCACTGTCTGTCTCTGATGCATCTTATCGCTGCCATTTTGTGTAATTACAGAAGAGAGTAAAATAAAATAGTTCGGAACGTGAAAAGGGGGCAAAGTAGAGTACCCCCCACCCCCTAGGCCTTCTCAGGCGGTCCCAAAAGGATCAGTTTCTGCTTTCCTGAGAGATTATGGTATGAGTTCCATATACCACAATAATTTGCATTACAACATGCAAGATATATATCTCCTATTACCAACTTTTGGAGATATTCGCGCTAAGCGCGAATATCTCCAAAAACTAACACCTGCCCTGAGCAGTTCTTAGCCATGTTATCCAATGGGAGGTGGATAACATGGCTAAGAGCATTAGCTCGGTAATGCATGAATATCGCTGAGTTTTCAGCGATATTAATGCATTGCGGTCGTTTTTTATCGCATTTGCGATAAACCTTGATAATAGCAAGGTTTATCTTCGATAATTTCTGACGATGCTTAGCGGTAAAAAATTCGTTGGTAAGCATCGTTAGCGATATATATCGCTTAACTTTGGTAATATGCACCAACGTCTGTTAACGTTCGATTCGAAGGAAATGAGGAAGTGTTGAAAAACATTGTTTGCGCCATCTTGCCTTTTTTGAAATGCCACACTTTTGCCGTGCACGGCAGCCATTTTAGATGCCTTGACCAGACCCACTCTCTGCACGCTGTCGATTCGTAGCATGGCTCCCCCTCGCAAGCATCTTCCCCAGGCACTGCTCACCCCCGCTCTCTGTGTTATGCATGGGCAATAAACCTCTCCCCATCTGCGCTGCTCTTCCCTGAGAATCACACCCTGTGCCCGCCCGACACCTCCCTTTTGCCCTATTCACTACCGCACCCTCTGACACTCCTCTTCCTCTGTGTCCGATTGTCCAGGCTATCAGCTAGCCCTGCAGATGTAGTTTATGGCCCCAGCTGTAAAGAATCACCCCTCTTCAAAGGAGTTATAGTAGATCAAGGCCCACACCCGATGAGATCCGTCACACCACACGTGTTCCTACTATCTGAAAACCATCCTGTATTGTGATTGGGGAGGGGACCGAGCCTGAAGCGGAAGATTCCAGGGATGACTCTTTGTACATCAAAGTTTTTACATTTATGTGTCACATTAAAAATATATAGCACTCCAACAAAGTAGTAGGATTATAAAACTTTAATAACTTATAAATATATACAACAAAACAAAAACAGTAAAAACATTTAAACAACGAAGAGACTGTGGCAATTTCTTTTGAATTATCCAATACATTTATTGAAATTGACAGCACCAATAACGAAATATTCTCACAAGGAGGAGATGATTTGAATGATTTTTTTGATCAATCTCTTGATGGCGAATTTATCGAATGTTTGGAGACCATAGAGTTACAAGAATCATCATTGCAGACTTTTCATGAGGAAATTCCTGATGAGGACATGTTACTAGTTCTTTCAAATTATGAAAATTCAGAAGATGTTGCCTGGGGGTGGGTCGTCAGTAGCAGTCTGTTGTGCGAATAGTTCGAAGGCAGCAGAACGCGCTGAAATCTAGATGGCACGAAGGTGATGTCTAGTAAGTTGCCGCCCAGCAAATAACGGCGTGGGGCGCCGCGGGGGTGAGTGAGTCCAGTAGGCACCACAGCTATTCTTACCGGCATTGCAGAATTACTGCTGGGGACAATGCCTGTGCTGTAGCAGGGTCACAGCAGAAACAAAAAGGATTCTGTTGAAGATGTTGTTGGTTTTCAATTTGAAAACAGTTCTGGTGTCAACTGCTATGCTAATGTAGTGGTTAATGTTTTGTTTTCTCTAGAAAATGTAAAAGAGGGGGAGGCAGTCCAAAGTTCTGGTAAAAGGGCAAAGGAAAGGATCGGTGGTTTGAACTATCAGTCAAAAAGGGGAGGGGGTGCAACAATTTTTCCTACCGGGTCACAGTGTGCTTTCACCGGAACTGAGGTTTGCAGGATTCTAGTAATTCAAAGTGAGGCTGGCGCCAGCATGGGAGCGCCGACGTCCCGCGGATACAGTTTCGTCACTCCACGGGCGATCATGGCAGTCATTCCCCATCGGGGGTGTCTGCGGGGGTCGGAGACTCCCGCGGCTCCTCTAGAATCTTCAAGGTCGTGGAGGACTACGGTGGTGGAGTCAACCAGTGACCGGGCCATTTCTTTATGCTGGGCCCGCTCTTGCCAGGTCGATCGCCATTTTGAGAGTTCGGTAGCTACTGGCGATCGCGGGGTCAAATGAGCGGACGGGCTCCACCCTGCCGGGCGAGACGTTGCAGCATCGCCACAGTGGAAGAACCCTTTTCCGGGCGCCTGGAGCGCTGAGGGTGCAGGTGGGAAGCCTCCACTGGGGAGGCGGGAGAGGCCTGTTCGCACCGTCTCTCCCTCCAAGTGCACTCCACGGCGTCTCGCTTGAGATTTGTTATGGCCGGACCAGGCGATGTGGACGAGGGGGGGGGTCGGAGGCATGTGCAAGACATCCCCCCCAGTGTTGTCAAAGCCATTATTGAAGAAAGAAGAAATGTCCCGTCCGTCTTCGGGCCGGGCTTCAGGTGGATGTCGGCCGGACGCCCCTTGCTCTGGCCCCATGAATGGGTTCCTTGGTTTATCGGCTGCAGCCGGATCCCATCGGCCCCGGCCGTTGGTGGCCGGACCGGTAGAGAATGTGGCGGGACTACCTGCAACTGTCAAGGGCCACCGCGGCCGGACTGGGAGAGAGAGGGGAGGGTCGAGGACACGGACATTCCCCCCCCTGCAACTCTCCAGCGTTGTCAATCCCCCTGGCCGGGTCCCGCTGGCCTTGGCCTCTCCTCCGGCTACACCCTACGTGATGATCTCCTGGCCGAGGCGTGGCAGCAGGACCCGCCTTATATGTGTTGCTTCCGGCTGGGCGTAGCCGAAAACCTGTTGCCCTTTGGAAGTTTCTAGAATGGGGCGGATGTCTGCTGACTTCTATCTTTCCCAGTTTGCCGTTATTTGGCCGTGGCAGGCGGTGGGACAGACACGTTTTGGGGCAGTGAGGGGCGATGTTTTCAGGTTTCTTATTACGGGCTTACTTCTAACGTTTCTTGTTTCTAGGACAATAATAGGTTTTATCATTACGTATTGTTATCGTTTCTTTGTTTGTTATTTAATAAAAAGTTCATCAGTGGCCTACTGATTTTCGTTTTCCTATTCTTTTCTTTCCAGGTTGTTTCATGCTAAAGTTTCTGTTAACAGGATACAGTGATCACTTCGTTATTATTGCATATGTCCTTTTCACTAGGGGTGCTCTCTTGTTGGGCCAGATGACCTATCTCTAGTAAATGGTCCGGGTGAAACAGGTGCATCAATCAGTGGGGAGTAGATAGGCATGACAGATTACAACGGGGGAGAAAGGTCCGCATTACCTACACTTTCACTACTTGCAAAGATTTTCCTACGTTTATTTGCAAACAGGGAATACCTCCAAAAAGAACTAATTCCCAAACAGTCAATGTTCGGACAATCAATCAATCAATGAGGAATGAAATAGGTACGACGTGTTAAAGGCTTGCGTTACCTACCCTTCACTATCTGCAAAGGGAGAGAGAATATTCCTATTCTTCCTCGTTTGCAGGCAGAGAAGATCCTTAAGAGAACCAACTTCGAACAATTCAATGCTCGATTCAAACAATCAACAAGGGGTACTGTGAACACAAATGAACGCCGCTTATGTACATACACATTGCTATTTTCAACAGGTTGTTCCTAATGTTTCTATTTTAGCGAGGTCAAAAAGAGATCCCATTAGTGGCCTACTGATTTTGCTCGATTCCTTTTGTTTTTTTACACGATTTTTCGCTATCTGCAAAGACTAAACAGAGTATTGCGACTCTGTGCTTGTTTGTAAATAGAGAATGAAGCAAAGAGAACAATCAATCAAATGGAGAGAGAAGCAGGCACGACGGATTACAACGGGGGGCAAAGGCCTGCGTTAACTACCCTTCACTATCTGCAAAGAGAGAGTACTCCTAATAGAAATGAGGGGTGGGGGGCAGCATTCAAAGCAGATCAGTGTGCATAAACACGAAAATGTTTTTACTTACCACGTACTTGACATTCGACAGCTTATGATATTTGCTATTAAAAAACCATTGAAATTCACTGAAAAAACCATAGGTTATAGACCATATATAGTTAGGAATTAGCATTTACAAAACCTTGAAAATTCACTGAAAAAACCATAGGTTATAGACCATATATAGTTAGGAATTAGCATTTACAAAACCTTGAAAATTCACTGAAAAAACCATAAGTTAGAGACCATATATAGTTAGCTGGACATTTTATTGACATAAAATCAATGAAATTCCATATATAGTTAGTTGCACTAACTATATGTCGCGCACCCGCAATCCACTGCTGATGATGTCACATATTACATCATTCATGACATGGTCAGTGACATCACTGATGACATCACTGATGACATCTCAAATGACATCACTGATGACATCACTGATGACATCTCATTTGACATCAATGACCACATCACTGATGATATCATTCATGTGACAATACAATGCATCTCCTCACATTTTAATATAACCTGTGTTTCACCCAGTGTTAAATACAGAGTATAATTTTTGAAACCATTGACACACCAATACTAGTTACTACATACGCACTCACTGATTCCTACGTCTACACACACCTTCACTCATTCACCCATACAATCATTCATACATACAATCACTCATCTTTACAACACTATCATATGCACTCATACACCTATACAGACACTCACAGTCTGCCACTCATCCATGGAGTTACTCACACACCTAGTCAGTCCTGTAAAGAATCAATGACACTTCCATTTTCTTGTCTATACAGTTAAACATAGAGCACCTTACATTTTCAAACATATACTAACACATACTTACCTTCTTATACAATCATTGATACAAGTACACATTGATCTGCACAGAGTCACACACCTCCCAGCCAGCCACACACACACTCAGTCTCTCATACAAATACTTGGGCAATCAATCAATAACCCATATAGTTACTCATATAGCTACTGATCAACACATGCAGCAGTTTACAGAACGTAGGAATATCAATATAGGACTAGCTACGTTGTATTTAGTGGAACTCAGAAGGTATATCTGCGGGCAAACCCTTAGGTTTGGACATGAAGCCCTCACACACCAACCTAGTTGGTGTCATGCTTCATCATCGGGCCCACCACAGTGACACCGAATGTGTCCCGGGTGTGCTGCGACTCCAGATTACTGAGGAGCTGGTATTCTTGCTGAGTGTGCAGTGCTGGTGAGAATGAGGGTGAAAGGTTAAAAGCTATACAGGTGGTCCCAGTTCCCGAGGGTAAAGGTAAATTTAATACCTGGGCCCCTGTTAGCAAGATAAAAAGGCTGTGGACGATATGGAGTGTATTAAGAGCTCCTACGTCCATGTGGTCTACATGTTTCAGCCAGGCCTTTTGATTAAAACTGGCTTTCCTCAGGACCAATGAGTATGTGTAAGTGATGATTAACTATATTAAGTGATAGTGTATGGTGAAAAAGTGTTGCACTCGCTAAGGTGCCGTACGTGTAAGAGGGGGATTCCCTCTACTTTACTGTACATAGAACACAGAGACAATACAGACATACAAAGAGAACCAATGAGAATGGTATATACCAAAACACAACATATGGCCGACTTCTAGTGTGCGTGAGCGACCTAGAGCGGCAGAGAACTTGGCCATGAGTGGATGCCATGGCCAGGGTGAACTATGGCGATAAAATATTAAACGCGGTGGCAGTGGTGGGCTACACAGCGAAACAAGCATAGCGTGAGGTACAGGTAAGTATGGTACATAATTCCTCACACTTGCTACTTGCTGTTAAAGCCTCATGGGTCACTTGGCAGGGAGTGAGAGAAGACCCTAAATGTTTTAAAAGGTCATAGTTAGGAAGGTACCTGTGGGGAGAAAATGCTGCTTACCCAGAGCGTCGTGTAGAGATCACTCGTGTACTCACGGTATTTCCGATCAGCGTGCTCCTGCGACCTATCGTCCTGCTCCAGTGTCCCGAGTGAACTGTGCATGGATCAGGTGAGTGCTTAAATAGCCGGTTCAATTGGTGTCACCTGGAGAGGGGAGAGGGTGCGGTCGCGCTAGCTAGAAGTGCGCACGCGCTGGTAGCTAGCGGCACTGGTGCTGCGCATGCGCATAGTGTGGTAGTCGCGCATGCGCAATGGGAGGCCTGGGCACTAAACAGTAGCGCATGCGCCTCGGAACCCCGGAGGTATACAGCATTGGTATAGACATGTGCACTCTAGTGCGTGCACCATGTGGGGGAAAGAAATTAATTAGAAAGGCCCGTGAGGGGCCAATGAAGGTTAACAAAAGTTAAAAATGATACAAAAGCAACAACAGCGAAGGGAGGCCTCTGGGCAAAATAGGGCAACTACAGGATAGGGACAGACCACGAGTCTGAGCGCAGACAGGGACACAGACCACCTACATGGAGGTGATTATCTCGCTAGAGCATTCCACGGGATAGAATCGTTGAGCCCCTCTATATGGGTAGAAAGGCGGTAAATCCAGCGTTGCTCTTTAGAGAGCAGAGTTTTCTCATCGCAGCATGAAAGTGCGAATTGTTCGATGACTGTCCAGGTGAAGTCATTTGGGGTGTGATTTTGCACGATGAAGTGTTGGGTTAGCTTACTGATATTTTTGCCACAGCGCATTGTGCTCCTGTGCTCGGTCATCCTGGTTCTGACTTTTCTGGTAGTCATACCGATGTATCTCAGGCCGCAGCGACAGGTGATAAGATATATTAGGTTAGACGAGTTACAATTAGTAAATTGCCTTTGTGTCCAGGTTTTGCCAGTTTCTAGTGACAATGTTTTCGAAGGGGTAGTCAGGTGGCAGACGCTGCAGTTATTACATGGTTGGTGGCCTGTGAGTTCAGGTAGGCCCCATGTATTCAAAATTGTCTGACCTTTTAGTTGTGTCTTTCTGGGTCTTGTGGAGACCAGCTGGTCCCTCAGATTTTGTGCTCTCTTGTATGCGAACCGGGGTGGATCCCAGTTCCTTGTACCTGAATTGATAATTTTCCAATTTTTACGAATTATGCTGGAGACCTGGTTTGAGGCGGTATTGTAGGTGGTGACGCATGTCATTAAGGGAGTTTCTGGTGGTTTGACAACAGTTTCGAGGAGGGCCTCCCTGTTCTGGTTGCGTGCTCGCTTGCAAGATTTTGAAATAATTCTAGTCGGGTAACCACGGTCTTCCAACTTGTGGACCAAGGCTTTGGACTGGTGTTTGAAGTCATGGAGGTTGCTGCAGTTCCGGCGTATGCGCAGGAACTGCCCAAAAGGCAGATTCTCCCTCAAAGGTCTGGGGTGGAAACTGTCAAAGCGTAACAATGAGTTCCTGGATGTTGGTTTGTAATGAGTGGTTGTTGTCAGACCCCCTTGATCAGCTCTTATGTTGAGGTCTAGAAACGCTAGTTCCGTTGGGCTGCTAGTGCAGGTGAACTTGAGAAATGGATCAAGGTTGTTGATCCACGTGAGGAAATCTTTCAGTGTTTCCTCATTGCCCTCCCAGACAATGAGAATATCGTCAATGTAGCGACGCCAGATTGTTATGTTCGCTGAGTAGGGGTTCGTGGGGACTTCGATGTTAGTCTGTTCAAAATGGTGGACATACAGCCCCGCCACGCTCGGCGCAAAGACACTGCCCATCGAGGTACCATTAGTTTGCAGGAAGAATGTGTCCTCATATTTGAAATAGTTCTCTTTTAATGCCAGAGTAGCGCAATCCAGAATGAAGTGACGGGGTGTGTGGTATTGCCAGTCAATCTCCATCAGGATATCGTGGAGTACCTTCAATGTGGCATCCTGTGGGAGGCTCGTGTAAAGACTCTCCACGTCTAATCCAACCAGAAGATGTTTATCGCTGTCGAAACTAACATCCTTGATGATGTTAAGGAGATGTTTCGTGTCTTGGATGTAGGATCGGGTTTTTTGGACTAGCGGGTTCAGGTAGTGATCACAGAACCGTGACAGCGGCTCTAGGAGGGATTTTATCCCTGACACTATAGGTCTGCCCGGTGGTGGGGTTACCCCTTTGTGCACCTTGGGCATGATGTAGAAGTAGGGTACTTTCGCATCACGTGTGTTGAGATATTCAGCCTCTTGCTTAGAGATGTATTCTGCGTCAGACGCCTCTTGCACTAGTTCTATGATCTTTTTTTGTAGATCTTTAGTCGGATCTCTCTGTAATTTCTTATAGTTACGAGTGTCGCTTAAAAGTCTGCGGCATTCTGTGTCGTAGTCGCTTTTATTCATGATGACTATTCCGCCCCCTTTGTCTGCTGGTTTAATGATGCGAGTAGGGTCATTTTGAAGTTTCTTGACGATTTCCCTATCTCGGAATGAAAGGTTATTGAAATGGTTGTGGGGTTGTAATTTCTCGACTTCTGAGTATACTGCCAACTCGAAGGTGCTGATCTCTACTGGCACGGTGGCAGGTGACGGGGTGAAGTTGGATTTGAGTTTCAGCCCTGTTTCGTTAGTGATTTCTGGGTCAATTGGTTTCTCCTTGTTCTCAAAGAACGCTTTTAACCTCAGCTTTCTGAAAAACTCGGTCAATTCGACGTGGAGTTTAAAAGTATCTAGTCGGGTGGTCGGGACGAAAGACAGCCCTTTGTTCAGGACATTGGTCTCCTCATTGGTGAGGGGTATATCAGAAAGATTGAATACTAGGTTATTAGTCGGTTTTGTCATTTGCTCGGGCCCGCTTGTTCTTTGGCTTTGTTCCTTGTGTTTGCACTGACCGGGTCTTCTTCTGTTGACCACTGTGCCGGTTGGGGCGCCCACTGCACCTGTTGTGGCGGATTCCTCCTCTTGCCACGAGGTCTGCGGCCTTGGCCTAAAAAAGGATACCGTTGATTTGGGTTGTTCTGGTAGTATGGCATTTGGCCGGGCGGGTATAATGGTGGATATCCATAGTATGGAGGCATTGGTCCAAAGGGAGGAGGTCCGAAATTTTGGAATTGTGGGGGGCCTTGCCATGGTTGTGTCTGTTGCTTCCCTCCACGGCCTCTTCCTCTGGTTTTGTAGGATCCATTGCTGGAGCCGCTAGAGACGGAACTGTTGTCGCCCGAGCTATCAGTGTTCTGGCCTCTTGTGGGTGCAGTGTATGCATCATCAGCATAGGGATATGTTTTTAGATAGCTGAAATTTTTGAGATCCTTTTCAAATTTCTTTATCTTGGTTTGGGTTAGGTATTCTTTGTAATCGTTCATCTCACGATTCTGATCTTCCAATTTCTTTTTGTATCCTGTCAGAGTAGTCTTGAAATGAGTCTCAGTAGCTTGGATCTCTATTACAACTGCGTCTGAAAGACGTTTAGCAGTTTTTATTATCAGGATCAGCCAGTCCCTGGTGCAGTGCCAGGCTATCTGGGCCCAGTCTTTCCTGAAGGTGACATCGTCAAGGAATATTCTTGGGGCGTTAGTGACTAGTAAGCCTTTAGGCGCTGTATTGGTCCTTAGATATTGTGCAAGGATAACGCCATGCAGAATGGTACGTATCCTGTTACGCTTTTTCTCAGTAAGAGTGTCCCAGTCTGTAGTTTGCGCTATTGTTGTTGCTGTGTTGAAATCTGCCAAGAGTGTGGGGTCATCGAGGATTTCAGTGACGTCTTCCTCGGTAAAGGTTAGGCCTATGTTTTGTGCCATCTTGTATCAGGTGTCTCTCGCAGCTGCGCGCTGCCAAATGTCAGCAAATCAAAAGGGAGAGAGAGGACTAGGTAAGCCAGTCCGGGTCCCCTGGTTATATGTAGGAATATCAATATAGGACTAGCTACGTTGTATTTAGTGGAACTCAGAAGGTATATCTGCGGGCAAACCCTTAGGTTTGGACATGAAGCCCTCACACACCAACCTAGTTGGTGTCATGCTTCATCATCGGGCCCACCACAGTGACACCGAATGTGTCCCGGGTGTGCTGCGACTCCAGATTACTGAGGAGCTGGTATTCTTGCTGAGTGTGCAGTGCTGGTGAGAATGAGGGTGAAAGGTTAAAAGCTATACAGGTGGTCCCAGTTCCCGAGGGTAAAGGTAAATTTAATACCTGGGCCCCTGTTAGCAAGATAAAAAGGCTGTGGACGATATGGAGTGTATTAAGAGCTCCTACGTCCATGTGGTCTACATGTTTCAGCCAGGCCTTTTGATTAAAACTGGCTTTCCTCAGGACCAATGAGTATGTGTAAGTGATGATTAACTATATTAAGTGATAGTGTATGGTGAAAAAGTGTTGCACTCGCTAAGGTGCCGTACGTGTAAGAGGGGGATTCCCTCTACTTTACTGTACATAGAACACAGAGACAATACAGACATACAAAGAGAACCAATGAGAATGGTATATACCAAAACACAACATATGGCCGACTTCTAGTGTGCGTGAGCGACCTAGAGCGGCAGAGAACTTGGCCATGAGTGGATGCCATGGCCAGGGTGAACTATGGCGATAAAATATTAAACGCGGTGGCAGTGGTGGGCTACACAGCGAAACAAGCATAGCGTGAGGTACAGGTAAGTATGGTACATAATTCCTCACACTTGCTACTTGCTGTTAAAGCCTCATGGGTCACTTGGCAGGGAGTGAGAGAAGACCCTAAATGTTTTAAAAGGTCATAGTTAGGAAGGTACCTGTGGGGAGAAAATGCTGCTTACCCAGAGCGTCGTGTAGAGATCACTCGTGTACTCACGGTATTTCCGATCAGCGTGCTCCTGCGACCTATCGTCCTGCTCCAGTGTCCCGAGTGAACTGTGCATGGATCAGGTGAGTGCTTAAATAGCCGGTTCAATTGGTGTCACCTGGAGAGGGGAGAGGGTGCGGTCGCGCTAGCTAGAAGTGCGCACGCGCTGGTAGCTAGCGGCACTGGTGCTGCGCATGCGCATAGTGTGGTAGTCGCGCATGCGCAATGGGAGGCCTGGGCACTAAACAGTAGCGCATGCGCCTCGGAACCCCGGAGGTATACAGCATTGGTATAGACATGTGCACTCTAGTGCGTGCACCATGTGGGGGAAAGAAATTAATTAGAAAGGCCCGTGAGGGGCCAATGAAGGTTAACAAAAGTTAAAAATGATACAAAAGCAACAACAGCGAAGGGAGGCCTCTGGGCAAAATAGGGCAACTACAGGATAGGGACAGACCACGAGTCTGAGCGCAGACAGGGACACAGACCACCTACATGGAGGTGATTATCTCGCTAGAGCATTCCACGGGATAGAATCGTTGAGCCCCTCTATATGGGTAGAAAGGCGGTAAATCCAGCGTTGCTCTTTAGAGAGCAGAGTTTTCTCATCGCAGCATGAAAGTGCGAATTGTTCGATGACTGTCCAGGTGAAGTCATTTGGGGTGTGATTTTGCACGATGAAGTGTTGGGTTAGCTTACTGATATTTTTGCCACAGCGCATTGTGCTCCTGTGCTCGGTCATCCTGGTTCTGACTTTTCTGGTAGTCATACCGATGTATCTCAGGCCGCAGCGACAGGTGATAAGATATATTAGGTTAGACGAGTTACAATTAGTAAATTGCCTTTGTGTCCAGGTTTTGCCAGTTTCTAGTGACAATGTTTTCGAAGGGGTAGTCAGGTGGCAGACGCTGCAGTTATTACATGGTTGGTGGCCTGTGAGTTCAGGTAGGCCCCATGTATTCAAAATTGTCTGACCTTTTAGTTGTGTCTTTCTGGGTCTTGTGGAGACCAGCTGGTCCCTCAGATTTTGTGCTCTCTTGTATGCGAACCGGGGTGGATCCCAGTTCCTTGTACCTGAATTGATAATTTTCCAATTTTTACGAATTATGCTGGGGACCTGGTTTGAGGCGGTATTGTAGGTGGTGACGCATGTCATTAAGGGAGTTTCTGGTGGTTTGACAACAGTTTCGAGGAGGGCCTCCCTGTTCTGGTTGCGTGCTCGCTTGCAAGATTTTGAAATAATTCTAGTCGGGTAACCACGGTCTTCCAACTTGTGGACCAAGGCTTTGGACTGGTGTTTGAAGTCATGGAGGTTGCTGCAGTTCCGGCGTATGCGCAGGAACTGCCCAAAAGGCAGATTCTCCCTCAAAGGTCTGGGGTGGAAACTGTCAAAGCGTAACAATGAGTTCCTGGATGTTGGTTTGTAATGAGTGGTTGTTGTCAGACCCCCTTGATCAGCTCTTATGTTGAGGTCTAGAAACGCTAGTTCCGTTGGGCTGCTAGTGCAGGTGAACTTGAGAAATGGATCAAGGTTGTTGATCCACGTGAGGAAATCTTTCAGTGTTTCCTCATTGCCCTCCCAGACAATGAGAATATCGTCAATGTAGCGACGCCAGATTGTTATGTTCGCTGAGTAGGGGTTCGTGGGGACTTCGATGTTAGTCTGTTCAAAATGGTGGACATACAGCCCCGCCACGCTCGGCGCAAAGACACTGCCCATCGAGGTACCATTAGTTTGCAGGAAGAATGTGTCCTCATATTTGAAATAGTTCTCTTTTAATGCCAGAGTAGCGCAATCCAGAATGAAGTGACGGGGTGTGTGGTATTGCCAGTCAATCTCCATCAGGATATCGTGGAGTACCTTCAATGTGGCATCCTGTGGGAGGCTCGTGTAAAGACTCTCCACGTCTAATCCAACCAGAAGATGTTTATCGCTGTCGAAACTAACATCCTTGATGATGTTAAGGAGATGTTTCGTGTCTTGGATGTAGGATCGGGTTTTTTGGACTAGCGGGTTCAGGTAGTGATCACAGAACCGTGACAGCGGCTCTAGGAGGGATTTTATCCCTGACACTATAGGTCTGCCCGGTGGTGGGGTTACCCCTTTGTGCACCTTGGGCATGATGTAGAAGTAGGGTACTTTCGCATCACGTGTGTTGAGATATTCAGCCTCTTGCTTAGAGATGTATTCTGCGTCAGACGCCTCTTGCACTAGTTCTATGATCTTTTTTTGTAGATCTTTAGTCGGATCTCTCTGTAATTTCTTATAGTTACGAGTGTCGCTTAAAAGTCTGCGGCATTCTGTGTCGTAGTCGCTTTTATTCATGATGACTATTCCGCCCCCTTTGTCTGCTGGTTTAATGATGCGAGTAGGGTCATTTTGAAGTTTCTTGACGATTTCCCTATCTCGGAATGAAAGGCCCTGAACAAAGGGCTGTCTTTCGTCCCGACCACCCGACTAGATACTTTTAAACTCCACGTCGAATTGACCGAGTTTTTCAGAAAGCTGAGGTTAAAAGCGTTCTTTGAGAACAAGGAGAAACCAATTGACCCAGAAATCACTAACGAAACAGGGCTGAAACTCAAATCCAACTTCACCCCGTCACCTGCCACCGTGCCAGTAGAGATCAGCACCTTCGAGTTGGCAGTATACTCAGAAGTCGAGAAATTACAACCCCACAACCATTTCAATAACCTTTCATTCCGAGATAGGGAAATCGTCAAGAAACTTCAAAATGACCCTACTCGCATCATTAAACCAGCAGACAAAGGGGGCGGAATAGTCATCATGAATAAAAGCGACTACGACACAGAATGCCGCAGACTTTTAAGCGACACTCGTAACTATAAGAAATTACAGAGAGATCCGACTAAAGATCTACAAAAAAAGATCATAGAACTAGTGCAAGAGGCGTCTGACGCAGAATACATCTCTAAGCAAGAGGCTGAATATCTCAACACACGTGATGCGAAAGTACCCTACTTCTACATCATGCCCAAGGTGCACAAAGGGGTAACCCCACCACCGGGCAGACCTATAGTGTCAGGGATAAAATCCCTCCTAGAGCCGCTGTCACGGTTCTGTGATCACTACCTGAACCCGCTAGTCCAAAAAACCCGATCCTACATCCAAGACACGAAACATCTCCTTAACATCATCAAGGATGTTAGTTTCGACAGCGATAAACATCTTCTGGTTGGATTAGACGTGGAGAGTCTTTACACGAGCCTCCCACAGGATGCCACATTGAAGGTACTCCACGATATCCTGATGGAGATTGACTGGCAATACCACACACCCCGTCACTTCATTCTGGATTGCGCTACTCTGGCATTAAAAGAGAACTATTTCAAATATGAGGACACATTCTTCCTGCAAACTAATGGTACCTCGATGGGCAGTGTCTTTGCGCCGAGCGTGGCGGGGCTGTATGTCCACCATTTTGAACAGACTAACATCGAAGTCCCCACGAACCCCTACTCAGCGAACATAACAATCTGGCGTCGCTACATTGACGATATTCTCATTGTCTGGGAGGGCAATGAGGAAACACTGAAAGATTTCCTCACGTGGATCAACAACCTTGATCCATTTCTCAAGTTCACCTGCACTAGCAGCCCAACGGAACTAGCGTTTCTAGACCTCAACATAAGAGCTGATCAAGGGGGTCTGACAACAACCACTCATTACAAACCAACATCCAGGAACTCATTGTTACGCTTTGACAGTTTCCACCCCAGACCTTTGAGGGAGAATCTGCCTTTTGGGCAGTTCCTGCGCATACGCCGGAACTGCAGCAACCTCCATGACTTCAAACACCAGTCCAAAGCCTTGGTCCACAAGTTGGAAGACCGTGGTTACCCGACTAGAATTATTTCAAAATCTTGCAAGCGAGCACGCAACCAGAACAGGGAGGCCCTCCTCGAAACTGTTGTCAAACCACCAGAAACTCCCTTAATGACATGCGTCACCACCTACAATACCGCCTCAAACCAGGTCTCCAGCATAATTCGTAAAAATTGGAAAATTATCAATTCAGGTACAAGGAACTGGGATCCACCCCGGTTCGCATACAAGAGAGCACAAAATCTGAGGGACCAGCTGGTCTCCACAAGACCCAGAAAGACACAACTAAAAGGTCAGACAATTTTGAATACATGGGGCCTACCTGAACTCACAGGCCACCAACCATGTAATAACTGCAGCGTCTGCCACCTGACTACCCCTTCGAAAACATTGTCACTAGAAACTGGCAAAACCTGGACACAAAGGCAATTTACTAATTGTAACTCGTCTAACCTAATATATCTTATCACCTGTCGCTGCGGCCTGAGATACATCGGTATGACTACCAGAAAAGTCAGAACCAGGATGACCGAGCACAGGAGCACAATGCGCTGTGGCAAAAATATCAGTAAGCTAACCCAACACTTCATCGTGCAAAATCACACCCCAAATTACTTCACCTGGACAGTCATCGAACAATTCGCACTTTCATGCTGCGATGAGAAAACTCTGCTCTCTAAAGAGCAACGCTGGATTTACCGCCTTTCTACCCATATAGAGGGGCTCAACGATTCTATCCCGTGGAATGCTCTAGCGAGATAATCACCTCCATGTAGGTGGTCTGTGTCCCTGTCTGCGCTCAGACTCGTGGTCTGTCCCTATCCTGTAGTTGCCCTATTTTGCCCAGAGGCCTCCCTTCGCTGTTGTTGCTTTTGTATCATTTTTAACTTTTGTTAACCTTCATTGGCCCCTCACGGGCCTTTCTAATTAATTTCTTTCCCCCACATGGTGCACGCACTAGAGTGCACATGTCTATACCAATGCTGTATACCTCCGGGGTTCCGAGGCGCATGCGCTACTGTTTAGTGCCCAGGCCTCCCATTGCGCATGCGCGACTACCACACTATGCGCATGCGCAGCACCAGTGCCGCTAGCTACCAGCGCGTGCGCACTTCTAGCTAGCGCGACCGCACCCTCTCCCCTCTCCAGGTGACACCAATTGAACCGGCTATTTAAGCACTCACCTGATCCATGCACAGTTCACTCGGGACACTGGAGCAGGACGATAGGTCGCAGGAGCACGCTGATCGGAAATACCGTGAGTACACGAGTGATCTCTACACGACGCTCTGGGTAAGCAGCATTTTCTCCCCACAGGTACCTTCCTAACTATGACCTTTTAAAACATTTAGGGTCTTCTCTCACTCCCTGCCAAGTGACCCATGAGGCTTTAACAGCAAGTAGCAAGTGTGAGGAATTATGTACCATACTTACCTGTACCTCACGCTATGCTTGTTTCGCTGTGTAGCCCACCACTGCCACCGCGTTTAATATTTTATCGCCATAGTTCACCCTGGCCATGGCATCCACTCATGGCCAAGTTCTCTGCCGCTCTAGGTCGCTCACGCACACTAGAAGTCGGCCATATGTTGTGTTTTGGTATATACCATTCTCATTGGTTCTCTTTGTATGTCTGTATTGTCTCTGTGTTCTATGTACAGTAAAGTAGAGGGAATCCCCCTCTTACACGTACGGCACCTTAGCGAGTGCAACACTTTTTCACCATACACTATCACTTAATATAGTTAATCATCACTTACACATACTCATTGGTCCTGAGGAAAGCCAGTTTTAATCAAAAGGCCTGGCTGAAACATGTAGACCACATGGACGTAGGAGCTCTTAATACACTCCATATCGTCCACAGCCTTTTTATCTTGCTAACAGGGGCCCAGGTATTAAATTTACCTTTACCCTCGGGAACTGGGACCACCTGTATAGCTTTTAACCTTTCACCCTCATTCTCACCAGCACTGCACACTCAGCAAGAATACCAGCTCCTCAGTAATCTGGAGTCGCAGCACACCCGGGACACATTCGGTGTCACTGTGGTGGGCCCGATGATGAAGCATGACACCAACTAGGTTGGTGTGTGAGGGCTTCATGTCCAAACCTAAGGGTTTGCCCGCAGATATACCTTCTGAGTTCCACTAAATACAACGTAGCTAGTCCTATATTGATATTCCTACATATAACCAGGGGACCCGGACTGGCTTACCTAGTCCTCTCTCTCCCTTTTGATTTGCTGGCAGTTTACAGAACAACAGACATAATGATGCACAAATTAAGACAGTTTAGTCACTAACCCATGCACTCAGTGAGACACATTTAATCACTCAGTCATACAGTCAGTCATGCACCTACTAAATCCTTCGTCCAGACACTTACACATCCACTCATTCTTCAATATGTAAGACATATTTAAACTTTACAGAAACAAAAAATCACTGGATGTTGTTATCAGTCATGTCATCAGTGATGTCATTTGAGATGTCATCAGTGATGTCATCAGTGATGTCACTGACCATGTCATGAATGATGTAATATGTGACATCATCAGCAGTGGATTGCGGGTGCGCGATATATAGTTAGTGCAACTAACTATATATGGAATTTCATTGGTTTTATGTCAATAAAATGTCCAGCTAACTATATATGGTCTCTAACCTATGGTTTTTTCAGTGAATTTTCAAGGTTTTGTAAATGCTAATTCCTAACTATATATGGTCTATAACCTATGGTTTTTTCAGTGAATTTTCAAGGTTTTGTAAATGCTAATTCCTAACTATATATGGTCTATAACCTATGGTTTTTTCAGTGAATATATATATATATTACCTACTGGCGGTCGCCAGTAGGTATATATAGTTAGGATTTTTTTGAATAGGGATTTCTGAAAATTCTATGTTGAATAACTTTGGCGTTGATGGAAGGAATTGGCTGAAATTTTCAGGAAAATGGCAAATTTTGTTTCTGAGCGTCCCCTGAAAGTTTGGCGGGGTTTCGTCAAGCGGGGGCCGAGAAAAAAGGGGGGGTCCCAAAACGTGTTTTTAACATTGAGTTTTCCATAGGGCGGTTGGACTCACTTTTAGCTCGAACGGCTGAATGGATTTCTATGAAACTTGGCAAAATTGTAGAGACTGTTTGCCCGATGTGCCTTTGCTAGGTCTCAAGATATGTGCTCCAGTGGATTTTGAGAAATGAACGTTCAAAAAAATATATATATCTGTGACAGCGTCCCGGTTAGCGCCCCGGTTCGCGTACCAGACGCGTAACGGAACTTCGCGAGGAGAAGCGGATTGGCTCTCCGGTGACTGTCAACATTCTAAACAGTCCGGAGCGGCCGCCATCTTGTCTCTCGGTAGGATCGAGAGACAAGAGGTGGAAATAAACGAAAGGGGAAATGAATGAAAGGGGGCAAGGTAGACCCCTCCTGACCCCCTAGGATTGATGTGGGGGCTATTAAAGGGCCCCGCGGGGCAAAAAAATAAAATACATTTTTTTCGATTTTTCGCGGTGGAAGCGCTACCCGGTACGGGAACCGGGTAGCTCACCGGTAGCGTAACGGGAGTCCGCCATCTTGTGTTTCGGACGAATTTAGTCACAAGATGGAGGATAAACAATGTTGGGAATGGGTATAAGGGGGCACGGGAGACATATCCTGACCCCCTAGGTTTTCTGAGGGTGGCTGAGGAGGCCCATATATGTAAAAAAAAAAACCTTTTTTTTTTCAAATTTTCGCGCGGTTAGCGCCCGGTCCGCGCACCGGGTAGCGCTCCGGAAAGCGTAACAAGGGGAAAACCAAGGGAAATAGTAAAATAATATTTTAGAGTGCTTTGAGGTAGGGTAGCTCTGAATAGAGGTGTTGTGTTGTGTGGGTGATGTAAGTACCAACATGTAGGTACCAATGAAGAGTCTAAAATTCAATGTACACTGTCTCCTCGGTAGATATTTTGTATGTTCTAATATGGGTTATTTAAATGTAAATGTGTGGAAAAGTACTTCATGCTTTAAAGCAATTGTATTTTTGAACTGATTGTTCTTTCCTCTTAGTCCTCCTCTTTGGTTTTTTTCCCCACACTCTTCTTCAGCATGATAGTTGATAAATTCGTTCCCTCAAAAAATTTATATACATAAAAAAATTATATTAAATACATATAAAATATATTTTTCCTTTAAAAGAAGAATACATTTTACAGCTTTTGATATTTGCTATTAAAAAACCATTGAAATTCACTGAAAAAACCATAGGTTATAGACCATATATAGTTAGGAATTAGCATTTACAAAACCTTAAAAATACACTGAAAAAACCATAGGTTATAGACCATATATAGTTAGGAATTAGCATTTACAAAACCTTATTTTACTCACACAAAACCATTGAAATTCGCATATATAGTTAGTTGCACTAACTATATATCGCGCACCCGCAATCCACTGCTGATCATGTCACATATTACATCATTCATGACATGGTCAGTGACATCACTGATGACATCAGTGATGACATCTCAAATGACATCACTGATGACAACATCCAGTGACTGTATGTTTCTGTAAAGTTAAAATATGTCTTACATATTGAAGAATGAGTGGATGTATAAGTGTCTGGATGAAGGATTTAGTAGGTGCATGACTGACTGTATGAGTGAGTGATTAAATGTGTCTCACTGAGTGCATGGGTTAGTGACTAAACTGTCTTAATTTGTGCATCATTATGTCTGTTGTTCTGTAAACTGCTGCATGTGTTGATCAGTAGCTATATGAGTAACTATATGGGTTATTGATTGGTTGCCCAAGTATTTGTATGGGAGACTGAGTGAGTGTGTGGGTGGCTGGGAGGTGTATGACTCTGTGCATAGATGTATGAGTAGTTGATTCACTAGATGTATGGGTTCAAAAGTGCATGTGGAAACAGCTGTATGGGCGGTTGACTGTGTGCATGAGTGTATTGGTGAGTGAATGGATATCTCAGTGCTACATGTCAAAGTAAGTACATATGTAAAACACAGTACATGTGAGAGTTGACATATATAAATAACTGTGCATAAGAGCCAGTGTATGTGTGAGTGGCTGTATGGATCATTGTGAACTTGTATCAGGGATTGTATAAGAGAGTAAATATGTGTTAGTATATGTTTGTATAAGTAAGGTGTGTATAACTGTATAGTTGAGGAAATGGAGGTGTGATTGATTCTTTGCATGACTGACTAGGTGTGTGAGTAACTCCATGGAAGAGTGACAGTCTGTGAGTGTCTGTTTACACTGAGTGTCTCTAAGGTTATATTAGAGTCTGGAGAGGTTCATCGTATTATCACATGAATGATGTCAACAGTGATGTGATCAGCAATGTCAAATGAGATGTCATCAGTGATGTGATCAGTAATGTCAAATGAGATGTCATCAGTGATGTCATCAGTGATTTCATTTGAGATGTCATCAGTGATGTCATCAGTGATGTCATTTGAGATGTCATCAGTGATGTCATCAGTGATGTCATTTGAGATGTCATCAGTGATGTCATCAGTGATGTCACTGACCATGTCATGAATGATGTAATATGTGACATGATCAGCAGTGGTTTGCGGGTGCGCGATATATAGTTAGTGCAACTAACTATATATGCGCATTTCAATGGTTTTGTGTGAGTAAAATAAGGTTTTGTAAATGCTAATTCTTAACTATATATGGTCTATAACCTATGGTTTTTTCAGTGAATATATATATATATATATATATATATACATACCTATATTACATTCTCTAGACAAAATGGATGGTATTGTAACACCCTTATCTTTTCTACCCAATCCAGGTGAACCAGTTTTGGAGTGAAAACAATGGAGAGATGGATTTGAAGCCTATCTTGAAGCTGTAGGGGCATTGAGTAAACAGACAAACATGAAATTAGCCATTTTAAAACATTGTTTAGGCACTGAAGGAAGACGTATTTTGAGTCACTTCCCACCCATTGCTACTGATGATGATGATGATGAAAATGATGTTGATGTATATTAAGTCGCCGTGTTACAGTTAGATACTTTGTATCCTAAGAAAGTTAACGATGTAGTTGCCAGACATACATTTTTAAGCAGTGGGCAGTTACCAAATGAATCAGTTGATTCCTTTGTGAATGATTTAAGAATATTGGCGGCAAAATGTAAATATCATGATTTTCATGATCAAATGTTAAGAGACCAATTAATTTACAAAATGGCTGAGATCAAGTTACAGGAAAAGTTTTTAGCAGCAGAAGATGTAACGTAAAAAAAATCCATAGATATCTGCCATATATTTGAAGACATGAAAGCTGGTATGAAAGAATTACCGGAGAAACTTACTTCTGATGTATAGATTGTTAAAATATATGAGGAAAATAAAATGCTGAAAGAGGCAAAGTAAAAACTAAACCAATGGTACAAAATATGGAAAAAAGGAATATGTTTGTTTCAAATGTGGTTTATCAGGACACTTGGCGAATGACAGTTTGTGTCCTGCTATAGGACAAATTTGCAGGTATCGTAAAACCAAAGGGCACTTTGCTCTTATGTGCAGGAATAGGAACAAATACAAAAATAGATACCGGCCCAACCAAGTTAGAGAAGTTAACCAAGAATATGATGACATTCCAGAATAATTCTTACTTAATATTCGTGAGGTTAATGAAACAAAAAGTGATGCTCCATTTTGTGTCATTAACATTGATGGGAATGACATCAGAGTTATGGCCGATTCGGGAGCTTGTCACACATTAATTGGTGACCAATGGTTAAAACAATTTCCAGTTGTACGATTATTACCATCTGACATCAGATTAGTTGGGTATGGAAACAAACCAATTGAGGTATTAGGATATTTGGGAAAGACATCAGAGTTATAGCTGATTCGGGAGCTCGTCACACATTAATTGGTGACCAATGGTTAAAACAATTTCCAGTTGTAAGATTATTACCACCTGACATCAGATTAGTTGGGTATGGAAATAAACCAATTGAGGTATTAGGATATTTTTCTGCCACTATCAGTTTTAAGAGCAAATTTATCGTAGCGAAGCTATATGTTGCCAAGGAGGGTTCCTGTTTATTGGGATGGCCACAACAGAGAGATTTAATGATCACTCTTAATCCCAATCATCCTGAACAGGTTTTAGGTTATAGTGATCTTATATCACAGATATTTGAGTATAAGGCTATTGATTGGGAAACATTATTTCCAAAAGTGTTTTCACCAAACTTAGGGTTACTAAAAGACTTTGTACACAAGATAATATTGAACCAGGATACAGTGCCAAAGGTGCACAAAGTTAGAAACATTCCTTTATCCATGAAGGAAGCTTTAAAAGAAGAACTCAAGAGACTATGCTCTCAGGATGTGATTGTTGAAATTGAATCTTCTGAATGGCTGTCACCAGTGGTAGTTGTACACAAACCCAATGGACAGTTGAGGCTTTGTGTTGATTTAAAATATCTAAATGCTTGTGTGTGGGTGGATCGCCAACCCTTACCCAACATTGGTGAAAGGTTTTCGGCATTGAAAGGGGCTACAGTGTTTTCAACGTTGGACTTGTCCAATGCCTATCATCTTGATGACAGTAGACATTACACATCTTTCATCACTTCTGAAGGAGCATTCAGATATAAAAGAATGCAGTTTGGACTGGTCTCAGCTTCAGCTGTGTTTCAAAGAGTCATGCACAAACTGTTCGAAGATGTGAAAATGGCTCCTTACTTTCAAGATGACATTTTAGTATTTGAGAAATCAAATCAAGAACATGCTGAAACTTTGTATAACGTTTTGAACATTTTACAAAGGTATGGAGTTACCCTAACTAAGGAAAAGTGTAAATTTGAGCTTGACACTGTGGATTATTTGGGTCACAATATAGGCAAACACAATGTTTTACCAAAACAAAACTTGGTCAAGGCAATTGAGGATCTTCCAGATCTGCAAAACAAGGACAAACTCATGTATTTTCCTGGGTTGGCAGAGTAATACCCTAAATGTATTCCTTTATTTGCAGACAAAATGTGCAACATGAGAGCTTCAATGAACAAAAATCAGCAGTTTATTTGGAATGTGCTCCTAAGTTTGAATCTTTAAAAAAAAATTGCTTCTGCTCCTGCTTTAGCAACTTTTGACACATGCTACAATTCTGTCATCATTACTGATGCTAGCAATGTCAACATTGGTGCTGTATAAATGCAAGATCAAGATGGTAAATTAGCCACTGTAGCTTTTGCCTCAAGACCACTAAGAGATGTAGAATTTAAATATTCCACCTTAGAAAAAGAAACATTAGCTTGTTGGTGGGGAATTGAATATTTCCGCAAATATGTGTATGGTAACCAGTTCAAACTAAGATTTGATCATCGTCCATTGGTGGAATTGTTTACCACTAAAGGTTGTAATAAGGCCACAGCTAGAATTGCTAGATTGCAGTACAAACTACAAGATTTCCACTTTAAAATTGAGTATATTCCTGGTGCCGGGAAATGTTTTAGTGGATTGTTTATCCAGATTGCCCAAAAACGAGGATACAAATTTGAGTATTGTTGACAATGGTTTGGAAATAGTAGTATCTATTTTTCAAGTGTTCAATAGGTGTATCAAACAAAATCAGTGGCAGGAAGTGTGTCATTTGGATAAGGAAATTCAGGATGTTATTGGATATAATAAGTCTGGTTGGCCAAAAAAGAAGCATTTAAACAGAAATTTATTACCCTACTTTTATGTTGCAAGTGAATTGTCTGAATTAAATAATTTTCTGTTTCGTGGAGAGCAATTGGTTGTACCCCAGAATTTGAGACAAATCATTTTAGATATGGCTCACGTAGATCATCCAGGTATGAGCAGCATGAAAAGAAGAGTTTGCAGTGAATTTTGGTGGACTGCGATTTAGAAATGTATTGAGGCAAGAGTGAGGGCATGTATTGAATGTGCAGTTAGTGATACATTTCAGAAAGAAGTCACATATGATAAAGCTCCCATGTCTAGGCCTAAAAGAGTATGGGAAAGAGTCTCTTTGGACATAGCTGGACCAATGTGTTTGTCAAGTACTCAAGTTTTTTCCATTGTTTTGATTGATCACTTATCCCAGTGGCCGGAGGTCAAATTAGTACATCAAATTGACACTCGCACTGTGTTACAATTTCTTAAGGAAGCATTTGAGAAAGAAGGATTTCCAAAAAGTCTAGTTACAGACAATGGGGTACAATTAAGATCTGTGGAAATGAAAGAGTTTTTGGATGAACATGGCATCAATCACATACGTACTTCAGTTTACTATCCTCAGAGCAATGGTATTGTTAAAAGGTGGATAAGACTATTGAAAGAGAGTTTACAGTTGTCAATATCCAATGGTAAAAATTGTCATCAAGCTTTGAAAGACTTATTGTGGTGTTACAGGGTTACATCCAGATTGTTGGATGATGTGTCTCCATTTGAGAAAATGAAAGGTAGGAAAGCTGTTTACAATTTAAATAAAATGTGGATGATGGAAATAATAGCTGAGGTGGATCAAGTTCCCCCCAAAAAAGTTTGGCCATTGTTGGAGATTAGGTGAAGACATGGCTGTGAAAGGTGGTCATCCTGTGAAAGTGGTCTTCCTAGTCATGCCCTTTTGTTCAGTGTTGGTGATTGGGTCCGTGTAAGGAAGGGAAGGATGGTTAGATCAGGAGAGTCCAAGGTTTCTGCTCCAATTAATGTTATCAGAGTGGGGCATCAGGTGGTGAAACTATCTGATGGAAATGTGTGGAGCATGAGTAAGGTTGTCAGGGTACCAATGTGGTTGTGGCCTAAAGATACCAATGACAACAATAAATTCAAAATGCCTAACTATGGGGTCGATTCCGATCCGGTAAAATAATCCGGCGTACGAATCGTATTCGTAGCAGATTCCGTACGAATGGGAAACTACCGTCCGACCAGCGAATTCCGATCCGTTTCCATTGATTTCTGTACGATTTGCAACGACCCGTACGAATGACATTCGTTTACCCGTACGAATAAGCCTCGTGCAGACCACCGTACGAATCATCATCAGTCCGTACAAACTCACTATTCCGATTCGGAACGAAATGCCTGAGCGAGATACGTACGGGCCAAAGTATTCACGCTTCTACATTGATTCGTACGGGACATTCGCCTCACTGCACGCTCCACCAATACATACTACACGCACACCCCTCGGCCAAGCCTACGCGAATACCCCCACCCGCCAACGGCCCGTACCACTCACTCGCACGCACAAGTACGACACGCACACCCCTCGGCCAAGCCTATGCGAACACCCCCACCCGCCAACGGCCCGTACCACTCACTCGCACGCACAAGTACGACACGCACACCCCCCCAACAAGCCTACGCGAACACCCCCACCCGCCAACGGCCCGTACCACTCACTCGCATGCACAAGTATGACACGCACACCCCCCCCAACAAGCCTACGCGAACACCCCCACCCGCCAACGGCCCGTACCACTCACTCGCACGCACAAGTACGACACGCACACCCCCCAACAAGCCTACGCGAACACCCCCACCCGCCAACGGCCCGTACTACTCACTCGCACGCACAAGTACGACACGCACACCCCCCCAACAAGCGTACGCGAACACCCCCACCCGCCAACGGCCCGTACCACTCACTCGCGCGCACAAGTACGACACGCACACCCCCCCAACAAGCATACGCAAACACCCCCACCCGCCAACGGCCCGTACCACTCACTCGCACGCACAAGTACGACACGCACACCCCTCGGCCAAGCCTACGCGAACACCCCCACCCGCCAACGGCCCGTACCACTCACTCGCACGCACAAGTACGACACGCACACCCCTCGGCCAAGCCTACGCGAACACCCCCACCCGCCAACGGCCCGTACCACTCACTCGCACGCACAAGTACGACACGCACACCCCCCCAACAAGCCTACGCGAACACCCCCACCCGCCAACGGCCCGTACTACTCACTCGCACGCACAAGTACGACACGCACACCCCCCCAACAAGCCTACGCGAACACCCCCACCCGCCAACGGCCCGTACCACTCACTCGCACGCACAAGTACGACACGCACACCCCCCCAACAAGCGTACGCGAACACCCCCACCCGCCAATGGCCCGTACTACTCAAATGCACGCACAAGTACCGCAAGCACACATAACGCCAACACCAAAACGACCACAAGGACCTTGCTAACGAGTCGCACTACCACACTGAACATGTCTCCTGTGTACACACCTTTGACAATCAATGTCCTGGTCACAGCCAAGCAGCCAAACAGAGGACAACACCAACACCCACCCCATATAACACCCACCCCAACAATTCACATTAAGCCACACCCACCAATTGACCAATAAAAGGGACCACACATACAACCCATCATCCTTTGCAACATACCCATTCTTGCGAGGAAACAGAGAGCACACCAACAATTACAGCCACATACCTTCACACATACACCCTATCACATCTACACCAACACCACCCCCTTCACAATCACAAACACACACCCTTATCCATACACACCATCACACCCTCAATCACATACACCTCACACCATGACCACACCCAAGAATCCAAAATTCACTAACCCGGAGATGCACCCATCAGACGCACCAGGGATGATTGCCAGTCCAGGTGGTACGATCTGCGGAGGATGGTGAAGAAAAAGATGGCACAGGATTACGCCAATGCACACCACACTGGAGGCGGTGGTCCCCGCAGACCTCCTGTATACCAGCCCTGGGAGGAGAAGGTCATGGTCCTACTGCCAGCGTTGGGAGTACATGGAATAGAAGGAGCCATTGAGTCTGGTGATTGTACAAAAAACACAAGTTACATGGGTAGACTAACAACAGTGCCCAGCAGCATGGGGTGGGTGGCCATGACTCCAAGCAGTACACAACCAAATGGTGGTAGTTGCAAGGGGGAGGCACATAGGGTGCAATGTGTAGGGTAAGAGGCTGCTCTCATGCCATATGTCCCAGGGACACACATAAGCATAATGACCAATGCACAGGGATAGGTAAATATCACACAAGATACAACACCACATCTTCTAAATATTTACTATTTGCTGACACACCTTACAGAGATGCATCATTTTGTGACAAAGTAAGGCAGTGTAGCAAGAGAGCAAGCACAATCTACCTGTCTCCATCCCTGTCTCGCCCTCTGTCTCTGTCTCCCTCTGTCGCCCTCTCCCTCTGTCGCCCTCTGTCTCCCTCTCCCTCTGTCTCCCTCTGTGTCTGTCTCCCTCTCCCTCTGTCGCCCTCTGTCTCCCTCTCCCTCTGTCTCCCTCTGTGTCTGTCTCCCTCTCCCTCTGTCGCCCTCTCCCTCTGTCTCCCTCTGTGTCTGTCTCCCTCTCCCTCTGTCACCCTCTCCCTCTGTCTCCCTCTGTGTCTGTCTCCCTCTCCCTCTGTCGCCCTCTGTCTCCCTCTCCCTCTGTCGCCCTCTCCCTCTGTCGCCCTCTCCCTCTGTCGCCCTCTCCCTCTGTCGCCCTCTCCCTCTGTCTCCCTCTGTGTCTGTCGCCCTCTCCCTCTGTCGCCCTCTCCCTCTGTCTCCCTCTGTGTCTGTCTCCCTCTCCCTCTGTCTCCCTCTCCCTCTGTCTCCATCAGTCAGTGTTTGTCCCTCGGTCACCTCAACACACATCCCTGGGGCACACACACAGTTGCACACAAGCACTGCACAGGCCTCACAAACTCCATAGAGCTGAATGTTAAGGGATGTCTCACAAGTACCAGCAAACATCTGCTATGTGCCTGTAAGACACCCACCATTTGCTGTCAACACTGTACTGTGTCAGGACACACATTTCAGAAAGATCTATAGTACACAATGGGCACAGGTGTAGGCAGCACAAGTCCCTCCTGTGCTCATTGCTAACACAAACATCAGGACAAGGTCACACATCCTGTGCACCAACACAAAGCCACCATTATGGCAGCATGCCACATGAGGGGACAGCCAAATCATGAACAATGGACGCTTGCAATTCTCAAACAAAGTAATAGCATGGCCTGTTGTACACACCCCTTACAGAAACTCATCCCCGGAGGACAGGCGTTGTATTGCAACACTGTCCCAATTGCCATGTACCACAACAAAACACGTACTCATATGAATATGCATACAACTCATACATGCACATAACAGAAGCTCCAGTCCACCTTTGTGGATGTACATAAGTACCAACATGGACATGGGTATTGACAAGGTGATGCGTCTTAGAGAAGTGCCAAGTTCTAAAGCCATGATCTAGAAGTGGGTGTACAGGTCCAGCGGTGTTGGCATTGTTTGGACAGCATGGAACAGCAAAAGACATCCATAGTAGTAGCTGACATGCTAAATAATGATGCTCTGTCTCTTACATCAACATGCTGCATCTAAAGTCTGTGCATGCTTGACGCACACATAAGAATTTTCACCATATCCAGGATGTTGCGTGTAACTTACAAATGCTTTACACGTGTGGTGCCGGCAACACAAGACACAGCAATGGCTGTGTCAGTCATTGTCAAGAGATTGGAAGAATGTAAATACCACATTGTACAATTGTTTTTTCTACCACTAAATACACAACTGTACAATGTCAACAATGTATAGCTTGTGGAACAGTGATGCTGATAATGGATAACCAAACCACATGTCACTTGATATTGCCTTAACAGTGTCTGTCTCTCCCACACACAGGGCAACGTGTGGATCTCCCCCCCAGACAGGGGGGCCAAGGATCCCAGTCCCAGGCTCAGCAGGACCCAGACCCCACCGGCAGCGCCGTCCCTCAACGCACTGTGGATGACCCCAACCAACCTGGCTCCTCTGGATCCCAAACCCCTGCAGCAACTGTACCAGCTACATCTCTGCCAACCACCGGACCTATTCCCACCACATCCCAGCAGACAGGTCAGAGCACTGCCCATGATTCACAAGAGAGCCAGTCTGAAAATGAGGGACACCCTTTGGCGGGCGCCCCTGAGGTTGGTGACAACCTCCACCCTCCCAGCACTCGGGGGCCCGTCGATCGGATGTGCCCACAAGCGCAGGCCGTGCTCATGTGGGTCAGGGTGGTGGGAGTGGCGCAAGGCGGAGGCGAGAATCTGGGCAGTCAGCTGCAGGGACCGGTATGGCTGAACTCGGTAACATCCTTGAGGCATACCGGCGGGACACCAGTGAGGTAAGCCAGCTTGCGGAGACCCTCAACCAGGTCAAAGAACAGCAGGAAGAGCTAATAGCCAGGCAAGACCTGCATTATGGACGGGTGGAGGCACACCAGGCTCAGCTCTTGATGGTGCATAGGGACATTGTCCATGTGCTACGTCAGATGGCTGCCAACATGCAGCCCCCTCCCTGTGTCACAAGGCCAGCAACATCACGGCAAAGTGCAACACCAGCCACAGGGAGGGAGGAGAGGGAGGAGGAGGAACCCTCTGACGTAGCGTCCCATGCACCGTCCATGCCTGCACATGAGGGTCCCCAAGGAAGGTGGGTCGTCCACGGCGAAGACGTTGAGGGCCTGTGGCCCATGGACTTCTCCCAGGACACTGGACCTGGCATATAGCCCCTGGGTGCAACAGCATCCCCTATGAGACTCTCCCACATGGACTTGCTGGTCCCAGTCTGCCCAATGATGTCAGGCACTGTGGGCTGGACTCTGTTGACTGAAACAGTAAGGCATCTCATCTCCAGCTGTGAATTTTGGATTCCCCCCCTTTCTGTACAGCACCTATTCACGTTTCATGCACTAGAGCACCCAATAAATAATGTAAACATCATACGCATTTGGTGAGTAATCTTTGAAACAGCATACATGTATATGTGTCTGCAAATGTCATAAATGCAAGGTATACAACAAACAGCAGTCATCCACACACTTGGATCAGAATCTGAGTGAGGACACACATTGGTCAGAAATTTCCACAAACTACATACATGGATGGTAAGACACACCTGTGTGGGACAGTCAATGCTGGGGGGGGGATTGAATCCCAATACTGCTAGCACAGGCAGGCCCAGGAGAGTCACTTTGAGGAGTACATGTCAGTGTCACAAAAGTAGTAGTCCATGTAGGGAGTACCTACAACTGTGTCCTCAGGTATGTGAGCTACCATCAGCATGATGCATTACTGTGTATGTGATTAATGCCGCACAGGATAACGGTGGCAGGACAGACTGTGGGCAATGGGCTGGAGCACTCTAGACAAGCACACCTGATTAGGTGACCTACCCCTATAGAGCTACAAGTACTATACTACTGTAATGGGAGCAACGCATACAGAACAACGACACACATCAGACAAATACCAACCCCGGAACGGCCAAATCACACCACACCCAAGAGACAGGGTCATGGTGTGTGTCCCATGTGCCAACTTGACTGACTGTGACAGCAATGTTGAAGTGGTGTGAGCATGTTGTGTTCTGGCACGTGACTGTAAGCTAACTGTTTTCTAATCTAGTGGTGTTGACAAGCTAACACTGTACAATATTGTGCCTATGTAAGGTGTGTGTGTGTTGGACACGCCACATGACCTGGTGGTACGTAGACCCAATGTCATGTGAATCTGCATAGTCGTGCCAGTATGTGTTGCACACACACGCATAGCAGCAGCTATGGCTGAGTACAAAGCATTTTTATAGCACGAGGGTGAATGTCTGGTGTTGTCTGTGTGTAGGGTGGCTGGAGCATGCTCTATTAATGGATGGAAGGAGGGTCATCCTGTAGGTGTCTGTGTTCCGGGATAGTGTGCGCTGCATGTTGGCTGTGTATGCAGCTGCAGCAATGAGTGAAGACATGACGGCAGGAGGGGTGTGACTAATTGCTAAACAAACACATAACACAAGGGCACCCGCAATGCACAAAGTGACATGTGGATGTGAAGGCAGGAGTGTCTGCCTCACTCAGGATCACTGACAACAAAATGGCACAGTAATCACCACACATCACAGTCACTGGATCAGGGCCCTTACGGTCAAGTGGGGCACAAGACACACAGCGTCAGCATGTGTATACAAGAGCTAGTATGTTCAAATCAAAACTGCACCAACAAAGACATGTACCTCACACACAACATAGTATTCTAGCCTTCACCCACCCCATGCGTGTGGTCAATATACAGTTACACACCTAAGAAGCATGAGGTAACTACATTCAAAATAGTATATGTGCACATTAGACGGACATGTGTGTTGAGCCACAAGCAGGCACTATATTCTGTAGGAGTCTGACGTCATGCACAACATGATAATCTACATTGTGAGCCCATGGAGCTTTCACAATCATACATGTGCACTGTCAATAAGTCCAATTTACACTAATCATGATGTCACCTGTAATGCCGCTTTACGAATACCTACAAGGCTGTCAACGACTGGCCGTACCTTTCTTCATCAGACTGGTGTGATGCTCTAAGGGTTCCACCTCCAAATAGCCCATTGGTCTGAGTACAAACAACAGACACAAAAGGGTGATCAGGCGAGGGAAGGAGAGGATGGGAACTGCTGGGAGGGAGACCTGAAACAGAGGCAATTAAGCATTAGGACAACATTCTCATGTCACAGACACTTCAAAAACCTCATTAGCTACACTGTACCAGTCACACCTGTGAAGTGTACTGTCTGGTGAAAAATAATGATGATTAATCATGCCATCACATCAGATACGATGCTGTGACACAGACACATAAAAACTGGGACAGTCTGTCATCCATTAGAGTCATGTGTAACGCTCACAAGTGAGCACCCATGCTAAAAGATCTATGTAGTATAAACACATTCCCAGGCACAGATGAGGTGGACCTCAGTAACAAATGGAAACATATGGAAATCCAACAACCGCTAACTCTAAAGTCTGTATCTGATATTGGATAGCCATAAGGGCCATGTAGGCTAACTTGAGCAAATCCACTACAGCTGTTAGTATCACATATGATGAGGAAGCTAATGATCGACATGCAATGAAGGCACTCTGTAGCCAGTCTTTTGGTGTGTCAAGTATGCATCACAATGCTAAACATGATATGCAGGTACAATATATATTAAGTGCAAGTGATGTCCATCCAAGCTACATAATCAGACCCTACCATAGCACAGTAATGGTGCCGGCGACCAGAGATTCATGTGAATGACCGCACTCCACTGGTGCAACACAAAAATTCACATATGCATCTTTCACACTTTTTACTTAGTCATGATAAACATACATGGCATCATGTGCATCTAAACATCACTGCTACTCACTGTGAAGGCTGGCGTAGCAGTATTCTCAACCGGCACTGAGGTAACGACATGACAGTGACATGATATACTGCTGCAAGGGGCAATGCATCCATGTTAACTGATTCACAGGACAGTTGTCTTAAGATGTGGAACATACACTGGGCAACACCGACACCACATGGTTTTATGGTAATCACACTGGACTGCCCCACAAGCTGGAGGTGAGGATCCAGTCACATTCTAATGCACACAGTGAGGCTGCAATCCCCCACAGAGTCCGTGGTTGTGACCTCTGACACAATGTCATGCCATGGTATGTGCAATGTTGCTGTGGCAATGTCTACACACATTGATGCATTCACCAGAGTATCAAAGTACAACAGATGACAGAAGGGGTGACTATCCTGTCATGGGAGTGGCCATACATGTCATAAGGTACATAATGGAGTAGCATGTATGCAAAGTGACACTACATGCACATGAACATGTACCACACGTTTCTACACATACCAACGGTAAACAGCCTCATATGAGTCCTTACCCAAATTGACTTCTCAACATGTCCAAGCATGCTCCGTTGATGTGGCTGACGTTGCAATCATAATGAGCAGTAGCAGGATGACCACGATGTACCCCAACGGACAACAGGCAGGGCGAGCTGTGGATGAGAGTGGCACACAAGGGGTCAAGTTCTGTATAATGTCATTTTGTCAATGTCTGTTGAATAGCCAGATGTAGTATGACACCTGTACATTCCAAGTGCACACATAGCACGTATGTGTGTAGCATTACAACTGAACATGTGACACAGCACAACACACATCCAAGTGATCTTGCTTACAGTCTGTTGCATACACAGCATGCTACCCACGCAACTCTATAGTCCATCTCTTACATAACAGATGAAATGACTCACCATCATGAAAAGAAGTTGCGGATGAGGTGACCGCGGATATCATCTTCACCCTCCTCGTCACTGGCATCCTGGCCAAGGCCTTCATCCTCAACGGGCGGATGTTCCAGCTCATCAGGATCCAGGTAGAGTGGCACAGCCTTCTCCACTGCCATGTTGTATAGCATGCAGCACACGGTGAAGATGTCACACACCTTGCGTGGGCTGTATTGGAGGGCTCCGCCTGTCTTGTCCAGGCACCTGAACCGGCCCTTCAGGAGTCCAAAGGTCCGTTCGATCACCTGCCTGGTCTTCACATGAGCATTGTTGTAACGCTGGTCTGCAGCTGTCCTGGGGTTGCGTAGCGGAGTCATTAGCCACGGCATGTTTGGATATCCAGCGTCTCCTGCAATTTGACATCATGTACAAGAGTGAATCATATGATGCAGATCATGAAGTTGTGACATACTGACATACAGAGCTCACAGTGTATACTCACCAACTAGACATGCCCGGTGGTTGTGCAGCTGCAGCATCATCTGTGGTACCCTGCTACGCCTCATGATGAAAGCATCGTGGCACGATCCTGGATAACGTGCACAAACATGTGAGATAATCATGTTGGCAAGACACACCACCAGGGCATTTATCGAGTGGTAGTGTTTCCTGTTGCGATACGCTTGCTCCTGAGCCTGTGGTGGGACAAGAGTAACATGTGTACCATCAATTGCACCAATTACATGTGGCATGCGGCCCAGGGCATAGAATTCCCCCTTGACATCTGTCAACTCTTCTGGAGTAGGGAATGTAATGAATTCATCAAGGTGGAGCAACATTGCTCCCAAAACATCACCCAATACCCGGCTAAACATGGTCTGAGACATCCCTCCCACATCAGCTATGGTGAATTGGAAGGTACCTGTGGCAAAGAAATGGAGGGCTGCCATCACCTTTGCCTTGGGTGTCAGTGCAGTAGGATACCTGTGGCGTGGTTGTAGGTGAGCCTCAAGCCTGCCCGTCAGGTCCTTGATCAACTGTCTCCCGAACCTATATCGACGGATGCAGTTGCGCTCCCTCATGGCTTCCAAGTCAGGCAACGGCCTTTCCAGAGGGGGTGCCCTGCAAGACACAATTTTAAGGAAATGTCTTCAACTGTCTGACTAAGACTATAACAATGTACATGGCACAAGCAACACTGCTTCAAATAATGTAGACAATTTGGAGTGTGGCGTGGGATACAGACTGATGCCAGCTCCCACACACTCCTCCGTGGCAAAGGTAAATACCTGTAGTGTGTGGAATGGATGTGACATGCATACAAACGATCAGATGTAAAGGTCTTAGTGACCATGACAATGTATCATGTCAGTGAGACACGTCATGTCAATGTCAGTAGGAGGTTGTCTGCACATCCAGAGGGCTGACTGCAATACACACACACACCACAAGTGCAATCATTTGCACTGTTCAGCCTTAGTCATGTTGCGGTGTGTACTTTCAGTGACAATGACATGACCATCATCATACAGCATGATAATTACATTTGTCACTGATGGTCTGTGATGCCATCACACATGTGAACGGGTCATTAACACACGTGGCATGGTGTGTGTACATTAGTCACCCTGCCATCACAGCAAGGACACAACATAGATGCTCCTACAGCAGATGCACAGTACTTTCAAAGACTAGTTACTTACCTTTTGTAAACCAATATCTGTAAGGAACAGTAGGCAGTAGCAAAGTGTCACATTTCAATACATACATAGCTTAGGACTCATTAGCCTCCCTGGGTGCCATCGATCTGACCAGTGAGTGGTGGCAATCCAGGCCACACCGGAACAAAACCAGTGTTGTAGATTGGCATCCGACAAGGGCGTGGCCACGTTTTGGCCGTACCTACAACGCATACACTGGCAGCTGTTACACAAACATATCCCACAGAGAGTGTGGGTAGCAGGCAAAGATGCATGTCAAGTAGCTAAACATCACTCCCAGAGTCAGGGAGGATGATGACATCTTTGCGTAGTGCCTGTACCTCTTGGATACCCTCTACAGCGTAGCAAACGGGAATGTGTTCTGTGGTTTTGAGGCCTGCATGCAGATGCTTCCTGGGATGGGGTGGTAGGACAGGGAACATGGTCAGTCCGGGTAGGGCAGTGGGGGTCTGACAACGTGCCTATGTACAGACAAACATGCTGCGTGGCTGTACATGCTTGCCAATATACATACAGTACTTTCATCAAGATAGGCCTGCAGAGGCTCAGCGTAGCGTTAGTGTAGTTGAAGGACCTGAGTGACAAGTTGGTCCTCACCGCAGCAACAGGGAGATGAAGGGCAATGGTTCCAACCGCCCACATAAACACTACACTGAACGTTGCCCAATCATCCAAATACATCTTTTGAGTTGAGACATCACCTGTGTCTGGCTAGGTGTCCACAACACTCGCATCCCCCAGTCCACCTGTCCTGTGGTCTTGGGACTGACACTCACGTGCCACTGGGTCTTCTTGACCCTCCCAATACTCATTAGCGCCAATTGTAATGAGGTGTGGCCAGCTCATTGATGTTTACATTCCCATGCAGCATTAAGAGCGGTGTTCTGCCACACAGTTACCACAGCGGAGCCGTACAGTGTGTGGTATCGGGGCCAGCACCACCCCAGAATTGCGCCACGGCTGACACCTGGGGGAGATCTGGCAGTGAGGTTGTGAGTTGAACCAGCGGGGACCAGGATGAACATTCCGATCATGTCTGTCACAGCGGTTCTGGGGCGTATGCACCGCCTGCGTCCGTCACTCAGCGAGTGATGGCGTCAGGGGCATATCAACAGAGGCGCAACTGCCCCCTGACGGGTACGGTGGGCCAGAAGCTGATGCGGAGTCAGTGGACGGGGTGAGGGACATCATGGACATGAGGAAGTGCACTTACTCCTCCTGTGTCACATGCAGGGCTGGGACCGTAGGTCGTGGTGCTGGCTACGATGGCTGGTATTCTGATGGAGCCGTGTGGTCGCTGTCACCCTAATCCCATGCAGCATTGCACTTGCATCGTGGTTATTTGTTAATGCAATTACACATCTCTGACTTCTTTTGTTTACCTGACGAGTTTGGCCTGGGGAATGATGTACTAATAAGGGGCTCACATGTCTCCACACCCACACACATGCACTAGTCCTACATCCCAACCATGAGCTATTGTGGTGCTGTGCCAACTGCTGGAGTCTGAGTGGCTTGTGGGACATATCACACCTGGATTCATATGTCAGGTCCCCGCAATTGGAGCAGCTCTTGTTGTTGTGCCTGACGTGAAAACCGTGGAGACACAGACGGTGAGGGTCACTCACCAACATGAGGCCTTTTCATTCCTCACAGGCTTTGTAAGTGACATCCCTATTGGCACGGTCTTGAGTATGACAATAAAAGGTAAATGTTCAGAAGTGTTAGTACAATGATTTAGGGTACAAAATGTGTAAGCTTTAACTTAGACCGGACCTGCGTTGGTGTTGAGAAACAGACAGAGGACCTGACGTGTGGACGCAGAGGTGACATATGACTACTCAGATAACGTCATCAGGGCACACACAACGCCAAGGATACTTGCAGAGCCAGAGGATTTACACACCAACACACAAGTGTACGGTATTACGGAAATTGCCATGTCCAGGATGACATGTGGGGATATTCTGAGGTGAGTAATACTTTACTGACCTGTTCATGGCATATGCTAACAGCATGCACAATGTAGCACATGGCACACACATGACGTGGTCACACAGGGTCATGCTGTGCGGCTATGACACCTCTGTGACAGTGGGCATGTTCCTGTCATCATGTGCCAGTTCCCTGTACTGAATTGTGGCCCATTTGAGTGTTCATGTGCCTCGCTACATGTTGCAGACGTTAATCGTGTTGAAATTGTTGAATGCATGTGATGCACATGTGCATCATGATTGATGACATGTTGTGCAAGCTATTCACACATCAACTGAGGCACAGGGTCACAACCCCTGTGCTTCTTCAATGTCTGCCAAACCTGGCACATACTGATGTATGTGTGCCATGCTGATGTATGCATCCACATGGTTGACATGAGTGTAGACTACATCCCTGCTGTGTGATTTCCTGGTGTGACTCTCCCAATGGTGACATGAAGGTGGACAGGGACGCAGCCTACACAATCGTTCACTTGACCATGTCTGATGCAATGTACGCATCGTTTCCCTATCGCCTTTAGGCTCTACGTGAGCTAAGCGTACCCCAATGGTACGTGCGTGTGTACGCATCGTTTCCCTATCGCATTTAGGCTCTACGCGAGCTAAGGTACCCCAATGGTACGTGCGTGTGTACGCATCATTTCCCTATCGCCTTTAGGCTCTACGCGAGCTAAGCGTACCCCAATGGTACGTGCGTGTGTACGCATCGTTTCCCTATCGCCTTTAGGCTCTACGCGAGCTAAGCGTACCCCAATGGTACGTGCGTGTGTACGCATCGTTTCCCTATCGCATTTAGGCTCTACGCGAGCTAAGCGTACCCCAATGGTACGTGCGTGTGTACGCATCGTTACACCATTCAATGTGTAGCATTGGCAATGGCAATGTCACCATACTTGTGTGTGGATTTTAAAAAATGCATAGGGAACAACTAGGGGAACAGTGTACTGTTCAAAATGCAACCAGGTTGTCATGGATACAGAGTTTTTTTAAACTCCTACATGTGTCCTGGAAGAATCAGTTAGCAAAAAGTATACAATGTTGCGAAAGTTGTTGTTCTGCTCTGGCTCTATTTTCAAACCATGCATATGTGTGTAATGGGCTTAGGTGGGATGTGATTGGATGGAACATAGGATGCAAATTATGGTGGCCTATCACACACTACTCCTTGGACTCACAGACCCTCTGCAGCACAGATATAAGGCTGCATGTGGCTGTGGGAGGGCACTTGCCTGCACAACATTGGTGTGCTAACCACAGCTGCTGTCTCTGAATCCTCTGGACCCTGATCAGCTGAACATGGAGAGGGCACCTGCATTCACTGATGGTGAGAACAAGGCCCTGCTGGATGCCCTCCTGCCAAACTTCAGCAAGCTGTATGGGAGACCAGAGGATCAGGTGAGTGATGTGTGCAATACCTTGGAGTGTGCACCTGTTGTGTGTGTGACATCATAGCCACTGTGTAGTAATAGTGGATAGATGCAATTTTGTTGTGAGTGAGTGCCAGGGTGCACAGTGTTGTTAGAAGAGAGTTATTTGTTGTAGTGTGGTGTGTGACAGCATGTCACGTGCTGCATTGCACCCAGATATAGCATATATTGTTCAGTGAGTGTCATGCTCAAATAGTGTTTTACAACCCTCATGTAATCTGTTGATTTTCAATGTCATGCAAAGCAGTTGTGTTAGCACACAGACCACATACTCCTGGACAATGATGCTAATGTGTCCTGTTGTCCTCATGTATTTTGTGCACATATGGGTGTCTTGGGAACATGCACCAGGTATACTGATGTTCTGTAACTTTACATTTGTGACAGGTATCTGCCTATGAGAAGGGTGAAATCTGGGTGGACATCGCCAGGGCTGTCCGGAGAGAGGGGGGGCCTCGCAGGAGGCTTCGAAACATAAAGAAGAGGTGGCAGGACATCCGGTGCTGGAGCCGCCGCATCGCCCGAGTCCAGCTGAAGCTGGAAGCTCCACGCCGGCATGGCGGCAGCCGCCAACTCACCCCCAACATGCTCCGGGTCCTGGAAGTGGTGTTCCCAGACCTCCATAGGCAGTTGCAGGAGGGACAGCAGCACGAAGGGGGTAGGTACATGTCTGTTTGTAGTCATGTGTGTGTGAAATGGTACCTGAAGAGCTCTAAGGCATGGTCACACTCCCATAGTTTGAGTGGTGTGGTCAGACAGGCAGTTCATGCATTGGAATTCGATTGTCCCTCTGTCAGCAGCTGCTTCTTTACATGCCTTGCCCTACTCCACAGTAGAGGTTTGCTTTGGCTAATGCTTGTTTTTGACATGTGCAGTGTCTCAGATTGCATCTTCCTTTGCACATCATCATGTTGTAGGGGGGTATGTGACACCTGTTCGTACCTTAAATGTAGCACCACATGTGCACTATGTCTGCCCTTCTTCATATTGTGGCACTGTTCTTGAGTCTCAACAAGTGTTCTATGCACAAGTCAGCCTCAGTGGCCTTTGTCCATGGTACACTTTCTAATTATCTTGTGTTAGCTACAGGTGCACAATGTACATGTGCTATATTTTGGGCTTCTGCATACTCACACTGGGCAGTGCGTGTGTGCATATTCTCAACATCTGTGGCATGTTCTTTGTACATAGTATTGATGGTTTGCCACACAATGTGACTTTGGATGTACAAAGCGGTGATGGCAGTGTGAGGTGATGGAAGACTTGTTTCAGGTCCCAGGATGGCATCACATGGCAGTTCGCCCAGGACTTTTCTAATGTGGCACAGAGTCAAAGGGAATCAAACATGACCAGGTCTTGATTTGGGTGGCAGGGTTGGCTAATGAACTGTTATGCATCATCAGCTATCCTGTTGTCAGGCAGTGGATCATCATTGTGTCTCTCATACAAGTATTTTCCTTGCCTATACCTTGTCTCCTACCTTACATTGAGCTTTGTGTCTATGACATTTCTCCACAAGTAGAATTGTCATTATGAAGAGTTATGTGTCATGTGACTCATGATGCATGCCATGTTGAGGAATGAGGCCAAATGATTTGCAGCTGATATGTCTGATGTGTACAGGTGACTGATATGTTTTCATTCTTCTCCTTGCTCACAGCATCATCATCTGAATCTGGAGGAGACACAGGCGCGGACCAGGCGGAGGGACACACCGACAGTGCCACCTGCTTTGAGGTATCAGCGGGAGGCAGTGGCACAGAGTGGGAGGAGAGTCTGCAGGCCGGACGACATGTGACTGACACATCTTTCCATGCCGACGAATCCGAGACAGACTCTCAGGAGGGGGGGGGATATACAGCAATGGTCACTCATTCATCTTCGGCTGCCCTCCCCTCCTCCAGTCCCATCTCCAACCTCCCAGTCCTTGGTGTGCCTAGGGTCCGTGCTAGCCCCCGTGTCTCCTTTGTTCCCGGCACCGCAGCCCCTGCCGCTGTGTCCCCTGCTGCCCTCAGTGTTGAGACAGTGGACCTACTCCGGCAGATTGCTGTAGGTCAAACATCCATGCTGTCTGTCCTCCATGGACATACACAACTGATGACACAGGTGGTGTCGTTCATGGAGGGCATGTCATCAGCCATGTCTGATCTGCGTCGGAGTGTGGCTGCCATTGAATCAATACTGACGGCACCTCTCTACACCCAGCAGCATCTGTCCCCCCCCTCCTCCTTCAGAGCCATCCACCTCTGCCTCTCACATACCTACACAGCATACATGCACACGCCACAGGTCAGACACACCCAGCGCACACACACAGCATAAGAAGCTCAAAGCTCCACGCACACAGTCTCAAGGGCAAGTAGGCACACCCACAGGGAGAGAGGAGACACCTCACACACGCATCCACACACCCAGTAGGACAGACTCACAGCCCTGTACCTCCACCCCCAATGTGTCCCCGGGTTCAGGTGGTAGTTTTTCCGCCCTGGCTGAGGTGTGCAGCCAGGTTTTTTAATCTACTTTCGGCGAAGCCCCAACCAGTGTGGATGATTCCACTACACCTGCACCCACTCCACCTGTCCTTCCCTCTCCTGTCCATGCGGTGCCGGAGCATTCCACAGATGGTGCCCCCATAGTCAGCACAGCTGATTAAACGCCATGTGCAGGCAGGTTTGGGTGAGATGACACCCATGGAGGCACAAACTGTTGCAGAGACTCTATAGGACTGGCCATTGGCCGTTAATGAGCGAGGACTCTCATTTGCTTTTCTTTTGTGATTCCGCTGAATAAAGCTAATATTTTCATTTTCAGATTTGTAGTTTGTGTGATGATGTCTGTGACTGCTGGGTGCCTGGGAGCTGGTGTGATGTTCACATTTAGGTCTACTAAAATGAGTCTATCTCCTGAGGGTAATGAGGTTGCAATGGTATGATTTTGATGTACGAGCTGGGCACTGGTGGGCACTCTGATGCTGGGCACTGGTGGGCACTGGTGGGGGTCTCAGCCACACACACACTCTGATGCTGGGCACTGGTGGGCACTCTGTTGCTGGGCACTGGTGGGCACTGGTGGGGGTCTTAGCCACACACACACTCTGATGCTGGGCACTGGTGGGCACTGGTGGGCACTGGTGGGGGTCTTAGCCACACACACACTCTGATGCTGGGCACTGGTGGGCACTCTGATGCTGGGCACTGGTGGGCACTGGTGGGGGTCTCAGCCACACACACACTCTGATGCTGGGCACTGGTGGGCACTCTGTTGCTGGGCACTGGTGGGCACTGGTGGGGGTCTTAGCCACACACACACTCTGATGCTGGGCACTGGTGGGCACTGGTGGGCACTGGTGGGGGTCTTAGCCACACACACACTCTGATGCTGGGCACTGGTGGGCACTGGTGGGCACTGGTGGGGGTCTTAGCCACACACACACTCTGATGCTGGGCACTGGTGGGCACTGGTGGGCACTGGTGGGGGTCTTAGCCACACACACACTCTGATGCTGGGCACTGGTGGGCACTGGTGGGCACTGGTGGGGGTCTTAGCCACACACACACTCTGATGCTGGGCACTGGTGGGCACTGGTGGGGGTCTTAGCCACACACACACTCTGATGCTGGGCACTGGTGGGCACTGGTGGGCACTGGTGGGGGTCTCAGCCACACACACACTCTGATGCTGGGCACTGGTGGGCACTCTGATGCTGGGCACTGGTGGGCACTCTGATGCTGGGCACTGGTGGGCACTGGTGGGGGTCTCAGCCACACACACACTCTGATGCTGGGCACTGGTGGGCACTGGTGGGCACTGGTGGGGGTCTTAGCCACACACACACTCTGATGCTGGGCACTGGTGGGCACTCTGATGCTGGGCACTGGTGGGCACTGGTGGGGGTCTCAGCCACACACACACTCTGATGCTGGGCACTGGTGGGCACTGGTGGGGGTCTTAGCCACACACACACTCTGATGCTGGGCACTGGTGGGCACTCTGATGCTGGGCACTGGTGTTATGCGGTGCATTACCGTACCCCAAAGTCGATGACGTAGGTGCGGTACGTCTCCGTATTACACTGGTGTTGTGCGGTGACGTACCGTACCCCGAACTGGATGACGTACATGCGGCACGTATAACACTGGTGGAGTGCGGTGACTTACCGTACCCCGAAGTCGATGACGTAGGTGCGGTACGTCTCCGTATTACACTGGTGGAGTGCGGTGACGTACCGTACCCCGAAGTCGATGACGTAGGTGCGGTACGTCTCCGTATTACACTGGTGGAGTGCGGTGACGTACCGTACCCCGAAGTCGATGACGTAGGTGCGGTACGTCTCCGTATTACACTGGTGTTGTGCGGTGACGTACCGTACCCCGAGCTGGATGACATACATGCGGCACGTATAACACTGGTGGAGTGCGGTGACTTACCGTACCCCGAAGTCGATGACGTAGGTGCGGTACGTCTCCGTATTACACTGGTGGAGTGCGGTGACGTACCGTACCCCGAAGTCGATGACGTAGGTGCGGTACGTCTCCGTATTACACTGGTGGAGTGCGGTGACGTACCGTACCCCGAAGTCGATGACGTAGGTGCGGTACGTCTCCGTATTACACTGGTGTTGTGCGGTGACGTACCGTACCCCGAACTGGATGACGTACATGCGGCACGTATAACACTGGTAGAGTGCGGTGACTTACCGTACCCCGAAGTCGATGACGTAGGTGCGGTACGTCTCCGTATTACACTGGTGGAGTGCGGTGACGTACCGTACCCCGAAGTCGATGACGTAGGTGCGGTACGTCTCCGTATTACACTGGTGGAGTGCGGTGACGTACCGTACCCCGAAGTCGATGACGTAGGTGCGGTACGTCTCCGTATTACACTGGTGTTGTGCGGTGACGTACCGTACCCCGAGCTGGATGACGTACATGCGGCACGTATAACACTGGTGGAGTGCGGTGACTTACCGTACCCCGAAGTCGATGACGTAGGTGCGGTACGTCTCCGTATTACACTGGTGTTGTGCGGTGACGTACCGTACCCCGAGCTGGATGACGTACATGCGGCACGTATAACACTGGTGGAGTGCGGTGACGTACCGTACCCCGAAGTCAATGACGTAGGTGCGGTACGTCTCCGTATTACACTGGTGGAGTGCGGGAGTGTGTGGTGCAACGTACCCAGACATGACAGTCGTGCAATGGAGATGTGCCCGTGTGGCAACACGTACAGGTATGTTGGAGTTCGTTGTACTCACCTTCTGCGCCGTCGTCGGTTTCTAAATACGAGGTGGTGGGCGTACAGGATAGGGATGACACGGACGATGGCGTTCATGTCCTGCTTGTCGTGTACCGGGTGCCGGTTTTGCCAAAGTGTGGGTTTACGGTAGTTTGGAGCTCTCGTAGCAAAAGAGCCGTACGGAGTGTGTTCAACACGGATCGTACTTCCTGGGTCGGAAGGCGCGGTCTATTTACGTACGGACGCTGCGTGGTGCGTCAGCCGACTGCAATTCGTATGGATTTCCGATTTGTACGGTGTTTTTTACGAGTCGTACGGAGTGACGCTTTCTTTTGTGATCGTACTTGCTGAATCGTACGGGGACGCCTACAGGTGCGATTCGTACGGGGAAAAACGCTCCGAACAGCAATTCGGAGCGCTTTTTACCGGATCGGAATCGACACGTATGAGTATGATGGACATCGGGAAAGGAGATTTAAAACCAAACCTGTGTGGAGTAAAGATTATGTCATGTCATGCTAGTGTGTTTCGTGCTGTACCACATAACATTGTAGGCTGCACTAATTTATTGTAAAATTATTTCATGCTTTGGTATATATTTATGTTTGTGTATTAGTGCTGTATTAATTTTTTTTGTTATTTTTTATGAAGGGGAATGTGTAGTATACTGGCAAATGAGACTGTGTGGTATCTGGTGTCGGCTTGTGTTCAAGATTCCATACAACGACAGTTGGCCCAGGCTTTCATCGAGGATAGTCATACTTTGTTAAGTAGAATAAACTTACCTTAAAATATCTCTCTTTCTTATGGTGGTCTTTGAGAGAAGAAAGTAATATTACCTTATGTTGATTTGTTGATTTCTTACTTTTAAAATGTATAATAAGAATAAATTTGTGAGTAAAATGGCTTTATAAATGTCTAAAAATGTATATTACTAAATTGAACTTATAGGTGAAATTGTACTACAATTTACATTTTAAAAATAGGGTGAAACTTACTAAAAAATCAAAAACTACAGTGAAGTTTTAGATAGAAAACAGCATGAAAAAACCTCAATAAATTCACTGAAGAAAACAAAAGGTTACAGGGACTATAGTTAGACTCTGATATTACACACACAAAACTACAGAAAATCAGCAGTTATAGTTGCCTGAGCTAACCATAACATAACAGATTACATCACACATGACATGATCAGTGACATCACTGATGATGGCACTGATGACATCAATGATGACATCTCAAATGACATCACTCATGACATCATCCAGTTAGAATGAGTGTTTCAAAAAAGATTCTCAGACGTAAAGATATATACTAAGCTACAGCATCAGTTGAATTTCTATTCTTTCTATCATACTAATGAATTATACTATTTCTAAGAAAGGTCATCTGATCTATAATCTCATTTTTAAAGCAGGTGTACTATTTATCAATGAAATAGCCTTTGCACTGACACATGTTCCCTGCTGATGAATGTGTATGTAGTGTTTTGCAATAGTCTAAGATGTTCATTGAGACTTCACTACACAGTGATGACTGTTATATGACTAGGGCTCCGGGTTTTATGTTTTTTTACATTTCTGTCTGTATTTATCCATATTTATTTTGTGTCAACTTTATCTGTATTTATCCATATTTATTATGGGTTTTGTGAAAAAATAAAGTTGAAACTGGTATATTTCAACATTTATTTATCCAATAAATATAGAGTCATGCTTGAATGTCTGCCAGGTTTCAGTGATATGAACACCCGCAGAAGATAAATCAATGTACTTATATGAACATTTTCACATTTTTGTTTCAGCATTGGGCATATTTACTGCTGTTTAAGGCTCATTAGTAAAATTCCTTTCTATTTTAACCACCTTACCAATCAATCCACACAGTTATTGACCTAGCAGTCATGGCAAAGTGTATTTAGAATCAGTCAAAAAGCACCCAATTTCCGTTTTTATCCACATTTAAAAATAAATACATAGAAGAAGAAAAATGGTTTTCTGTCTGTATTTATCTGTAAACATCAGTAAAAACGGGTAACAGAGGGCCTTATGTATGACATACTGACTAGTTTCCGTAAACCTCTCTCCTTTGTGATGAATGATTATAGTAGTAGATTGTAATAAACTCAGTAATCCTACCATAACTTCCCAGTCACCTTTCTTTTTTCAGTGTATATATTTGGTAAACAGTCATAATATCGATTCCAAAATATAGAATGGACATAATATCGAAGTAAAAATATAGAATGGACAAAATATCGAATGGACACAATATAGTGGTTAAAAATATCGAATTTAAGGTAAGTAATATCGATTTTCAAAATTAGAAGTCAAAATATCAAAGTATACAATATAGGCATTAAATATATCGATGTTTTAATGATATCAATTTTTTTAAAGTGTTTTGTATGTTAGTATATGTGTGAAAAGTGTATATTAATTTTTGTAATGTATGTTTAATGTATTTTAAGTAATGAATTTTATGTTATTTAATTTGTGCGTAATTTAATTCTGTAGCGGGTTGTGGGTTTATAGGGGAATAGGGTGGGAAGTAATTTAATTATATTAAATTAAATATGAATTTTTAGCAATTATTAATAATTTTTAATTACATTTTGCTTTCTAGTTCTGTAGCGGTTGTGGGTTTATAGGGGAATAGGGTGGGAAGTAATTTAATTGTAATTAATTAAATATTTTTATTTATTTATTGGTATTCATTTTTAATTTTAGTTAATTAATTTTTAATTGGTAATTAATTTCTATGAATTGGCAATTAATTTTAATTAATTGGTAATTATTTTGTATTAATTAAATATTTGATAATTATGATAATTGTATTAATGTATTTTCTGTAGTGGGATGTGGGTTTATAGGGGAATAGGGTGGGAAGTAATGTAATTGTAATTAATTACATATTAAAAATACTTTTTGTGTATTGATAATTAATTTACTGTTAATTTTTAATTGGTATTAATTTTTATTATTAATTAGTTTTTGTTATCGAAAATTAATTAGTTGTTTAATATTTATGAATAGGTTATTAATTTTTAATAACTAATATGTAGTTGTATTTCTAATTAATTATTACGTAATATTAAATTGGTTATTAATTTCAATTAATGTTTTATTGGTATTGATATTTAATTTATTTTTAATAATATATTAAATCATTACTTTCCCTACTGTTAAACTCACTGGAGTGGGAATAGTAATTTTCACCCTCCCGCTATCCAACGCTTTCCCTACTGTTGCACTCTCTGGAGTGGGAATAGTATTTTTTACCCCTACGCTATCCAATGCTTTCCCTACTGTTGCACTCTCTGGAGTGGGAATAGTAATTTTTACCCCTACGCTATCCAAAGCTTTCCCTACTGTTGCACTATCTGGAGTGGGAATAGTAATTTTCACACTCCCGCTATCCAACGCTTTCCCTACTGTTGCACTCTCTGGAGTGGGAATAGTATTTTTTACCCCTACGCTATCCAACGCTTTCCCTACTGTTGCACTCTCTGGAGTGGGAATAGTAATTTTTACCCCTACGCTATCCAATGCTTTCCCTACTGTTGTACTCTCTGGAGTGGAAATAGTAATTTTTACCCTTCCAATATCCAACGCTTTCCCTACTGTTGCACTCTCTGGAGTGGGAATAGTAATTTTTACCCCTATGCTATCCAACGCTTTCCCTACTGTTGCACGCACTGGAGTTGGCAAAGTAATTTTTACCCTCTCGCTTTCCAACGCTTTCCCTACTGTTGCACTCTCTGGAGTGGGAATAGAAAGTTTTTACACTTGTGCTATCCAACGCTTTCCCTACTGTTGCACTCACTGGAGTTGGAATAGTATTTTTTACCCCTACGCTATCCAACACTTTCCCTACTGTTGCACTCTCTGGAGTGGGAATAGTAATTTTTACCCCTACGCTAGCCAACGCTTTCCCTACTGTTGCACTCTCTGGAGTGGGAATAGTATTTTTTACCCCTACGCTATCCAACGCTTTCCCTACTGTTGCACTCACTGGAGTGGGAATAGTATTTTTTACCCTCCCGCTATCCAACACTTTCCCTACTGTTGCACTCTCTTGAGTGGGAATAGTAATTTTTACCCCTACGCTATCCAAAGCTTTCCCCACTGTTGCACTCTCTGGAGTGGGAATAGTAATTTTTACCCCTACGCTATCCAAAGCTTTCCCTACTGTTGCACTCTCTGGAGTGGGAATAGTATTTTTTACCCCTACGTTATCCAACGCTTTCCCTACTGTTGCACTCACTGGAGTGGTAATATTAAATGTTACCCTCCTGCTATCCTACGGTAAAATATTGTACATTTTTTATTAATAACTTAAATTCATTATATCTTAATTTTAAGGTTATTTGAGTATTTTTAAGTATGTTTTAGTTAATTATATTTATTATTTCATTAATTTTAAATTACTTTTAAGACATTTAAAAAAAATTGATATTTTAACTGACTATATTTTTTACAGACTATATTTTGGATTCGATATTTTTGTACTTACCTGTTTGTAGATAGGAATTCGATATTTTGGCATTCTATATTTTGGTGACTATATTTTGGTAAGTCTATATTTTGTCATTCTATATTATGTCAGCGATCATCAGGACCGGAATCCCTACCTTCTGGACAGACGCTCGCTCCTGGGGCCCAAACGCTGTGGTCTCGCCGTTGCCGCATCGTTCCACCCCGCGGCTCGCGGCTGGAGACTACAGCTCCCAGGGAGCCTTGCGCCCACTTCCTGGTTCCGGCCGCAGCGCGCCCGGAGGCGCTTCATAACCAGGACGCTCCCTCGGTGGAGTGGGGGGCAACATCAGTGACCGGAATCCCTACCTTCTGGACAGACGCTCGCTCCTGGGGCCCAAACGCTGTGGTCTCGCCGTTGCCGCATCGTTCCACCTCGCGGCTCGCGGCTGGAGACTACAGCTCCCAGGGAGCCTTGCGCCCACTTCCTGCTTCCGGCCGCAGTGCGCCCGGAGGCGCTACATAACCAGAAGGCTCCCTCCGCGTCACGGGACGCGCACGGGCGACGCCGGGCAGAGCCCGGGCAGAGGGCGGGCCATCTGTGGCCATCAGGGGTCAGCATTGGTCGGGTCGGGCCACCCCCCTTGGCTCCAGGATGGGGAAGTGTAAACTTAACTCCAGAGAAGGGGAAGGTAAGAAGGCCAAGGTGACTCAAAAATCGGAGTCGATCATTTCTTATTTAACCTCTGCCGTAGGGGCTTTAAACAATCAAATTGCAAATGTTGAGAAGGAGTTGGGACTTGATTTACTTACAGACGCTGTGTCCACCCTGAATGCAGAAAAGTCTCCAGGTACTGCACCCTCCATCCCTTTAGAGCCAGACATTATTGTAGTTAATTCGCTCCAGGGTGCCCAGGATAACCCGGTCTCTGTGGACACTTCTGAAACAGCTAGCTCGAGGGTGACAAGGCCATGTGATGAAAATATAAAAATGACTAGAAAGATACCAAAAGGAACAAACCCCCAAACCAGACCAAAGGGGGTGTGGCTAATACATCGAACCTTGGGCTACCAAAAAATGTCTCGGAACTGATGGAGGAACTAATTGAATCTCATTTGGAGCCTGTGCTTGTGAACATTGGCAAGGACATCGTGGACTCCCTGAACCTCAGTGTCGCAAATATTGTCAAGAAATGTGAAAATATCGACAATATTCTGAAGGACCTAAGGGCCCACTTGATAGGCTCCACTGATGGCAATGCTTTATGTGTAAATCAAGCTAGGGTGCCCAGTCAGGATACAGATACAGAGACCCCTTCGGGTGAGGACTCGCAGACTAATTTAGGAAGCCCCAAAAAACAAGCAAAGACGTCAGATTTTACCCCGGGGGTTCAACGCCATCCCTTACCCAATGAGGTTACGCATGCAAGGACCCGAGCTAAAGATCGACACACCCCTGATCTCCGCACCACAACATTACCCAGATTACACCTTCCCCCACAAGCTGCCTCTCTAGTGGTGGTTCTGTCTGGAATTCCTTCTTTAAAAAATGGCGCTGTGGAAAATGAGAATGATCTTCTAGACAGAACTAAAAGGTGGTGCTCACAGTTCAGTAGTGGGAGCTTTGATATTGCCACGAGTATCATCGCGGCTAAAAGGGTTGAGTGGGTGGGGAAACGGAAAAAGACCATTCCAGGAGATTGTGTGGTTGTAAACTTCAGTAGAGCAAACATTGGGGATACTTTGCTGTGGGACGGCTCTGAGCTTGATGGACAAGACATCAGGCCACTCCCTTTGGGTTATTTGTATCCACCTCCCTTCCCGCAACCCATAGCAGGTCGGCACACAGCTCCCCTGACTCTTGGTTTTACACTGAATGCTAACAAAACCAAAAGCTATTTGTACCAATTACAACAGGCATCCCTGAGGGCAGCAAAAACAGGCACGACCGACATGAGTGGCATAGGAGTCAATTCGGATATAACACTAATAAATAGATTTTCTGTCCTATCTAGTCTAGACATAAACGATTGACAACTACCCATTGATAACGTTAACACGTCTAGTATTGCCCAGATTATTCAACCGCAATCCCCTTTCTTGCTTAAAATAATTAGCTGGAATGTGGCTGGGCTAGGTAAGAAAGTGAAGGATGATAGTTGGTTACAATACGTGAAACAACATGAGATTATAGCCCTACAAGAGACCTGGGTCACAAGCGATCTCTTTTACCTAGACGGTTATTGTAGCTTCCAAGTGAAGGCTACCCCCGGCTTGGGAGGGAGACCTGAAGGTGGTCTATGTATTTTAACCTCACTTAGACTCCCAGGTTCATTTACCGATTTGGGAATTCTTTCAGCTAACTTACAAGGATTAGAATGGAGTCGTCCTAAATATCCAAAGATCTTAATTCTGAATTTTTATAATGCGCCAGAGAAAGATACACAACACACACACCTGAGTACACTGGCCGCTTTCTTAGAACATTACAAGTCAACACAAAATGCTTTATTCGACATATTCCTAATGGGAGATTTTAATATACACCCCTGTGCTTTGGACTGTCTGGCCAAACTAAACATAGGCCCACCTGGCTCAATCTCTACTCACTTCGAACACTCGCCTCAGGGTGAGTTGTTGGAAGAACTCCTTGCAAATATTAATTTATATGAAGTGGAGGGAAGTGGAGGGGAGGAAAGGGCTCCCACCTTTGTAGGTAGAGAGGCGGAGACTGTAATCGATTATATTTTCGTCTCCCCCGGCATAGTCCATGTGTGTTCCTCCATTGAGGTCGCAACCTCAGTTTGACAATGAGGAATGTAATTCTGATAAACTTATTTCTAAAGACCAGGGGAGGAGGTTGAACTGGGCCAAGGTGGTCCCAGACACTTTTATGCAGGAACTAGAGAACATAGTAAAGGAAGATATGGCAATATGCCTAGACAATCAGGCGGATGGGAAAGTGGTTTTAAATTCTTTTACCAGTATCTGTGCTCAAGTTAAACTTCAACTGAAGCGTAATAAGAAGGGGGATGGTCCCGACCAACCAAGGTGGTTTGATGAGACGTGCTCAAAAGCCCATAAAGAACTTACTCATGCATTAAAACAAAATCCAAGAAATCGGGAGCTGGTGGCTGCACTTAGGAAAAATTACAAACTAGCAACGGCTAATCGTAAAAAAATGCATAAAAAAGGAGGCTTGGGAAAACCTCATGTCGATTAATGTACTTAGAGATAGCTCAAAATTCTGGGCTGTATTAACCACCCTTATTTTTCTGGTACAAATAATATGGTGCTGGACTCCGTGATCCCTGATTTTTTTTATTTTTATTTGTTTTTATTGCAGATTTAGACATCAGACCTCCGTATAAGTTAACCAGAGCACCGAACCCATCATGTAACACATAGCTGATGTGATAGTCGTACACAGCCATTTAGCCCACATCCCGGAGGCAGGGCGTCGCTTCTCCGTGATCCCTGATGCGATATGGGTCGCACACTTCAGTAAAATATACAATAGTGCAGAGGATTATATTTTAATAGTGAATCCCACAGAAAATGGTGCAGCCCCCCCATTATGTTTCAAGGAACTGGAGGTACAAAGGGCCATCGTAGAGATGACAAAAAATAAGGCCCCGGGCCCAGATGGTGTGCCCGCAGACCTTTATAGGACCCCCTTGGAGTTTTGGACTAAAACACTCACAAACGTATTCAACTCCACAATTACTTCGGGGTTCCCTTCGTCCTGGGCTACATCATCTATAATACCCGTCTTTAAAAAAGGCTCAAGAAATGACCCTGCCTGTTACAGGCCGATCTCTCTGATTGACTCTGCTGTTAAAATCTTGAGCAGAGTCATTCTGCAGAGACTCGGTGAACATCTGGAAGATAGGAGGGTCCTTTCTGAATTACAATACGGGTTTAGGGCCAAAAGGGGCACTCTAGATCAATGCCTTAACCTCCACATGCTAATTAGTAAATACACCTTGGCTAAGGAGGGTCAATTATATATGGCCTTCATGGATTTATCGTCGGCTTTCGACTTGGTCAATCGGTCCAAACTCTGGGCGATTTTAATTAACATAGGGATAGACCCGCCTTTGGTGAATTACCTAGCGGCACTGCATCAAGATCTGCGTGCCTCTATTAGAACCAATAGAGAGGGTGGAACTACTAGCTTTTTTAGATCAAAACGGGGAGTAAGGCAGGGGTGCATTTTGGCACCCCTCCTATTCACCTTATATATAAATTCCCTCGAACCAGCCTTGAAGGGGTCCACATCAGACGTTCCCCGCGTGGGGGAGTACACAGTTCCGGTACTCCTCTACGCGGACAACGCAGTATTGCTAGCCCGTACTGGGGTGGGGCTACAGAAACTCTTGGATGATTTCGGGGTTTTTATGTCCTCCTTGGATCTACAGATTAATAATAAAAAATCACATGTAATGGTTACAGGGAAACGTTTAAAAAGTGTAAAGGCAAAAAAGTTTCTATGCAACGGTGAAGAAAACGCCAAGGTCCCGGTTTTTACCTACTTGGGTGTTTTGTTCGACGAAAGGGGCACCTGGAAGCCACAATTAAATGCTAAAGGCTTAGCTGTCACCAGATCAACTTCTGCTCTACTGAGTTTTGCGAAACGTTTAGGATCGCGCCCAGTAGCAGCACTGCTGACAGTTTACAAGTCGAAAAGCCTTTCAATAGCTAGGTATGGTGCTTCCCTGTGGGGCTATCTACCACAAGACAAACTCCAGGTGGTGGAAAATAAGTTTCTTAGATCCCTGTTAGTGGTCCCCCAATCAACCCCAGTACTCTCAGTTCACACAGAGCTGGGCCGTGGCTTCATTAGTGACCAATTACAGCTAGCACCTCTGATCTGTTGGGCCAAGACCTGGCTGAATCCAGAAATCAGTTTAAACCATTCTATTCTCACAGACTGTTTGGCACTGGATAAAGTCAACAAAATCCCATGGTTGGCCTACATTAAAAATATGTTTTACAAACCGGGTAGGCCCGAACTATACTCCGCCCCGAATACCATCAAGAGAGGTGATGTATTATGGATTAAGAATAATTTCTTGGTACGTAGGGAGATGGAACGGGAGGAAGTAGAGCTCCCAAAAACCGGGAGTAAGAGCTAATTACATACTTCAGACTACCCCGAAATTGGAACCCTACTCGATTATTGTGACTCGGCCCTTCCATCGTAATCTCCTTGTGAGATTTAGACTTAATATCATTCATTATTCTCTGGGGAATTATCCAGTATGGGGCAAGTAAGATCGATCTATTCCCTGTAGCTGTGGTAATTTCTCTGAACAGACCCTGATGCACTTTATTATGTTTTGTGGCCATTATGTGGAATGTAGTAAACAGTTTTTATTACCTATTTTGAGAGAAGCAGGGTTCATACAAGTCCGTCCCGCTCTCCGTTACCTACAGCTTCTAAGTAGCATCGGAGTAATATTTGGGGTCGCAAGTTTTTTGGTTGCTGCTATGCGTATTAAGTCTAAACAAATGAAGTTAAATGTTCCCTGATATGTTGATCACAATTACTGACCATTAGTTGTACCGATGAATTGCACTATCCCATGTAAATATATGAAATTGTTCTCTTAAATGTTTTTGAAACCAAATTGTTTATATGAATTGTTTTTAACATATGAATTGTCATTTGTATATTTGTGATGTAATCGCTTTTATGATTTTAATTAATCGAATAAAGCTTGTATTGACTTGACTTGACTATATATATATATATATATATATATATATATATATATATATCACTGTTCACAAGTATCCTACTTAAGGGCGCACTCCCCCTTGGCAACATCCATCAATCTGAGCGGCAGAGCAGACAATAGAACCATAGGTACAATCCAGGAAGCCTTACGCGTTTCAGATATAAACACATCCTTGTTCACAGGCAGCGAGTAGCATTGAAGTAAAAGCACAAAGACCACTGCTAGATTCGTTTCAATACCTTTATTGGCTTCAGGTGCAGCCTCAAATTCCCGATGTCTCATGGGAACAGTAGTCTTTGTATCGTGCATAGATTCTTGATACAATCTCACATGCTACTTGCAAATAATGTTAATGATTTTGCCATAAATGAGCCTTCTTATGGAACATGCACAGCACTGCCAATATCCTTGCTCAGCCAAAAGGTCCGTAATTAGCTCCGAAAGTAGGATACTTGTGAACAGTGATATATATATATATATATATATATATATATATATATATATATATATATATATCTTAGAGTTGCTCCATTTTACCGGGGGCCTCCAACGCTGCAGGGCGGGCTCTCAAGCAGGAATGGAGAATCCTGATAATAGCACCAACAAAGACAAAGCAGAGCCCACAGCTTCGGCATCCTTGCAAACTGACACTTTATTTGGTCTGATCGTGTGGCAGCTTAAGACAACTCTTTTATCCTTACGCGTTTCAGCGCCAAGCGCCTTGATCACAGGTGAGTTGATTTAGTACTTGTAATGTCCCAATGGTCACATGGTCCTGGTTTCAGACCACCATGCCCAGAATGCACCATTATTCAAATTAGACAACTTGGCTCGCTTCACATTATGTTATTGTCAAAATAGCTATCCACATTTGCCAATGTCCATATCAACATCGTGATGCAGAGTGGGAAATAATAAAAGCATAATGCACTTTTCTGCCACTCGATCGTGAATACTTGCTTTAAAGTGAAAACACGAAGTCTGCCAGAAAGAGGGCAGCCCCTCCTTCGTCTCCCTTTCTCTGAACTCACACCAAATACTCTTGGAAGTCCGATGACTGGTGTGGTTTCGAGCGCGTCATGCCCCCTCCATTTGAATACCTTCGAGTTGCTCCATTTTAATGGGGGCCTCCAACGCTGCAGGGTGGGCTCTCAAGCAGGAATGGAGAATCCTGATAATACTACCAACAAAAACAAAGCAGAACCCACAGCTTCGGCATCCTTGCAAACTGACACTTTATTTGGTCCGATCGTTTGGCAGCTTAAGACAACTCTTTTATCCTTACGCGTTTCGGCGCCAAGCGCCTTGATCACAGGTGAGTTGATTTAGTACTTGTAATGTCCCAGTGGTCACATGGTCCTGGTTTCAGACCACCATGCCCAGAATGCACCATTATTCAAATTAGGCAACTTGGCTCGCTTCACATTATGTTATTGTCAAAATAGCTATCCACATTGGCCAATGTCCATATCAACATCGTGATGCAGAGTGGGAAATAATAAAAGCATAATGCACTTTTCTGCCACTCGATCGTGAATACTTGCTTTAAAGTGAAAACACGAAGTCTGCCAGAAAGAGGGCAGCCCCTCCTTCGTCTCCCTTTCTCTGAACTCACACCAAATACTCTTGGAAGTCCGATGACTGGTGTGGTTTCGAGCGCGTCATGCCCCCTCCATTTGAATACCTTCGAGTTGCTCCATTTTAATGGGGGCCTCCAACGCTGCAGGGTGGGCTCTCAAGCAGGAATGGAGAATCCTGATAATACTACCAACAAAAACAAAGCAGAACCCACAGCTTCGGCATCCTTGCAAACTGACACTTTATTTGGTCCGATCGTTTGGCAGCTTAAGACAACTCTTTTATCCTTACGCGTTTCGGCGCCAAGCGCCTTGATCACAGGTGAGTTGATTTAGTACTTTTAATGTCCCAGTGGTCACATGGTCCTGGTTTCAGACCACCATGCCCAGAATGCACCATTATTCAAATTAGACAACTTGGCTCGCTTCACATTATGTTATTGCCAAAATAGCTATCCACATTTGCCAATGTCCATATCAACATTGTGGTGCACAGTGGGAAATAATAAAAGCATAGTGCACTTTTCTGCCACTCGATCGTGAATACTTGCTTGAAAGTGAAAACACGAAGCCTGCCAGAAAGAGGGCAGCCCCTCCTTCGTCTCCCTTTCTCTGAACTCACACCAAATACTCTTGGAAGTCCGATGACCGGTGTGGTTTCGAGCGTGTCATGCCCCTCCATTTGTATACCTTCGAGTTGCTCCATTTTACCGGGGGCCTCCAACGCTGCAGGGCGGGCTCTCAATCCTGATAATAGTACCAACAAAAACAAAGCAGAGCCCACAGCTTTGGCATCCTTGCAAACTTACACTTTATTTGGTCTGATCGTGTGGCAGCTTAAGACAACTCTTTTATCCTTACACATTTCGGCGCCAAGCGCCTTGAACACAGGTGAGTTGATTTAGTACTTGTAATGTCCCAGTGGTCACATGGTCCTGGTTTTAGACCACCATGCCCAGAATGCACCATTATTCAAATTAGACAACTTGGCTCACTTCACATTATGTTATCGCCAAAATAGCTATCCACATTTGCCAATGTCCATATCAACATCATGACGCAGAGTGGGAAATAATAAAAGCATAGGGCACTTTTCTGCCACTCGATCGTGAATACTTGCTTGAAAGTGAAAACACAAAGTCTGCCAGAAAGAGGGCAGCCCCTCCTTCGTCTCCCTTTCTCTGAACTCACACCAAATACTCTTGGAAGTCCGATGACTGGTGTGGTTTTGAGCGTGTCATGACCCCTCCATTTGAATACCTTCGAGTTGCTCCATTTTACCGGGGGCCTCCAACGCTGCAGGGCGGGCTCTCAAGCAGGAATGGAGAATCCTCCGACTCCATCGTCCACGGACTGCCAGCTCCTCCCTGTCATGCAGGATTGAATGGCATATTATCCTGCTGCTCAACAACCCATTCAGCAGTAAATCTGCTGCTCTCTCCCCATCACCCAAGCACATTTCAGGCCGGGGGGGCGCCATGTTATGCATCCATGCATCTCACCATTGGTTGTCGGCAGGTATGGAGCTCCTGAACGAGAGGCGTGCCAGAAATGCAGAGCAGACCTCTGCCAAATATTCACCTCCACTCCGCTTCTTCCTTAAAAACGGGTCTGGCACAGCTATGGTCGTGTGTCAGCAGGCTTTAATTAGCACCAGAAGCACACAAATAAATCATATTGTCTTCAATCTTGCACCTGAAAAAAACATATGTTTCAGGGACGTTATTGTTAGTTGGACATTCTTCTCGTACAAAACCATAGAAATTCCCTCGCTATAGTTAGTTCAGCTAACTATAACTCACACACCTGCAATGCACTGCTGATGGCGTCACACATTACATCATTCATGACATGGTGAGTGACATCCCTGATGACATCACTGATGACATCTCAAATGGCATCACTGATGACATCACTGATGACATCATCCAATGAAAGTGTAAATATGTATTATATATATGCCAAGCTGTATTGAAGAATGAGTGGGTGTATAAGTGTCTGGATGGAGGATTTAGTAGGTGCGTGACTGACTGTTTAAGTGAGTGATTACATGTGTCTTACTGAATGCATGGGTTAGTGACTAAACTGTGTGAATGTCAGTATCAGTCTGTCTGTTGTTGCATAAGCTGCTGCATGGATTGGTCAGTAGCTACATGAGTGTCTATATAGGTTATTGATTTGGTTGCCTGACTGTTTGTATGGGTGCCTGGGTGTGTGTGTGGGTGGGTGGGTGGGAGGTGTGTGACTCTGTGCATAGATGGTTGAGGGGTTAGTTCACTGTGTGTATGAGTTCACGAGTGCATGTGGAAACAGCTGTATGGGTGGGTGAGTGTGTGGATATCTCAATGGGACGTATCCAAGTAACTACATATGTAAAAGCCAGTGTATGTGAGAGTTGAAGTATATAACTGAATATATGTGAGAATCAGTGATTATGAGAGTGGCTGTATGGATGGATGTGTACTTATATCAGTGATTGTATAAAGGAGTAAGTATGCATTTGTTTCTGTTTGAATGAGTGATGTGGTGTGTGGATAACTGTATAGGTCAGTAAATGGAAGTGTGATTGATTCTTTGCATGACTGACTATGTGTGTGAGTAACTCTCGATGAGTGGTGGTGTGTGAGTGCATGTATAGGTATATGAGTGCTTATGATATTTATTTATTTATTTATTTATTTAAGTTTTGTATAGCGCTAGCTAGACCCAAATGTATCAGTGCGCTTCACAACGGATACAAATAAGCCTCAACATAACAGGTAGGTCGAAGCAGGGTAGGGAGAGTATGGGAAAACATGGTAGCAAGTAACAGTCTATACAATATCAGCATGAGGGCGACATGGCGGAGATCAAGGGAGAGTAGTGTTGTATTGATGAGTGACTGCATGCATGTGTGATTGTATGAGTGAAATAGTGGATCTGTGAGTAGACCTAGGAATCGATGAGTACATATGTAATAACTGGTATTGGTGTGTCAATGGTTTCGAAAATGGTAGTCTGTATTTTACAGAAGGTGTTTCAAAGATTATATTAGAGTGTGAGGAGGTGCAGCAGATTTTCACGTGGAGGATGTAATCAGTGATGTCATCGGTGATGTCATTTGAGATGTCATCAGTGATGTCATCAGTGATGTTACTCACCATGTCACGAATGATGTAATATGTGACGTCATCAGCAGTGCATTGCTAGCGCGCGAGTTATAGTTAGCTGAACTAACTATAACAGGGGAATTTCTATGGTTTTGTACGAGAAGAATGTTCAACTAACTATAATGTCCCTGAAACCTATGGTTTTTTCAGTGAATTTCTAAGGTTTTTTAAATGCTAATTTCTAACTATAACGTGCCTAAAACCCATGGTTTTTTCAGTGAATTTCAAAGGTTTTTTAAATGTTAATTTCTAACTATAACGTACTTAAAACCTATGGTGTTTTCAGTGAATTTCAAAGGTGTTTTAAATGCTAATTTCTAATTTTAATGTTCATTAAAACTATGTTTTTTTCATGATTTTAAATTATCATCCCATTCTCAACCTGGTGAAAACTGCCGATATTGTCAGTTTTCCAGCAATAGCTTCCGCAAAAAAAATCACCACAAATGAGAGTGACAACTAACGCCAATGATATGCAGAGTAGGCATTCCTGTGCAAAATAGCATGAAAACACCACTTCCCGATATTTTCAACGACCAGCCAAATCTGAGATGCGATCCAAAAACAGGCGAAAAGCTGCGTTAGCAGTAAGAATTTAACATCTGCTTTTTACTGGTGTAAAGCAGGACGACTACCTACAGTATAAAAGGAAGCGCAGCCCAGAGCCACTTCTGAAGACCAACACATGTCATAGAGCTGCTGATCATGCAGTTCCGACACCCAAGAAGGCCACAACACCCACTGCCACAACCCCCAGGACCTCCCCTCTGGACCACCCCCCCCACTACCACCGAGGCAGCGCAGAACAGGACAGTGGGGCTTCCCAAAACAGCATGACCCTCAGCCACACAATAGCTGAATGTTGGGAGATGTGGCAACCAAGTATGTGTGAAGGACACAAGTCACCCATCAACAACAATGCACACAATGCCAAGTGTAGCGGTGATGTACTGGACAGACCTCACTATGCATTGCACAGACCTCTACATGTGTACATATACTGCTGGTGCTTGTAGTGTTGTGAACAGTGAACGCAACCATGTTACCTCAGGCAGTGTGGATGATCTCGGTCATGTAGCTGTGTCACCCCCCTCTGTAAGCGAAAGTGGAAGCTTAGTGGGCTGGTCCAACGTACGCCACTCCAGCGTAGGAGTGTGAATAAATAGGCCGGGGCTCTGGGGGTGGTTCACTTCTGGGAAGGCCAACGCTTCTGCCAGAGGGACAGCCCTCACCCTGCCATGAGGTCACTGCCATGACTGCCGGCCTCCTCGACACAGGCCCCCTGCGAACCCAGCAGCACAGCACTACAGTGTTATGTCTATGCTGACTACTGCCTTCGATGTACATTGCGGACAGTAGGGCTCACAATTCAGATTGAGTCGTAATTGCAGATGACGCAGTCCAGTAGGCAAGAGACATTGCTACCAGTGCGTCCTGCCTGGTCCACGCATCACCGCCAGCTGCACACACGCTGAGTGCTCCAGGTGCCACTAACTCAGTGCACCATAAGTCACCACCACGTAGCCTTATTAAGGCAGAATTCATTAGATAAAAGACATTACTAAAAGAGCGGCCCAGCCGGACCACACATCATCGCAGGCTGCACACACGCTGAGTGCTTCAGGTGCCACTAACTCAGTGCACCACAATTCACCACCACGTGGCCTTACTGAGGCAGAATTCATTAGACAAAAGACATTGCTACCAGTGCGGTCTGCCCGGACCATGCATTATCTCAGTCTGCGCACACGCCGGGTGCTTCAAGTGCCACTAACTCAGTGCACAACAATTCATCGCCATGTAGCCTTATTAAGGCAGAATTCATTAGACAAAAGACATTGCTACCAGTGCGGCCCGCCCAGAACACACATCATTGCAGGCTGTGCACACGCTGTGTGCTTCTGGTGCAACTATCTGTACAGCTCAACTCAACGCCACGTGGCTGTGGGCCCTTGCTAACCGCTGCCTCCGGGATACACTGCAGACAGCAGGGCTCACAATTCAGATCGAGTCGCGATTGCAGATAACGCAGTCCAATAGGCAACAGACATTGCTACCAGTGCAACCCGCCCGGACTACGCACCACAATTCACCACCACGTGGCCTTACTGAGGCAGAATTCATTAGACAAAAGACATTGCTACCAGTGCGGTTTGCCCGGACCATGCATCATCGCTGGCTGTGCACACGCTGAGTGCTTCAGGTGCCACCAACTCTGTGCAGCTCAAGTCAATGCCACGTGGCTGTGGGACCTTCCTGGCCGCTGCCTCGGCCTACACTGTGGTCTGCAGGGCTCAGAATTCAAGATTAGTACCAATGCAAATTGTGTAAGAGACTATAATCGGTTAAGAAGCCCAAATGTTCCCAATCTGTGCAGCTCAAGTCAACGCTATGTGGCCTTTGTGACAGCTGCCTCTGGCCTACACTGTGGTGAGGAGGGCTCACTATTCAAATTCAGTCTTGATTAATTAATTTCAGAGTCCAGTAGGCAACTAACTATAATGTCCCTGAAACCTACACATTTCGACAATGTAGTCCATACATATTTCATCTTTTGTTGCATACGCCTATATTGCGGTCAGCAGAGCTCACAATTTGAATTCAGTCTTGATTTATTAATTGCAGCCAGAATTGTACTCTATGTCCTTGGATTTTGTCAAGAGGAAGTGACAAAATGCATTCCTCGATGTCTGTGATGACTACTGCCTTCGATCTACATTGCGGACAGCAGGGCTCACAATTCAGATTAAGTTGGGATTGCAGATGATGCAGTCCAGTAGGCAACAGATATTGCTACCACTGCGGCCCTCCCCGACCCCTGCTCACCGCTGGTTGTGCACACGCGAAATGCTTCTGATGCCCCTACCTCAGTGCACCACAACTCATGGACCCTTTATGATATATTCTTTTGTGTATGATTTCAGATCTGCTGCCCCTACCTCAGTGCACAACTAGTCATGGACCCTTTACAATAGAATCTTTTTTGTATTATTTCACATCTGGTGCCTCTACTCTAGTGCAGCACAAGTCATAGACCTTTTATGATTGAATCTCTGCGTGTGATCCGATAATTACTGTTGTACTTGTTTCCAGCACCAACCATTCCCTGAGGGCTGGCTACGCTCACCCCACATGCACCCAGCACAGACGTCACTGGACATTTGACACTGGTAATATAAAGGGGACAAGCGCACGTGCCCATACCCAGTTCCACTATCTAACTGTGTCTGTGTGTTCATTATGTATGCATGATGCTGCACCTGGGCCCTACCACATTACATTGTGCTGTGGACAGTGCCCGCAACCATGTTACCACTGGCAGTGGTGAAAACTTTGGTCATGTAACTTTGTCTCGGTCAATGTATAAGTACATAGGTAGAAACTGAATCATTAGAGTACTGCAGGGAGAGTGTATAGTGAATTTATAAGTGCTTGGGGATTGGCGGAGGGATTGGATAAGTACATATGTTGGCAGAGCCTAACCCCCGAGCATGAGCTTGGCTCTAATTGGCTACCCTCCATGTGCCAAAAACAGCAATTTGGGCTTTGCATGGCCCTATATTGCTACAGCTGCAACACTCCACTGAATGTGCAATAAACATTAATATCCACCCAGATATCTCATGTGCGCGATCTTTCATGTGTGGAAGTATGGATGAATGTAGGGTCAGGGATGGATTCCCCCTTCCTTCAATGTTGGCCATGTTGTGGGACTTGGGTCACAGGGTGACACGTTGGTGCTTGCGGCTCGTGTGGCATCAAGACTACAACAGAGACACCTGCATCAGTTCATTCCTCACACAGCCCAGTACGGAACCACGCCCAGAGCACCAGAGTAATTGTTCACAGCCTCAAGCAGGACTGGCATACACCAGGCGAGCCCACTGTGCTTACGCTTACAGGAAGGAACGAAAATGCCACATGTCCCAAGTTCTCCCTGTAGTGATCTGCTGCTCACAGGTCTAGTTGTCAGCATGCAACAGCCACTACCTCACGGCTGGTTTACAACCACACCACACCAATGCAGCACAGGTGTCACAGGACACATGACCCTGCCAATAAAAAGGGCAAGGCACACTTGCTCGATGCCATTTCCAACCTCTCTCAGGGTATATCAGTGTGGTGTGCATGTGGGCCCAGGGGCCAACAACGTCAAATTCCGCTGGCCTAGAGGTGACATGATGGCATCCGCACCACATTACCCAATCATACAGGGTCCATGACTTTTGGGGCACAGACTTGGTGGCACCGGATGCACTGCGGCCGGCACAGGTACACCGTCTTTGGACGATGACCTTCGGTGCACTGAGATAGGGGTACCGTAACTGCTGAGCGGGTGTGCAGCCTGCGATGATGCCCTGTCCTGGCCGTCCAGGTTTTGTGTGCCCTGCTGGACCGCAGTGTAGGCCTGAGCCATCAGACAGCGGGGCCTACCACCACGTGGCATAGCCTCGTTGGTCACAGAGTTAGTGGCACCACAAGTGCTGAGCGGGTGTGCAGCCTGCGATGAAAAGCCTGGGGCACTGGTATGTCCTCAGCCATGGCAAAATAAAGACACAGCACCAAATGTGAGACCTGGTGGCCTGCGGAGTGGGGCTGCATGATATGTAGGGTGCCCTGTCCATGGGCCCCGGGCTTGGGGCTTGAAGCGGCACGTGGTGTGCCCTCTTTTGTACACACAGGTTGCAAAAGGTGAGAAGAGAGGCTTGTTTGCGAAGCAGCAGGCAGTCACCTCTGGGCAGTGGGAGTGGATGGGGTACAGCAGCATGGTTGCACAGGGGTAACAGACGCCTCCGGGCAGTGGGAGTGCATGGGTTGCAGGGGCCTGGGTATGCAGGGGCTGGCAAACACCTCTGGGCGGCGGGAGTGGATGGTGTGCAGGAGCCTGGGTACGCCGGGGCGGGACAGCGATTTAGGCATGTGCAGTTGTATGTACTGTGCCATTACTGATTCTATACTATGTTTCAGATGAGTAAACTTGAGGGCTGCACTATGTCAAGGCACGTGGTTGGAAACACACCAATGGCGCAAAGGTGAGCTGTGAGGGTTTTGTCCACAGTGTCCGCACTCACTCTCCCTCTCCATTTCTTCCTTTCTCTCTCTCACACTCTTTCTCTCTCTCTTCCTCTCTCTCTCAATGCCCCCATGGTTCTGCCGGCTCCCCGCCTCCTGGGGCAGCTGGCATTCCTTTTGGGCAATGGGACCTGCTAACATACAGCTTCCCTTGCCCAAAAGCAAATCTCTTTCATTGATTGAACCGAGAGCAGGTTTTCCTCGTCTCACTTCAACAAAGCAACCAGGGTTTGCTATGATAGTGTGCGAGACATGATTCCACCCTCTCATACCAAACAACAACGTCCCGGGGTGATCTTCCCGGGACATTGCAAGAGCTGGTCCTGGGGAGTGGAGGTCCCCAGAGCCATCAAGGGCTCCAGCAGAGGAGCCGTTCGGTTTTCAAAACCCTGGAGAGGTGGTGTTCCCCAGACCTTCGGGGAGCCCACAAAGCCCACCCCTGCATATTTAATTAAAGCCCCGGGGGTGGTGATCTCCGTGGCTTGGGGGGGAGCCTCGGATGTCCCCAAATATTATAAAACAAGCCCCAGGCCCCCGCAATATAATTATAGGATTGCCCCCGGAACCTGGCCCACCTGGTGGCTCATTTAAATTTAGTGGGGAAGCCCCCGCTTCATTTTTTAAAGAAATGTTCATCCGGATTCGCGCTCCCAGCGCGCATTCTGATGTCTTAATTTTCAAATAAAAATAATTTTTGGGCCTGGGGGTACTTGTGGGACCCACATGAGCAGAACTAAGGGGTCAGGGTGTTTCTACCCTACCCCCTTTTCTTCTCGTTTACTCTTTTTTTGACTGTTTTCTTCTGACTCAGTTCTACCGAGTCACAATATTGCTGCCAACACTTCCTGGTTTGGAGTGTTGGCAGCCAATCACAGTGAAGCTCGTGGTCATGCCCGCCAATCACAGTGAAGCACATGGTCAGGAGGGTGCGCGAACCCTCCGCTGCCCTAGATATTGAAACTTTTCTTTTTTTAATTTCTCAGCAACTACTGAACGGATTTACACCATTTTAAACAGAAAGTCTCTTTCTGAACCAAGGACTACCTTTTTGCCAAATTTGGTTTAATTCCATTCAGCAGTTTGGGCTATAGTTGGGCACATCTGGCTTATGTCATCAGTGATGTCATTTGAGATGTCATCAGTAATGTCACTGACCATGTCATGAATGATCTAATATGTGACATCATCAGCAGTGGATTGCGGGTGCGCGAAATATAGTTAGTACAACTAACTATATAGGAGCAATTTCAATGGTTTTGTATGAGTAAAATGTCCAGCTAACTATAACACCACTAAAACTTATAGTTTTTTGAGTGAATTTCAAAGGTTTTTTAAAAGCTAATTCCTAACTATATAACTCCTGAAACCTATGGTTTTTTCAGTGAATTTCAAAGGTATTTTAAATGCTAATTCCTAACTATATAAGGCCTGAAACCTATGGTTTTTTCAGTGAATGTGCAAGGTTTTTTAAATGCTTATTCCTAACTATATAAGGCCTGAAACCTATGGTTTTTTCAGTGAATTTCAAAGGTTTTTTAAATGCTAATTCCTAACTATATAAGGCCTGAAACCTATGTTTTTTTTCAGTGAATTTGCAAGGTTTTTTTAAATGCTAATTCCTAACTATATAAGGCCTGAAACCTATGTTTTTTTCAGTGAATTTCAAAGGTTTTTTAAATGCTAAATCCTAACTATATAATGCCTGAAACCTATGTTTTTTTTCAGTGAATTCGCAAGGTTTTTTAAATGCTAATTCCTAACTATATAAGGTCTGAAACCTATGGTTTTTTCATTGAATTCGCAAGGTTTTTTAAATGCTAATTCTATAACCCCCCAGATATGGTTCGGGGTTACACTGGTACGGGGACCAAGCTGGGGGTAAAATGTCTTTTGTTTTTACATTTTGCCACAGACTCTCTGGTGGATCCGCGAATCCACAGCAAAATGTTTCAAAAAATGAAGCATGGGCTACTGTGCTATGTTTGCTATAGGCCCCTAGGGGGACAGATCCCGGGGGCATTACGGAAATGAGGGAAGGGGTGCACAGGGTTCCTCTGCTCAGGATATACAAAGGCCCAGGGCCGCCAGCTCCCCTGGGCAGTGATCTAATTATATACGGGGGAGCCTCACAGCTCTCCTGCTGCCCCGTGAACCACCACCTCCCAGGGGCACTCAAGTATATAAAAATAATATACAGGGGAGGTCATACAGCATCTGCTGCAGCCCAGGGGACTACATTCTCCCTAGGGCTAAATATGAGACATGCCAGGGCCACAGTCCTCCCTGCAGCCCCAGACACAGCCACCTCCCTGGGGCTAAGATGAATTAGTAAGGCATGGGAGTTCTGGCCCCTTGATGCAGCTCTCAGGACCGCCACTTCCATAGGGCACAAATCAAATATTGAAGGCGTTCTGTTGCAGACCCCGGCCCTGGGGACCACCACCTCCCTGGGGCATATTTGATCAAAAAATGGGGAATGCCTGTTCCCCCACCGGGAGCCTTACATGGCCCTGGAGACCGACACCCCCCAGGGCCGACTCCAGCAATGTCCTGGGGTGCCCACCCCGGGACATTGCAGTTAGCTATGGCATGGCAGGAGCACTGCTTCTCTCATGCCATGGCCAACAGTGTGCTCTGCTTTGAGACTGGGAGAGCATTTTTTTTCTTGCTTGATCAAAGTGGAGCACACTTGCTTTTTACGCACAGAGAGCTGCATGTCAGCAGCTCCCTGAGTGTAAAAAGCAATGCAGGCTACCGCAGGAGGTGGAGAGCCTGCCAGGACCGCAGAGGCCTTCAGGCTCTCCCCACGGCCCACAACAAGGTATCCATGTCCCTGAGGATGGGGTCCCCAGGGCTGAAGTTGGCCAAGGAAAGAGGGCTGCGCGAGCCTCCTTCCCCATTTGAAAAAATGTATATTAAGGCCTGGCCCCAGGAGATGAAGTCCCCAGGGCAGAAAATGGCCCCCAGAGGGAGGCCTCTCAGCCCCCTCCCTTTGATTATTAAAAATAATTTGTAAAGGTGGGGCAGGAGGAGTGGGGTTTCCGGGGCCGAAATCGGCCCGGGAGAGAAGAGGCCGGCACCCATTTTATTTTATTTTTGTTAACAATGGGACAGGCCCCAGGCTCCCCGGGCCCAAAATGGTCCAGGAAAAAAGGGCCTCTGGCCACCTTTCGGAACATTTTTTTTTTTAAAGGTGTCAACTTGCTGAAGGGCACGCCCCCTTTCTCCACCAGGTTTGGGGAAGAAGTCTCCTTGGCTGTTATTAATATTATTATTATTATTATTTGGGGTCCTTAGGGACCAACTGGACCTCCTGTTACCTTCAGTAAGCCCCACACAGTGGGATTGCTGAGAGGTAGTCAGAGGCCATGCATCAGCTTGTGTTGAAAGTTTAGGGGTGATTCATCAATAATGGGCTGAGAAAAGAGGGGGTCCCAAAATGCGTTTTTCCCCATGTCATGTCTATGGGAATATTTCATTTTTTGGACGTGACTACACCTCAAACCGCTAAATAGAATTGCTCCAAATTTGGCAGAAAGCTAGCTGTTGGTCCAGAAAGCATGCTTTTTGTGATTTGGCGTAAATATATTCAGTAGTTTCAGAGAGTTTAAAAAATATAGATATCTGAGGAGGCGAGTCCTTGCAGTGGACCCACGAATCGTACTGACATTTGATTGGCTGCCAACACTTCATCCAGGAAGCCATCTTGGGACTTGGCTTCAAGCCGAGCCCCACAAAAAAAGTAAAAAATAAAGAAAATTCCTACCCTGACCCCTCCAGATATGGTGGGACGGTCCCACAGGGACCTCACCAGGGGTTAAAAGCATTTCTTTTAATTTTGCAGCAAATTTGTTGCGGCAACTGCGGATCTGCCATAAATGTTTTTTAAAAAGGTATACAGGATTCTGCACATCTTTTAAAAGAAGCCCCAGTGTGGGCCCAATCCCTGGCAAAATATGCAGGAAGTGCCCATGGGGCACCCGGGACACTGGGGACAGCCACCTCCCTGGGGCAAACAACTATAAACATGTGGGGGGCCCGCCCCCTCCCCCACAGCCCTAGGAACTGCTTCATCCCTATGGCCATTTACTACATTTGTGCAGGGGCAAAGTATGGCCTCTCCCAGGGCTAATGTAATGGGGGGGCTCGCACTTGCCCAGGGACCATTACCTCCTTGGGGCTTTTAATTTTTGATATTGGGGCTTCACAGACCCCCTGGGCCCTGGGGACCACCACTTCGTCATGGCCAAAGTATTTTTAAAGAAATGGGCATGGGGCCATATAGCCCACCTCCCGGGCCAATCTCAGCCCCTGTGACCCTCACCTCCCTGGGGCACCCCCTTAATCAAGGAAGGGGGTGCATGGCCCCCTTCCTGGAGCCATGTATGGCCCTGGGGACAGCCACCCCTAGGGCTGGTTCCTACTATGTGCTGGGGTGCCAAACCTTGGGACATAGCTGTTTGCTATGGATTGGTGTAAGCAAAACTGCTCCCACCAGGCCATAGCAAACTATGATTAGTTTTGCTATCCTATTCTTGCTTGCCCATATGTATGTCATCAGCTCCCTATGTGTAAAAGCAAAGCTGAAATTGGCCAGGGTAGGTAGATAGGATCCCCGGGAAAAAAATGGCCAAGGGAATAAATGAAAAAATAAATAAAAAGACTGGCAAGATGCCAGAGTACCTGCCCCATTTCTTCACCACTCTAAAAAAGCACTTCCTGGCATTCTATTGGTTGGGGGATGAAGTACCCTTGGGTCCAGGGTGTTCCTGGGGATAACAAGCCCTCCTGTTGCCTCCAGTAAGTCCCACACAGTGGGATTACTGAGAGGTCTTTGAAGGCCATGCTCCCTTTTTCCATCACTCTGCAAATGTGCCTCCTGGCTAACCCTGGGCGGTGAACTCCGCTCCGCTCACGGAGTTTGCGGAGTTTTCCGCACTCAGCGTTACGCAGAGCTCGCGGATTTTTTTTCCTCGCTCGCGTTCATCTACGTCAAGTTTGCGAATGCGAGCAAGGAAAATCAACATCCCGGCATGATTTCTCAACGCGGGGGGGTCAGGTTTCTCATTGCGAATGGTCACGTATGCTCGCAACAGCTCGCGATGAGAAACTGCCTGTTCGCATTGAGAAAGCTCCTGCTCGAGTAAAAATCTACTTGAGCTGCAGAAATGGAAAGCAGGGCTGCTTGCGCTGTGCATGGTGCCATTCGCAATGATTGTGAAGTGCGTACAAGCATCCGGCACTATGCAATCAACGCGAACAGCATTTTTCTATTGTACTCCGCTGCTAGCGGAGTTCCGCGTAGTGCGGCTGAGGTTTTTTTTGCACTTAGCGGAGTCCCGCGTAGTGCAACTCCGCAAACTCTGCCCAGGGTCACTCCTGGCACACTGCTAGTTTGTGGATGAAGCTACCTTGGATACTGAGGCACCTTGGGGGCAACAAGTTCTCCTGTTACTTCCAGTAAGTCCCACCCAGTCTGCTTGCTGAGTGGACTTCAGAGACCACACACCCTTTCTCCATCACTCTGCAAACACACCTCCTGGCACACTGCTGGTTGGGAGATGAAGTCCTCAGCTCAAGAGGGTCCTTGGGGGCCAACCACTCCTCCCGTTACCTTCAGTAGGTCTCAAAAGCGGAATTGCTGTGAGGTTATCGAGCCTCCCCCCCTTTCTCCTCCACTCTGCAAATGTGCCTCCTGCCCACTTTTGGCTAGGGATGAAGTCCCCTTAGTTCGATAGGGTACTTGGTGGCCAACTGCCCCTCCTGTTACCTCAAGTAAGTCCTACAAAGCACAATTGCTGTAAGGACTTCAGAGGCCATTCCCACTTTCTCCACCACTCTGCAAACATGCCTCCTGGTACACTAATGCTTGGGGGATGAAGTCTCCTTGGCTGTTGAGGGACCTTGGGGGCCAGGAAGTCCTCCTGTTACCACCAGTAAGTCCCTTACAGCGGTATCCCTGAGAGCTATTCTGTGGTATCGCCCCTTTCTCCACCACTCTGAAAACTAGTTAAAAAATCAGAGACATTCACTTAAAAAACCAAAGGTTACAGGGACGTTATAGTCAGGAAATAGAATTTTAAAAAACCTTAGAAATTCACTGAAAAAGCCAAAGGTTACAGCAACAATATAGTTAGGAAATAGAATTTAAAAAACCTCAGAAATTCACTGAAATAACCAGGGACATTATAGTTACGCTGATATTTCACTTATAAAAACCAGTTAAGATTAAGCATTTATAGTTACCTGAACTAACTATAACATATGCCCCTGCAATCACTGCTTATGACCTCACATATTACATCACTGATGACATCTCAAATTACATCACTGATGACATCATCTACAACACCACACACACACCTCCATAGAACCTCTTGTACACCCACACAATCACTCACATACCCATTCACAAACCATTCCACTACTCATATATCCACTCACTCCTCCTTAGAGGCAGTCACACACCCACTCACTCACTTATACAGCCATTCATACAACCATTCACTTACACATACAGCCCCTCTAATAACCAGTTACTCATCCGTACAGCCACTCACATAGCCACACACTCACCCATACAGCTACTGACATACCAACTTATTCACCTAGTTATTCACACTACCACTCACTCACCCATATAGCCTCTCAGCACAGCCACTCACCTAAACACTCACACACCCACAAAACCACTTACTTACCCATTCACACATCTATACAAGTATTCACACATCCGCTCACTCACCCATACAGCCATTCACACACACTCTCCAATACAGCCACTCACACACCAACTTACTTAACCAAACACCCACTCAAACAGCCACTCGCTCACCCACCAAGCCACTTACACACTGAGTCACTCATTCATATAACCTTTCCAACACCCACTCACTCACCTATACAGTCACTACACACTGCCACATTTCCAACCATGGAGCCACACATACCACCACTCACCAGGGCCGGACTGAGAACACAAACCAGCAATGGCAATTCAGATGGATGGGCCTATGGGGGGTGCAGGAGGCAGGGTGCTAGTGAGAAGCACTTCTCTTGCTTTTGTTACAGGGGGCCGATATTGCAGCACTGCAGCAAAAGTGGTTCCCAGTAAAACAAAACAGCCCCCATCACTCACAAAACGCCACCCACCCTTCCGAGCCACCAGGAAAACACCCAGTGCCCGCTACGGCCAGTCCGGCCATCCCACTCACTCACTCATATGGCTACAGACACACCCACTTACTCACCAATACTGCCACTCAAACAGCATGTCACTCACTCACACACACACACACACACACACACACACACACACACATACATATATATATATATATTCACTGAAAAAACCATAGGTTATAGACCATATATAGTTAGGAATTAGCACTTAAAAAACCTTATTTTACTCACACAAAACCATTGAAATTCCATATATAGTTAGTTGCACTAACTATATATCGCGCACCTGCAATCCACTGCTGATCATGTCACATATTACATCATTCATGACATGGTCAGTGACATCACTGATGACATCACTGATGACATCTCAAATGACATCACTGATGACAACATCCAGTGACTGTATGTTTCTGTAAAGTTAAAATATATCTTACATATTGAAGAATGAGTGGATGTATAAGTGTCTGGATGAAGGATTTAGTAGGTGCGTGACTGACTGTATGAGTGAGTGATTAAATGTGTCTCACTGAATGCATGGGTTAGTGACTAAACTGTCTTAATTTGTGCATCATTATGTCTGTTGTTCTGTAAACTGCTGCATGTGTTGATCATTAGCTATACGAGAGGCTATATGTGTTATTAATTGCTTGCCCAAGTATTTCTATGGGAGATTGAGTTTGTGTGGGGGTGGCTGGAAGGTGTGTGACTCTATGCATAGATGTGTGAACAGTTTATTCACTAGGTGTATGAGTTCAAGAGTGCATGTGGAAACAGCTACATGGGCAGTTGACTGTGTGCATGAGTGTATTGATGAGTGAATGGATATCTCAATGCTACATGTCATAGTAAGTACATATGTAAAACACAGTACATGTGAGAGTTGGCATATATAAATAACTGTGCATGAGAGCCACCGAATGAGTGAGTGGTTGTATCGATCATTGTGAACTTGTATCAGGGATTGTATAAGAGAGTAAATATATGTTAGTATATGTTTCAATAAGTAAGGTGTGTTTAACTGTATAGTTGAAGAAATGGAGATGAGATTGTTTCTTTGCATGACTGACTGGGTGTGTGAGTAACTCCATGGATGAGTGGAAGTGTGCGAGTGTCTGTATACACTGAGTGTATCTAAGGTTATATTAGAGTCTGAAGAGGTTTATCGTATTAGCACAAGAATGATGTCAAATGAGATGTCATCAGTGATGTCATCAGTGATGTCATTTGAGATGTCATCAGTGATGTCATCAGTGATGTCACTGACCATGTCATGAATGATGTAATATGTGACATGATCAGCAGTGGATTGCAGGTGCGCGATATATAGTTAGTGCAACTAACTATATATGGAATTTCAATGGTTTTGTGTGAGTAAAATAAGGTTTTTTAAATGCTAATTCCTAACTATATATGGTCTATAACCTATGGTTTTTTCAGTGAATTTTCAAGGTTTTGTAAATGCTAATTCCTAACTATATATGGTCTATAACCTATGGTTTTTTCAGTGAATTTCAATGGTTTTTTAATAGCAAATATCATAAGCTGTCGAATGTCAAGTACGTGGTAAGTGAAAACATTTTCGTGTTTATGCACACTGATCTGCTTTGAATGGTGCCCCCCCCCCTCATTTCTATTAGGAGTACTCTCTCTTTGCAGATAGTGAAAGGTAGTTAACGCAGGTCTTTGCCCCCATTGTAATCCGTCGTGCCTGCTTCTCTCTCCATTTGATTGATTGTTATCCAAGTATTTACTGTTTTAGAATTAGTTCTCTTTGGTTCATTCTCTATTTACAAACAAACACAGAGTCGCAATACTCTGTTTAGTCTTTGCAGATAACGAAAAATCGTGTAAAAAAAAAAGAAAAGGAATCGAGCAAAATCAGTAGGCCACTAATGGGATCTCTTTTTGACCTCGCTAAAATAGAAACATTAGGAACAACCCCTCATGACAAATACAAAACTAGTGAGATGAACTGAACTCCACACAATGATGGCTGCAAAACAGCTCGGCTCCGCCACCCACCCCGCCCAAAATAACGATAAAGAACGGCTGCCATGATTGGTTGCGGAATGACCACGACGGAGCTACGAAATGGTGCTGCTCTCATGCTAACCCCAGCTTCAGTCTGAAACATCCAGAAACACTGTAGACTACCAATTCGATCAGTTCCGGTAGCGCCCCAATGTAATCCGGTAGAGAAGAACTAGCTCTCCCCTCTTTGACTGATGGTTCTTGTTGCCTGTCCCTTCTGTTGTCATTTAACAGAACTATTTAGCCTGCTGAAAGGGGTTGTGTTCCGACCGCTGGTTGGTGGAGACATTTTGACTATATTCTGTACCTGCGTTGTCGCGTAATGCGTCATATGACGCGCCGCGTTAGCGCATCCAGAAGTCATCCGGGGCGCGCAGCGCGTAACGTAAGCATAACAAGTCATGTGACTTGTTAATAAAACTTTTCATTGGTTCATTTTACTTTTCTTATTGTAATGATGAAAGGCTTGGTCATATGACCTAAAAATTACGCTTTTCATTACTTCCGAACATTATTTTTTCTTAAATATATGTTATAATGTTCCAGGCTAATGTACTTTCCCGGAAATTTTACAACTGTCCTGCAAGTAAAATATATTCTTTTTTCGAGAAAAAGAGCGTTTCTTCGTCCCATGATGGAGCCGTTGAGCAAAAGAGGGTCGACCTGCTGTCTTAGTCGCCGATACGCCTGAATATGAGATTCTTATCGATCACTTTATGTTGCAGGAATAGAAAACACAACAGCCCTTGACCATTTATCTTTACTGCGTTCCTTCGTATTATACCTTTTACCCTTCATGTAATTGGTCTGCTTTATTTCACTTGCCTTTTAATGATTCTAAAACAGTCACTATTATTAAAAACTTTACCAATGTATATACTACTACCATGTTTTCTTTTAAAAACCTTTATTGAGAAAATTTCATTATACAAATACGAGCCTATAACCACGTGGGCCTGCCACAGAGCAAACTGTAATCGTATATGATGAATAGACATTTACACTGTAGAGGAACGTAACGGGCGGACCATTAGGTTGCAAGAACTAAGGTGTCTAACAGTTACGGAATCGGTGGACGTACATTTTATAATTAAAATACGACAGGGCCAGTTACAATAAAATTATCTAGATATACATTTGCGGGCAAGTACCATGGGTGACGTTAATTCGAACTTTCAACAGTACAGTAATCAATAACACATCAGAACTTAATATCAATAGGGATGTCGAAATATTCAATCAATTCTCGTCCCCGCCCGCCATGTGCTTCAAAACTGCATACGTATCTCGTGATTTCAAGGTTCTGCAACCAGTACACAACAAGGAGTTACGAGTCCCATTTATTCTGGCGCCATTTTGGGCGAGGACGGGCAGGTCCAGGATATAGTCAAAATGTCTCTACCAACCATCGACTATGATGATGTTCATATGCTGTATTTATTAGAGTAACACTCATCTGTCCACATGAAATTAATTTGCCACAATCTAAACATGTCATTTTAATCTTTCCAAAGTTCTTCTAAATATTTGGGACCGTTTCCCTTGCCTCTGAAGCTCTCAGTGCCACTTCTTTGATGAATGTACTAGCAGGTCAGGGGTTCTCCTCCAAATCTCTCTTTTATGCAGCACTATAATTAATTGGTGCCACCTCTCCATATGACGATGCATGGTATAGTTACCACAACTATATTTTTTTTCGGTTCCTCTGGAGAGTTCATCGTGGCAGATGAAGCGTGTAACGTACCGGGCATTTACCTTTTTTTGCATGTACAGGAAAGGAAAAAAAAATCGAGCGTCCGAGTTCTAAGGTGTCCCAGGGCCATTTTGGTGGACCAGGCCCAAATCCAAAGAACAGCCATCTCACAGGCTAATGGGGCGACCCACGCCGAGTTTCAGCATTGTAGGATGACCACACAAGTACAGCAACTTGCTAGACATCACCTCAGTGCCATCCGGATCTCGGCGCCCCACTGCAGATGAAGTGCCTCTCAACTATGAAACCACCACGGTGACATCCGGATCTTGGCGCGTTGTGCTGCCTTCGGCCTATTCGCACATCGGTCCGCTACTGACGCCATCTCACAGGCTAATGGGGCGACCCACGCCGAGTTTCAGCATTGTAGGATGACCACACCAGTACAGCAACTTGCTAGACATCACCTCGGTGCCATCCGGATCTCGGCGCCCCACTGCAGATGAAGTGCCTCTCAACTATGAAACCACCACGGTGACATCCGGATCTTGGCGCGTTGTGCTGCCTTCGGCCTATTCGCACATCGGTCCGCTACTGACGCCATCTCACAGGCTAATGGGGCGACCCACGCCGAGTTTCAGCATTGTAGGATGACCACACCAGTACAGCAACTTGCTAGACATCACCTCGGTGCCATCCGGATCTCGGCGCCCCACTGCAGATGAAGTGCCTCTCAACTATGAAACCACCACGGTGACATCCGGATCTTGGCGCGTTGTGCTGCCTTCGGCCTATTCGCACATCGGTCCGCTACTGACGCCATCTCACAGGCTAATGGGGCGACCCACGCCGAGTTTCAGCATTGTAGGATGACCACACCAGTACAGCAACTTGCTAGACATCACCTCGGTGCCATCCGGATCTCGGCGCCCCACTGCAGATGAAGTGCCTCTCAACTATGAAACCACCACGGTGACATCCGGATCTTGGCGCGTTGTGCTGCCTTCGGCCTATTCGCACATCGGTCCGCTACTGACGCCATCTCACAGGCTAATGGGGCGACCCACGCCGAGTTTCAGCATTGTAGGATGACCACACCAACTTGCTAGACATCACCTCAGTGCCATCCGAATCTTGGCATCTCAACGCCTAGTGGTATCTTCCATACAAAAAATATTGTTACGCTGCCTTTGGCCCCATTCGCACATCAGTCCGCAACTTAGACATCACCTCGGTGCCATCCGGATCTTGGCATCTCAGCGCCTTGTGGTGTCAGTCAGAAAATATTGTTGTGCTGCCTTCGGCCTATTCGCACATCGGTCCGCTACTGACGCCATCTCACAGGCCAACGGGGCGCCCCACGCCGACTTTCAACATTGTAGGATGGCCACAGAAGTGCGACAACTTACTAGACACCACCTCGGTGCCATCCGGATCTTGGCGCGTTGTGCTGCCTTCGGCCTATTCGCACATCGGTCCGCTACTGACGCAAACTCACAGGCCAACGGGGCGCCCCACGCCGACTTTCAGCATTGTAGGATGGCCACACCAGTGCGGCAACTTGCTACACACCACCTCGGTGCCATCCGGATCTTGGCGCGTAGTGAAGCTGCAGCAGCTGCAAATAAGCTTCAGACAGTGTTACAACCGCTGCTCAGAACTCTCAACTATGACACCACCTCGGTGCCATCCGGATCTTGGCGCGTTGTATTGCCTTCGGCCTATTCGCACATCGGTCCGCTACTGACGCCGCCTGACGTGCCAACGTATTTTCTCCGCATTTTATACCCTATGCCGCATAACAGGTCATGTGACTTGTTTATAAAACTTTTCATTGGTTCATTTTACTTTTGGTTTCCGAATGATGGAAGGCTTGATCATATGACCTAAAAACAACACTTTTCATTGGATGAAAACTTTTTTTTTCCCCCAAACGATGAAAGCCCCACCTTGTTTCTGGATGTTTCAGACTAAACTGGCGTCAGCATGAGAGCACCACCATCTCGTAGCTCCGTCGTGGTCATTCCGCGAGCAATCATGGCAGCCGCTCCCCACCAGAAGCCTGCAGGAGTCGGGGCCCCCAAAACTTTTGATGAATTCTCAAGGCGGAGGGGACGCTTTCGAGAATGGGGTCCAAGACCTAGCAGACAAGCGTCCGATTTCCAAGGTGTCCCAGGGCCATTTCAGTGGACCACGCCCAAAAAGGAAAGAGCCTGCCGCCATTTTGAGAGTCCTGTGGCAGCCGCCTATCGCTGCACCGCAAGAGTGGGCGCAACTCAGCTGAATGGCGGATTTTGACACAGTGGACCAAAAGCGGACGGAATGGCAACTGAAACGGTAAAGGGGCGCCCCACTAAAACAGATGAGACTCCACCTGGAGAGGCCCGTTCACGCCGCCTCCCCCGGGGCGCTCCACGCCGTTATTCGGAGCAGCATTGTAGGATACCAAAACCAGTGCGGCAACTTACTGGACATCACCTTGGTGCCATCGTTCTGCTGCCTTGGAACTATTCGCACAACAGTTTGCTACTGATGACCCACCCCCCGCGACGCCCCACGCCGTTATTTGCTGGGTGGCAACTTACTAGACATCACTTTCGTGTCATCTAGATTTCGGCGCGTTCTGCTGCCTTGGAACTATTCGCACAACAGTTTGCTACTGATGACCCACCCCCCGCGACGCCCCACGCCGGAAATCTGGACGTTGTGCTGCGTTGGGACTATTCGCACAGCCGACCGCTACTTCGTTGTTTTTCTCTAAAAATGTTTATATGTTATTACTATTTTTGTTTTCTTGTATATATTTATAAATTATTAAAGTTTTATAATCTTACTACTTTGTCGGAGTGCTATATATTTTTAATGTGACACATAATTGTAAAAACTTTGATGTACAAAGAGTCATCCCTGGAATCTTCCGCTTCACGCTCGGTCCCCTCCCCAATCACAATACAGGATGGTTTTCAGATAATAGCAACGCTTCTGCTGTGACGGATCTCATCGAGTGTGGGCCTTGATCTACTATAACTCCTTTGAAGAGGGGTGATTCTTTACAGCTGTGGCCATAAACTACATCTGCAGGGCTAGCTGATAGCCTAGGACCGGCCTGGACAATCGGACACAGAGGAAAAGGAGTGTCAGAGGGTGCGGCAGTGAATAGGGCGAAAGGGAGGTGTCGGGCGGGCACAGGGTGTGATTCTCAGGGAAGAGCAGCGCAGATGGGGGGAGGTTTATTACCCATGCATAAGACAGAGAGCGGGGGTGACCACTGCCTGGGTGAGATGCTTGCGAGGGTGGGGAGCCATGCTAAGGATCGACAGCGTGCACAGAGTGGGTCTGGTCAAGGCATCTAAAATGGCTGCCGTGCACGACAAAAGTGTGGCATTTGAAAAAAGACAAGATGGCGCACACAATGTTTTTCAACAATTCCTGATTTCCTTCGAATCGAACGTTAACAGACGTTGGGGCATATTACCAAAGTTAAGCGATATTTATCCCTAACGATGCATTGCAAAGATTTTTTTACCGTCAGAAATTATCGCAGATAAACCTTGCTATTATCAAGGTTTATCGCAAATACGATAAAAAACGAGCGCAATGCATTAATATCGCTGAAAACTCCGCGATATTCATGCATTACCGAGCTAATGCTCTTAGCCATGTTATCCACCTCCCATTGGATAACATGGCTAAGAACTGCTCAGGGCAGCTGTTACTTTTTGGAGATATTCGCGCTTATCTCGAATATTTCCAAAAGTTGATAATAGGAGATAGCGATGTTAGCGACTGTTTCCAGTCGCTAACATCTTGGCATGCCCACTTTGCATGTCATTAGTGATAAATATCACTCACATGCAAAGTGGGACCCAAGATGGTCGCTATCTCCTACTAGCCGTCGCTAACTGGTGTTAGCAACAGCTAGGTAATACAGATATAATTTTATCTCCGCGAAGCGGAGCGCTGTTACAGATATATATCTTGTTTTTGAACGTTAATTTCTCAAAATGCACTGAAGCACATATATTGAGACATAGCAAAGGCACATCGGGCTACCAGTCCCTAATATTTTACCAAGTTTCGTGCAAATCCATTCAGCCGTTCGATTATTATTATTATTTATTTTTTTTGCCCCGCGGGGCCCTTTTAAAACCTCCACATCAAACCTAGGGGGTCAGCGAGGATCTACTATGCCCCCTTATGGTCATTTGCCCCTTCGCTTTGGCCTCCTCTTGTCTCTCGATCCTACCGAGAGACAAGATGGCGGCCGCTACGTACTGTTTGGAATGTTTACAGACACCGGAGAGCCAATCAGCTTCGCTTCGCAAAGCTCCGTAACGCGAAAAGTACGCGAAGCGGTGCGCTGTTACAGATATATATCTTTTTTTGAACGTTAATTTCTCAAAATCCACTGAAGCACATATATTGAGACCTAGCAAAGGCACATCGGGCTACCAGTCCCTACAATTTTGCCAAGTTTCGTGCAAATCCATTCAGCCGTTCGATTATTATTATTATTATTTTTTTTTGCCCCGCGGGGCCCTTTTAAAACCTCCACATCAAACCTAGGGGGTCAGCGAGGATCTACTATGCCCCCTTATAGTTATTTCCCCCTTTGTTTTGACCTCCTCTTGTCTCTCGATCCTACCGAGAGACAAGATGGCGGCCGCTACGGACTGTTTGGAATGTTGACAGACGCCGGAGAACCAATCAGCTTCGCTTCACAAAGCTCCGTTGCGCGAAAAGTCCGCGAACCAGTGCGCTGCCCGGTCCGCTGTTACAGATATATATCTTTTTTTAAACGTTAATTTCTCAAAATCCACTGGAGCACATATATTGAGACCTACAAAAGGCACATCGGGCTACCAGTCCCTACAATTTTGCCAAGTTTCGTGCAAATCCATTCAGCCGTTCGGGCTAAAAGTGAGGCCAACCGCCCTATGGAAAACTCAATGTTAAAAACACGTTTTGGGACCCCCCTTTTTTCTCGGCCCCCACTGGACGAACCCCCCCCAAATTTTCAAGGGCTGCTCAGAAACAAAATGTGCCATTTTCCTGAAAATTTCAGCCAATTCCGTCCACAAACGCCAAAGTTATTAGACATAGAATTTTCAAAAAACCCATAGAGAAAAAATCCTAACTATATACACCTACTGGCGACCGCCAGTAGGTAATATATATATATATATATATATATATATATAGAGAGAGAGAGAGAGAGAGAGAGAGAGAGAGCAAGAGAGGAAATCTATGCCACTGTGATAGATAGAGATACCATGGTATTATTTTATGAGTCAGATAAAGCATTCATTTAGCTTTGGGATCATTCCACATTTGGACAGCAGAGATAAAACAAGGAGAATGTTTTATGATTCCAGCATGTTATGAATATGATGACCATTGGGCATTTTTACTATTATTTGTGCTTTGTTTCCAAATGAAAAACCTATTTCTAGCTTTTGTATGTTTGTTCTTTTATTTTGTTAGTTTTCACATACTCTATGTCTTTTTAGCTGTAACAATAAAGATGATGGTTGGGGTCTGTGGCACGAATGTTTTGCAGTGGAAAGAGCAGTGCATCTCCTCTCCCTGTCATTGCCCATTTTCTAATACTTTCTGCTCTGGTGACAGAGAAGGTATAGAAGAGCTGTAATGCCACTGAACCAGTGATATAGAAGCCTTCAGTAAACATGTCCTTTCCTTCAGCAAATATGTGACCAGATGAATACAGTGAGTATGAGGCACAAGCATCTAGCATAGTTGGAGATGGATGCCCCTACCAATTGTGTGGTGTACTCTCAGGCCAATGGCATTCTCCCTGGCAGGATTTACCTTCCACTGACATCCCCTACTGATATGGAGGAAGGAGAAATTGGCCCTACTTCATTATACTGATCACTCCTCAACAGCTAAAGGATAAGCGACTACAATAAGAAAGCATTTCTATTAAATCATCATGCTTACTTTCACCACTGGCACTACCTCTTTAACTCAAAAAAACCAATGGCCCAGATGTTGCCTCAGTTGATACATAACCTCCATCCTGATGGAAGTTTTGAGGCTCCCCTATCCGGCCTGCACAGTCTTGGAAACCAGCTGCATCAATTGGCAAACCAACAAGACCAACACATCCGCTTATCTTGCAGACAAGTTTATCATTTCTCAAGGTTTTTAGTACACCCACAGCCAAGACATCACCAGACTGTAGGCCAAGAAGTATAAAAAGGAAAGAACAAAGATGTAGGCTTTTTCCTTCTATGTACCCAAGATCTGGAACAGCATCCCTGTGTCAATCAGGACCAACCCTACTCTGCTCCAATTTTGGAAAGAGTTTTCCTTTTTAAAGAACACCTCACAATGCATTAACAATCCACAAACCATCTACGTATCCTATCACTTGTTGACTTAATGCTTTTGTTTGTTGCTGCTTTTTGGCTCAGTTCTCACTATAGAAATGCCACATAAATATATTCACATGTATACTCAGTCTGGTCACTCGTATTGAGGGTTTTAGAAGTGCTGTGTGCCAGGACAACATGCTTTTTGTACCTGTAACCATTAGCCACATCCACGACTGAAGAGTTTCAAACGAAATTTGAAACTTAGGAGTGCACACTAGAGGTTCACAACTCACATAAGATTGGTACCTGCCAGGTTTGAAAATTGAACCTACCAGATTAGTGATAATACCTATACCTAGGCTGTGCCTGGGTAGAGAGTAAATTAATCCTCTTTCACTGATGAGAAGAACAGAAGACCTGTTCTTTTCCTCTAGACATACATGACAGAACTTGGGGGCATGTTAGCAAGAACCTCGTTAAAAATTATCGCCGTTTTAGCAGCAGTTTCCTGCCGCTAAAACGGCGATAATGGGCTTGCTAATATGCGTAATAGAATTCCAATAGAAGCCCAAGTTAGATGTCCTGCACATCTAACCTGGGCTTCTATTGGAATTCTATAACTCATTTTAGCAAGCCCATTATCGCCGTTTTAGCTGCAGGAAACTGCTGCTGCCGCTAAAAAGGCAATAAGTTTAACGAGGTTCTTGCTAATATGCCCCTTGCTTTCTTAACTGTGGAAGTAGGGCACTTTCACTTGACACTTAGGGGTCCATTAGGATGGCGGGCAGATTGCCCCCGCCGGGCCGGCGGTAGCTACCGCCGGCCCGGTTGGGGCAGTCCGCCCACCATCCTCAACAAAATTACCCCCGCCACATTAGGATGGCTGGGGGGTCCGCGGCGGACGGAAAGTCCGTCCGCCGCATTTCAGCCGGTCGCGAAGTCAACCGGCGGAAAAAGTGCTTTCCTATGGTGGCGGTGTCTGTGAGACACCGCCAACCATATTAGGATGAGGGCGGGAGGGTGCCTTTCCATGGTGGCAAAGGCATGCGGTCTTTCTGTTTGGGGGCCCGTTGTGGGTCCCCAGGATGATGGGGGGGTGGGGGAGGCACATGGGGGGTACCTATGGTACCCCCCTACGTGTGCATGCACAACATGGCAGGCACCGCGCGGTACCTGCCACGTTGTGCATGCACATGCACGACAAGCATTTTTAGCAATGTGGCAGGCGGTGCTGAGAGCACCGCCCACCACAATGGTAAAAATGCAGGATGCGCCCACCACTGTGGCGGGAGCATCCTAATACCCCCCACGGGACCCCCGCCCTTATGGCGGGCGGTCCCGTTATCCGATAGGATGGCGGGCGGACAAAGTCTTCCCGTCATCCTAATGGCCCCCTTACTGTTCATTTACCTCAACCTTGCAGCTGGGTTGTACCCATTGGTCTTCATCATGTGGTTTCCCAGTGAGAAGAGAAACATTTCTTATCTTCCTCTTCATGCCCCACCATGTCATATTCCCAAGAACTGACACTCCTCGGCTAATCAGCCACCTCATTCACTGTCCTCATTCTCCTACCAGGACCATTTTGCCAACCAGTGTTTCCAGATAAATACACCCTTGCATGAAATGGCACAGGCTTTAGCAAATAATGCACTTCTCCCCCATGAGCAGGAAATGTGCTGATCTCATAAATCTCACAGCTGCAGCACTTTATTAAACAGTTAATTAAAACCGTAACATACTAGCAACATATTGATACTCAGTAAAATATTAAAAATGGGTAAAATTTATAAAAGTTATGTACACATTTATAGATCTGGAAATGCAGATAGATTCAAAGTCCAAAGGGCAGCATCACAAGTGGACATTTGATCAAAAGGGGGTGTATAATATGAAAAGAAAAAAGACAATAGCAAAGAGTGTCACAATACTTGGCGCTAAAGGTTTTAGCTTCCGTCGACAATAATTTATGCAATGAGAGTGTAGCTTGTCAGTTTCTTTAAGACTGGGCGTTGTGCAGTGCAGTTAAAATATTAATAACAAACTTCCCAGCTCTTGCTAGTACTTGGGCTGAATTGTTACGGAAGCACAGATCCAATTCTTCCCTGCAATGTCTCAGTGACTTTTCCCAAAAGACTGGAACCAGTAGGCGTTGGCGATCATTGGCAAGATGGGGGCAACAACATAACAAATGTAGCCAGGATTCATATGGATAACTGCAGAGCCTGCATGTTAGTTGGCCATTCCTCCGAGCCCACAGCGGGTTAAAGTCATGAATTGGAAGGGCTAGCAACCTCATATCTGCAGCCTCAGCTGCAGGACCCACAATCTGGTCAGGTGGTGTGTGGTCCAATCTGGCTGAGCCCACTCCAACTTAGCACATTATTGTTGTTTGCCTTGTTTCTACTTTCTCTCCGTAGCCTATACCTTAATCTCAAAGGCTTCCTTCTTAACCATTATGTGCTCCTAAGTTGATTCTATCCACAGGGCTTGAACTTTCCTGAGTCATTTCTGCCTCAACGATTATTCACAGCGCTTTTAAAATGACTTGCAATCTTGGATGATCTATGCATGTGCCTTCATTGGTCTGGTCATCATTTGTCTACAAGTTGGTGAGCTCTCTCAGGCTTACATAGTTGTAATTGTAATTATAAATGTAATTGTATTTATAAAGTGCTTACTAACCCTGATGAGGAGTTGAAGTGCATTTCGACGAGTAGCACACTACTCTGGATCCCAAAGATGGATTAGTGGTGGATTAATAGGAGGAAATATGAATTGTTATTGGGAGCAGTGGGAGTGATAAACATATGAGTCTGTTGGATGACTAGGATAGAGGATGGATAGAGGAGGGGAGAGTTTAGAAAGGATTATTTAAAAGTTCATAGTAGTAGAAGAGGTTTAGGATGAGTCAGAGAGCGTGTTAGTGGAATTATTAGGATAAAGGATTGATAGAGGGGGAAGACTTTAGAAAGAGTTGTTTTGGAGTTCATAGTAGTAAAATAGGTTTGAGATGAGTCAGAGGGTTGAGGTAGGGGATATTTTGGAGGAGGAATAGGACGAGTCATATAACGGCGATCTGATGAGGTTTGGGAAGGTTAGTCGTTTCTTTTCTTCTCTGCAGTGAGAGGAAAATATATAAATGTGTAGATACATGATGAGATATCAGAGGTATACATGCAAAATGATTTTAACATAGAGAAACAATCAGAAGATTTTATCATGTAGAACAATTGTACTGCATAATGTCCCATATGGACATGCATGGATAAATATTTTCAAACTCAGGCTCTCCATTTTTGCTGTAAATGAAGATTTTTTTAACGTATTAGTGTATTTTTAAAAATGTTATTTGTTCCCCAATATTTCGAGAGTGAAGCACCAATAGATACAATTGCTATTATCATATTCATATTTATGCATTGTGACAAATATGTGTTTTTATAGAAAAGTTAATCCATAAGCATACTCTCATCATCTTATATTATTGATATATTGATCTAGTTATATATGGATATAATGATAAAGTTATTTCTATAATCATATTTACACATTGTGACTGATATGTATTAATATAAGAAAGTAAACCCATAAGCATACACTTATCATCCTATGTGTTATTAATGTATTGATCTACTTATATATGGATATGATAAAGTCATATATATATGTATGTATATAATATATTCACTGAAAAAACCATAGGTTATAGACCATATATAGTTAGGAATTTGCATTTACAAAACCTTGAAAATTCACTGAAAAAACCATAGGTTAGAGACCATATATAGTTAGCTGGACATTTTATTGACATAAAACCAATGAAATTCCATATATAGTTAGTTGCACTAACTATATATCGCGCACCCGCAATCCACTGCTGATGATGTCACATATTACATCATTCATGACATGGTCAGTGACATCACTGATGACATCTCAAATGACATCACTGATGACATCACTGATGACATCTCAAATGACATCACTGATGACATCATCTAGTGTCTGTGTGTTTTTGTAAAGTTTAAATATGTTTTACATATTGAAGAATGAGTGGATGTATGGAAGACTGAGTGTGTGTGTGGCTGGCTGGGAGGTGTGTGACTCTGTGCATATCAATGTGTACTTGTATCAGTGATTGTATAAGAGAGTAAGTATGTGTTAGTATATGTGTGAAAAGTATGGTGTTCTGTGTTTAACTGTATAGATGAGGAAATCGAAGTGTGATTGATTCTTCACAGGACTGACTAGGTGTATGAGTGCATATGATAGTGTTGTAATAATGAGTGACTGTATGTATGAGTGATTGTATGGGTGAATGAGTGAATGTGTGTGTAGACGTAGGAATCAGTGAGTGCGTATGTAGTAACTGGTATTGGTGTCATGATGTCATCAGTGATGTCATTTGAGATGTCATCAGTGATGTCATTTGAGATGTCATCAGTGATGTCATCAGTGATGTCACTGAAGTATGGTGTTCTGTGTTTAACTGTATAGATGAGGAAATGGAAGTGTGATTGATTCTTTACAGGACTGACTAGGTGTGTGAGTAACTCCATGGATGAGTGGCAGTGTGTGAGTGTCTGCATAGGTGTATGAGTGCATATGATAGTGTTGTAATAATGAGTGACTGTATGTATGAGTGATTGTATGGGTGAATGAGTGAATGTGTGTGTAGACGTAGGAATCAGTGAGTGCGTATGTAGTAACTGGTATTGGTGTGTCATGATGTCATCAGTGATGTCATTTGAGATGTCATCAGTGATGTCATCAGTGATGTCATTTGAGATGTCATCAGTGATGTCATCAGTGATGTCACTGACCATGTTATGAATGATGTAATATGTGACATCATCAGCAGTGGATTGCGGGTGCGCGATATATAGTTAGTGCAACTAACTATATATGGAATTTCATTGGTTTTATGTCAATAAAATGTCCAGCTAACTTTATATGGTCTCTAACCTATGGTTTTTTCAGTGAATTTTCAAGGTTTTGTAAATGCAAATTCCTAACTATATATGGTCTATAACCTATGGTTTTTTCAGTGAATTTCATTGGTTTTTTAAAAGCTAATATCTATAGCTGTAAAATATATTCTTTATTACGTGACGTATCACGTAGCCACGTGAGACGCCTCATGACGCGTCGCATAACCGTGACGTATCGGCTCTGCAGCGCAAACAAAACCCGTAACGTAAGCGTGCCGGAGCACGCTTACAGATATATATATTTTTTTTAACCTTAATTAGACAAAATCCACACGTGCACATATCTTGAGGCCTTGCAAAGGCACATCAAACAAACAGTCCCTACAATTTTGCCAAGTTTGCTGGAAATCTATTCCCTTAAAATTTTTTTTTACTGTTTCTCTTGGTTTTCCCCTTGTTACGCTTACCGGGACACTACCCGGTACGCGAACCGGACGCTCCAAAAACACAAGATGGCGGACTCCGGTTACGCTGCCGGTTAGCTGCCCGGTTCGCGTACCGGGAAGCGACTCTACCGCGAAAAATCGCGGGGGACTTTAATATCCCCCTCATCAATCCTAGGGGGTCAGGAGGGGTTTACCTTGCCCCCTTTCCTTCATTTCCCCCTTCTTTTTTCACCACATCTTGTCTCTCGAACCTACCGAGAGACAAGATGGCGGCCGCTCCGGACTGTTTACAATGTTGACAGCTACGCTGCCGGTTAGCTGCCCGGTTAGCTGCCCGGTGAGCTGCCCGGTGAGCTGCCCGATTCGCGTACCGGGACGCGCCTCTACGGCGTAAAATCACAAAAAAAAATTATTTTTTTTTTTTGCCCCGCGGGGCACTTTAATATCCCCCTCATCAATCCTAGGGTGTCAGGAGTGGTCTACCTTGCCCCCTTTCCTTCATTTCCCCCTTCGTTTTTCACCACATCTTGTCTCTCGATCGTACCGAGAGACAAGATGGCGGCCGCTCCGGACTGTTTAGAATGTTGACAGACACCGGAGAGCCAATCAGCTTCGTTTCGCGAAGTTCCGTTACGCGTCAGGTACGCGAACCGGGGCGCTAACGGAGCGCTGTCACAGATATATATATTTTTTTAAACGTTAATTTCTCAAAATCCACTGGAGCACATATATTGAGACATAGCAAAGGCACGTCGGGCAAACCATATCTACAATTTTGCCAAGTTTCATGTAAATCTATTCAGCCGTTCGAGCTAAAAGTGAGTCCAACCGCCCTATGGAAAAATGCATGGGAAAAACGTGTTTTGGGACCCCCCTTTTTTCTCGGCCCCCCCTTGACGAAACCCCCCCCCAAATTTTCAGGGGCTGCTCAGAAACAAAATGTGCCATTTTCCTGAAAATTTCAGCCAATTCCGTCCACAAACGCCAAAGTTATTAGACATAGAATTTTCAGATATCCCATAGAGAAAAAATCCTAAATATATATGCTCACTGGCTATCGCCAGTAGGTAATATACATATATAAACATATATAATCTGCATATCTATATAAATATAAATGCATGCATACATATACATATATGCATACATATGCATGTTATTTACATGTAAGTTTTAAAAACACTAATAAAAGCAAAGCTAAAAAGCCACCTCATTTCAAACAGAATGGCTTTAACTTAAACGAGGGCGAGATCTATTGCATTTTCAATGCTTGTTTACTTTGGTTCTATCAAGAAGGCATTCAGATGTGTCACACATTTGCCATAAATTCTGAATGTTAGCACTCTAGTTGCTCATTAGATCACTGTAGTAAAGCTAGTGCTCACCAGGGAAGTCTGCTGCTAATCATGGTTTGCAGCCATTTTCCCGCATTTTTTATCCCGCAGACTTTCAGTCCGCATACCATTATCCCGCAAGGTCATTGACCTCGCATACCATTATCCCGTATTTTTTCCAAACGCATGTGCATTTATCGCGCATGCCTTTACAAAGAATTACGTTTTAAAGGCATGTATGGTAAATGCATTTGCGTTGTGAAAACCACAATGACGAGAGAGGTAAGTGGGTTTGTGTTAATTCTTTCGTGGGTTAGTGATTGTGTAGTGTAGTGTAGTGTTGTGTAGTGTAGTGTTGTGTTAGTGTAGTGTAGAGTTGTGGTGGTTGTTTAGTGTAGGGTCATGCTGGGGGTAGTGTTTTAGGGTTTAGGGTTGTGTTGTAGTGTTTGCGTAGTGTAGGGTCATGCTGGGGGTAGTGTTTTAGGGTTTAGGGTAGTGTTGTAGTGTTTGCGTAGTGTAGGGTCATGCTGGGGGTAGTGTTTTAGGGTATAGGGTTGTGTTGTAGTGTTTGCGTAGTGTAGGGTCATGCTGGGGCTAGTGTTTTAGGGTTTAGGGTAGTGTTGTAGTGTTTGCGTAGTGTAGGGTCATGCTGGGCGTAGTGTTTTAGGGTTTAGGATAGTGTTGTAGTGTTTGCGTAGTGTAGGGTCATGCTGGGGGTAGTGTTTTAGGGTTTTGGGTAGTGTTGTAGTGTTTGCGTAGTGTAGGGTCATGCTGGGGGTAGTGTTTTAGGGTTTTGGGTAGTGTTGTAGTGTTTGCGTAGTGTAGGGTCATGCTGGGGGTAGTGTTTTAGGGTTTTGGGTAGTGTTGTAGTGTTTGCGTAGTGTAGGGTCATGCTGGGGTGTAGTATTTTAGGGTTTAGGGTAGTGTTGTAGTGTTTGCGTAGTGTAGGGTCATGCTGGGGGTAGTGTTTTAGGGTTTTGGGTAGTGTTGTAGTGTTTGCGTAGTGTAGGGTCATGCTGGGGGTAGTGTTTTAGGGTTTTGGGTAGTGTTGTAGTGTTTGCGTAGTGTAGGGTCATGCTGGGGTGTAGTGTTTTAGGGTTTTGGGTAGTGTTGTAGTGTTTGCGTAGTGTAGGGTCATGCTGGGGTGTAGTGTTTTAGGGTTTTGGGTAGTGTTGTAGTGTTTGCGTAGTGTAGGGTCATGCTGGGGGTAGTGTTTTAGGGTTTTGGGTAGTGTTGTAGTGTTTGCGTAGTGTAGGGTCATGCTGGGGGTAGTGTTTTAGGGTTTTGGGTAGTGTTGTAGTGTTTGCGTAGTGTAGGGTCATGCTGGGGGGTAGTGTTTTAGGGTGTTGGGTAGTGTTGTAGTGTTTGCGTAGTGTAGGGTCATGCTGGGGGTAGTGTTTTAGGGTTTAGGGTAGTGTTGTAGTGTTTGCGTAGTGTAGGGTCATGCTGGGGGTAGTGTTTTAGGGTTTAGGGTAGTGTTGTAGTGTTTGCGTAGTGTAGGGTCATGCTGGGGGTAGTGTTTTAGGGTTTAGGGTAGTGTTGTAGTGTTTGCGTAGTGTAGGGTCATGCTGGGGGTAGTGTTTTAGGGTTTAGGGTAGTTTAGTTGTTTAGTGTATGCTAAAGGCATATTCGTTCTAAAAGTTTTCGTTATTTTAATTTGCGGCCTAATAGTACATGCGGGATTTTTTTTGCGGACTGATGGTATGCGGGATTTCGTCATATATTCGCTAATCATACTTTCTATGGCAAAATGAACCCCCTCATTTTGTTCCTTTTTAAATTAAATGTTTTAAGAGTTACCACTTTATTCCAATCAAGATGGCTTCAGGTGTGCCATACCTTTGTAATAAGTAGGACTGTTAGGACTCTAGTTGTTCTTTAGAACACTCTGGGACATTTTGTCATTGGGCTATAGTTGGGCTACATCTGGCTGATATTTGGGCTACATTTGTTTTTTTTTGTCTCTGGTGGCCATCTTTGGGCTACATTGGGCTACATTGGGCTACATTGGGCTACATTTGGGCTCCAACATATATATAGCCCAATGTAGCCCAATATATATTTTTCAAAGTTAATTTTCGTAAAAACCACTGGAGCCTATATCTTGAGACATAGCAAAGGCACATCGGGCTACCAGTCCCTACAATTTTGCCAAGTTTGGTGTAAATCCATTCAGCCGTTCAGGCTAAAAGTGAGGCCAACCGCCCTATGGAAAATTGCATGGGAAAAACACGTTTTGGTACCCCCCTTTTTTCTCGGCCCCCCCCTTGACGAAACTCCCCCAAATTTTCAGGGGCTGCTCAGAAACGAAATGTTCCATTTTCCTGAAAATTTCAGCGAATTCTGTCCTCAAACGCCAAAGTTATTCGACATAGAATTTTCAAAAATCCCATAGGAAAAAAATCCTAACTATATATACCTACTGGCTATCGCCAGTAGGTAATATATTTTAGATATATTTATGTATCTATTTATTTTTATTTCTCTAGTAAGTATAAAAATATATGTAAAGAGATATATACCCATATTTATTGTTTGTGTTTTTCCATTAATTATTCAACAATATTAGTTTTTATTATTTAATTATTTTGTTTTTTTAAGTAATAAGCATAATAAATACCTAACAATTATGCATATATTTTGTACTAGCAGCCCGCCCCAGCGTTGCCCGGGGCAGAAGGGGGCTGGGGGCAGCATTTCAGGCTTGCGTGCACTCCCGCCCGGCCCCCGCCCACCACGACATTTCCACTCCTCCCCGCAGACCGCCCCAGCGTTGCCCGGGGCAGAAAGGGGCTGGGGGCAGCATTTCAGGCTTGCGTGTACTCCTGCCCGGCCCACGCCTGCCACGACATTTCCACTCCTCCCCACGCTTCACTCAGCCGCACACGTTCCGCCTCCTCCCAACGCTCCCGCGCTTCACATACCTCAGCCCGACTTCACGCTACTCATTCCGCCTCCTCACATCAGCCCGACTTCACCGCTCCTCGTTCCCGACTTCACCCCTCCTCGTTCCGCCTCCTCCCATCAGCCCGACTTCACCGCTCCTCGTTCCGCCTCCTCCCATCGCTTCTCTGAGCCGCACACGTTCCGCTCCTCCCCGCGCTTCATGTATCTCAGGCCCACTTCACCGCTGCTGTCCGCCGCTCCTCCCCGCACTAGAAGATGTCAGCACGCACGTCCACGTTGTTAGCGCACACGGCCGGCGCTACTTCTTAGGGACTACTTTTTTTCGTGTTTATTTTTTAAATAACGTTTATTTTTATTTTTTTATAGCCTATGTCCATCTACAGGACGCCCCCTTTCCAACGCTGTATTGGGTGTTGTGATTGGTGGTGTACTTTTTGAGTTTACCTGGCTCAAAGGACACAGTTCTCTCTTTATAATAGTAGTATAGATAATCATATTTATATGTTGTGATATTAGTGATCATGATAAATAGAGATTCATGAGTATGTAGTAAAATACTTGTATGTCAATTATGTAATTGTCTATATACATTTTAAGCATAAACATTAGGAGCGAATATATTTTAACCATAAATAATATATACATTTGTACACTTGTTAAGCATAAATACGAGAGTATATGCATTTTTATTCATAAGTAACATGTTCATTTGTGTAAAGAGATGCACATATCTGAATACATGCCTATAATAAAAGTCTACATACATGTTTTCAAACACATGTATATGCACAGTTGGCATCTTGTGCATACTATTGCTGTACATTTGTATTTTAAATATGGTGGTCATGTAGGGAAGAGACAGTTCTTGAGTAATCTTTCAAAGATAAGATGGCTATCTGTGGATCATATGTTTGGGGGTAATGAATTCCATAGTTTGGCTGCTTGAACAGAGAAAGATGTTCCACCAATGATTTTTTTCTTGTATGCTGGGATTTTGAAGCAGGACACCCATTCTGGAGTGGAGGTTTGTTTGTTGTATGTATTTTGTGATTTTATTTCTCATGAAAAGTGGTCCTGTTCCAGGTAGTGTTCTATGGGTGATACAAAGCGGCTTGAAAGTGAATCTTCTAACAACCGGTTACCAATGTAGAGCTCTTAAGGCTGGGGAAATGTGAGCTTGTTGCTCTATATGTAGAAGTAGCATGGCCTTTGTTGTAGTCTTTTTATAGTTGATAGAGGTGATCCATGGTAAAGGCCATTGGTGTAAGCAAGTTTAAACAGTACAAGAGAGATAGTAGCTAGGACCTTGTGTGGAAATCCTAGGTTGGGTAAGATGTGTCGCAAACTTTTCATAGTAATGACGCTTGATTTTGCTAACTTATCCATTTGGGCATTCATTGATAGTTTAGAGTATAAGGTAATTTCAAGATTTCTTTCATGATTAGGATATTTGGGCAGTTTCATAACTGTTTGGCAGTCAGAAAATATATCTCTTAGGGCCCCAAAGACTAGGCACTCCATGTAATCACACAAAAAACTACTGGGGGGTCTTAGGGATGATTTTAAAGACCTGCAGGGTGAATATCCCCTATTCACATATAGTCAACTACAGAACACCCTGGGTCTACACAAGGAAGTGAAAGAGAAGTGAGTCAGCTAAACGGAGCAAAAACTAGAGTGCCAGTGTTCCGAGTGGGAGCGAGATATCCTGCTGCCAAGACCCATCAATCACCCAATGTCATTCATCATCTGGGTTTTGGTACACTCTTTATCAAGGAAAACCGATCTTGAGAATTGATCGGAAAAAACCTTGACACAAAGAAAGACTACGGGCTGACTGGTCACCCTACATAGTCCTTGCTGGCGTCCAGAGACTCACTTGAGAAGGTGAGAGGATCAAAGGGGTATAGGCAAAAAGGAGTGAAAAGTGCAGCACAACGAAAAATAAGACAGGATAGTGGTGTTCTAAAAATGACTAAGGAGTACTCATAACAACTTTATTCCTCGAGTCCCCTTGTCATCATTTAAAAAGCAGAATGTTGACGCTCGAAATTTTCAAGACGTCAACCAGAATGGAAGGTCGACATGTTTCTGCCCTCACTAAGATCTAACTGTATCGGGGCATTCTCCAGGACCAGGCTATAGATATATAAAGCTGCTGCCACAAAAGTGAAAAATAATAACTGTGCGAATTTTATAGTGTAAAAAATACTCCACCGGTCATGTCCACCTCGAATGCTTTATGGATACATTAACCGGAACCTGTAATAGACAAATATTACATATATGTCAAAGCAATGCTCCTTCACTGCACTCACTTCCAATCACAACATATTAGCGTCACAGAATGCTTGTACATTTTTGTCTTTTTTTGTGGTGATATTACAAGAGTTTTATCACTTACCCATAACAATTGGGTTTCTCCCTCACCTCAACCTGGTGCATTACTCAGGGAAGGAGGCCCCGCTCTATAACAAGGACAAGGTTTTTTCCGATCAATTCTCAAGATCGGTTTTCCTTGATAAAGAGTGTACCAAAACCCAGATGATGAATGACATTGGGTGATTGATGGGTCTTGGCAGCAGGATATCTCGCTCCCACTCGGAACACTGGCACTCTAGTTTTTGCTCCGTTTAGCTGACTCACTTCTCTTTCACTTCCTTGTGTAGACCCAGGGTGTTCTGTAGTTGACTAACCACTCCATGTACCATATCCCAGAGGGAAGTCAGCAAGGACGCCTCCAGGTGATAAGGGATCCACGCCCTGCAGCAGTTGATTGCTATTTTGGATTTCATCGCAAGGAAACAATACATCACTTTTCCCTGTCATGCTACCTTGTATTCCTAGTCTTGAGAAGGTAAGAGTACTCGCAGTGAACGTATTTTCGGATTTCCGCTACCACTCTCCGCTGCAGCTTCAGGAGTAGCAGGGTCTTCTTCTGGAGTGGGCCTGTACTGTAAGTGTGTGGTTTGAGCAAAGAATTTGTTTCTATTGACTCTGTAACACACAAGTCTGGTGTTTGTTTGTTATTGAAGAAAGAGCGCTGCTCAAGCAAGGTTGCATAAATCTCAGTCTATTGTATAACGCTGAGTCAGTGTTTTGAAAGGTCTTCATTATTTCAAGTGTTCCGAGACTCGAGGATGTATTTCCATGATGAAAAATTGTTGTTGCATTTTTTCTCTAATTAATATGTGCTGGAGAAAACGTGCTGGAGAAATCACAATCATTATTATGCTCTCATTCATTTAAAAAATAAAGCATTGCCACTAAACTCCTGAAGGGAACACATTATCAGGATTTCAGAAGTATATTCATTTTGATTTATCATAATGATTCTCATTCGGTTCTGCTGTAACCTGAAAGTTGCTTCTGAAGAAGTGTCTGATATTGCTCAGAATAAGAAGAAAAAGAAAGGATTATTATTTTATGGACGTTTATATCATATCCTGATGCAAGCTACTCCTACACTTTTTGTTAAAGAATACTTACATTTACACTGAAGCTCTAGTCATTAAACATATCCGTCAATATCCAACTAAAGATTTGGATACTATTGTACATTGACATCAGATATACAAAAGAGGAAGGGGGAGGAGGTGCTTGAAAAGACTGATCAATATTTAAACAGATTGCACTAAAATTCTTTACTTTGTCATTTCAGGCCTTCTTCCCAGCTGTTCTTTTCCCCTACCTTCCTGTCACTTGGCACCCCAGATGTCCTGTGTGATTCCTTTGGAACTCTGGAGTGCCTGGAGGTGGGCCCTTTCTGAGAATCGTGCAATTCCTGAGAAGCCCATCTTCCAAGTGTCTTACTTCCTTGCATACTTTAGGAAATTGTCCGAGATCATCAGGAAGACAGTGGGTCATAATTTTTCCAATCACCACAGGTGAGTATTTCAGTTTTGGATACATTAAATTTGAGATGGCTCCTTGTCATCCACTGATCAACAGCTCGAAGGCAACAGAAGATTTTTGAGTTTCCAATGTCGTTGAGGTTTTTCACTGTAAGAAGTATTTGTGTGTCATCTGCTTAGTTATAGCAGTTAAGCTGAAACTAATTGATCATTGCCAGTAACGGCTTCAAATACATGTTGAAAAGCATGGGTTAGATGATAGAGCCTTGAGGGGCCCCTGCTTTTGTGATGTAGGATTTGGATGAGAAAAGAGAACTATGGATGACATTTCTATTTTGAAGTTAGGATGTGATCCATTCAAGAGCAGTCCCTTGTATGCTGGTTTCGCAAGGTCTTTTGAATAGAGAGTCATGATCAATTGTGTAAAAGGCAGCTGAAAGGTCCAAGAGAAGGAGTGGAATGACCCCATTGTGGTATACTTTTTTAGGTCATCCCAGATGGAAATTAGGACAGATTATGTGCCTCTTACTGAACGGAAACCTGTTTGGAAGTCGGAAAGTATGGAGTTATCCTCGGTAAATTGAGACACCTAGATGAATGCTGCTCTTTCGATTATTTTACCCCGGAATGGTCACTTTGCAATAGGTCTGTAGTTCTTTGTGTCTTCAGGGTCCAGGTTTGTTTTCTTCAATAATGGGCGTATGTGTGTCTTTTTTAAGTTTTCGGAAAAAACTCCTGTTGTTAAGGAGTGATTGATGATTGTTCTGATTTGGGTGGCAACAGAGGTTGTTAAAAGGATGTTTTTGAAATTTGTATGGAAACATCCCCAGCGGTGGTGATATGTCAAGTTGCCTTGAATGTAACAAATAGTGTGCCTCCTCTTTTACATCTGTGATTATGTGTCACTGTTTGATAGCTTGGAGGAACAGCGTTGTGCAATATTGGTGCCATGCTAACTCTCAACCATGATTCGGTTATGAAGAACAAGTCAGGTTGTGTGCCTCTGAGTGCATCATAGATGTGGGGCCTGTTTTCAGAAAGGGATTATGCATTTGTTAGTAAGCAGTTCAGAGATTGTGTTTTGGTGGATGTATTAATTTGTTTGCTAGCATAGTCTTTGGGCTTGTAGTAGTAGGACTATAGGTGGTATCAACTTTATTGGAATACCATTAGTGTTTGGCTATATTGTAATCCTCGTCTAACAGACCAAGAGAATATTTTTTGGGGTCTGTGTGCGCAGCAGGTCAGGGGGTTGATTGAGAGTGAGGTGGTGGGATGTGCAGTTGTTTTTGTGGTTTGGCGTTGTTGTGTAATAGACAAGTAAATACAAAGTTGTGAATAAGGTGTGTTATTTATGTCATTTGTGTATATTGAGGGTGTAAGGTATATGTGTGAGGGGTGATGGTGGGACATATGGGTCATGTTTTAAGGCTCTACATTGTGTAATGGATGAAAAACGAGTGGAAGAGTATTGTTGTATATTTGAGGAGTTTTTATTTGGTGTTGTAAATGTTTGAAAATGTGAGTAGAAAGTTGGTGTAGAATGTGTATTATTTGTATGGGCATGAGGGAGGCGGTGGGTATTTGTTTGTATTTTGTGATAAAGGTAGTAAGATGTGTGTGTGATGTTTGTTTTTTGTGGAGTAGTCATATGTGATATTGGTGTAGTTTGGTGGGAAGTGTATGTTGAAGGGGAAGAGTGATGATGTGTGATGGAGGAGAGGGTATGTGGTGAATCTGAGGTTGTGAGCTAGGTAAATCTGTGTGTGTAGTTGTCTTGTGGTAGCATGAAGAGGTGGCATTTGTGGTGGAGTGGAGTGTAAGGAGTGTTTGCACATTTTTGGTAAAAAGAGGAAGGGGAGTTATAGGAGGATGATATGAGAGAGGGATAAGTAAATGGTTGCTAGTGCTGGTGTGATCTGTTAGGAGAAAGCAGAAGGTCAGCTGTTTCTTAGTATGAAAAATGAGAGTGTGTCTGAGGGAATTATGGTTTCATACAATGTGGTTTTATGCTGTGTTGGTGATGTGTGTGTTTGATAGTGGAATAGGGCAGAGATGTGGTTTGTGTGACAGTACAGGTGACATTATGTGATAGTAGTTGTGGAAAGGTATATAGATGTGTTTTGTGGCATTTGTTGAGAGATTGAATTGTGGCTTGAATGTGTTTGCAGTGAATGAGTGGTGTGCATTTGCTGAGAAGGTGTCTGTATGTTTAATGGTGTGGCTTGGTTATGGTGGTAGCTGGAAATGTGGTAAAAGGGCAGCATTTCTGACCCCAGGCCTGACCTGGCCTGACCAGGCAACTGTCCTTTTCCTCTCCACCCTTAACCTTGCCGCCTGGACTTAGACGGCCTGAGCCCTAAGATTATATAGTCATAGATCAGGGGACCTTGCAATAATGGGAACCTCAGCCCTAACCAATCAGAATGCTAGCACTAAGCCCTAGAGCCAATGGGAGCCCTGGCCCTATAAACCAATCACAACCCTAAATGATTTTGAAGTACGTACAAGCATCCGGCACTATGCAATCAACGTGAACAGCATTTTTCTATTGTACTCCGCTGCTAGCGGAGTTCCGCGTAGTGCGGCTGAGGTTTTTTTTGCACTTAGCGGAGTCCCGCGTAGTGCAACTCCCCAAACTCTGCCCAGGGTCACTCCTGGCACACTGCTAGTTTGTGGATGAAGCTACCTTGGATACTGAGGCACCTTGGGGGCAACAAGTTCTCCTGTTACTTCCAGTAAGTCCCACCCAGTCTGCTTGCTGAGTGGACTTCAGAGACCACACACCCTTTCTCCATCACTCTGCAAACACACCTCCTGGCACACTGCTGGTTGGGAGATGAAGTCCTCAGCTCAAGAGGGTCCTTGGGGGCCAACCACTCCTCCCGTTACCTTCAGTAGGTCTCAAAAGCGGAATTGCTGTGAGGTTATCGAGCCTCCCACCCCTTTCTCCTCCACTCTGCAAATGTGCCTCCTGCCCACTTTTGGCTAGGGATGAAGTCCCCTTAGTTCCATAGGGTACTTGGTGGCCAACTGCCCCTCCTGTTACCTCAAGTAAGTCCTACAAAGCACAATTGCTGTAAGGACTTCTGAGGCCATTCCCACTTTCTCCACCACTCTGCAAACATGCCTCCTGGTACACTAATGCTTGGGGGATGAAGTCTCCTTGGCTGTTGAGGGACCTTGGGGGCCAGGAAGTCCTCCTGTTACCACCAGTAAGTCCCTTACAGCGGTATCCCTGAGAGCTATTCTGTGGTATCGCCCCTTTCTCCACCACTCTGAAAACTAGTTAAAAAATCAGAGACATTCACTTAAAAAAACCAAAGGTTACAGGGACGTTATAGTCAGGAAATAGAATTTTAAAAAACCTTAGAAATTCACTGAAAAAGCCAAAGGTTACAGCAACAATATAGTTAGGAAATAGAATTTAAAAAACCTCAGAAATTCACTGAAAAAACCAGGGACATTATAGTTACGCTGATATTTCACTTATAAAAACCAGTTAAGATTAAGCATTTATAGTTACCTGAACTAACTATAACATATGCCCCTGCAATCACTGCTTATGACCTCACATATTACATCACTGATGACATCTCAAATTACATCACTGATGACATCATCTACAGAACCACACACACACCTCCATAGAACCTCTTGTACACCCACACAATCACTAACATACCCATTCACAAACCATTCCACTACTCATATATCCACTCACTCCTCCTTAGAGGCAGTCACACACCCACTCACTCACTTATACAGCCATTCATACAACCATTCACTTACACATACAGCCCCTCATATAACCAGTTACTCATCCGTACAGCCACTCACATAGCCACACACTCACCCATACAGCTACTGACATACCAACTTATTCACCTAGTTATTCACACTACCACTCACTCACCCATATAGCCTCTCAGCACAGCCACTCACCTAAACACTCACACACCCACAAAACCACTTACTTACCCATTCACACATCTATACAAGTATTCACACATCCGCTCACTCACCCATACAGCCATTCACACACACTCTCCAATACAGCCACTCACACACCAACTTACTTAACCAAACACCCACTCAAACAGCCACTCGCTCACCCACCAAGCCACTTACACACTGAGTCACTCATTCATATAACCTTTCCAACACCCACTCACTCACCTATACAGTCACTACACACTGCCACATTTCCAACCATGGAGCCACACATACCACCACTCACCAGGGCCGGACTGAGAACACAAACCAGCAATGGCAATTCAGATGGATGGGCCTATGGGGGGTGCAGGAGGCAGGGTGCTAGTGAGAAGCACTTCTCTTGCTTTTGTTACAGGGGGCCGATATTGCAGCACTGCAGCAAAAGTGGTTCCCAGTAAAACAAAACAGCCCCCATCACTCACAAAACGCCACCCACCCTTCCGAGCCACCAGGAAAACACCCAGTGCCCGCTACGGCCAGTCCGGCCATCCCACTCACTCACTCATATGGCTACAGACACACCCACTTACTCACCAATACTGCCACTCAAACAGCATGTCACTCACTCACACACACACACACACACACACACACACACACACACACACACACACATACATATATATATATATATATATATATATATATATATATATATAGAGAGAGAGAGAGAGAGAGAGAGAGAGAGAGAGAGAGAGAGAGAGAGCGAGAGAGGAAATCTATGCCACTGTGATAGATAGAGATACCATGGTATTATTTTATGAGTCAGATAAAGCATTCATTTAGCTTTGGGATCATTCCACATTTGGACAGCAGAGATAAAACAAGGAGAATGTTTTATGATTCCAGCATGTTATGAATATGATGACCATTGGGCATTTTTACTATTATTTGTGCTTTGTTTCCAAATGAAAAACCTATTTCTAGCTTTTGTATGTTTGTTCTTTTATTTTGTTAGTTTTCACATACTCTATGTCTTTTTAGCTGTAACAATAAAGATGATGGTTGGGGTCTGTGGCACGAATGTTTTGCAGTGGAAAGAGCAGTGCATCTCCTCTCCCTGTCATTGCCCATTTTCTAATACTTTCTGCTCTGGTGACAGAGAAGGTATAGAAGAGCTGTAATGCCACTGAACCAGTGATATAGAAGCCTTCAGTAAACATGTCCTTTCCTTCAGCAAAGATGTGACCAGATGAATACAGTGAGTATGAGGCACAAGCATCTAGCATAGTTGGAGATGGATGCCCCTACCAATTGTGTGGTGTACTCTCAGGCCAATGGCATTCTCCCTGGCAGGATTTACCTTCCACTGACATCCCCTACTGATATGGAGGAAGGAGCAATTCGCCCTACTTCATTATACTGAACACTCCTCAACAGCTAAAGGATAAGCGACTACAATAAGAAAGCATTTCTATTAAATCATCATGCTTACTTTCACCACTGGCACTACCTCTTTAACTCAAAAAAACCAATGGCCCAGATGTTGCCTCAGTTGATACATAACCTCCATCCTGATGGAAGTTTTGAGGCTCCCCTATCCGGCTTGCACAGTCTTGGAAACCAGCTGCATCAATTGGCAAACCAACAAGACCAACACATCCGCTTATCTTGCAGACAAGTTTATCATTTCTCAAGGTTTTTAGTACACCCACAGCCAAGACATCACCAGACTGTAGGCCAAGAAGTATAAAAAGGAAAGAACAAAGATGTAGGCTTTTTCCTTCTATGTACCCAAGATCTGGAACAGCATCCCTGTGTCAATCAGGACCAACCCTACTCTGCTCCAATTTTGGAAAGAGTTTTCCTTTTTAAAGAACACCTCACAATGCATTAACAATCCACAAACCATCTACGTATCCTATCACTTGTTGACTTAATGCTTTTGTTTGTTGCTGCTTTTTGGCTCAGTTCTCACTATAGAAATGCCACATAAATATATTCACATGTATACTCAGTCTGGTCACTCGTATTGAGGGTTTTAGAAGTGCTGTGTGCCAGGACAACATGCGTTTTGTACCTGTAACCATTAGCCACATCCACGACTGAAGAGTTTCAAACGTAATTTGAAACTTAGGAGTGCACACTAGAGGTTCACAACTCACATAAGATTGGTACCTGCCAGGTTTGAAAATTGAACCTACCAGATTAGTGATAATACCTATACCCAGGCTGTGCCTGGGTAGAGAGTAAATTAATCCTCTTTCACTGATGAGAAGAACAGAAGACCTGTTCTTTTCCTCTAGACATACATGACAGAACTTGGGGGCATATTAGCAAGAACGTCGTTAAAAATTATCGCCGTTTTAGCAGCAGTTTCCTGCCGCTAAAACGGCGATAATGGGCTTGCTAATATGCGTAATAGAATTCCAATAGAAGCCCAAGTTAGATGTCCTGCACATCTAACCTGGGCTTCTATTGGAATTCTACAACTCATTTTAGCAAGCCCATTATCGCCGTTTTAGCTGCAGGAAACTGCTGCTGCCGCTAAAAAGGCAATAAGTTTAACGAGGTTCTTGCTAATATGCCCCTTGCTTTCTTAACTGTGGAAGTAGGGCACTTTCACTTGACACTTAGGGGTCCATTAGGATGGCGGGCGGATTGCCCCCGCCGGGCCGGCGGTAGCTACCGCCGGCCCGGTTGGGGCAGTCCGCCCACCATCCTCAACAAAATTACCCCCCGCCACATTAGGATGGCTGGGGGGTCCGCGGCGGACGGAAAGTCCGTCCGCCGCATTTCAGCCGGTCGCGAAGTCAACCGGCGGAAAAAGTGCTTTCCTATGGTGGCGGTGTCTGCGAGACACCGCCAACCATATTAGGATGAGGGCGGGAGGGTGCCTTTCCATGGTGGCAAAGGCATGCGGTCTTTCTGTTTGGGGGCCCGTTGTGGGTCCCCAGGATGATGGGGGGGTGGGGGAGGCACATGGGGGGTACCTATGGTACCCCCCTACGTGTGCATGCACAACATGGCAGGCACCGCGCGGTACCTGCCACGTTGTGCATGCACATGCACGACAAGCATTTTTAGCAATGTGGCAGGCGGTGCTGAGAGCACCGCCCACCAAAATGGTAAAAATGCAGGATGCGCCCACCACTGTGGCGGGAGCATCCTAATACCCCCCACGGGACCCCGCCCTTATGGCGGGCGGTCCCGTTATCCGATAGGATGGCGGGCGGACAAAGTCTTCCCGTCATCCTAATGGCCCCCTTACTGTTCATTTACCTCAACCTTGCAGCTGGGTTGTACCCATTGGTCTTCATCATGTGGTTTCCCAGTGAGAAGAGAAACATTTCTTATCTTCCTCTTCATGCCCCACCATGTCATATTCCCAAGAACTGACACTCCTCGGCTAATCAGCCACCTCATTCACTGTCCTCATTCTCCTACCAGGACCATTTTGCCAACCAGTGTTTCCAGATAAATACACCCTTGCATGAAATGGCACAGGCTTTAGCAAATAATGCACTTCTCCCCCATGAGCAGGAAATGTGCTGATCTCATAAATCTCACAGCTGCAGCACTTTATTAAACAGTTAATTAAAACCGTAACATACTAGCAACATATTGATACTCAGTAAAATATTAAAAATGGGTAAAATTAATAAAAGTTATGTACACATTTATAGATCTGTAAATGCAGATACATTCAAAGTCCAAAGGGCAGCATCACAAGTGGACATTTGATCAAAAGGGGGTGTATAATATGAAAAGAAAAAAGACAATAGCAAAGAGTGTCACAATACTTGGCGCTAAAGGTTTTAGCTTCCGTCGACAATAATTTATGCAATGAGAGTGTAGCTTGTCAGTTTCTTTAAGACTGGGCGTTGTGCAGTGCAGTTAAAATAATATTAACAAACTTCCCAGCTCTTGCTAGTACTTGGGCTGAATTGTTACGGAAGCACAGATCCAATTCTTCCCTGCAATGTCTCAGTGACTTTTCCCAAAAGACTGGAACCAGTAGGCGTCGGCGATCATTGGCAAGATGGGGGCAACAACATAACAAATGTAGCCAGGATTCATATGGATAACTGCAGAGCCTGCATGTTAGTTGGCCATTCCTCCGAGCCCACAGCGGGTTAAAGTCATGAATTGGAAGGGCTAGCAACCTCATATCTGCAGCCTCAGCTGCAGGACCCACAATCTGGTCAGGTGGTGTGTGGTCCAATCTGGCTGAGCCCACTCCAACTTAGCACATTATTGTTGTTTGCCTTGATTCTACTTTCTCTCCGTAGCCTATACCTTAATCTCAAAGGCTTCCTTCTTAACCATTATGTGCTCCTAAGTTGATTCTATCCACAGGGCTTGAACTTTCCTGAGTCATCTCTGCCTCAACGATTATTCACAGCGCTTTTAAAATGACTTGCAATCTTGGATGATCTATGCATGCGCCTTCATTGGTCTGGTCATCATTTGTGTACAAGTTGGTGAGCTCTCTCAGGCTTACATAGTTGTAATTGTAATTATAAATGTAATTGTATTTATAAAGTGCTTACTAACCCTGATGAGGAGTTGAAGTGCATTTCGACGAGTAGCACACTACTCTGGATCCCAAAGATGGATTAGTGGTGGATTAATAGGAGGAAATATGAATTGTTATTGGGAGCAGTGGGAGTGATAAACATATGAGTCTGTTGGATGACTAGGATAGAGGATGGATAGAGGAGGGGAGAGTTTAGAAAGGATTATTTAAAAGTTCATAGTAGTAGAAGAGGTTTAGGATGAGTCAGAGAGCGTGTTAGTGGAATTATTAGGATAAAGGATTGATAGAGGGGGAAGACTTTAGAAAGAGTTGTTTTGGAGTTCATAGTAGTAAAATAGGTTTGAGATGAGTCAGAGAGTTGAGGTAGGGGATATTTTGGAGGAGGAATAGGACGAGTCATATAACGGCGATCTGATGAGGTTTGGGAAGGTTAGTCGTTTCTTTTCTTCTCTGCAGTGAGAGGAAAATATATAAATGTGTAGATACATGATGAGATATCAGAGGTATACATGCAAAATGATTTTAACATAGAGAAACAATCAGAAGATTTTATCATGTAGAACAATTGTACTGCATAATGTCCCATATGGACATGCATGGATAAACATTTTCAAACTCAGGCTCTCCATTTTTGCTGTAAATGAAGATTTTTTTAATGTATTAGTGTATTTTTAAAAATGTTATTTGTTCCCCAAAATTTCAAGAGTGAAGCACCAATAGATACAATTGCTATTATCATATTCATATTTATGCATTGTGACAAATATGTGTTTTTATAGAAAAGTTAATCCATAAGCATACTCTCATCATCTTATATTATTGATATATTGATCTAGTTATATATGGATATAATGATAAAGTTATTTCTATAATCATATTTACACATTGTGACTGATATGTATTAATATAAGAAAGTAAACCCATAAGCATACACTTATCATCCTATGTGTCATTAATGTATTGATCTACTTATATATGCATATGATAAAGTCATATATATATGTATGTATATAATATATATATTTTAGATATATTTATGTATCTATTTATTTTTATTTCTCTAGTAAGTATAAAAATATATGTAAAGAGATATATACCCATATTTATTGTTTGTGTTTTTCCATTAATTATTCAACAATATTAGTTTTTATTATTTAATTATTTTGTTTTTTTAAAGTAATAAGCATAATAAATACCTAACAATTATGCATATATTTTGTACTAGCAGCCCGCCCCAGCGTTGCCCGGGGCAGAAGGGGGCTGGGGGCAGCATTTCAGGCTTGCGTGCACTCCCGCCCGGCCCCCGCCCACCACGACATTTCCACTCCTCCCCGCAGACCGCCCCAGCGTTGCCCGGGGCAGAAAGGGGCTGGGGGCAGCATTTCAGGCTTGCGTGTACTCCTGCCCGGCCCACGCCTGCCACGACATTTCCACTCCTCCCCACGCTTCACTCAGCCGCACACGTTCTGCCTCCTCCCAACGCTCCCGCGCTTCACCTACCTCAGCCCGACTTCACGCTACTCATTCCGCCTCCTCACATCAGCCCGACTTCACCGCTCCTCGTTCCCGACTTCACCCCTCCTCGTTCCGCCTCCTCCCATCAGCCCGACTTCACCGCTCCTCGTTCCGCCTCCTCCCATCGCTTCTCTGAGCCGCACACGTTCCGCTCCTCCCCGCGCTTCATGTATCTCAGGCCCACTTCACCGCTGCTGTCCGCCGCTCCTCCCCGCACTAGAGGATGTCAGCACGCACGTCCACATTGTTAGCGCACACGGCCGGCGCTACTTCTTAGGGACTACTTTTTTTCGTGTTTATTTTTTAAATAACGTTTATTTTTATTTTTTTTATAGCCTATGTCCATCTACAGGACGCCCCCTTTCCAACGCTGTATTGGGTGTTGTGATTGGTGGTGTACTGTTTGAGTTTACCTGGCTCAAAGGACACAGTTCTCTCTTTATAATAGTAGTATAGATAATCATATTTATATGTTGTGATATTAGTGATCATGATAAATAGAGATTCATGAGTATGTAGTAAAATACTTGTATGTCATTTATGTAATTGTCTATATACATTTTAAGCATAAACATTAGGAGCGAATATATTTTAACCATAAATAATATATACATTTGTACACTTGTTAAGCATAAATACGAGAGTATATGCATTTTTATTCATAAGTAACATGTTCATTTGTGTAAAGAGATGCACATATCTGAATACATGCCTATAATAAAAGTCTACATACATGTTTTCAAACACATGTATATGCACCGTTGGCATCTTGTGCATACTATTGCTGTACATTTGTATTTTAAATATGGTGGTCATGTAGGGAAGAGACAGTTCTTGAGTAATCTTTCAAAGATAAGATGGCTATCTGTGGATCATATTTTTGGGGGTAATGAATTCCATAGTTTGGCTGCTTGAACAGAGAAAGATGTTCCACCAATGATTTTTTTCTTGTATGCTGGGATTTTGAAGCAGGACACCCATTCTGGAGTGGAGGTTTGTTTGTTGTATGTATTTTGTGATTTCATTTCTCATGAAAAGTGGTCCTGTTCCAGGTAGTGTTCTATGGGTGATACAAAGCGGCTTGAAAGTGAATCTTCTAACAACCGGTTACCAATGTAGAGCTCTTAAGGCTGGGGAAATGTGAGCTTGTTGCTCTATATGTAGAAGTAGCCTGGCCTTTGTTGTAGTCTTTTTATAGTTGATAGAGGTGATCCATGGTAAAGGCCATTGGTGTAAGCAAGTTTAAACAGTACAAGAGAGATAGTAGCTAGGACCTTGTGTGGAAATCCTAGGTTGGGTAAGATGTGTCGCAAACTTTTCATAGTAATGACGCTTGATTTTGCTAACTTATCCATTTGGGCATTCATTGATAGTTTAGAGTATAAGGTAATTTCAAGATTTCTTTCATGATTAGGATATTTGGGCAGTTTCATAACTGTTTGGCAGTCAGAAAATATATCTCTTAGGGCCCCAAAGACTAAGCACTCCATGTAATCACACAAAAAACTACTGGGGGGTCTTAGGGATGATTTTAAAGACCTGCAGGGTGAATATCCCCTATTCACATATAGTCAACTACAGAACACCCTGGGTCTACACAAGGAAGTGAAAGAGAAGTGAGTCAGCTAAACGGAGCAAAAACTAGAGTGCCAGTGTTCCGAGTGGGAGCGAGATATCCTGCTGCCAAGACCCATCAATCACCCAATGTCATTCATCATCTGGGTTTTGGTACACTGTTTATCAAGGAAAACCGATCTTGAGAATTGATCGGAAAAAACCTTGACACAAAGAAAGACTACGGGCTGACTGGTCACCCTACATAGTCCTTGCTGGCGTCCAGAGACTCACTTGAGAAGGTGAGAGGATCAAAGGGGTATAGGCAAAAAGGAGTGAAAAGTGCAGCACAACGAAAAATAAGATAAGATAGTGGTGTTCTAAAAATGACTAAGGAGTACTCATAACAACAGTCACACTACAGAGATAGATATAGGTACCACCAGACCCTGGACCCTAAACAAACACACCAATTGCAACACAGAGAGAGTCATCTACCTCATCACATGTCCTTGTAACAAAAGGTATGTAGGGATGACTTCTAGAAAGATCAAGGTGAGAATTTCCGAACACCGTAGCACAATACGGTGTAAGAAAAGTGCCACCAAACTGACTAACCATTACATAGAGGTGGGACACTCCGATACGGAACTCTACTGGGTGATCTTAGAAAAACCGTATATCCCCACTCACATTAGAGACATCCAGAAATTCCTCTTGCAACGGGAACAGCGCTGGGTGTTCCGATTACGCACAGATGTGGATGGGCTCAACGAGGAAATCCCGTGGTTGGCACTATACTGATTTACCATATACATACATATGCCCAGAGTACTAGAACATGACAGACTAGGTCGCTATCTAGATACAGTACCATCCTGGGTACAACAATGTAGCGAGAATATAGGAGCATATCACCCAACCACCGCTTGTTCTTGTCCCAATGAGTGAGGTGGAGGGTTTCTTTTCCAATCACCAGTACATTACCAATACAGGACATATGGCACAAATAAAGATTCTATAACTAAAAGAATATATGGAATCACTAGGTAAACCATGACAAACAGATATGAACCACATAACATTCATCAACTTGATGTATACAGTCTCTAAACAGACATATGTTAGAACAACTACATCATTAACAAAACGAGGGGCTGAAAAGATCATTGCCTCGTGTCCGGGCATGCTCGGATCGAGGAATGGATCTCTGTCTCAGCATGAGTGCACTCGTTGCACACATGCGCAGTACATGTGTCTTTGATGCCTGTGTAATACTTGCACTAGATAGATGACGCATGCGCGTATCAGTGTGTGTTGTCGCGCGCATGCGCGGTGATGTTGTAATGACTGCACATATGCGCAGTGAAAACGCTTGGATCATGTAGACGACGCACTGCAAGGATGGTAGCCGTCTTTAAACTGAGCGTGCGCGATAGAGTGTATATTTCCACGCGCATGCGCAGGGTTGATGTAATGATTACAGGCACCGCCGCGGTCTGACTTGTGATTAAGGACCCAGCGAGGCTGGGTTAGCACTCCAAATGATATAAAAACATACAAGAAACTAACGTCGGTACCTCCGGTCATTACTCCTGACGGCCCGGGGTACCGACGGATAGGTGAGTCACGAGGCAACGAGAATTCTCGTAAATACAGACTCTTTGATAAAGGGGGACGTGCTAATAATGTAGGTGGGGGAATACTCTGCTTTGTGATCCATGTTTTCTGGACGTTTTAGCCTATCTGAGTAATTGAATATCTTGCACTAGATAAGGGCTATGTGACATTATTATCCGGTTTGGACGTTTCAGCCTATCTGAGTAATAGGATACCTTATACTAGATAAGGGCTATGAGATACAGAGAGAAAGAGAAAAAGGTTTTTGGGAACTGTCCCTCAAGTTGAAGAGGACGTTACCAGATACCTCCGATGAACGGGAGTCCCATTCTTTGCAGGATGGGCACTCTCCTAAGACTAGACTAGAGTTGCTGTGCTAACTGTTGGCCCTAGCCAGGGGCGAGTTTAAGTAAATACTAGACTTATGCAGTCGTGGTGTATGTACATCATTGACGGGTTGTTTTGTCCTTGTTATAGAGCGGGGCCTCCTTCTCTGAGTAATGCACCAGGTTGAGGTGAGGGCGAAACCCAATTGTTATGGGTAAGTGATAAAACTCTTGTAATATCACCACAAAAAAAGAAAAAAATGTACAAGCGTTCTGTGACGCTAATATGTTGTGATTGGAAGTGAGTGCAGTGAAGGAGCATTGCTTTGACATATATGTAATATTTGTCTATTACAGGTTCCGGTTAATGTATCCATAAAGCATTCGAGGAGGACATGACCGGTGGAGTATTTTTTACACTATAAAATTCGCACAGTTATTATTTTTCACTTTTGTAGCAGCAGCTTTATATATCTATAGCCTGGTCCTGAAGAATGCCCCGATACAGTTAGATCTTAGTGAGGGCAGAAACATGTCGACCTTCCATTCTGGTTGACGTCTTGAAAATTTCGAGCGTCAACATTCTGCTTTTTAAATGATGACAAGGGGACTCGAGGAATAAAGTTGTTATGAGTACTCCTTAGTCATTTTTAGAACACCACTATCTTATCTTACTTTTCGTTGCGCTGCACTTTTCACTCCTTTTTGCCTATACCCCTTTGATCCTCTCACCTTCTCAAGTGAGTCTCTGGACGCCAGCAAGGACTATGTAGGGTGACCAGTCAGCCCGTAGTCTTTCTTTGTGTCAAGGTTTTTTCCGATCAATTCTCAAGATCGGTTTTCCTTGATAAAGAGTGTACCAAAACCCAGATGATGAATGACATTGGGTGATTGATGGGTCTTGGCAGCAGGATATCTCGCTCCCACTCGGAACACTGGCACTCTAGTTTTTGCTCCGTTTAGCTGACTCACTTCTCTTTCACTTCCTTGTGTAGACCCAGGGTGTTCTGTAGTTGACTAAGCACTCCATGTACCATATCCCAGAGGGAAGTCAGCAAGGACGCCTCCAGGTGATAAGGGATCCACGCCCTGCAGCAGTTGATTGCTATTTTGGATTTCATCGCAAGGAAACAATACATCACTTTTCCCTGTCATGCTACCTTGTATTCCTAGTCTTGAGAAGGTAAGAGTACTCGCAGTGAACGTATTTTCGGATTTCCGCTACCACTCTCCGCTGCAGCTTCAGGAGTAGCAGGGTCTTCTTCTGGAGTGGGCCTGTACTGTAAGTGTGTGGTTTGAGCAAAGAATTTGTTTCTATTGACTCTGTAACACACAAGTCTGGTGTTTGTTTGTTATTGAAGAAAGAGCGCTGCTCAAGCAAGGTTGCATAAATCTCAGTCTATTGTATAACGCTGAGTCAGTGTTTTGAAAGGTCTTCATTATTTCAAGTGTTCCGAGACTCGAGGATGTATTTCCATGATGAAAAATTGTTGTTGCATTTTTTCTCTAATTAATATGTGCTGGAGAAAACGTGCTGGAGAAATCACAATCATTATTATGCTCTCATTCATTTAAAAAATAAAGCATTGCCACTAAACTCCTGAAGGGAACACATTATCAGGATTTCAGAAGTATATTCATTTTGATTTATCATAATGATTCTCATTCGGTTCTGCTGTAACCTGAAAGTTGCTTCTGAAGAAGTGTCTGATATTGCTCAGAATAAGAAGAAAAAGAAAGGATTATTATTTTATGGACGTTTATATCATATCCTGATGCAAGCTACTCCTACACTTTTTGTTAAAGAATACTTACATTTACACTGAAGCTCTAGTCATTAAACATATCCGTCAATATCCAACTAAAGATTTGGATACTATTGTACATTGACATCAGATATACAAAAGAGGAAGGGGGAGGAGGTGCTTGAAAAGACTGATCAATATTTAAACAGATTGCACTAAAATTCTTTACTTTGTCATTTCAGGCCTTCTTCCCAGCTGTTCTTTTCCCCTACCTTCCTGTCACTTGGCACCCCAGATGTCCTGTGTGATTCCTTTGGAACTCTGGAGTGCCTGGAGGTGGGCCCTTTCTGAGCATCGTGCAATTCCTGAGAAGCCCATCTTCCAAGTGTCTTACTTCCTTGCATACTTTAGGAAATTGTCCGAGATCATCAGGAAGACAGTGGGTCATAATTTTTCCAATCACCACAGGTGAGTATTTCAGTTTTGGATGCATTAAATTTGAGATGGCTCCTTGTCATCCAATGATCAACAGCTCGAAGGCAACTGAAGATTTTTGAGTTTCCAATGTCGTTGAGGTTTTTCACTGTAAGAAGTATTTGTGTGTCATCTGCTTAGTTATAGCAGTTAAGCTGAAACTAATTGATCATTGCCAGTAACGGCTTCAAATACATGTTGAAAAGCATGGGTTAGATGATAGAGCCTTGAGGGGCCCCTGCTTTTGTGATGTAGGATTTGGATGAGAAAAGAGAACTATGGATGACATTTCTATTTTGAAGTTAGGATGTGATCCATTCAAGAGCAATCCCTTGTATGCTGGTTTCGCAAGGTCTTTTGAATAGAGAGTCATGATCAATTGTGTAAAAGGCAGCTGAAAGGTCCAAGAGAAGGAGTGGAATGACCCCATTGTGGTATACTTTTTTAGGTCATCCCAGATGGAAATTAGGACAGATTATATGCCTCTTACTGAACGGAAACCTGTTTGGAAGTCGGAAAGTATGGAGTTATCCTCAGTAAATTGAGACACCTAGATGAATGCTGCTCTTTCGATTATTTTACCCCGGAATGGTCATTTTGCAATAGGTCTGTAGTTCTTTGTGTCTTCAGGGTCCAGGTTTGTTTTCTTCAATAATGGGCGTATGTGTGTCTTTTTTAAGTTTTCGGAAAAAACTCCTGTTGTTAAGGAGTGATTGATGATTGTTCTGATTTGGGTGGCAACAGAGGTTGTTAAAAGGATGTTTTTGAAATTTGTATGGAAACATCCCCAGCGGTGGTGATATGTCAAGTTGCCTTGAATGTAACAAATAGTGTGCCTCCTCTTTTACATCTGTGATTATGTGTCACTGTTTGATAGCTTGGAGGAACAGCGTTGTGCAATATTGGTGCCATGCTAACTCTCAACCATGATTCGGTTATGAAGAACAAGTCAGGTTGTGTGCCTCTGAGTGCATCATAGATGTGGGGCCTGTTTTCAGAAAGGGATTATGCATTTGTTAGTAAGCAGTTCAGAGATTGTGTTTTGGTGGATGTATTAATTTGTTTGCTAGCATAGTCTTTGGGCTTGTAGTAGTAGGACTATAGGTGGTGTCAACTTTATTGGAATACCATTAGTGTTTGGCTATATTGTAATCCTCGTCTAACAGACCAAGAGAATATTTTTTTGGGTCTGTGTGCGCAGCAGGTCAGGGGGTTGATTGAGAGTGAGGTGGTGGGATGTGCAGTTGTTTTTGTGGTTTAGCGTTGTTGTGTAATAGACAAGTAAATACAAAGTTGTGAATAAGGTGTGTTATTTATGTCATTTGTGTATATTGAGGGTGTAAGGTATATGTGTGAGGGGTGATGGTGGGACATATGGGTCATGTTTTAAGGCTCTACATTGTGTAATGGATGAAAAGCGAGTGGAAGAGTATTGTTGTATATTTGAGGAGTTTTTATTTGGTGTTGTAAATGTTTGAAAATGTGAGTAGAAAGTTGGTGTAGAATGTGTATTATTTGTATGGGCATGAGGGAGGCGGTGGGTATTTGTTTGTATTTTGTGATAAAGGTAGTAAGATGTGTGTGTGATGTTTGTTTTTTGTGGAGTAGTCATATGTGATATTGGTGTAGTTTGGTGGGAAGTGTATGTTGAAGGGGAAGAGTGATGATGTGTGATGGAGGAGAGGGTATGTGGTGAATCTGAGGTTGTGAGCTAGGTAAATCTGTGTGTGTAGTTGTCTTGTGGTAGCATGAAGAGGTGGCATTTGTGGTGGAGTGGAGTGTAAGGAGTGTTTGCACATTTTTGGTAAAAAGAGGAAGGGGAGTTATAGGAGGATGATATGAGAGAGGGATAAGTAAATGGTTGCTAGTGCTGGTGTGATCTGTTAGGAGAAAGCAGAAGGTCAGCTGTTTCTTAGTATGAAAAATGAGAGTGTGTCTGAGGGAATTATGGTTTCATACAATGTGGTTTTATGCTGTGTTGGTGATGTGTGTGTTTGATAGTGGAATAGGGCAGAGATGTGGTTTGTGTGACAGTACAGGTGACATTATGTGATAGTAGTTGTGGAAAGGTATATAGATGTGTTTTGTGGCATTTGTTGAGAGATTGAATTGTGGCTTGAATGTGTTTGCAGTGAATGAGTGGTGTGCATTTGCTGAGAATGTGTCTGTATGTTTAATGGTGTGGCTTGGTTATGGTGGTAGCTGGAAATGTGGTAAAAGGGCAGCATTTCTGACCCCAGGCCTGACCTGGCCTGACCAGGCAACTGCCCTTTTCCTCTCCACCCTTAACCTTGCCGCCTGGACTTCGACGGCCTGAGCCCTAAGATTATATAGTCATAGATCAGGGGACCTTGCAATAATGGGAACCTCAGCCCTAACCAATCAGAATACTAGCACTAAGCCCTAGAGCCAATGGGAGCCCTGGCCCTATAAACCAATCACAACCCTAAACCTAGTAACCAATCGGAACTCAAACCCTAAGCCCTAGGTCCAATAGAAATTCTAGCTCTATGAACCAATGAGAACTCTAGCCCTATCAGCTACTCAGTATTCAAACTCTAAGCCCTACATTGAATAGAAAGCCTAGACCTAGGAAGCTATCAGAACAAAGAAGCAACAACCTATAAGAAACCTATTTAAAGAGCATGTGTCCTTAAAATAAAAGCTGGCAGGTGTAGAGGGCAGAGGTCTGGTCAGGTGCCTTGTGGACCAATCATTAAAGCAGAAATGGGTGTGCAGGGGAGCTGGGCGCTGCTCCTGAGCACACAATCTCCTTGGATACAGACAGGTCCAATACACACTTTGCACGTCCTGTTCAACCCTGCAGGTAAGGCAAGGCCCACATATAAAACTACTAAATACTCCTTTTTGCGCACTAAAAATAGAATTTTTTTCTAGTGAAAAACGAGCGCTACATTCACTTTACAAACACAATTTCTAACCACAAAACAGGTTAAGCAGTGCTTTATACACTCAGTTTAAGTGTGTTTTTACTTTTCTTATTGTGAAAGGGGGTGGGCGGTGTAAGAGGATTTGTCTCGAGTAGCCTTAGAAAAGCTTAAGGGAGCCAGAGAAAAGAATGTAAGCAGACCGGCAGTGAAAAAATAGCAGTATTAAAGTAAAATTGCACTACACAGAGCGTGTGCTCTTACCACATTTGCTTTGAGCTGGCTTTCTGGGCTGTTTAGGCCTCAGAGAAGCTGTGGTTACAAAATGAACATGTGAAGTTACTCTACCTCATGCTGCTGGGCCTGTCTGAGGATGAACTTTCTCTAAACTCCCCTTGTCCAACACATTCTGGAACAGTTCATGGATCTCCTCACCTACATAATGCAAGATAAATGCCAGTTTGACTGTTCCGTTGATCTGCCCCGAGGTATTTATTTATAAGGCATGCCTTCCACCTTCCGGCTGCCATGGTGGGTGCTTCCTCTCCACAGAATGCTGGCAGTAAACATGGTATGTGTGCCTTCTCACAAGAGAGGCCACTGAAGTTGATCTGTTCTCCTGTCGCCTTCTATATATAATAGCATACACAAACGTCGCATCCTCGTCGACAGTTTGGAATTCTCAGGTTGTCTCCTCCCATTTCTCACTACACTAGAACGCCAAAACACCTCCAAACACATTTTATCGTTAGTGCGGACTGGCATTCAAGCGGGCTAAGCTCCTTTCATTCATCATATCCTGACAAATGGGTGGAGAGATGCACGTCAAATATGTAATATAAAATCAGTGACGTCGGAAATGGCCCTGTATAGTCGTGATATTTTTGTTTCTAAGTTTGCGGCATCTGTGCTCTGCTGGTTCCCAATATCCATGATCATAGCAACACTGCAAACCTTGATCAGGACAATCCCTGAGCCAATCTGCACTTCGTTGCTGCCTTTTCTTTCTTTCATAGTTTATTTTTGTGTCTACACTTGAAATACGCCATTGTGTTTATTGTTCGGTGCAAAATTCCACTGATTTAAGTTCGCCAGTTTTACCATGTCATGAAGTTATTTTGTTAGAGAAATGTATTTCAACACAGTGAAAAGAGGACATATTCCCGGCTGAGTGAACATCAGATGTTCCTTTGAATGAAAATACATGTTTATGCTCCCGCCCGTTTCCGTTAAAAGCACCGTAAAACGTTCATTGAGCCGAAAGCATTAGCTGGATTTTCTGCTGAGTGTACACCTCGGTATGCTCTGACAAGTTATTTAAAAACAAATGTCTGACAGAACAGGAACCTACACCTGTCACCACTTCTAATGCATATCTCTCCTCGGGATTGCAGCCATCTGCAGTACGCCGGCATCCGAAGTGGGACAAAGAGCGCCTTCAACCTCTAGAAAGCAAAATGGAAATGACAGAGGTGAATCAGCAGTCAGGCAAGGTAATACCCAGGTGACAGATAACAGCGTGGGTTGCCTAGCAATGCGTCTGAACAATTTATCAGAGGAACGTCAGTGACGTCATGCAAATAAGAAATCACTTCTTTGCCCACTATGGGAAACTTCACCAGGGAAAGATGAAAGTAACAAGAAATACAGGGGCGGCATTTCTTTCAGTGCGAGCTAGAGTGGTTTTGGGTGTACTGCTTGTTCTAACAAGCACCTGCTGCTACAACTACAACTGATTATCGATTTCTATTTTGAGACTTGCCCCATTTTCCCCGATTTGGCGCATTTATCAGCCCTCACGCATAGTTTGTTCCCCTCCTGCTGTGTAATTCTAGTGGCCCTAGCCATATTCAAAGACGGACGTTTGGAACCTAATTCCATCGCTTCCTCACAGGCTCACCCTTCTCATCTCCCTCACAGGCTCACCCTTCTCATCTTGCTCACAACATGCTAGCAATTCCCTCATGTTATGGTGTGGAAACAAAGGGAAACACACTGGGGCAGATTCACAAGCCCCTAGCGCCATTTTGCGTCACTTTTCCCATGTTAAAAGTGGAGCAAAAGTGGCGCAAGGTGCTTGTACATCTGCCCCACTGTCTGTAGTTTAAGAGAAGTGCTTTAGACTATATAACAATAATTTGTGATAATGTGCAGAGGTTTCTCATTTTATTGTATTGTGAGATTTAGATAGCATTTATAACCCCTATGCTGGGTGCTGAAGCATTTGACTACATGGGTGGCACTATATAGGGTGTGTGGTTGGAACGGTATTGTATTTGTTTTGATCTTTCATGGGAAGTGTTCCCATGTCGTTTGTGATGACCACCATAGTACCGTTAACTTGTTATGGGACACACCACTTAGCAGTGTGATGGATGAAGAAGTTTCAGAGATAGGTGTTCAGTTTATAGTTTTCAGTATATGGTAGCTTTGAATAGCCCGCCATTTCCCTTTATGGTATGTCTTATGATCTTGGGTGCATATTTACAATGAAGTGAGGGAGTGTGGCCTTAGCCTTCCTGGCTTAACGCCACACTCCGCCACTTCAGAAACACAGGGCTGCACCACATTTACAACAATATGGTGCAGCTCTGCATTTCCCCCTGCGCTGGCGCTAACTTTAGCCGTCCAGCGCCAATGCAGGATCCATAGTGCAAGGGTGTCTGCGTTCAGGGGAAGATTGTTTATATGCAGGAAGGTCTCCCTTACTTCACATGAATAATCTTTAAATGAAGGTCTGTAACTTTTATGTGTGCTGCTTAATGCAGTACACATGGAAATTGCAAAATGTCATTTACTTTTTGGGATTTTTTATGTGCAGGAACGAACACCTTTCTGCACATAAAAAATGAATGCCAATTTGCTGTTCCTATGTGAGCCACACAACACAGCACACATCAAAACAGCAAAAACAAGGAGAAATGAAGCATTTCTCCTTGTTTCGCCTGTTTAAAACTAGGTTTCCCCTGGTCTTAATGTTGGTGTTGCCTCCATTTTACGCCACCCTTGTAAATAGGGGGCAGCATCAAAATCAATGGGTGTTGCAGTGGAATGCCCACCGCAACACCACTTGCCCTCCCCTTTCACGCTAAGTACAGGGTGAAAGGGTGCGTTATTTACAAGGCAGCGTTAAGCCACATTAAGTGGTTTAACGCTGCCTTGTAAATAAGGTGAAGTCCCTATCTCCATCACAGCCTCACTCAAAGTGGCGTTGTGGTGGCAAGAGGGGCTTGTAAATATGCCCCATAGATCACTAAGTTACTTACTGCACTTGGCGCCCAATGTAGGTGATCCCATTTTATCGATTCCTAAATACTGAATTTTACCGATTCGGTATTTAGGAATCGGTAAATATGATGTAGGTAAAAAATCTGTAACATTTACAGATTCGGTAATATTCCTTATTACCGATTCGGTAATACCGATTCAGTAATAAGAAATACGTTCCCATTCATTCCTATGGGCCTGAGGCCCATAGGAATGAATGGGAAGCCATTCACTATTACCGATTCTGTATTTACCGAATCGATAATAGCGGGAGCATATTCACGGGTGGTAGGGTGTCACATTAACACACTGTTGCACCCCTGAATCGTGCATGTTGCACATGTGGCGTACATACATGCCCTAAGGGCATGTATGTCTGCAACATGGCACCTTCAAAAAAGCAAATCATTGCTTTTTTAAAGGTATTCGGTGTTTACCACCAACTTGTAGTTGGTGGTGAATAACGAATCCTTAAAGCATAAATGCACTCACTCAAGTGCTACCTACATAAGTTTTAAGGAATCGGTAATTTACGATTCCTTAAAATAAGGAATCGGTATTTTACCGAATCCTTAAAATAAGGAATCGGTAATTTACCGAATCCTTATTTCCAGCCTCCCACATTAGGAAGGGCTAAAAACCGGTCGGTAAAGGGAAATTCACCGATTTTCGGCCGTTACAGACCGGTATTTAGCTATCTACATCTGGTCCTTGGTTTTCCATGCGGAGATTTTTAGCTTAAAGTTTATGGTCCAAAGCCGTTTTAGTTTGGGAGGAGAACTAGTGGGGAGATCTGCTTGGATAGAATTTGTGCCCATCATCCCTTATATTATAGACAATGTGAGCTGTCAAGAAGAAGTCATAGCATGTAGCTAGTTAAGACCTGTAGTGGTTGACTAAATTATAGAATTCCATTGGCTAGTTGTATGCGCAGATCTCTTCAGTTATTCCATGAATGTACAGTCGGTGATAAGTGGTCTATTGCTCTGGACTGGTACTCTACTGGGTGATTGACACGATCAGTAGGGGTTCTGTTTTATGTGAATGTAAGTGGGTCAAGCAGTATAAGAGAGTTATTATGCAGTCTGTTTGCACTAAAATCACCTTCCTGACCATAGTATTAGTGAGAGTCAGTAGGGTTAAAGATGAATTGATGTCACTTCAGCACTATATAGGGGACCTTGGGGGAGGCAGTTATATGCAGGCATGGGCGTCTGCAGAATTTTTTTTAGGGGGTGTAAAATTTTAACGTTATCTATCCTCCGACATGATGTGTGCCAGTTAGTGCACAAGAAACACTGGGGTGCAGGAGGAGCCATGGGGCGCAGGAAGCAGGCCACATATGTACCCTTACACCATAGGTTTGTTGTGCCACAGCCATACCATAGCTTTCTTTTATGACCTTTGGTAGATATCATACCTTCTAGCAGTTAGCAAAGAAAAAAGCAGAGCTGAAGGCAGGAGCAGCTCCTGGCCAAAGGAGAAAAAGAGCAGGCATGCAAACGGTTGAGAAACCCGATGCAAGAGCTTAACAGAAGGATCAAGCTGCCACTGTCTCAGTAGCAATTTCTAATCTGTTTTTATGTCACCACCATTGAATGCACCACATTATTCATGCACACATGATTAAGGCACTATAACTGAATTCTAAAAAAATAAAATTGAATCTGCATTTGGTGTTAATGTGCATAAGCAAATGACAATTAAAATATATGACAAATGCATTTATTGGAAAAATAATAACTTAAATATATTACAATAAATAAAATTAAATGTATTAACTTAAATAAAATAACAACTGTTCTATTCCACATTGGAAAATAAAACATATAAATGTAAATTGAATAACTGTTGCAGGTTAGGAACTACAAACATCTGCACTCTTGCTCAAATTTAACAATCACATTTTTCAATGAGTAGTTTTATACAGTTTTTTTTCACTGGTTAGTGATCTCTAAAAAAGTATCTGTAAACGGGTGTAGTCTTGTGCAAATTTATCAATTACTTTTTCAATCAGCTGTTGTTTGTTTTCATCAATTTTTGCTCAGTGTATGCTCATCATGCACCAACCCGATAAGCGATCATCTGCTATTGTCAACCTCAACCAGGTTTTTACCCTTCTCATTGTGCTGAAAGACCTTTCCACTGTACAGGTGGTCACTGGTAATGTGAGAGCAATGAGAATAGCTTGCTGGACTGATGGAAATACGAAAATATGGAAGTCCATTGTCAAATTGTTCATCCTTCATTTGCCAGATATCAGACGGCTTTGGCTTCCAGGTTTTCAATGTCGTAAATTTCTCTCAAGTGTACAATATTGCATTTGTATTGCTCAAGTGTCATTTATGCCATGTGTTTTGGGTAAAGTGAGAACAGACTCAAATTTTTCTTGCTTTCATTGCCAAACTGGCTTTCTAATGATGCAATGATGGAATCCAGACTATGGCACATAGATAGACTGGTGATAGTATTCTTCAAATCAAGAGGAGAGTAGACCACTTGTCCTGTGTCACCAGGGTCACCAATTGCGTGGCTTTTCTTTGTTATAAAAGAACCCTCATATACAGACACAGGCGATGGGCGGTATATGTTGGTTCTCCGCCTACCTGTACCGTAACAGCATTATCATTGGGTCTTTTCTTTGTAGGTTATGCTGTCCTCCACATGGAGAAGAACACGCTGGTTTTACAATAGTGGTCAGAGATAAAAAGGGGGGTTGTGCAAGTGTTCAAGAAATGGTGAGTTAAAATTCCTAAATCCAGTCTCTTGTACTTTATTCTTGAGGCATGTGGAGTGGAAATTAAAAGAACAGGGTCGGGCGTTGGTAGACCTAGTTACTGGTCTAACGCACTGGTGATTGTGATCGTTGAGGTCAACATGTTTCAGCCTTTTGGAACCTCTAGACGCTTTCATCAGGACCGTTGAGATTAAGAGTCAGTCGTGGGTCTTAAGTGTGAAGTAGGTGATGTTTGTTTACTCACCACCTTATGCAGTGTGGGTCAGATCTTTTGGTCTGTACCTAAAGAAGAAAAGAAAAGAAAGAGGCAAAATGCATAATATACACAAATTGCATTACTGCAAATAGTAATTCTACTTGGATGGCTGTTACATTTTCTAGTTACCCTATATGGTCCGAATTGGAGTAGGGTATGTGTAAGCATTGGTGATACTACTGTTGTGTAATGCAGGGCTGGAGAGGTCTGTAGCAGGGCAATGGTTGAGCGCTTAGGCCTAAATAGCTATTCTAATTTAAGGTGCATTGGAACTGTTGTTCTCCATCTAACTGCCAGTACGGAAGGTCTGCAAGTGATATTTCAAGAAGTAGATGCTTAACAATTGCAGGGGTGAGGTTCAGGGGCCGTCGTCTAAAATCGCGTTGGTATGCGAATAGCGTTTCATGAGGCAGGAAGCGCTTGTCAGCTATTCTCATTTAAGGTGCATTGGAACTGTTGTTCGCCGTCTTACTGTCAGTAAGATGGGTCTGCAAGTGATATTTCAGGAATAGATGCTTAACAATCGCGGGGGTGAGGCTCAGTGGCCGTTGTCTAAAAGCGCATTGGTATGCGAATGGCGTTTCATGATGTATATGCGGGAAGCGCTTATTAGACTGGGTGTTGAACGAGGCATGGAGTACGTGAAATGTCCAATGTTCGAGCATGTGTCTCGGCATGTATTTTGAAGTAATGCTGGTCTTATCATTACGCTGTGAGGGGACTCGTATTTGTTTGTTAGTTCATCTGAGTATGGTTCTCACTGTGGATCAAGGAGTGCAATTCTCGTCCAAGGGGTGTTTATTCCTTAACTGTCGTTAGTTGTGGGAGGTGGTGTGGGTGTTATTGTTAGGAAAGTACATCATAACTCATCGTGTTTCTTGTCAGCGTGAATCAAAGCCCTGGTTTACGATGCGGAAGCTTACAATATGGGCGGATTTTACGGTCATTAAATATGGTCATTACCTTTAACATTCGTTGTGTCTGTTAGCATCGAGAAAGACAGAGAGTCAGCAGGGCCTTTTTCTGATTAGAGGGACAGTAAAGGAAAAGGTGTGGGTTAGTTCTTATACTCACGGTTATCCGTTCTTAACTGGATTGACTCTCTACTCTGCTTACCGCCGTCCTTTCAGAGGGCTCACACAATTGAAATAGACAATAGACTAAATATTGGTTATGATTGGCAGAGTTGGTTGGTATTAGAATAGAGGAAAGACTAAACAGTGTTTAGTTGCGATGTTGCAATATTCTAAATTGAGAGCAGTGATGTTCTAAATTAAAAATTAATGAAGTGGTAATGTTCCTGACATAAATGTGGGTTTGGACTACAGTTGGTGTATTGTCCTCCCAAAATTATAGGTCAGTTCAGTACTGCTGCGGCTGCCAATTAGAGTTGATTGCATCTTGGTCATAACGTTGGTTTAGCACTATATGCCTTTTAGGTATTTAATGGTATTGGGTGCATGTTGTTGTGATACACCATATCTTTTGAAGCTTTCAAGTTGGAGATTACGGATGTATAGTCACATTTATCTGAGTGTGTACGCTTGAGGGATCTTGGTGGGTAAAGTGTCGTTCTGTTAGCAATTCTATGGATTTTTGCAGCATAGTTGGTGCGCTGTGTTCCATGTGAACTATGCTAATATATGCCACTGAATATTGTCATTCAGCCCTTCTTTGTTGGTTTTTAAGCGATGTACACACCGTTGTTCTTTTTCGTAAAGAATACGTTCCGCATTGTTAAGCATCTACTTCCTGAAATATCACTTGCAGACTCATCTTACTGACAGTAAGACGGCGAACAACAGTTCCAATGCACCTTAACCCCTTCGACGCTAATGACGGAGCGGTTCCGTCATCAGCGTCGGTTGGGCTGTGCTGATGACGGAACCGCTCCGTCATCAGCACAGCCCTCGGGGGGAGCGCTGGCCCTCCCCCCCTGGGGTATCGATGTTGGTGCTTTTACCTGGGGTGGCAGCGGAAGACTTTCCGCTGCCACCCCCTGGCCCCCCCACGCTTCCTGGTAACATCAGCACGCGCCGACGTCATCAGGAAGCGCTGGTTGCTCTGGAAGCCATTTGTTTCCAGCGCGTCCAGCGGGAAGGGTGAGTTTTTGGTGCTCCGGTGGGGAGGAGGGGCATTTCTTGGTGCCTTGAGGCATTGGGGGGAGGAAACAGTGTTTCCTCTCCCCTGATGATCCAATGCACGGCATTCCTGGTGCACGATCGCGCACAGCATCGCAATTGTGCACCAGGAATGCCCCACTAGACACCAGGGATTGCTTGTGTTTGTTTGTTTGTGTGCAGGAAGCGACTCCTTGGGCAAGGGTCGCTTCCTTAGGGGGCCAAAATATTTTACAGACTTTTCTGCCCCCCCCCCCCCCCCTGGGGCAGATCGGACGTTTTTTGGGCTGATCTGCACCCGGGGGGGCAGAAAAGTTCACTAGACACCAGGGATTTCATTTATTTTATAAAGGAAGTGACCCCTTGGGTAAGGGTCACTTCCTAGTGGGCCACAATTTTTTTTTTACTTTTCTGCCCCCCTGGGGGCAGATTGGCCGTTTTTTGGGCCGAATCTGGACCCAGGGGGGGGGCAGAAAAGCCCACTAGACACCAGGATAGTTATTATTTATGAAGGAAGCGACCCCTTGGGTAAGGGTCGCTTCCTAGGGGCCTAACATTTTGTTTAGACTTTTCTGCCCCCCCGGGGGCAGTTCGGCCATTTTTTGGGCCTAATTTGGACCCAGGTGGGGTAGAAAAGCCCACTAGACACCAGGGACTGTTCTTTTTTTGCAAAGGAAGCGACCCCTTGGGCAAGGGTCGCTTCCAGGGGGCTAAATCATTTTTTTTAACCTTTCTGCCCCCACTGGGGGCAGATCGGCCGCTTTTTGGGCCGAATCTGGACCCGGGGAGGGTAGATTCGCCCACTAGACACCAGGGATTTGTTTTTTTTTTATAAAGGAAGCGACCCCTTGGGCAAGGGTCACTTCCAGGGGGCAATATAAATATTTTAGACAGTTCTGCTCCCCCTGGGGGCAGATCAGCTGTTTTTGTTACCGTTTTTGGATCCAGGGGGGGGTAGAAAAGCCCACTTGACTCCAGGGATTGTTTTTTTTTATAGGAAGCGACCCCTTGGCCAAGGGTCGCTTCCTTGCGCCCATTTGTTTTCAAAAGTATGTTCTGCCGTGTCTTTATTTGGCCTCTCTGCCCTCCGTAGGGTTGCTTCCAGGGGGCCCACTTTTATTCAGGTAGTGAGTTTTCTCTGCACATGGCTTCATCTGATGATGAAGATACTCTGAGTGCTGATGAAGCTACTTTTGGTGTGGATGAAGTGCCTGTGGTTGCAGAGGACATTGCTGTGCCAATAGTGCGGCAAGAGGCATCTGGGCTGCAGCCTGGGGCTGCTAGACGTCCAGTTGGTGTAGTGAGAGAAGAGGCAGCTGGTCGGCAGCCTGCGGCTACAAGACTTGACAATGAAAGCTCTGACCTCTGGGTTGCACCAGGCATGGTGCAGCCGGCATTGCCTGAATTTACTGGTGTTCCAGGGTGTAGGGTGAACACTGAAAACTTTTTACCAATTGATTTTTTCAAGTTGTTTATGGATGATGTGTTTTTGTCTGAGATTGTAGAGCAGACTAATTTGTATGCAGAATTTTTTTTGAGGGTGAACAGTGCCAGCCTTAAGCCCCACACTAGAGCTACCCGGTGGACTCCCACAAATTTGGAGGAGATGAAAAAGTTTTTGGGTTTAACTTTTTTGATGGGCTTGCTTAGGAAACCATCAATGGCTTAATATTGGTCTACTAGTCCCTTCATGGCAACAGCTATATTTCCAGCAGTCATGAGTCGTGATAGGTATTTGCTTCTGCTTCGGATGATGCATTTTGTTTTCAATAGTTTTGCTTTGGCACAAGATCACCCTTATTGTGACCGTCTTTTTCAAGATTCGGCCTGTCATTGATCATTTCGTTGATCGATTTCCTGAGATCTTTTATCCTGGAAAAGAAATCGCAGTGGATGGGTCCTTGCTGTTGTTCAAGGGCCGCTTGGTATTTCGGCAATACATTCCTAGTAAGAGGGCACGCTATGGAATTAAGCTTTATATGCTGTATGACAGTCGGACTGGATATGTCTCTAATTTCAGGGTGTAAACCGGTAAGGAATCCAGGATTAACCCCCCTGGTTGTCCGTCGACTTTTGGAGTGACTGAGAAAATTGTGTGGGAACTTGGTCGTGGACTTTTTAACAAAGGCCATCATTTATATATAGATAACTTTTACACTGGTGTGCGGTTGTTCAGGGAAGTGGACACTGTTGCTTGTGGTACAATCCGCTCAAACCGTAAAGGTTTCCCAAAAGAACTTGTTTGTCAAAAGCCTGCTGGGGGACAGTGCAGCGCATTGCGTTGTGAGGAGCTTCTAGCTGTGAAGTTTTCAGACAGGAGAGATGTCTACATGTTGACTTCCATACATGAGCACTGAACCGGTGACTCTTTGGGGTCAGGTTGCAGAAGCGCGCAAACCTGTGTGCATAATGGACTATAATAAGTACATGGGCGGTGTTGACAGAGTAGATCAGAGGTTGGAACCGTATGCTGTTCTTCGTAAGGCTTACATTTGGTACAAGAAGCTGGCTATCCATCTTTTCTACTTGGCAACCTTTAATGCTTTTGTTGTGTTCCAGCAATCTTGTCCTCAGTCAAAGATGACTTTTGTAAAGTTTCAGGAGTCTGTAATAGGCAGCCTTGTTTTAGTGGAACAGGCAAGTGTTCCTAGAGTCGGAGTGGTGGAGGATGTTGCCAGATTGAAAGATCGCCACTTTCCTGATCAAATTCCTCCTACAACCTCGAAAGACTTTCCCAGTCGGAGATGTAGAGTCTGTTGGCGAAGAGGTTTGCGGAAGGAGGTTCGTATGTACTGCCCCAACTGCCCTTCAAACCCTGGCCTGTGTGTACCTGCTTGTTTTAGATTGTACCACATGCAAAATAATTTTTGGGAGCATCCATGAGTGTTAAAGTGAATTGGTTGTACTTTAATCTTTAAAACTTATTGTTCATTTTCAAAGTTGGCATTTGTGTAGTGTTGTTAGATTTAGTTGTTTTGTTAGTAGATTTGTATTAATTTGCAATTTGTTTATTTTTTAATTTATTTTTTTTAAACTAAAGTTTGATGTTGGTTTGCGTGTAGTGTCCATTGTCTGATGGTGTGCATGGTTTGGCGCTTGGCTGGCGGTGTCTGTGGACTGGTGCTTGTCTGGCGGTGTCTGTGGACTTGTGCTTGGCTGGCGGTGTCTGTGGACTGGTGCTTGTCTGGCGGTGTCTGTGGACTTGTGCTTGGCTGGCGGTGTGCGTGGTCTGTTGTTTGTTTGGCGGTGTGCGTGGTCTTGCGCTTGCCTGGTGGTGTGTTGGATTGGTGCTTGGCTGGTGGTGTGCCTGGGCTGGAGCTTGGCTGGTGGTGTGTGTGGAGTGGCGCTTGCCTGGTGGTGTGTGTGGACTGGTGTTTGGCTGGTGGTGTGTGTTGTCTGATGTTTGGTTGGCGGTGATTATGGTCTTGCGCTTGCCTGTTGGTGTGTGTGGAGTGGTGCTGTCCTGGCGGTGTGTGTGGACTGGTGCTTGCCTGGCGGTGTGCGTGGTCTGGTGCTTGACTGGCGGTGTCTGTGGACTGGTGCTTTCCTGGCGGTGTGTGTGTGGACTGGTACTTGGCTGGCGGTGTGCGTCGTCTGGTGCTTGACTGGCGGGGTGTGTGGTCTTGTACTTGGCTGGTGGTGTGCTTGGACTGGTGCTTTGGTGGCGGTGTGTGGGAAGTGGCTTAATGCTGGTTACTACACACAGTGCTAGTTGAGCGCCACTCCATGTAATCAATGAGTTTGTCTTGTTGCTGTGTCAGGAATGTGGGCATGTGAAAGTGATGGGCCCTTGATTGGCGTTGTCTGCTGGTGGAAGTGTAGTAATGTGATGGGTCCGCAGCTGGCGGTGTGAATGTTTTGTATGTGTCACATGTATGAAAGGTGTATGAATGGGCTGTAAAGCGGTTGGTGCCTTGTCGTGGCTTTACAGCTCACGAGCTGTGAGTCAATGGTTCAGTTTCTTGTCCTTTCCATTATTAACAGTGTATTTCATTTTTTGTGAAATCACTTGCTAATACTATGGTATATATTGAACCATCACTCACCCTCGTGCCAAATCCAACCAGTATGTGTGTGTGTTTGAAAACTTGATGTCAGTGTAGTTTTAATTTTTGTTTTTTGTTTTTTTGATGCAGGACGCACCTTGTAATTTTTTTTGTAAATGTTGTGATGTGTTGCTTTTGTGCCTGGTGGTGTGAATGGTCTTCTGTGTGTCAGGTATGAAAGGTGTGTGAATGGCCTGTAAAGCGGTCGGTGCCTTGAAGTGGCTTTACAGCTCACGAGCTGCGAGTCATTGGTTCAGTTTTTTTGTCCATGTAATTGACAGTGCATTTCATTTTTGTGAAATCTCTTGTCAATAAAATTATATATACTGAATCATCACTCGCCCTCGTGCCAAATCCAACCAGTATGTGTGTGTGTTTGAGGAATAGATGGCTATGTAGGGATTTTATTTTTCTTAGTCTCTGTGCCAAGGTGTACTGTCCGCTTACGAATAACCAGCCAATTGTAGATGTTCTTGAAAACCCATGGGACTACATGGTGATGTCTCCCTGGTGAAATCTAACAATTAATTGTATTCACAATATCCTGCAAAACTCACAATGTCCGTCATATTTTCCTTGCAATATTGTGCCCACATTGTCACGCTGCACAAGCAAACAACTAATTTTGTCAAAACTAATTGGTTTAGCTAGGGGGGACACATGGGTTTTTCACTCCTTCCTCGGTTGCCATCTAGGGAAACCTAGCATACCCACACATTTTTGCAAAGTAGACATCGGGGGCTTTCAAGGGGGTATGGCTTGCATGGATCCTCCAACATTCCTTTTCTCGGAATCTCTAGCAAACTTTAAATGTAGCTGAAATCATTTATTGTTTTCAAACATTTCTGTGTTTAAAACTGTGGCATCACTGGGCTCACACAAATTTTCACCTACCCCGCGTTTCCAAAGGTCTCCTGTAAAAAATGGTACCTCACTTGCCCGGGTCTGCCTAGTGCCTGCGACAGGAAACAGCACAAAACGCAACGTGGACGCATCGGAATTTTAGCAGTGAAAACTGGCCCTTTTGTGGCAAAGTGTCTACCTTTCGTTTTTGAACCCTAGCTCTGCCGGCACCTAGAGAAACCTAGCAAACCTATACATTTTTTAAACCTAGACTCCCAGGGGAATTCAGGATGGGGTGACTCAACTGCCTCCCACCAGACCAGAATCCCTTGCAAATCTAAAAAATTGACCAAAAAACGCATTTTCCTCACATTTCTGTGGTGGAAAGTTCTGGAATCTGCGTGGATCAACAAATTTCCACCCAACCCGCGTACCCCCAGGTCTCCCGAGGAAAATGGTACCTCACTTGCATGGGTAGGCATAGTGGCACCAACAGGAAAAGGCCCAAATCGTACGGTGGAGAATTTAAATTAACCTATAGCTAAACTAGCTTCTTTTTTGGGGGGGCACCTGAGTTTTTTGGCCGGGGCTCGGCGGCAAAGTTGTGAAACTACCTAACCCAAACAGTTCTGAAAACTAGACACCCGGGTGAGTCCAGGGAGGTATGGCATGCATGGGTCCCCCAATGTTTTCCTACCCAGAATTCCTGGCAAACCTTAAATTTTGGTAAAAAAATCACTTTTCCAAACTTTTTTGCGTGGGATCTCCATGCCGGCACAAATGTCCTACCAGCCAGCGTTCCCCTTGTTCTCCCGAGTAAAATGATACCTCACTTGTCTGGGTGGGCCAAAGCACAACAGGCCAAAAATGTATTTTTAAGAAATTGTAGCATTCAGGATTGACAAATTAAGCACAGCAAGCCTATGTCAATACCACCAGCTTTTGCAAGGGTGTTACCTGGGTTTCTGGCCCCGTGCTAGACGGCCATCTATTTAAACCTACCAAACCCACACATTTCTGAAAAGCAGACACCCGGGGGCTTCCAAGGAGGTATGGCTTGCGTGGATCCTCCAACGTTCCTTTACCCAGAATCCCTTGCAAACCTCAATAATTTTAGCTGAAAAATCTGTTTTTTCACACTTTTTTGTGTGGGAAAGCGTGGCATCACTGGGCTCACACACATTTCCTCCCACCCAGCGTTCCCCCAGGTCTCCGGATAAAAATGGTACCTCAATTGCGTGGGTAGGCATAGTGGCTGCAACAGGAAAAGGCCCAATTCCTACGGTGGAAACTTGAAAATTAACTTTAGCAAAACTACCTTATTTTTTGGGGGGTCACCTGAGCTTTTGGACCAGGGCTCGGCGGGCATCTTTGGAAATGACCAAACCCAAACAGTTCTGAAAACTAGACACCCGGGGGAGTCCAGGGAGGTATGGCATGCGTGGGTCCCCCAATGTTTTCCTACCCAGAAGTCCATGCAAACCTTAAATTTAGGTTAAAAAAAACACTTTTCCATACATTTTTGCGTGGGATCTCCGTCCCAGCACAAATGTCCTACCACCCAGCGTTCCCCTTGATCTCCCGAGTAAAATGATACCTCACTTGTGTGGGTGGGTCAAAGGCCTGTGACTAGGATGACCCCAAAACAGTAGAGTTCTCTGTGCTTAATTTGTCAATCCTCAATGCTACAATTTCAAAAAAATACATTTTTGGCCTGTTCTGCTTTGGCCCACCCACACAAGTGAAGTATCATTTTACTCGGGAGTACAAGGGCAACACTGGGTGGTAGGACATTTTTGCCGGCACGGAGGTCCCACGCAAAAAAGTTTGGAAAAGTGATTTTTTTACCAGATTTTAAGGTTTGCAAGGAATTCTGGGTAGGAAGACATTGGGGGACTCACGCATGCCATACCTCCCTGGACTCCCCCGGGTGTCTAGGTTATTTTAAATTCTCCACCGTACAATTTGGGCCTTTTCCTGTTGCAGCCACTATGCCTACCCAGACAAGTGAGGTGCCATTTTTTTCAGGAGACCTCGGGGAACGCGGGGTGGGTGGAAATTTGTTGATCCACGCAGATTCCAGAACTTTCCACCACAGAAATGTGAGGAAAATGCATTTTTTTGTCCATTTTTTAGGTTTTCAAAGGATTCTGGGTAACAGACCCTGGTGGGAGGCAGTTGAGTTACCCCATCCTGAATTCCCCTGGGTGTTTAGTTTTCAAAAATGTATAGGTTTGCTAGGTTTCCCTAGGGGCCGGCCGAGCTACGGTTCAAAAACGAAAAGTAGACACTTTGCCAAAAAAGGGCCCGTTTTCACTCCGAAATTGCGGTGCAAACACGTTCTGTTTTGCGCTGTTTCCTGTCGCAGGCACTAGGCAAACCCAGGCAAGTGAGGTACCATTTTTTTTCGGGAGACCTGGGGGAACACGGGGTGGGTGGAAATTTGTTGATCCACACAGATTCCAGAACTTTCCATCACAGAAATGTGAGGAAAATGCGTTTTTTTTGTCCATTTTTTAGGTTTGCAAGGGATTCTGGGTAACAGAACCTGGTGGGAGGTAGTTGAGTCACCCCATCCCGAATTTCCCTGGGTGTCTAGTTTTCAAAAATGTATAGGTTTGCTAGGTTTCCTTAGGGGCCGGCCGAGCTGCGGTTCAAAAACGAAAGGTAGACACTTTGCCAAAAAAGGGCCCGTTTTCACTCCGAAATTGCAGTGCCAACACGTTGCGTTTTGCGCTGTTTCCTGTCGCAGGCACTAGGCAGACCCAGGCAAGTGAGGTACCATTTTTTATGGGAGACCTGGGGGAACATGGGGTGGGTGGAAATTTGTTGATCCACGCAGATTCAAGAACTTTCCACCACAGAAATGTTAAGAAAATGCGTTTTTTTGGTCAATTTTCTAGCTTTGCAAGTGATTCTGGGTAACAGAACGTGGTGGGAGGCAGTTGAGTCACCCCATCCTAAACTCCCCTGGGTGTCTAGTTTTCAAAAATGTATAGGTTTGTTAGGTTTCCCTAGGTGCCGGCAGAGCTAGGGTTCAAAAACTACAGGTAGGCACTTAGCCAAAAAAGGACCAGTATTGACTGCGAAATTGAGGTGCGACCACGTTGCATTTTGCGCCGTTTCCTGTCAAAGGCACTAGGCAGACCCAGGCAAGTGAGGTACCATTTTCTTCAGGAGACCTGGGGGAATGCGGGGTGGGTGGAAATCTGTAGATCCACACAGATTCCAGAACTTTCCACCACAGAAATGTGAGGGAAATGTGGATTTTTGTCAATGTTTTAGCTTTACAAGGGATTCTGGGTAACAGAACCTGGTGGGAGGCAGTCGAGTCACCCCATCCTGAATTCCCCTGGGTGTCTACTTTTCAAAAATGTATAGGTTTGCTGGGTTTCCCTAGGTGCCGGCAGAGCTTGGGTGCAAAAACAACAGCTAGGCACTTTGCCAAAAAAGGGTTAATTTTTAACTGTAAAATTGAGGTGTGACCACGTTGCATTTTGGGGTGTTTCCTGTCGCAGGCACAAGGCCGACCCACACAAGTGAGGTACCGTTTTTATTGGGAGACTTAGGGTAATTCAGATTTGTAAATCAATTGTTATTACCTATTGAGTTTTCATGCATTTCTCCCTTCCCAATGAAAGACATTGTGTAAAAAAAATCTTTTTGAAAAATGACCAATAATTCAAATGCTATTATGAGTATTCCCAATTTTGAAAATGTACAAACATATACTGTTTCTAAACTCTATAATTTGTACCCAATTCAGAAATTCATAGGTGTCTTTCATACCAATTTTTCCATGTGTACATTTTCCAAGGATAAGTGCTCTATACCCAATAAATAATAAAATACCATTGAAAGTTGCTGCTTAGTTTTTGGCTTTGGGTTCGTCGGGCTCTTGGTGAAACTAGAAGTCCTATATATCTCCACAACCAGGAAGGTCATACAAATGTAACGGTATATTGCTTTCAAAGAGCTGTTAAAATTACAAGAAGTTATAGGTGAAAACGTTGAGACAAAAGGCTGTTTTTTTTAACTAATTTTCAATTATTCCAATATTTAAATGTTAGTTTCTATAAAGAAACCTTCATGGATTTAGACAAATGACCCCTTTCTGAATTCGGAATTTTGCCTACTATTCGAAAATGTATAGCTCTCCAGGATCCATTATTGCTCTCAAACTCATTTCTACCATTAACTGGAAGGAGGTTGAAAGCTCTAAAAATAGCAAAAATAGGCTATGTCCCAGAAAAATGCCAAAACTGTGTGAAAAATGTTGGTTCTCTGACAAAATACTGTCATTCCCCAAAAGCTGAGTAAATGGAGATTTCAGCCCCACAAACCCTTTTTTTGATAACATTTGCAGAGAAAAACCCAGAGGCTTTCATTTGCAGCCCGTTTTTCCAATTTTTCTGGAAAAAACTAAAATTTCACTGTATTTTGCTTAATTTCTGGGACCCCTCGAAGAGAATCCACAAACACTGGGCACCTTTAGAATCCACATGATGTTGGAAGAAAAGGACACAAATTTGGCGTGTATACCTTATGTGGTCAAAAAGTTACAGGGGCCTAAGCGCGCACTACCCCAAATCGCCAAAAAAAGGCTTAGCACAGGAGGGGAAAAGGCCTAGCAGCGAAGGGGTTAAATGAGAATAGCTGACAAGCGCTTCCTGCATCATGAAACTCTATTCGCATACCAACGCGCTTTTAGATGACGGCCCTGAGCCTCACCCCTACAATTGTTAAGCATCTACTTCTTGAAATATCACTTACAGACCTTCCGTACTGGCAGTAAGATGGAGAACAGCAGTTCCAATGCACCTTAAATTAGAATAGCTATTTAGGCCTAAGCTCTCAACCATTGCCCTGCTACAGACCTCTCCAGCCCTACATTACACAACAATAGTATCACCAATGCTTACACATACCCTACTCCAATTCAGACCATACAGGGTAACTAGAAAATGTAACAGCCATCCAAATAGAATTACTATTTCAATAACGCAATTTGTGTATATTATGCATTTTGCCTCTTTCTTTTCTTTTCTTCTTTAGGTACAGACCAAAAGATCTGGCCCACACTGCATAAGGTGGTGAGTAAACAAACATCACCTACTTCACACTTAAGAACCACAACTGGCTCTTAATCTCAACGATTCTGACGAAAGCCTCTAGAGGTTCCAAGAGGCTGAAACATGTTGACCTCAATGATCACAATCACCAGTGCATTAGACCAGTAACTAGGTCCACAAATACACGACCCTGTTCTTTTAATTTCCAAATCCACATGCCTCAAGAATAAAGTACAAGAGACTGGATTTAGGAATTTTAACTCACCAATTCTTGAACACTTGCACAACCGCCCTTTTTATCTCTGACCACTACTGTAAAACCAACGGGTCTTCCTCCATGTGGAGGACAGCATAACCTACAAAGAAAAGTCCCAATGACAATGCTGTTACGGTACACGTAGGCGGAGAACCAACATATACCGCCTATCGCCTGTGTCCGTATATGAAGGTTCTTTTATAACAAAGACGAGCCACGCAATTGGTGACCCTGGTGACACAGGATAAGTGGTCCACTCCCCTCTTGATTTGTATACTAGCCATTGGAAGCCAAGTGGATCACAAGCTTCTCTTTCCCTCCCCCTGATTATTGTGATAGTATTCTTCCACAGAAGAGGAACCAACATTAGAACAAAATACCTGCCGACCACACTGTCTGGGAACACCAAGTTCGATCTTCAATTTGTCTGCCATTGTTTGTACATTTGAAAGCATTTCCTTAAAGTGTTCTTCTGATTTCTGTCTGTGATCACAGAACACAGTCAAAAGGTCTTGCACATGATTACACATCTTGAGGATATCTTGCTGAACGGGTTGGATAGCCTGGCTTGCAGATTCAAACCCTAATGAGTAATTTGAAACTATGGACAAGCAAAGGAGAAAGCTCACTGTGCTTGAGGAACATTTCACTTGATATGCATCCTGATGTTTTTTCAATGATGCTGGAGTAACCAGTAAGCTAAATTGGTTAAAAATCTCTTCAAAGTTTGAGCTAAATATTCCAATGCTCTTGTATGTTTCTGTCATCTTGTTTGACTCAACAATGGCACATTGGGAATAAGAGATATTTATTTTTGGACTCTCACGATAAACGCGATGATGGCTTACACTGTGCCAGTAGAATTCCATATATCAGGAACAGTATTCAGGTAATTAACAACCAAATTAAGTTTATGCTTAGCACAGTAAGCAAAAGCAGCTTTAGGATATGTTCTCTTCATTATGGCTTGAACGCAACCCTCCTTTCCTGCCATTGTAGAGCATCCATCATATCCTTGGCCATGTAGTTTTTCTAAGTTTAATACAAATTTAGAACATGTATTTATAATCATATTTGCAATTAAGATAGCATCTATTTCTTTTAAGGTTGCAAATCTACAGAATTCTTGTCTGATGACAGCTATGGTGCTACTTGTGTCTCCAAAACGTACTCCAAGAGTCATCTGTTCTTTTCCGGATATGTCAGCACTTTCATCAGCAATGACTGAAAATCCATATGACACATTGACTAAGGATACTAGATCTTCTCTTAATGTTTCTTCACATAATGTCATCAATTAATTTTCAACTTGAAATGATGTCTAACAAGTTTTAACTGGTGCATTTTCCAGATAGCCCCTTAGGATCACATCTCCTGCTTCACTACGAAATTGGTACAGACTTTGCACGTTTCTGGCAGTACTGTTTATCCCATGTGAAGCACAGTCATGTGTGCCACAAAAAGGATAGTGGAGAACACTGGAAATAACTTTTTCTGGTTTTCTTTAACTTGCCTTTTCACAGAGCTGTCTATTTGGCAAACGGTGCTTGTCTCCGGTTTCTCTCTGATCACCAAAAAGTGAGTTGCATCCATTTGTGTGTTTTTATGCCAAGAAGATAAATCATGGTTGCGTACACTTTCATGTAAGTCTTTGTATTCAGTGAAAGGTGTAGTTATGAATGCTCCTTGTGTCCAACTATGAACTGGCTGTGGAAAAACGGTGCAATACTTGCACATCGCACCTTTCAGTTGTGGAGAATAGCTAAGCTATGGTGAATATTGATTAATCCACACATGACGGAAACAGCGTGGTCCACCTGAATCCTTCTTGAAGTCATACTTCTCTAATGGGGTTTATGTATTTATTAGTAGATTGTATTTAAAATCATCTGTCAGTTTTTTTGATGAATTTAAATACAATCCAATATCATTTACAGGAGCATCAACATTATGGCTATATTCTGTTGGAGCTGAAACTGGACCTGCAGAACTGCTTGTGCTTGGTTCTTCTTCTTCTGCCTCCTGTTCCCCATGTCTAGATTATTTTCTTGCTTCCTTAATATCAGACTCTAAATCATCCAATTTGTTTTTTTAACTACTGATGTCCATTTCTAAAAAGAAGTGGGGATCATTAAATACTCTGCTTATCACCAGGCTGGCTGTATTGAATAAACTGTGAGCTGTAGATGGGCTGCAGGGAGTTGAAAAATCCCTTTAAATTTCTCCTGCAAGGAAAAAGCACAATGCACAGTTATATTGGTAAGATGAGAATTGTGAACATAAGATAACTCACCTACCATAGACTGTTTATTGAATAATGCCCTGTATGCAACAATAGAAACTTGAAAAGGGAACAGTGTATGTGTGTGGGTATATGTACACACACTGACACACACACACGCGTACAGACACCATATATATACATATATACTATACTATCAGATTTTACTTGCCACAGCACCAGCCTGCACACACAGCAGTTGCCACAGGACTAGATTACACCCACAGCGCCAGATTACACTCAAAACACTTGCCAGAGCACCAGCTATAAACCCACAATACTTGCATTGGCATTGGATGGCATCCACATCATTCACCAGATATAATCCCACATCACCAGGTATAACGCCACAACACCAGATAATCATATAACCCCCTCCCCCATAGTGGCACAAAATATAAACTCACTGCTTTCTCCTACTTTTCCCTCATTTTTTATTGCTTTCTGCTTCCTCTCCGCCATTTTTCGGAGTGCATTCTCCTGCTTTTGGCTTGTTTTGTTCTGCTTTTTCCTTCCTCTCCCCCAATTTCTCTGAGTGCTTTCTCCTGCCTTTGCCCCATTGTTTCCTGCTTTTTCCTACATTTCCCCCTATTTTTTGAGTGCTTCCTCCTGATTGAGCGATGTATTTTACTGCTTTCTCCATGCTCCAAGTACTTTCTCATGCTTTGGCCTTATTTCGTACTGCTTTTTCCTTCCTCAACCCAATTTTTCAGAGTGCTTTCTCCTGCTTTTGCCTTGTTGTTTACTGCTTTTTCCGTCCTCTCCCCCCTATTTTTCTGAGTGTTTTCGTCTGCTTTTGCCTCTTTTTTTTAAATGGGTTTTTTCCTCCCGTTTTTCTATAACTGCCCCACAAATGCCTGAGGCAGCAAACTATGTATACAGCTGCCAGAAAGATTGCGTGCAGCAGGTCGGTAGGAGGCCAAAAAGTGCCTATGAGCCAGAGCCAGTGAGTGAACGGGGCTGGGGTCTGTTAGTGCTACTGCTGCAGCTCTGCACATGACACAGACGCTGCTACTCTCTTGAGCTCTTCCGTCTTTCTGATGCAAACCTGCGCAGTGCACACTATGCTGGTGGCTGGGGTAGGTCGTACCATGATTGGTCCAACTCGGGAGTCGCCTCACTGTGAGGTAGCTCTCATTGGTAGCACTCAGCTACCAATGACAGTGCTGCCTGCAGAACTGCAATGGTAAACCGTGGACTCAGGTGGGACGCGATATGCTACTGCAAGTCTTATTGATAGTATAGCTACCAATGACAGTAGGCTACTACTAACGCTCAGTACCTGCCTGGGTCAAGACTGTTTTTGGTGCAATGATGCAGCCGCTGCCCATAACTAGACTAGTGCAAGTGTGGCTTAACACTACGACAGGTGGAAGCTGAAGTGTTACGCTGCCCTGTGCCACTAGTGTCTATAAATCCACAAGGCTGCTGCTCCGAGTGATCCGGGGGGAGCAAGCAACCTCCTTACCCATCCACCTCAACAGACACCCATGTATATAGGGGCCACCTATCATACTTGGGGGAAGAGTTGAGACCTATTCTGAGTTCTGCCTGTCTAAATTTACTTTCTATTTACTGTGGGGTAGATACTGATTTTCATACAGAACCCCGAGTACCAGTCACTCCAGTAGCCACCACTAATTCAACTCGGGTCCAGGGATGCGCTAAGGGCAAAAAGGGGGGTTATGATTTCTGCCAAGGCTCCATTTTGGAATATGGGGAAGGCAGCATTAGAGTTCCCTAAAGAAGTTGAGGCAAATCTAGGTACAAGCAATGGTGTAGACCATACTATCAACCTGTTATCTGGGAATGTTACAGGTTTAAAATAAATCTAAACTAAGTGACCCATAGTGGGGCAGCTATATAGATAAACACCACATAGTTTTACTTCAGGAGAGCTGGGACACCGATCCAGTGTTTAGGGCAGGGTACCTTTCCTTCTATAATAGTGCTGTACCTTCTGCTTCAGGAAAAGCCTTGGATGGTCTCCTGATCTGCCTGAAAATGACTAATAGATACAGAATCCAAAGACATATTAGGAATCATTTTAACCCCCAATAGTCCTGCAAAATATAAATACTTGGCTATTATAAATATTTATAGATGGTCAGTCCCAGGCAACAAGACCCCAAAGACTTTACTATGTTTAACTGACTTTTTGGACTCACTAGATCCCAGCCGGCCACAAATTATAGCCGGGCATTGTAAAGCAACAACCGAACTCATGGAACTTCTTTTGCCCCTCACTTGTGAAGAGGATGCAGTGTGGGGAGTTCCTGTTCTACATTCTGATGTCTGAAAGAGTCTAAGCAAATCTTTGATACAGTTTTGTCCTATGGGTGAAGGGCTGGCAATGGGCTTTCAAGGTCTGATAGAAATCTGACACTTACGTTTAATAGAGACTTTTATTCAAGTAACATCGATTATATTTTTCTTAATCTCAAGCTATGGACCTTTCTGTTGGGCATGAAAGTGATGACGAGAACAGACAGTGATCACAATGCCTTTAGCGCTCAATAATTTGTGGCGCTATGTACTTGTTCCCAAAAGGCGTTTAATGCCTATGCAACCTCCTTTTCAGTCCAAATAATCATATGATTATTAAGTGGGGGGCATAATAAGAAAGGAATCCCTGGTATGCAAGATGTACCAGATATTTGTAGAAAGCTTAGAGCCATTTGAACATATAGATAGATGCCTAATCAACTTTGTAGATGTCCACCTGGACCTAACTGCTAGTTTAAATACCTTCTTTACCAGTAATGCAAGGGTGCTTCAAACCCCCTGAAAACAAAGCTGTTGGTTGTGCAAAGAGTGCAGGACAGCAAAGAGAGGTCTAGTCGACTTAATAAAGATGGGGGCATGGGGGGATCCTGGCAAGGATGCAGTACAAGATAATCCCACTTCACATTAAGAAAGAGTGGGAGAGAGGAGCCAAGCTCGCGTCCGAGATGGCCGCGTTTTAGCTCGGCTCCGTACGCTCTCCTGTCTGAAACAACTATCCTGTGTTTTATCCTGCCCCGGGAAGTATTCTTAGATGAGCAGTGGAACGACGACATTTTTACAGGCACTTACCTTTTGATCCGTTTGTTCTTGGGTGCCGCGGATCCTGCGCTGCACCCCTGTCTGTTTCGGGGTCTCCGGAGCGAACGGGCCTGACGCTCCTTGGCGGCGCCCGGGCCGGGCGGGGCGCTGTGGCCGGCCCTTGGTGGCGGTGTGGATTCGGTCGGAGAGGCCGATATGCAATTAGACCGGTTACGGCTTTCCGGGCCTGGTCCGGCGGTCCTGCGGCCTGGTGTTGGGGCGCTGCCTTCCATGGACGGGGTTGACCGTGTATGTGGCTCGTCTCCCCTTTGTTCTCCGGTCCGGCCATTTTGAGTTCCTCCGCCCGGACTCGGAGAACGGTGCCGGCGGCGTCTGGGGAGCCGGCGAATCGCCTTCTTCTGGTGGCCCCCCTTCCTGCTCTGGTGGTGCATCTGCCGGTGGTTGGCTGTATCCTGTTTTGCCCCGCTGGTGTCCGGACGGGGGTCGGAGTTTGCCGCGGCCCCGCCGGGCCTCTAAGATGGCGGCCGGCCCCATGTCTCTCGGCCTGGCCGAGACTGGCGACGCTGGCCCGCCGCATGGCACGTTTGCTGAATACCGTAAAGGTGAGCCTACGCTTGGCGACATCCTCGCCGCCTTGCGCTCCTGGGGGGCTCCCATGACCGCACCTAGCATAGGATGGAGATCCTCTTGCTGGGCCCGCCGGGCCCCCCCCCGGTGTGGGCGGCTTCATCTCTGTTGTGTGCTGCTGGAACTTTTCTGGAGGTCGTGGGCCCGGCGGCGGCTGTCGGTGTGGGTGTACGGAAGTCCGCTGCCCTCCTTCATCCTGTTCTCCCGCCTGTTCAAGATGTCCGCCGGCCGGGTCCCGTCCAGACCGGCCTCGATGGATCTCCCTTTCCCTTTTTGCCTCGAATGGCCGAACGAAGATCCTGCGATTGCTCCGTTGGATCGGCTTTCCTCATATTGTCATCGGAACTGTGCCTGCTTTGCCTGAGGTGGTTGCTGTCCTTTCCGGTTCATCAGGGTCGCGATCGCTATGACTTTTGTGTTTTATTGATCGGACTCCCTGTTATTCATCTCCTGTTTCGCATGATCTGGTTCCTTGGGCGTTGGACGACTACGGCTTGCGTGAAACAAGGACAGGGTTGAGATGAACTTGCCTCGGTGGACTATTATTTTGTGGTATGGTCGGATGATCTGATTGTAACTGTATGACTATGTTTGATACTTCATCAGGTTCCTTGAGCTTATCCGTGTGCTTATTATCTTCCTGTGGGCTCTGAGTGTTTTCGGACGGGGGGGTGGGAGCTGATGGGGTTTTGATTATACGGCTCCTCTCCCGCTGTTACTTCCCTGTTTTCCCTTCTTCCTTTTTTATCTATGTGATTCTTCTTACTTATGTTTCTTCTATATTTCGGGTTCTGATTAGGGCGACAGGCACGCTGCTGGGGGGTAGGCCATAGCCTTCTGCAGGGGTGCAGGGTGGGCTGTGCGGGGTGGGGGGGGTCTGTCTTATTGTGTTTTCCCTCATTCCTCCTTTTTGTTCTATGGCTCTTATGTGTCCCCCCTTTTTTCGTGGCGCGGTGTCGACATGTGGCCCCCTGGGGTGTTTTTGCTGGCATGGCCCGTCTGGTACATCTGCCGTTACGGTATACTACGCATTCATTCCTCCTGTTACCACCAGTTCCATGTGCCGAACTAGTCCTGGGTGCTTTGTTAGCCGTGGGGCGCGTGCAGTGATGCTGCGCCCTCACTTTCCCCCTCTCTTTTTTTCCTATGTCTTTTCATCCCCCTTATTTCCCCTCTCCCCCCCTCTTTCTTTTCCTCCCCCGGGTTGTTGTAGCAGAGGGCTTTTTGTTTTCCACGCTTAATTTTCGCTATTGTATTATTGTGTGTTCTCGTAGTGGTGGGAGGGCGTTGAGCAGCGGCTGCGATTGCTTTTACTGTGGGACTTACGTTCTGCCTTTGCCAAAATGTGACTGTTCTTTTTGAATTTTCCTGTGCTCGACACATCTGCTGGCTCACGGCCCACCACGACCCTCTGGACTTTACGATTTGCCAATATTCTGCTGCACCCTTTCTTCTATTATAAAATTAACCTTCTCTTATCCTGTCCGTGGTGGTTACTCGGAGGCTTTTTGCCTTTGCTTTTCCTATGGGCTGTTTAGATATCCTGTTATAACTCCTGTATTGCCTGGTATGCTTCTTTATTGTGGTGGCCGGCCCGGTGGGTTGTAGGCCCGTATCTGTGAACGCTTTCTGTACAATAAAGGTTTTAAAAAGAAACAAAAAAAAAAAAAAAAAAAAAGAGTGGGAGGAAGTACAGTGGGACGATATGGCAGAGACTCCATAAAAATGGGACACTAAGGGGTTTTGGAAAATATTGGCCAAATTGACCAGGGAGTAAATGGTCCAGCCAGAGGCATTTGTCCAGCCAGAGGACTGGGAGGCACATTGTAAAGCACGTTATGAGTCAAGGAACAACTTATCTCAAACGGTGGAGAATCATGCCATTGTTAAAGGGGAGGCGATTCAGCTATCCTAGAAAGGTGCACTAATTGTACCACTGTACTAGAAAGGTGGGATATATCTACCAGCTATTAATAGGCCAATAAGTCTCATTGACAACTTCCAAACATTTTTTAGGAGACAAGTCTCACATAGATTATAGGAGTAACTAAAGGATCAGCATGTGCTCACAGTCTTACAAGCGGGCTTTCAAGAAAAATTCAGTACTCTAGATCAAGTGTGTTGAAATAAAAAGGGACCACTTACACGATGCATTTACGGATATGCGGGCTGCCTTTCATCTTGTGCCAAGGGCAAATCTTTGGAAGGTGCTGGGTAGCTATGGAATTCCCGAAGATCTCTTGCAACTATTGATCAATATTGCATATAGAAACCTACGTGCAAGTAAGATGGAGCAGTGCGGGGTAACTTATCCACAGGATCTCCATCAATCATGGGGTAAGGCAAAGTTGTGTTCTTGCCCCATCATTATTTACCCATTATATTAATGATGTGGTGGACTGGGTGAGTAATTGTAAGCATGATGTCTTGAAATCTGCTGGCAATATCACTCCGGTGCTGATGTTCACAGATGACACTTTTCTGATCTCTCTCACCCCCTACGGGCCTCTAAGTTCTACTAGATCAGTTTGCCTTTTTTGGGGTCTTGAGATTAACACAGGGAAGTAGAAATTCATGGTGGTTAAGCCCCATCTCTCCTTCAGGGGTAAGATTTTGGTAGACTGAATTCATATAGACAGAGTAAAAAATGTCAACTACCTTAGAACAAGGCTTTCTGAGAGCTTAGCCTGAACACCTCAGATTGAGGAAAGTAGAACTATTTTACAACATAGTGCAGGTGTAATAATAAGAAAACAAAAGGCAACATCATGTAGAGCAGTCTCACCTACTTTGCAAGTATAGAGGGCATCAGCATTGGCGGGGGATATTTTTGGCTCTGAATTGGCTGGTGATGAAGAAGTTATGTCATTGGTCCTAGTTGAAAATAAATGTATTAGGTCTCTGTTCAATTTACAAACGAGCATCCCTTTGATATCTATTAGTTTCAACCTAGACCTTGAGAGAGTAGATCAGGTGGTTTTACTTAGCACATTTAGAAATTGGGTGTGCGTTTGGACTACACCGCAGCTGTCACCCTATCACGAGGTCTTGAAAGAAGTTATTGAGGTGCAAGAATCACAAACAATTCCTTGGGTTTGCTCCATTCAACAATCATGTAAGTCACTTAAGTTAGATGAGGCTTGGATCGCTCCAAGTAAAATGGGGAAAATGGAAAAAATTGAGAAATCTATACTAAAAAGGGAAAGAAGCACTTAGTGTGACAATGTGCTGCAAAATCTATGGAATGATCAAAAATAGCGAGCATGTCTATGAAATTCCTATTGCACAAATGTAACCCCTGTTTGAACCGTATCTTGACTGAATAAGTCCCAGTCGCACAAAGAATTTATAGATTAGATTTGGAACTAGCAATCTACCACTAAGGACATTTATCGCAGGGTGGTCTAGGATCACCTAGTCCCCTGAGCACTGCCCATTCTGCCCCTTCACGAAGGGGACCAAGAAGCATTTATTATTTTTCTGTCTATGGTATACGCTGCCCAGGAAGAGGTGGAGCATCCCATTATGTAAATCATTGGGTATGGGACACTTCTGGGATGAGCAAAGGCTATTGAGATGTGACACAATGGAATTAAATATTTTTTGCTACCTCGAAATTTTTGTTTCGCAAGGGAGAGCGAGATACCTACATCATGGTAATATGTGATTAGTAGGGTAATTTGTCTCAAAAGTGCTGTTCTATAGCATTTTAGGACCCTAGTGTAATTTTCCCGATTCATGCCCTTATATAGGCATGAATCATCATATACTTATATAGGCATAGAAATCATAACCATATTTAGACATAGCCCATGCAGTCCAAATATGACATGGCTACTTCCACTAGTTATGAAAATCCACAACGATTTCATGGAAAACTCGGCTTCAGCAGTTAGGGACTTCCACTTGCTTGAATATTGATTTGTCCAAGAACTTATGGAGTTTTCAAAGAACTGAAACTCTTTGATGACGTTATTATGTCCACCTTTACATCAAACTCGGCACCTTCAAAGTATAAATATGTCCACACTTGCCCAAGCAGACACACAGTGACTTGGAGCAGTTCGACTATCTACTTGACCGACGCAGCTCGCTACAGCAAGTGCAGAAGGAAGCCGACCCTCCAGCAGACGCACTGAGAGAGACGCTGTCTTTTCTCTTGCCGAGAAATCCAGCTCTAGTGTTTCCAAGCTCCAACTTGCGGGGTGTTGGGAAATCGAGTCCTGAGACTGACCTCCTTCATTCTAAACCAAGGTACGGAGCCGATTAGACCCTAAGAGAAATCTTGGATAGATTCTTGGCAAAAGAATACTAAACTTATGCTACACCACACTTACTTCTTCCCTCGTACTAGACTTAGGTTAGGTACATCGGGATAGGCGTATTTTAGAAGCACCAGTTGAGTACTTTTAGTCTTTATTTATTTATGTATGTATTTTGTGGCTTAGAAACCATACCCTGCTTTTACAGTATTATTTTATAATACTCTTCTTGCTGTACGCATTATACTTTACAGCCAGTATTACGATTGTAGCAGTTCATTTCTTTTGCATGAGAAAGAAGGCTTTTCAATAAATACTTTTTAAAAATGCCTGTCTCTCTATTTCTCTGCACCTCTGCTTTAACGAAGCATGCACGAAAGACTGAGTAAAATAGCTATCTATTGTTTCCACGACTCTGAAGATACGTTTTATCTTGGGGAAACAAAGTTGTCATGTTTATGCGGTTGTCAGAAACTAATCCCTTCTTGTTTATTCGAGAAAGTTTCTAGTGACCTCTGAGCTAGCTGGCACTCACAATTAAGTCTAATATATTCAATAGAGACCTAGTAGACATAAGTCCTACGTCACATCTATAGGATATATTATTCCAATGCGCAGAGCCTATTGGGAATATAGGAACTATACTACAGGGCATGGTCTTATATTTTTTTGGTTGTGTTTAGGTTAACCTGGAACATCATATGTAAATACAGTGGACCCCGTAAGGAGGTCGCTGCGGTTGTATGCAAGGGTTGTGACCCTGGTTTAAGCTAGTTTTTCTTCTTGAAATCAAGTTGCGAAAAAGCAGCAGTCAGCCTTGCACATACCCAGCCAATCCCTCTTAATGCGGGCATTTGTGTGGAATATTTTAATTGTTGCAATTACACCTTGTTGTGATGTATTATGAAACCTTGGTTTTCTAATGTACATATATTTTTATATTTGTCTTATAGTTGTACAAATATTTATACACAGTTATTCCTGTACTTTTATTGTTTTTTTAAACTGAAATGAAGCATTTTGATTGATTGAATTGACGTTACTATATATTACTTAGGCTAGGCATAGGTCAGCCCTTAATAATTTACCTGGACATAGAATAGACAGCTGTGTGGTGGTTTGGCTGTTCCATGTCTTTGGGCTGTAAGCTGGAGATTGTATTTAAATGAGAGATTAGTATTTCTGGTTCTTTTAATAGGTTATGGGCTGTGCAGTCATCTTGGAACTAACCATGTTTTCTCTTCACTGCTGCATTACCAAATAAGGCAGCAAAACGAACAGAAGGACTTTCTAACAAACATTATGCTGTGATGATAGTCCTATCAATCTGATTAAACGGGACCGGAACATCGACTTTAGATCAGCCAAGTGGCCAACCCTCAAAAATATTTCAGTGCATTTTTTCTATGAGCTAGAAATACATATTGAGGGCCTATTGTTGTGCTTGTAAATATTTTCCTTTTTTTATTTAAAAAAAACAAAGAAAGACTATACAATGCATTATGTATAATAAGTCTGTTTTGATAGGTGGGGTTATTCTTTTGATAGCTGATTGATTTATCAAAATTAGTTTTTTATTATAATAAACTATGATAAAAAATTGCTTTTTCCCCATTCTATATCTTATAATGGCAGCCAACATTTCAATATACTTGTTCTGATTTCGATATAGTTACATTGTGAAAGTTATCCTTTATTAACAGCAAAAATTGCAATATAATGTTTTTGATTTTGATTATTTACTATTTGAAAAGTATAATTAATTTTTTTTACAATTGATGCTGTTGTGTTTTTTTTTTTTTTTTGCTTTAACCTGGAACCTTGGGAAATTCATTGGGTACCCCCTGTTTTAATGTAACATCCCTACTTCAGAGAAGCATAATGCAGTAGGAAAATACCTGGTTTATGTGGAACTGCAACACTGGCATGCATATGAAAAATATTTCTCAATGCAGATGATATTCATCTCATGCTGTCTCACCAGTTTTCTTTCTATCCTAAAGCTAAGATCGATTGCATAACATCTTTTTGTCCTTTGTGAGCTACTGCATAAATAGGGGAAGAAGCTAAACTGTATGTTGAAGTGCCAGCACTAAGAAAAGGTCGATGGGTGCTTACCCCTTTGCATAAGTCCAAAAAACCTAAGGTACTTTGGCATGTTGGTCAATCAGGTCTGAGAGACATGGTGCAAGACAATATAAACCCTGTGATTCAAAAATCATTACCAGACTTCTTAAGATGATTCTCCCTAAGACTTGCTTTGGGAAAGAGGCCAACAAATGAAGATGGACATGGCGCTCAGGTTTAATTATGTCTTTGGTATGCTTGTGCTGAGGGTAGCAATGTCACTCGTGCAAGAAATTAGGTTAAAAATAAAGGCATTTGTATGGATTAAGGCTAGGTCAAGGCTTAAAATGGCAAACTTATGAGATACAACTACTGCAGGAGATTTCAGTATACCAATTCTAAATTCATAGTACATGGCACACAGAACAGTCACATCTTGGTCCTGAAAACAGTTATATTCTTAGCATATGGGAGAAGAGAAATAGTTATAATCTGTCTAAAAGAGGCTAGTTTTTTTTTGTTTACCATTTTTGTTGTTGAGAGTTTTGGTCTTCATAGTAAAACATATTGCATATGCAAGTTAGATGTTATGTCAGGTACATACAGACAGGCAAATAATATAGACACATTCTGTACCCGCCATCCCATTAGACATCGCCCACATCGACTGACAGTTATCCCATCATTCAACTACATTTCTCCACTAGAAAGACTTTGTGGGGTGCAGTGGGGTGGCTACCACTGTGTGCCAGGCTGAGGGAGTTTCCGCGATGGCGCGGGTTGGTATGTAGTCCCCTACTCCATATTAGTGCCCCTCCTTGCTTAATGACCAGTGTGCTCCCAAAGTGTATGTATCTACCAGCTAATAATAGGCCAATAAGTCTCATTGACAACTTCCAAACATTTTTTAGGAGACAAGTCTCACATAGATTATAGGAGTAACTAAAGGATCAGCATGTGCTCACAGTCTTACAAGCGGGCTTTCAAGAAAAATTCAGTACTCTAGATCAAGTGTGTTGAAATAAAAAGGGACCACTTACACGATGCATTTACGGATATGCGGGCTGCCTTTCATCTTGTGCCAAGGGCAAATCTTTGGAAGGTGCTGGGTAGCTATGGAATTCCCGAAGATCTCTTGCGACTATTGATCATTATTGCATATAGAAACCTACGTGCAAGTAAGATGGAGCAGTGCGGGGTAACTTATCCACAGGATCTCCATCAATCATGGGGTAAGGCAAAGTTGTGTTCTTGCCCCATCATTATTTACCCATTATATTAATGATGTGGTGGACTGGGTGAGTAATTGTAAGCATGATGTCTTGAAATCTGCTGGCAATATCACTCCGGTGCTGATGTTCACAGATGACACTTTTCTGATCTCTCTCACCCCTACGGGCCTCTAAGTTCTACTAGATCAGTTTGCCTTTTTTGGGGTCTTGAGATTAACACAGGGAAGTAGAAATTCATGGTGGTTAAGCCCCATCTCTCCTTCAGGGGTAAGATTTTGGTAGACTGAATTCATATAGACAGAGTAAAAAATGTCAACTACCTTAGAACAAGGTTTTCTGAGAGCTTAGCCTGAACACCTCAGATTGAGGAAAGTAGAACTATTTTACAACATAGTGCAGGTGTAATAATAAGAAAACAAAAGGCAACATCATGTAGAGCAGTCTCACCTACTTTGCAAGTATAGAGGGCATCAGCATTGGCGGGGGATATTTTTGGCTCTGAATTGGCTGGTGATGAAGAAGTTATGTCATTGGTCCTAGTTGAAAATAAATGTATTAGGTCTCTGTTCAATTTACAAACGAGCATCCCTTTGATATCTATTAGTTTCAACCTAGACCTTGAGAGAGTAGATCAGGTGGTTTTACTTAGCACATTTAGAAATTGGGTGTGCATTTGGACTACACCGCAGCTGTCACCCTATCACGAGGTCTTGAAAGAAGTTATTGAGGTGCAAGAATCACAAACAATTCCTTGGGTTTGCTCCATTCAACAATCATGTAAGTCACTTAAGTTAGATGAGGCTTGGATCGCTCCAAGTAAAATGGGGAAAATGGAAAAAATTGAGAAATCTATACTAAAAAGGGAAAGAAGCACTTAGTGTGACAATGTGCTGCAAAATCTATGGAATGATCAAAAATAGCGAGCATGTCTATGAAATTCCTATTGCACAAATGTAACCCCTGTTTGAACCGTATCTTGACTGAATAAGTCCCAGTCGCACAAAGAATTTATAGATTAGATTTGGAACTAGCAATCTACCACTAAGGACATTTATCGCAGGGTGGTCTAGGATCACCTAGTCCCCTGAGCACTGCCCATTCTGCCCCTTCACGAAGGGGACCAAGAAGCATTTATTATTTTTCTGTCTATGGTATACGCTGCCCAGGAAGAGGTGGAGCATCCCATTATGTAAATCATTGGGTATGGGACACTTCTGGGATGAGCAAAGGCTATTGAGATGTGACACAATGGAATTAAATATTTTTTGCTACCTCGAAATTTTTGTTTCGCAAGGGAGAGCGAGATACCTACATCATGGTAATATGTGATTAGTAGGGTAATTTGTCTCAAAAGTGCTGTTCTATAGCATTTTAGGACCCTAGTGTAATTTTCCCGATTCATGCCCTTATATAGGCATGAATCATCATATACTTATATAGGCATAGAAATCATAACCATATTTAGACATAGCCCATGCAGTCCAAATATGACATGGCTACTTCCACTAGTTATGAAAACCCACAACGATTTCATGGAAAACTCGGCTTCAGCAGTTAGGGACTTCCACTTGCTTGATTATTGATTTGTCCAAGAACTTATGGAGTTTTCAAAGAACTGAAACTCTTTGATGACGTTATTATGTCCACCTTTACGTCAAACTCGGCACCTTCAAAGTATAAATATGCCCACACTTGCCCAAGCAGACACACAGTGATTTGGAGCAGTTCGACTATCTACTTGACCGACGCAGCTCGCTACAGCAAGTGCAGAAGGAAGCCGACCCTCCAGCAGACGCACTGAGAGAGACGCTGTCTTTTCTCTTGCCGAGAAATCCAGCTCTAGTGTTTCCAAGCTCCAACTTGCGGGGTGTTGGGAAATCGAGTCCTGAGACTGACCTCCTTCATTCTAAACCAAGGTACGGAGCCGATTAGACCCTAAGAGAAATCTTGGATAGATTCTTGGCAAAAGAATACTAAACTTATGCTACACCACACTTACTTCTTCCCTCGTACTAGACTTAGGTTAGGTACATCGGGGTAGGCGTATTTTAGAAGCACCAGTTGAGTACTTTTAGTCTTTATTTATTTATGTATGTATTTTGTGGCTTAGAAACCATACCCTGCTTTTACAGTATTATTTTATAATACTCTTCTTGCTGTACGCATTATACTTTACAGCCAGTATTACGATTGTAGCAGTTCATTTCTTTTGCATGAGAAAGAAGGCTTTTCAATAAATACTTTTTAAAAATGCCTGTCTCTCTATTTCTCTGCACCTCTGCTTTAACGAAGCATGCACGAAAGACTGAGTAAAATAGCTATCTATTGTTTCCACGTTTTATCTTGGGGAAACAAAGTTGTCATGTTTATGCGGTTGTCAGAAACTAATCCCTTCTTGTTTATTCGAGAAAGTTTCTAGTGACCTCTGAGCTAGCTGGCACTCACAATTAAGTCTAATATATTCAATAGAGACCTAGTAGACATAAGTCCTACGTCACATCTATAGGATATATTATTCCAATGCGCAGAGCCTATTGGGAATATAGGAACTATACTTCAGGGCATGGTCTTATATTTTTTTGGTTGTGTTTAGGTTAACCTGGAACATCATATGTAAATACAGTGGACCCCGTAAGGAGGTCGCTGCGGTTGTATGCAAGGGTTGTGACCCTGGTTTAAGCTAGTTTTTCTTCTTGAAATCAAGTTGCGAAAAAGCAGCAGTCAGCCTTGCACATACCCAGCCAATCCCTCTTAATGCGGGCATTTGTGTGGAATATTTTAATTGTTGCAATTACACCTTGTTGTGATGTATTATGAAACCTTGGTTTTCTAATGTACATATATTTTTATATTTGTCTTATAGTTGTACAAATATTTATACACAGTTATTCCTGTACTTTTATTGTTTTTTTAAACTGAAATGAAGCATTTTGATTGATTGAATTGACGTTACTATATATTACTTAGGCTAGGCATAGGTCAGCCCTTAATAATTTACCTGGACATAGAATAGACAGCTGTGTGGTGGTTTGGCTGTTCCATGTCTGTGGGCTGTAAGCTGGAGATTGTATTTAAATGAGAGATTAGTATTTCTGGTTCTTTTAATAGGTTATGGGCTGTGCAGTCATCTTGGAACTAACCATGTTTTCTCTTCACTGCTGCATTACCAAATAAGGCAGCAAAACGAACAGAAGGACTTTCTAACAAACATTATGCTGTGATGATAGTCCTAACAATCTGATTAAACGGGACCGGAACATCGACTTTAGATCAGCCAAGTGGCCAACCCTCAAAAATATTTCAGTGCATTTTTTCTATGAGCTAGAAATACATATTGAGGGCCTATTGTTGTGCTTGTAAATATTTTCCTTTTTTTATTTAAAAAAAAACAAAGAAAGACTATACAATGCATTATGTATAATAAGTCTGTTTTGATAGGTGGGGTTATTCTTTTGATAGCTGATTGATTTATCAAAATTAGTTTTTTATTATAATAAACTATGATAAAAAATTGCTTTTTCCCCATTCTATATCTTATAATGGCAGCCAACATTTCAATATACTTGTTCTGATTTCGATATAGTTCCATTGTGAAAGTTATCCTTTATTAACAGCAAAAATTGCAATATAATGTTTTTGATTTTGATTATTTACTATTTGAAAAGTATAATTAATTTTTTTTACAATTGATGCTGTTGTGTTTTTTTTTTTTTTTGCTTTAACCTGGAACCTTGGGAAATTTTTTGGGTACCCCCTGTTTTAATGTAACATCCCTACTTCAGAGAAGCATAATGCAGTAGGAAAATACCTGGTTTATGTGGAACTGCAACACTGGCATGCATATGAAAAATATTTCTCAATGCAGATGATATTCATCTCATGCTGTCTCACCAGTTTTCTTTCTATCCTAAAGCTAAGATCGATTGCATAACATCTTTTTGTCCTTTGTGAGCTACTGCATAAATAGGGGAAGAAGCTAAACTGTATGTTGAAGTGCCAGCACTAAGAAAAGGTCGATGGGTGCTTACCCCTTTGCATAAGTCCAAAAAACCTAAGGTACTTTGGCATGTTGGTCAATCAGGTCTGAGAGACATGGTGCAAGACAATATAAACCCTGTGATTCAAAAATCATTACCAGACTTCTTAAGATGATTCTCCCTAAGACTTGCTTTGGGAAAGAGGCCAACAAATGAAGATGGACATGGCGCTCAGGTTTAATTATGTCTTTGGTATGCTTGTGCTGAGGGTAGCAATGTCACTCGTGCAAGAAAATAGGTTAAAAATAAAGGCATTTGTATGGATTAAGGCTAGGTCAAGGCTTAAAATGGCAAACTTATGAGATACAACTACTGCAGGAGATTTCAGTATACCAATTCTAAATTCATAGTACATGGCACACAGAACAGTCACATCTTGGTCCTGAAAACAGTTATATTCTTAGCATATGGGAGAAGAGAAATAGTTATAATCTGTCTAAAAGAGGCTAGTTTTTTTTTGTTTACCATTTTTGTTGTTGAGAGTTTTGGTCTTCATAGTAAAACATATTGCATATGCAAGTTAGATGTTATGTCAGGTACATACAGACAGGCAAATAATATAGACACATTCTGTACCCGCCATCCCATTAGACATCGCCCACATCGACTGACAGTTATCCCATCATTCAACTACATTTCTCCACTAGAAAGACTTTGTGGGGTGCAGTGGGGTGGCTACCACTGTGTGCCAGGCTGAGGGAGTTTCCGCGATGGCGCGGGTTGGTATGTAGTCCCCTACTCCATATTAGTGCCCCTCCTTGCTTAATGACCAGTGTGCTCCCAAAGTGTATGTTTCTACTCTGCAGTGCCAAAACAGGAACATGAAACTGTGAACAAATGGTGGGTAGGGGGGAGGTTTTGGGGCCTGGGGGAAATCCGGGGAATTTGCATAGAAAAAGGGGAAGAGGAGAACAGAAAAAAGGGGGATATGGTGTGTCAGGTGTTTACTCTGCAGTGGGTACCAGTACATCTGTGAGATGCCTATGGTGTCAGAATCGGAATGGGGGATATCTACAGTGTGGCTATGTTTCTTTGCAGTTGTCTATGAGCCTATCAAGTAGGTTCCCGATACATAAATGGCTTTTTGTATGGATCAGCTATTGCGCCGTGGTATGTGCTGACACTCCCGGGTTTGGGACTGGGCTGACGTGTCCCTGGGTGAAACGTCTTGTTTGGTCTCTTGCGTGAACTGGAACAGGAGTTGTGCCCACTCCATCGAGATGGGGTGTTGAACGAATCCCCCTCACCTCCTCATCTCTCAATATGACTTCTTCTGCTGCCCCCCATTTTTTAACCCCCCCAATCCAGGCTGCTTCTGGGGTCCTGCTGCTACCCTCCAGTACATGGCTATCCCCCACTTTGCCAGGAGCAGGGCTAGGGACGCAAAGCAACATTGCACCTTTTAAGTCTTCCGCCTGCAGAAGATCCCCAGAGCACAGGCCTCCCATGAGGTGATATGCATCAGATGGACCGTCGCCTCTAGAACCCGGTATATACCGCCCCAATATGATTGAATCTCGGGACAGTCCCAGAACATGTGCTTGAAGTTTGCAGTGGGCGTTTGGCACCTGGGGCACGCAAAATGTGTGTCTGGGTAAAAACGATGAAGCTTATGCGGTGTTAGGTAAGCTCGGTGTAAAATGTTAAATTGTATGTTTTTGAATCGTGCATTCCGCGATACTTTCTTTGGGTATTCTAGGGCCTTTTCCCATTCCTTGTCATTAAACACTCTACCTATCTCATCTTCCCATTTCTGACGTAGGGCCTGTAATGGGGTCACTATCAGTTCCCTTATTGCTTTATAGTACTGTGTAACTAAGTGTCTGCTGCTGCCCATTCAGAGGATGGTGTGCAGCACTGAGTGTCGGTGGTTCCCCCCCCCGGTTAGATACCAATATTGCCGCGCACTACCTACTAGCCATCTGTGTAGCAGGAATTGCCCCGGGGGAGATCATAGCTTCGCACATTTGAGCATAAGTTTTCAGTTGGCCGTCCTGAAACAAAGCCCTCTCCCGAAGGGCACCGGATGTGTAGTTGTTCTTATTCTGTGGGAACCCCACTAATAGGAGCAGTGGGAAGTATAGAGGCATACCCCTTGAAAGTCTGTGTATACGTAGCATGCATTTGCGGTCTATTGTCACTTGTAAGGGGTGTGTGCTCGTTGGTCTGGTTCCCGGCATCAGCAGTCTCAGGATGGCTGGTAGAGGAATCCGGACATCATTGGTAAATGTTTCCTCTATACGGCGTTCTGCCATCCAATGGGACAGCCACTGGATCTGAGCCACCAGAAAATAGGCCTCGAAGTATGGGGCTCCCAGGCCTCCCTGTGTTGTGGGCAATTAGAGGGTTCGTAATGCCACTCTAGGCCTACCGCCTCCCAATATCAATGTTGTGAGTAATGTGTCTAGTTCTTGAAAAAAGGCCCGGGGCGGTATCACCAGGATATTGGTAAAGGCGTAGAGTAGCCTGGGAACCATTATCATCTTCGCTGAGGCTACCCGACCTATAGGAGCCAAGGGAAGGGTCTTCTAGAAGTCTACTGCCGCTCGAAGTCCTGCCAACATCTTACGGTGGTTCCCCTCGTAGAGGTCTTCGGGTGAGAGATACAGTCTCACTCCGAGGTATATGAGTGCCGCAGCACTCCACTCGAGTGTCTGTGGTCCTATCATGATCTCCGAGGGGGCAAGGTGGGGATTGAGCGGAAAGACCATCGATTTCCCCCAATTAACTTTAAGTCCAGAGACCACCGCGAAGGTATGCAGTATTGACCATATTGATGTGAGATCTCCTGTGATATCTCGTACATAGATCAACAGGTCATCGGCGTATATCGATACGCAATGAACGGTATCTGCAATTGGGATACCCCAGGCTTCACCCTCCTGAAGTAAACGAATGGCTAAGGACTCCACTGCCAAGGCGAAAAGCAGGGGGATAAGGGGCACCCCTGTCTCGTACCCCTCTCCACCGCAAGTGGGTTCGAAATATACTTTCCCACTTTCACCCTACTATTGAGGTTCTTATAGAGAAGTTGCGTATGTGCCATTGGAGTCGGGCCAACACCTATCTTACATAGGGTCGGGAATAAATAGGGCCACGTGAGCGTATCGAAGGCTTTTTCGATGTCTAAAATAAGGCATGCGGCACGAGGGGAGTGGTCCCGTGCCCTATCCTGTATATGAAGGAGCCTACGTATGTTCTGCAATACGTTACACCTAGGAAGTAAGCCATTTTAGTTTGGGTGGCTCAGTTGCAGGAGGACCTGGATGTATCGGTCTGCTAGTATTTTCCCTCAAATTTTGCAATCCGCATTAAGTAACGTTATGGGCTTGTATGATGCCAGGAGTGTGGGATCTCTGTTTGGTTTAAGGAATGTCACCATGGTAAATTCCCTGAGCGAGCTGGGGAGTTTGTCCCTCTTCAATGCGTCATCGTACATGATCACTAGTTGTGGCGACAACTGTCTCGAGAAGGCAGGAAAGTATTCAAGGGGAAAGCGGTCCATTCCTGGAGCTTTCCGGCGTGCTAGCGCTCTGATGGCACTAGTAACATCCGGGGAGGTTATCTTTGTGTCTAGTGCCTTCCCGTCCACAGGTGAAATGCCCGGTAAGGGAGTGGAGTGGAGGAACTGAGTTAACATCTGGTGCGGTACCTGTGGCGGGGCGCTGGAAACACCTGTGTAAATAGTCGTAAAAGATGCAAAGTATATCTGCTTGTGATTGTTTAAGAGTACCGGCCTCATCCCGTAGTGCTGTGATAGGTGGCATGTGCGTGTTTTGTCTCGCAAGCCATGCAAGAAGTGTACCTGCTCTATTCCCCTCTCTATGTGTCCGGGCAGCATATTCTCTGAAATTGTATTTGCGGAGGTCATCTACGGTTTCCGCATATGTAGTTTTCACGGCCGCCACCTGTGTGGGGGTAGCCTCCCGGCATCTAGCTTTTTGGTAAGATCCCCTAATCGTAGTTCTGCGGTCCGTGGTGACTGCTATAATACCTGCCACACCCCTACTATATGTTGAATACAGTGCCCCCTTGCCTCGACTTTAAATGCGTCTCATTCCACCGATCTGGATCAGTAAGAAATATTCCTGAATATGTCCGCTGTGTGTGTGACTGAATGCCTGGTCCGTGAGGCATTCCCGGGGCAGTTTCCACGTAGGCACTGGGGATGTGGTGGCCTCCATCTAAGAACCACGTGTGTGCATGTCAGTGTGTCGTATTTGAGGGAGTAATGCCTCTGAGCAGAGAAATCTGTCAAGTCGTATACCCTGAGGTTGTGTGGCACAGAGTGGAATGAGTATATCTTAGCGTACGGATTCCTAGCTCGCCCTGCATCTACCAGCGACCACTGGGTGACCCAAGTTTTAAAAAGCTCTGTCTGTTTTCGTGCAGGGGAATGTGTCAGCGGGGGATGCGATCTGTCTAGCTTAATGTCTAGGGTGCAATTATTGTCTCCCCCCAGTAACCACGGTACTGTAGTGTAGTGTGCTAACACCTCAGTGAGGCCGGCCCAGTACAGCTCCTATTCCACGTTGGGAGCGTATATGCTTCCTATCAGTAACTCTTTGCCTCTAACTCGAGGTGCCCTGCTATTAGGGAATATCTGCCTTCCTTGTTGACTATCCTGGATTGTTCTTTAAAGGGGATCCCAGGCCTAATCCAAATTAGGGTTCCTCTGGCAAACGCCGAGTATGTTGTGACGCATATTATACCACGCCATTTTTTGCATAAGCGCTCAACCTCTGTTTTTGTAAGGTGCGTCTCCTGGAGAAGTACTATCTGGGCCTGCTGTCTTTTCATATATGCATCATAAATTGCATATCGCTTGTTTGCTGTATGCATACCCCTGACATTTAATGTTACCACTTTCAGGTCTGTGTTAGAGAACCTAGCTGTCATAGTACCTGATGTCTAGGTGATGTTTCACATAGTGGGGCACCCCCTTCTGTGCTTGTGTCCGCCTCCCTCTCGTGTGACGACCTCTATGAATTACTACCAACATCTTGCGTGACGTGTATTTGGTTCCCTGGGGACTTGTATAGGAAATGGACCCTGGGGAAAGTAACATTAACAAACGGGAGACTATCCCAACTAAAAGGACCTATTGCTCGGGGCGATATGTCCAAACTGCACAACATGTGGTCTTCAGCTTCCACCAGCTGCTGTCGCTACAGCAGCCCGATCAGTGTCTATATCATCCTGGTGCCCAACTGAGTCTACAGCAATCAGTGCTGTGTGGCTTGGTCCACTGTGGCTGAGGGTTGTCCAGCTGTCCCATCGAGGTACCACCTGCAATAGTCCTGATGTGGTGACCCTACAGGAATAAAAAGTTCAAGGGTCTCAAACTGTTCCCTACATGTTCTGTAGAGTAGGCGCTGGGGGCCCTGAGAGTTCAAATCAAAGTGTCTGCCGTTTGGGGGGGTCACGATTGGCAAAATCATGGAACCGTCTCCCGGTGTGTTCATGCCGCTCCCCAAGCGGCTCCACCTCTGCAGCCACTTGGAGTGCTTTTTGGCATTCTGCAATGATCTGGGTAAGATCTGGAGAGTTTTTTGGGAGGAATCTGAGCGTGAGTTGAATTGGGTGAGTGTGTCTCTTGTATTTAGAATACCACAGGAGCTTTATGAGACAACCCACGGAAGGGGTGGTCGCGAATCTTTTACCCCAGGGCTGGTAGGAACTACATTGGCCGGTTGGGGGTAAATATTACAAGCCAGTGGCTTTATTCTGTGCATTTTGGGATGTTCTCATTAAGTGCAATGGGGGCTCGAGCAAGTGATAAAGATGCTTTTATTTGTTTTTCTTTTTGACAGTCGGGAAGAAAAAAGTGTCCAGTATGAATGCAGTGGTAAAAATATCTTAATGCCCTGAAGAAATTGCCATCAATTCATACGGCAATGAAACATGTTGGCGAGTGGTGTGTGGCTTTATAGTTAATAGCCCCACCCAGCTTTTTAGTTAGATAACTATGCATGAAAGAACAGAATAAAGATCGTATGGTCGTGCAAGTTATCGTATATATATATATTCTTCGTCTGTGTGTTACACTGTTTGTATTGTATGTTTTACACACACAATTCTCACTGCACTTTATTTGTAGATACACATTTATGTTTGTTTTGGACACATTTCATTTAAAGCTTGATGACTGCCGATGATGAGAACAGGGCAATCCTGGTGAGTACCTACCAGGTTCCCCGTTGATGGTTCGCCCGTGAGGGGTCATCTTGCTTACACACCCTTTTTTTCACTATATACACTATGTAGTATGGTGTTTAGAGGGTATGACTGTCGGATAAGGAACTGTGGTTTATTTTAAAAATTTGGCATGATTTTGATGTGCTTTCTACCCCGTGAATTTTTTGAGATGTTTGAAAACAAGAGAAGTCTTTTTTCAAAATATTGTACATCAATTAATAGAATTAAGAATAGTGGAGTTACGGTGATTCGAACTTTTGGGCTCCGCCCTTGAGGTGCGCCCGGGACTGGGTGAGGCTCAGTGGCCGTCCTGGAGTTGAACAACAACGGCAGGGGGATTGGACTTGAGGGTCCCCCTCTTAAGTTTCGGTTTCGATTCTGCCTCAGGATGAGACATCGGCGAGGGAGTCTGGCCGGGGCTGGGGCTGGGGCACGAGTCGGCTGTCGGACCTCTGACTGGACTATTCTCCTATTTGGCTGGCCCTATCCTGGTGGTACCCTTGTGGCGGCCCTTTGGTCCCGAGGCCTCACTTTCTGGTGCCCGGTCCGTTGACCCTGGTGAATCTCCTTGTGACGCATCTCCAAAATGGCGGGCAGAGGGGACCGGGAGACACGGAAGACGAAGACACCTCTGCGCGGGGGTCCGGTCCAGTCTAACGTCATGGACCGTTATACCCACTCGAAGGGGTCCCCCGGAGCTGCCCTGCCCGGTCCCAACGCGTCTGACCACATCGTGGACACGTCCACGGAGCCTTCATTGCAAGACATCATGGGCGCCATTTCGGGCATACGGGAGACGATAGGCCAACAATATGAAACCTTGGCCCACAAAATCGACACCGTGGCCATTGATGTGAATTTAATTCGAGCCGATCTCTCAAAAACCAATAAAAAGGTGAAATCATTGGACCTCAAATCATCCAGCCTCACGGCAGACGTCTCGGAGATACAGACGGAGATTGGCAATCTCCGTAGGGTGAACGATTTCATGACCCGGCGCTTGGAAGACTTTGAGAACAGGGCACGTCGCTGTAATGTTCGAGTGGTTGGTGTTCCGGAGAATCCAGAACCCCACTCGGTTGATCTCCTAGTTGAGGACCTGATCCAAAACCACCTCTCTCCATCTGGACTGAGTATATTTTTCACAGTGGAGCGTGCACATCGTGTTCCGGGGGGCCAGGGTAAGCCAGGTGCCCCGCCGAGGCCTATTGTTGCAAAACTTTTCCACTATAGGGATCGGGACGCTATCCTGCAAGCATCACGTGTGAAGGGCCCGGTGGCGTTTGAGAATGCCACAGTGAACTTTTATCCGGACTTTTCCCAACAGGTCCAGAAGCAGCGGATGGGATTTCGCGGTGCCAGGAAGCGTCTTCGGGACATTCGGTTGCGCTACGCTATGCTTTTTCCGACTAGGCTGCGGGTTGAGTACAATGACCGAACTTTTTTCTTTGATCGGCCGGATGCTGTGAATGACTGGCTGGACTCTCTGCCCAACCGACCTCCTGAGACTGAGTCTGATGCCCACCCGGGCGGTGCTGAAGGTGGTGTAGAGAGCTGAACATTTCGTCTACGCCTGGTGCCTTGTTTTGAATAACTCTTTCCAGGATTGTATGCCTACGTTCTTCTACTGTTTATGTGATTGGCTGTGTGTTTTTCCTCGTTATCGGTCTTGATCGGGGTGGCGGGTGGGACGGAGCCTTTCCTCCTCCGGGGTCTTTGTGTAGAATGGGGGTTCTTGGGCGACAGGCACACTGCAGGTTGGGGTGGCTTTTTAGCTTTTTGCAGGGGTGCAGGGTGGGGGGTGTTCTCTTGTTTGTTGGGGGGTGGGCGGTTGGGAAGTTCGTTGTTTGTGTGTTTTGTTCTCAAGGCGATTCTATCCTGTATTTGATGATGTTTCTTGTGTCATGCTCATTGATGGGGGGTTTTGGCGTTACTGGGTGGGATGGGGGGTAGCGGGTTGAGATTTGTTTCGTGGAACGGTCTGGGGGATCGTATCAAACGGAGTGTGGTGTTGAAATGTATACGACGTTTATCTCCAGATATTGTTTTCCTGCAGGAGACTCATTTGGTGGGCAATATTTGTCATGCGATGAATAGGTGGGGCTATCGCCTCGCAGCACATTCGGGGTTTACCTCAGGTTCTAGGGGTGTGGGTATCCTTGTTCGGGCTTCCCTCCCCCTAGCTATTGATGATTTGATTCTGGATGATCGGGGGCGATATGCTGTCCTTGTGGGTCGCTACGAGGGTCGTACCCTCTCCTTATTTAATGTTTACGTGCCCCCCGGCCTGCAGACTTCTACCTTTTCCGATTTGGGCCGTGTGTTGTTGGACCTCCCTGATAGTACTCTATTTCTGGCTGGTGATTTTAATTCTGTGTTTTCCGGTCTACACGATCGCCACCCCCCTAGAGATACTCCTGCGGCCCAACAGTGGTTGGGTGGGTTTTTGGATACATTTGGCTTGGTGGATTGCTGGAGGCTTATGCATCCTACTCAGCTTCAATACACCTTTCACTCTGGGGCCCATGGGAGTCTGTCTAGACTGGACTATTTCCTGATGCCTGCGGCTCAATCGCCAGCGGTGCGTGAGATTGTACACCTACCCAGGGGCATTTCTGACCACTCTCCGCTCTGGCTCCGTTTTGAGATTGGAGTGGAGGCAGTGGGCCGGGTGGCTCCTATCAACCCGTGGTACCTTACCTCCCCCGAGACCCACAGCCTTTTGATTAAGTCTTTGGACGCATATTTTCTGGATAACGAGGGGTCGGTTTCCTCCGCGGTGTCCCTGTGGGAGGCCTTTAAGACGGTAATTCGTGGGCAGGCCCTCTCCCTTATTGTTGAAGCTAAGAAGGCGAGGAATCGGGAGGTGGTGGACCTTGAGGGAGACATTTCTGCACTGGAGGCTGCTTTGGAATCGGGTGTCACGTCTGCGAACCTCCACGCCCTGGGTCTGAAGCAATTTGCCTATAAGTCTATGGTCACGGATGCTGCTAAACTGATGTTTCGGGAGCAACAGGGTCGTTTGTATGATGTGGGGGACAAAGCTGGTAAATTGCTGGTATGGTTGGATAAGAAGGAGAGAGCTAATCGTGTGGTGCCCGTGATTCAGTCATCGAGTGGTGCGAGTGTGACGGACCCGATTGGAATAGTTGACTGTTTTTCTGATTATTTTCGTGTGGTTTATACCCCGGTGTCTGTGAGGGATGTGGCTGACTCTCGCCTTCTGTTGCGTGATATAGCTCTGCCCAGTGTTTCCGATTTGGATCGTATAGCGTTGGAGTCCCCTTTTACTGTTGATGAGATAGCTACTGCCATCCGTTCACTCCGTTCGGGCAAAGCATTGGGCCCGAACGGGTTGCCAATTGAACTGTACAAGCTACGTCCCGACAGAGTGGCGCCCCATCTTCGTGCCATGTTTCTGGAGTCCCGGGAACGGGGTATTCTCCCATATGACCAGCGTCTGGCCACAATAGTTGTCATCCCCAAGGATGGTAAACCGCGGGACCTTTGTTCATCCTATAGACCCATATCCCTGCTGAATGTTGAGCCCAAGGTATTGGCTAAACTCCTGGCGACCCGCCTCCTGACGGTCATTAGTGACTTGGTCCATCCAGATCAATCCGGATTTATCCCGCATCGCAACACGGCTCTTAACCTACGTCGTCTCCACGGTGCGATTGCGAGGGCGGGGCTTCTGACGGAGCCGGCCATTTTGGCATCGTTGGATGCCTCGATGGCTTTTGACACTGTGGAATGGCCTTATCTTTGGGCGGCTCTTGAGAAATTTGGTTTCGGGCCTGAGTTTATCGGTTGGGTGAAGTTATTATATGCTGAACCCTTAGCACAAGTTGTGGTGAACGGTAGAGTTTCGGCCCCTTTCAGCCTTGGCAGGGGAACCCGTCAGGGTTGCCCCTTGTCTCCGTTGCTTTTTGCACTTGCCCTGGAACCGTTAGCTGCATGGCTTCGGTGGGAGCCTTCGCTTAAAGGGATCCGTTGGTCACCGGACTTTGAGGACCGCGTCTCACTTTACGCGGATGACATTCTTTTATATCTCACCTCCCCGCGTAAATCTCTGACTGTTTTATTTGATGTCCTTACTTCCTTTGGTGCCAACTCAGGCCTCGTTATTAATTGGGCCAAGTCCTGTGTGTATGTTCTTTCGGGTGTTTTGCCCCCATTGCCGAGCAGACTTCCTATCCAGGTGGTCCAGTCTGGCTTCAAGTATTTAGGGATCTTCATTACGTTGGACTCCTCACTCCGATTTGAGCGTAATCTCCCCCCCCGTTGCTTAGATTGCGACTGGATGTGGCCCGTTGGCGTAAGCTCCCTTTGTCTCCTCTGGGCAGAGCGGCTCTGTTTAAAATGATGTCCTTGCCGCGGTTCCTTTATGCGCTCCAGAATTCCTATGACGACATCCCCAAGACCTATTTCCGGGAGATCGAGAGTCTTCAAAGGCAATTGATCTGGGACGGGCGTCCACGTATTGCCCTCTCGAAACTCACCGTCCCTTGGTATGACGGGGGCATGGCGCTCCCCGACATCAAGAGATATTATTGGGCTTCCCAGTTGTCTGCCATTAATCACGTGATGTTCTCACCGGGTCGTAATCCTGCCTTTGAGATGGATAGACTCCAGCTGCCGGGTGTGGACTTTAATAGAGCGCTTTACTCTAGATCGGCCGGGCGCCATCTTGTGGGCCCGTCCAGGATTGCAGTCACTGTGTGGCGAGCCGCGAATGTGAGTTTGGGATGGGGGGATCGAATGACACTGGCGACGCCGCTTTATGCCTCTGAACGTTTGGGGTGTCTCTGGTCTACTAAGGGCTTCGACCGCTGGGAAATGATTGGGATATGTAAGGTAGGTGATGTCTGTTCGAAAGGTAGTGTGAAGTCATTCCAGACCCTTCAGGCGGAATTCGGTTTGAATGGTAGAGAATTTTTTCGCTATCTGCAGGTCCGACACGCCCTTGCCTCAATCCTGACTCCTGATGAGACCCTGCCCGAGTCTTCCCCCCTTGAAGATCGTGTCCTTGATGGCCACCTGCCTGATAACACTATTTCCCTGATTTATAAGAAACTGATCAATAATCGGGCAGACTTATTGGTCCGACTTCGGGAGGTTTGGGTCGGCGATGGGTTGGAATTGGACGACGAGGATTGGCAATCGGCACTCTCTTCTCCGACAGAGGTAGCCATCCCTGCCCGTCTCCGTTTGGTTCAACTTAAAATCCTTCATCGAGTATATGTCACTGGTCCGCGTCTGGTGACAATGGGCTTTTCCCCGGATGGGTTGTGTAAGCGTGGTTGTGGTTCGAGTGCTACTTTTTTACATATTCTTTGGGAGTGCCCAGTTGTGGCGGCCTACTGGATTGCTGTGCTTGCGGTGATGACTGCTGTGACTGGTGTTGCCCTGCGGCCGGAGACACGACGATGTCTGTTGAATGTGTGGGAACCTACCGACTACTCTGTAGCCCAGACCAGATGGGCTACCTTGGGATACATGATTGCTAAACGGGATATTGCGCAACTCTGGGGCGCGTCCAGACCCCCTGAGGTCTCGAAATGGGAGGACAACATGGACTGGTCCATGTTTCGTGAGAAGACCGTATATGTGGCCAGGGGCAGACCCAGGGCGTGGACGAAGATTTGGGGCCAGTGGAATGAGTATCGTGGGGATATCTGTACCCCTCCCATTGTTGGCGTTACTGATGTTACCCTTTCTCCCTAGGCGGGCGTTCCCGAAACCTTTTCATAATGTTCTGTGAATTTCCGGTTCTCCCCGCTGCTCCCCCCCCCCCGACCTTGTCAGAGTCCCATGACTCGTGTTATGTTCTCCTGATTGTTGACCATCCCCTCCGCTCTTTGGGCTGACCTTGATTATGGTGCATTCGCCTTTTTTAGTGTTCGTTGTTTTTATGTATAAAACAGAAAATTAATATGCTCTGTACTATGTTTGGAGTAATGCTTGGTACCTGATTTGTGCCTGACCACGGGAGTGCTTTTCTGCCTCTTTCATTGTGCCTTATTATTAGCGGCCAGCCCGTGAGGTTGTAGGCCCATTCTTGTATTTTCCTTTGCTTGCTCGAATAAAGGTTTTTGAACAAAAAAAAAAAAAAAAAAAAAAAAAGAATAGTGCCTCACTTGGACCAGGTCATTGCATTTTGATTGAGTGTGACCCTTTTCTGCTGAAACCGTTGGCGGCCCAGAGGGTGATTGGTTTGTGATTGTCTGAGATTCCTCACATTCGACAGGTGTTGTTCAACCCAATCATTTGCCGACACAGGATCGGGGAAGAAATGTGTGGTTCCATCATGGATGACCTTAAGTCTGGCTGGGAACAGAAGCGCATATTGGACGATCTTCTGGCGTAGGACACGTTTGACCGCTAAGAAGGTGGACCTTTGTTGTTGTACTGCTCTTGAGTAGTCCGGGAACAACATGATCTGTTTGTCCTCCACTCTGATCATACCTTGCTTCCTAGCCGCCCGAAGGATGGTATCCCTATCCTGATAATGGAGCAGTTTCAGGAGGAACTGTCTCGGGGTGACTCCGGCGGTGGTTTTCGGGCCGGGACCCTGTGTGTGCGCTAAATGGAGAAGAAAGAGGTCAATTCCCCTGCTGGGGTGAACGTCACAATCCACGTCGCGATGTAGCTGAGAGGATTGGTTCCCTCCACTCCTGCCGGTAAATTGATAATGCGGATATTGCTTACGCCCTTCCAAATTATCTGTTCTGTCTTCTAGAGTCTTCATCCGCGCTTGCAGGTTTTTCAGGGCATCTTGTTGTTGCACTTGCGGTTCTAAGGTTTTCAGCGTCAATTCCGCTTGTTTTACCTTATCTGCTAGTTTTCTGTGGTCGCCCCAGAGCAGGTTGAGATCGGTGGCCAGCTCCCCGAACTTGTGTTCCATGGACTCTCTTGATTGTTCTATCACCGCCAGGACTCTGTCTAATTTAGCCGACATCAAGTCTGAACTTGTGAAGTCCCCTCCTTGTCATGAGGTTTGCCGGTTTGAGGACGGCACCCTTGGGGGCCCCATGACCTGAGCTTTGGTTGTCGCATGTTGGCATCCCATTCTGGTTGCGTTTTCCATGGAACTCCGCCGGTGAGCCCACGCAGCACCCTACCTGCGCGTCGGATCTGTTGGTGCTGTCCGGATGCCTGTCACTGTGACTACGAGGTGCCAGGGGAGCCTCCCCCATCCTAGGTGCAGTTGCTACTTGCTGTTGCAGCCTGGAGATTTGTGCCCATTAGGCACGCCTGCCAGCAGCCCTCCACCGCCGTGTCCGCCGCGGTGTTGGGAGCTTCGTTATGGGGGTCCCTGTCGCGCTGAGCTGCGCAAGCGTGTCTCTCCCGCCCGGCAGGGCCGCTATCCGCGCTGAGGAACTGGCGACCTGGGGGTCCGATATCTGCTGCAGCGGCGTTCTCACGTGCCCTCTGCAGCTGGGTAGCTCCCCTTGGATGTTCTTCGGTTCCCCCACAGGGATCACCAGGAGTTTCGGGGGAACTGCAACAGGTGGGCCGCTTCCCTGCCCTCGGTCCAAACCCAGGAGCACTCAGGCAGCAACGGCCGCCGCCATTTTACGAGCAGGTCCCCGAGCCGCTCCGCGGGCCCCCACACGTCCATCCGAGGCTCCCCGGGCACTCCGACGGGACCGGACGACTCCCCTCACCGGCACCTGTACTGTGCTGGGGCTTGCTGTGCTGTATGGTCAGGTTAGGGCATAATTGGGGCAGGAATCTCCGGATGCTTTGCGGAGCACTAGAGGAATGCTGCCGCCATCTTGGCCTGCTTGGCCACACCCCTGTAAAAGAGGCTAGATATTCTATGCACGACGTGCGGTACCCCAGAGACCACCAACCCATTTATACTCTCCACTAAACACACAAAGAATAATACACAAGCTACTTGCAGCATTTTCACACACTTACATGCCAAAACACCTATATAGAAGAACATCAAATATGAGGTAGATAGGTCTATTTTCCATTAGGCAGAATGGTTGACACTGGGCATTGGGTCATTAACAATATGATATCATACGGTCTTCTTGAGACATTCCTTGAGTTGAATATGGCCTCTAATGTTCACAAAGAAGACAGAAGTACATACAATTGAAACATAGCTTACATGCAGCACTAGTTTTGTCCCCAATTTTGAAATATTTGTTAAGAGGGGGCAATATACAAGGATGGTTTCAGGTCTTTGTTGGACTACAATTAACCTTTGTTCCATGCCCATAGCGAAGACACACATTGAAATAACAGGGACAACTGCTTTATCATGGGAAGGGCCTTAGAGAGGTTTGCTTGAAGCTTACCTTCTTCAAGATACCCTATGTCGGGCACTGGTCCCCACAAACATCATATTGAACTAACTTGAGCCTCAATTTCAAATGTTAGAGGTATGGCCACACAGACAGTGACATTTTTCAGATCCTTTCATCTAGTTCCTAATTGACGTACTAGTTGGCCAATTATACAACCCTATGAATACTTCTTTTGGGCACAATTTTTGATTGCCTCCAACCCCAGTGATGTTGCATGATAACTCAGGCGTAGCAAACATGACACCACCCCAGAGGAAAGAGTTTATGTCCTCATTTTTGGTAGCAACAACATGTATATTATGACAATGAAAATCTCCATTAGCTCCTCCCTAGTGATGACTGGCTCAGGGAGATGATAACTATGTCACTCCATGCAAGACACATTTATAGACCTGGGCTCAGATTTACTAAGATTTTGCATCGAGGTTGAGTCCCATTTTTTACACACCCCCAACACAAAATCTATTTTGGTATTTACTAGGCCACACAGAGCCCGATTAACATGGCTTTGTAAAACATTTAAAAGTAACCCAATGCAGCACATAGCACTGCATTGCATTACCCTGTGTCAGGTAGACGGTTACATGGGTGGAGCATGGGCGTTCCCTTGCATTCACCCATATGTTTTGACACAAATTCAAATTTACTGAAGACTTGTAAACATGGGTTTGTGCCCAAAATGAGGCACCTAACTAAGGTTGGTGTAACAAGGGAAAATATCCATATTTATCCTCATTACTTTCCCTTTGCACTTGTGCTGCATTCTGCAGCACACATATAAAGAGGAATAAGCCTGAAAGGATAGTTTTTATGCCGAAAGGTATCCCTTCTGGCACAAAAAAATATCCTGGCTTTAACGCAGGCATCCTGGTGATATGACGCATGTGTGCCTGCATTGGCATAAGGCAACCACAACTGTGCCAGTGCTATGAGAAAGCAGAACAGCGCCATATCTTTACATAAATATGGCACATTTCTACTCTCTAACATTCATGCAATGCAGCACAGCAACCTGAGTTGCTGTGCTGCGTAAACGTTTAGTAATTCTGGGGCTTAATGATCAGGTATGAATATTCAACAAAATGTGGGACCATTTCTTGACTCACTGTGAAACACTCCAATCTCTGGATGCACCCCTCCTCCATCACAGAGATCATTTTCCTCAGTATCAATCAATATAGAACTCAGTTTGACTTTCCATTGGTGGCATGATTCCAAGCACTGCCTAACATTCTTGAACACTGATTGGACTCCAGGACTGTAGACTATTCCTCAACAGCTTATTATATTCCTTTATGTTGTAGGCTACATGCTCAGTATCAAGATATATATGGGCATGGCAGCACATGGACATTTGACTATAAGTGGTGTGTAATACGGGAGGACTGTGCATTTAGTTTCCAGATACCCATAAATCTCGCCCTCTTAACCCTGCCACTTCTATTTCTACCACTCTGGCCAATTTTGGCATTACGGTTTAGTGTCCTCTGTTCTAAACCAACAGGAGAACTTGCATCGTAGTAAGAAATACTGTTCTCAGGATTGATGCATCAGTGGATGGTGAGATATGTGCTTATGGATCGTCCAACTGTAGACCTTTTTCTGTTGTATGATCAATTTTTGGGCTGTGATTGGCACATACATTGTCCAAATGTACAATCTTAAAATAAAAATAAATTAAAGAATTGCTTCAGTAAAGGAGGGTGAGAGACAGCAAGGGATTTGGAACGCCCTGAATCATTGAGTAGGACCATAAAAATAAAAAACAGTACGACAAATAGGGAGGGCGCTAGTGCATGAAACAGCACTAGTAAATAAAACAGGACATGCTATTGAATAAAAGTGTGGCAATGATGGACCACTGCTGTGAATTCTAGGTGGCTGAAGAAAATACATAACAATTGTGGAGGTTAGTCAACAAGACTTCTCTTTGTTGCAGAGAGACCACACTTGTCTACAACAGGTGCCAGGTGGATGCGAATTCACTGATTGGCCATACCTAGCTTAAGCTGGACCCCAATTGGTGCCTGGATAAATGTAGGCCCCTTTACTAGATGGCTGGAGTTAGGTCGCTTGGATTTCGGACCATTAAAAAAGAATCCAGCTGATATCTCTGAATCTAATCTGGCTGTCATGAGTTTTTGTCCCAGGAAAGGGAAATAATAATGCAAACCTGGAAATACCAGGGGCCTCATTTATGAGGCTTTGCATCACTTTTACGCCGCCGGTGCGTCACTTTTTGTGACGCACCAGTGGCGTAAAAAATGCGCCTTGTTGCGCCATATTTACAAAGTGACTCATCTAGGTAGATGCACCACTTTGTAAATGTATGCAAGGGGGGCGTATTGACGCAATATAGGGTCGTAGAAGTGACGCAGTGAAGTATATGAGATTTCACTGCGCCACTTTTAGGACGCAAATGCGTTAATATCTTAGGCCTGCCTCACAGCAGGCGTAAGACTGACGAAGGCCCTTTCACATGGGGCTTGCACTATGTGAAAGGACACATTGCTGGAGTTGTGTCACTTTTGTGATACACTGCGTCGCTTTCACGCAGCGATGCGTTACTTCTCATAAATGAGGCCCAAAGTCCTTTTCATGGCAATCCCAATTGTGGGGACAATTCAAGTCAGATTTACCACTTGCTCTAAGCAGATGGTAAATCTGAGTCAGGAAGTGTGGGTTGGGAATTAGAGCGCTGGTTGGCTGAAGGGACAGGACAGGTCTTTATACAACCAAGTGGAAACTTGTATGCTTCCTCCTTGGTGTTGCAGGGTGTCAGTTGCACTTCAGTGCAGTGCTAAGCCATTAGCTCATGCCGTAGTTTAGCTCGATGCAAATATGTACTCAGTTAAACCAGGAAAGTCTTAGTATGAAAGAGGGGTATTCGCAACTGGGAATATCGCTCCACCAGACTTTCAGTGGGGTCTCAATGATCATGGATATGTCTACTGGGTGGGGGGTAGAATGGCTACGAAGTTTGTTCACATTTCTAAGTGTTAGCCAGTATTGCAATTCACATGAATTCAACAACAGTGAAATTGAAAAAATAGAGATTTTTTTTTTTTTTAAATGATCATGATTAGGTCTGGAACCTACAGTATGAGGCTTTCCACATTTTGAGAAACCCTATAAGCTCAGCATCCAAAACCTGACCGCTTAGTAATTATTCCCTTCAAAGTTCCACTGTTTCAGGACACCATGGAATAATGAGCATTAGAATTTCCCATTTCAGACATACAGCTGATTTAATTCTTGACTGTAAGGACATTCCGTCACAATGAAGGTGTCATGAAGACAGAGTACAGGTATGGAGAGTAGGAAGTATATATATATTTGTCACACCAGCTCCAAACATAGCATGTGATTTTAGGTTAACTGGAATCCACACTGTTCTATGTCACTTTGACCTGCTGTAGCTAATCTTTACTTACTATGCTGCTTCCTGACTGGGGCACCTCCCAAAACCCATGAAGAATGAAGTGGTGCTCAAACATTATCATACAAGGTGAAGAAATTGCTTACGCATGAAAAATCTCCTTGAGCTCATATATGGTCAGTTAACTCATGACCTGGTGGAAAGAAAGTTGCTTTTTGGAGGACCAAAAGAGACTCTGTGGAACTTGCTCAGTAAGTCTCAAAGAATAGAAAAGTGGGCTACCACAAAGCCTTTGAAAGGTCAAAAGCATTTACTGGATGAGGTGCACAGCCCGGATTATTTTTTTTAAAAGTGTGTTTCATCCAGCACCTTCCTACCATCTGTTGGGGTAAGACAGAATGTAAAAGGAGACCCTTCAGAGTGCTAAAAAGGCATTGAAGGGCATAGGTGCCAAGCTTGTCTGGTCCAGCACTTACCACTGCTCTTCGATTCTAGACTCTCAGGGGTAGATTCACAAAGATTTTGGTCTGGGTTAGCATCACAAATGTGACACTAACTAGCACAAAATGTTTTTTTCCTAATTTACATTCCAGTGCACAATTAGTTTTGCACTGGAAAGTACCCTATAAGTAAAGCAAAGCAGCGCAAAACTCTGATTTGCATTACTTAGCGCCAAGGGAAAGGTACATGGGTGGTACATGGGCATTCCCATGCAACCACCTATACCTGTTGATGCAAAACCCTTTCTACAAACAATAGTAGATAGGGTTTAGTATCAAAAGTTAATGACATTTGAAAAGAGGCATTAAAAGAAGAAATATTTGTATTTCCCTTTCCCTTTCCGACTTTGCATGCATGCTTAAAAGTGTGTCTAAGCATAGTATTTTGTACAGGAAGGATACCCTTTAGGGACAAAACCTATGGTAGACTTAAGCAAGCACCTTAGCATTATGGCGCTAAGGTGTGTGCCTGGCAACAGCAGCTAAACTCTGCATCGGTGCTAGGCAGAGGGGAGGGGATAACCACATCTCTCTAGATATGGCGCTCTCCTGCTCCCTGTCACAGAATGCCCCGCAGCATTTTTGGCTGGTGCGTTCGTGATTTGTTTGAGCATCTGGGACACAGTCGAACATGCAACCTGAAATTGAAGGGGCTCCTCTGACTTTGATTGAAAATGCAGTAAGCTGCTATGATCATGCTCCAAAACATGTGATAGGTAAGCTCCACCTGAAAAACAACGGCACTTAAACGTACATGGAGAATGGATGTTTTACCTGACCCTATTGTGCAGGTGTTAGATTGAACTGCACAGAAGACTATTTTTTCTCATCTAGATGCTCTCCACTCCTTTCTATGAAAGAATCTAAAGTCCAGATTTATTAAAGCTTTGCACTGGAGCAAAGCGAAGAAAATCAACAAAAAGCGGGGTAAAGTCTTGCAAGGATATTTAGAATCCAGGAGGTATTATTAGAGCATCACAGAGCGGATCAGCACAAATTCCCCAAAGCGCTATCTACTGAGATATCTGGGCACAGATTTACTAAGATTTTGCATCGTGGTTGCATCACTTTTTGGTGCAGCCATAACACAAAAAGCTAGTCAAGATTTACAAAGACAAGCAAGGGCCGATTTGCGTTAAGTTGCGTGACTTTGTAACAAAAAAACCTTACACAATGTAGCATGCTACATTGCACTGCATCACGTTGCATTAGGTAGGTGTTGCCAGGGTGGAGCATTGGTGTGCCCACACAACCACCTATGGGGCTTATTTACAAGCCCCTTGCGCCACATTTGCGTCATTTTTCACATGGGAAAAGTGACGCAAAAGTGGCTCAAGGGGCTTGTAAATATGCCCCTATGTATTTTGCTGTAAAGCAAGATTTACGAAAAGCAATATACCTGGATTTGCGGCGAAACAGTGTGTCTTCCCTAGAGTACCAGAAAGAAGAGAAATATCTTAATTTCTCCTAATTACTTCCTCTTTCCATGTGTGTTGCATATGGCAGCACACAGAGAAAGAGGAGTATGCCTATAATCCTGCTCATAATGCAGGCAGCCTTGCATCTTGGTGTGAGGTGCTAGTTGGTGCACCAGTGCTTAGAGAGAGCCAGAACGGTGACATAGCTTTGCAAATATGGTACTGTTCAGCTCTTTCCCCGTCACGCAATGCAGCACAGCTATTTGCCTTGCTACATTGTATGAACCTTTAGTAAATCTGCCACAGGATTGGACTTTGTGTAAAAAAAAACGAATGCCTCCTTGAAATTTGAGATGTGTTTATTTCTCAAAAAGCATGCATTGATATGGGCTACTCTGCACAGCACACATTCTAAAGTATAGGGTTGATAAACCTAGTTAACAGATTAAAGAAAGTATTTGACATTATTTTTCAGTAGCTATCAGTGGGCGTTTAATACTTTCATAATGAATCAATGTGCACGAGTTGCTTTCCTGCCGGTTAAGGCTTATTGGCATCCCATTGTCCATTAGGAAGTCTCCTTCTTCATGAGGACTGCGCATCTTACCGCCCGCTGTCCCTGTTGAATGTTGACGCGAAAATCTTTGAGAAAATTATCGCCAATCGTATCAGTCCCCTTATACCTACACTTGTTGCCCCGGAGCAGGCGGGGTTTGTTCCTAATCGCACGTTGACGTACAATTTGCGTACGGTCTTCGCCGCCTTTCAACACACTAGACAGGAGGTCCCAGCAGTGGCGGTCTTCCTGGATATGGAAAAGGCGTTCGATTCCGTGGAGTGGACATTCCTCCGTGTGGTCTTGCAGCGTATGGGGGTTGGTGACCTTTTTATACAACTTATAAATACTCTCTATTCATCACCCACTGCAAGGGTCCGCATTGGAACGTTGACGACTGAGCCCCTGCCCATAGGGCGCGGCACACGACAGGGTTGCCCCCTCCCTCCATTGTTATATGCTTTAGTTGCAGAGCCCCTAGCTTGCGCGTTGCGAGAGTATCACGGACATCGCGGCATCCGTTTTCCCGGATATAATTTGATTGTGTCCACATATGCGGACGATACATTACTTTACGTGCGTGATCCCGAAGCAAATCTTTCGAGAGTAGTGAGAGAAGTAGTGCTGTTCAGCTCCCTCTCTGGTATACACGTTAACTGGGGTAAAACAGTGATGTTTCCTCTCACGCCGGCTACGCCCAGGGTAGAGTCGGAGTATCCTATTCAATGGACAACGGACTCGGTTCGTTACCTGGGCATAAGACTCCATACGGATGCAGAAGTGGTTCTTAGGGAGAACTATGGAGTGGCAGTTTCTAAACTGGAGGACGATGTAGAAAAATGGATCAGCCTTCCCCTCTCCCTTATGGGTCGTATATCCTTATTAAAAATGGTGGTGCTGCCCCGTTTTCTGTTTTTGTTTAGTAATATTCCGATGGTACTATCTAATACCTTTTTTAGACAACTACATTCCATAATACTGCGACTGGTTTGGGCAGGCAAGCAGCCCAGAGTGGCCTGGGACATCTTAACCCGTCCTTACGAGGATGGAGGACTGCAAGCTCCGGATCTGGAGTTATACTGTCATTCCGCCCAAGGGGCCCATGCATATAGCTGGATACACGGGCCAATTGATGCTCCGCAGGTCCGTATCGAACGGATAGTAGCAGCCCCCACACCGTTGCCTGCCTTATTGGCCCAACCTCGAGATAGACGTACGGGACTATTGGACTCGCTGAACTCTGTCACACATGCCTGGCACCATCTAAAAGATGCGCAGGCTTGCTCGCTGTTATACTCCCCAAGTGCCAAGCTAGATTGGTGCTCGTGGTTGGGCCCATGTAGAGATAGAGGAGTGTTGTTGGCCCTTACGAAACTAAATATACGTACAATGGGGGATTTGTTTTTCAATGGTGCTGTCCGTCAATGGGATGAAATAGATGTAGGAGAAGAACTTATTGTTCCACCCTTGTCGCGTTTCCAGTTCCACAGAGTGAGGCTAGCTCTTAGAGAGTTACTGGGCGAGGATATGTTGGAACCCCCTACAGTGTCGGTTTATGAATATGTTGTCACAGCTAAATCTCCGTTGCGACTTATATCACTACTTTACCACGATACGTTGGCAGAGAAGAAGTCGCATTACACTAAGCCCAGGCTGGCGTGGCAAATAGACTTAGAGACTGATCTCCCCAAGGAAAAATGGAGGTACTGTTGCACGGGCGTCAGGAGAATTTCCCTTAATGGACGTCATAGGTTATTACATTTTAAATTCCTTAATAGGGTATACTACACCCCCGAGCGCTTACAGAGGTATGGCTTGCGGGATTCCTCCAGGTGTGAAAGGTGCTCGGCGCAAATTGCAAATTTTTTGCACCTAGCATGGCTATGCCCTAGGATTGCGGAATTCTGGGGAGCGGTATTCACAGAGATAAACAGGGTGACTGATTTGGCATTGACCCCCTCCCCATTGCTCGCGCTGCTGGGGTACTCTAAGGACTTTGTACCCGATAAACGAAGATTGGTAGACCTGGTTTGCTTGTTAGAAAAACGATGTGTGGCACTCACGTGGATGAGAGGCCCGACCCCTACATTGTCCAGATGGTCCCGGGACATGCTGTAATGTTGTACGCAGACGGGACTTTACAGCGAGCTATTCCCCCCTCGTAACAGGCCGAAAAATTACTGGTCACTTTACATGGAGAGGAGACCTGCGATGGAGGATAGAGACACTGGTGCTGCGGATCCGGAGACGGCACACAAGACACAGACTGAGTAGATGGGACGTTCCTTGTAATCTGATGGACTTGTACCTCGCTGAGTGAGGGGGCGGCGCAGGTCTGCTTGCCTAGGAGGCGATTGCCCAAAGTGCATGGTGTGCGATGCGGGGGGGTGTCTTCTTGATTTCCATTTTGATTGCTTGTTTGTACCCCACAGGTATCGGGGTGATGTGAAGTGCGAAGAGGGGCTATTTCCGCACAATGATGGTGCTCAATGTTGGGATTGATATGGCACACGAACCGTACTGTATTGTTTCTCACTCTGCTGTAACTGATTGTCTATTCTTTGTCAATGTTTGTACTCTTTATTGTTCCTTTCTCATTGAAATGTCAATAAACACAATTTAAAAAAAAGAAAAGTCTCCTTCTTCATGTTGTTTGCAGGAAGGAAGGGTGTGCAAAGATATGTACCAATGCAGTGCATTCAAAAGCTGATGTTGTGCTTCTGGTGAACATATTACATTATTAATGAATGTTTCCATAATAATAAGAACATGTATGCAGACAGAAAACAATGAAATGTGTTTGCTTTAAAGTAACAATTATAACTTCCTGCAGGAACTTCTTTCTTTTTGCTCTCTTTTATTTATTTATTTATTTATTTATTTATTTATTTATAAAGTTTTATATAGTGCTAGCTAGACTCGGGGGTATCAGAGCGCTTTACATACACAAGAAAAGAAGAAGTTGCACAACATCGTAGAACATGAGGAATCACAAAATATATAAGCAAAGACATCACACTTAAATATACATTGGGGGAGTGAAGAACGCAGGTGGTTGAAACAGACAGATGATCCCTATCCTAGAAAAAGTCAGAGGGGAGATCATTTGTCTATTGATGCCTGGGATGGTTGACTTGGTCAGGGAAGTATTGGTTGAGGAGCAGTAGTTTCAGGTCCTTTTTGAAGCCAGGGAAGGATGGGGTTTATTCTGAGGTCGGTAGGGAGTGTGTTCCATATCCTGGGAATATTACCAGAGAAGGATCGGCACTGGGTCGCTTTTCTATTCAGTTTCGGGGGGATGAGAAGAAGTGAGTTGGTCCTTCTCAGAGTTCTTGATTTTCCTGCTTTAACCAGTTTGTTGTTCAGGTAATTGGGGGATTGGGTGTGCAGGGCCTTGTGACTGATGCAGGCCAGTTTCTAATTACATCTGACCTCCATGGGGAGCAAGTTGAGAGATTTGAGAGTATGTGTGATGTGTTCAAATCTTTTTCCACCAGTTATGAGTCGAGCTGCCATATTAAGGACTGAACTTAGTGAGGCAAGGTGAGCTTTTGGTGCACTTGTTAGGATGGCGTTCCCATAGTCTAGTTTAAAAAGGACTAGGGATTGTACAATTGTCTTAAGTTCATCCTGGGGAATGAAAGGTTTAATTTTCTTGAGGTGTTTTAGAGAGTAAAGTGCACCTTTTGCAGAGTTCTTGATGTGGTCTTTCATTGACAGGTTCTTATCCAGGGTAATGCTGAGAGATTTTACTGAATCAGATAGGACAAAGGAGCAGTTTAGAGCATCCAGATTCTTGAGCCAGCCTTGGATAGGTCGGTAGTTACTTTTCGGAGAGAATAGTATTAATTCCGTTTTGTACGGGTTCAGCTTTCAAAGGTTTGGGTTAAACCAGGATTGTATCTTGGTAAGCGTGGCATTGAGGTGTTGGGTATCCTTAGGTGATTTGATTTTGTGGTATATTTGAGTGTCATTGGCATAGAGGTGGTATTGAACCCCTGCTTGCTTCAGAATAATTGCAAGGGGTTCCATGAAGAGATTGAAGAGGGATGGTGAGAGAATCGATCCTTGCGGGACTCAATGTTTGACACGCGATGGTGCAGAGAGGCAGGAGTTGATTTTAATTTGTTGTGAATGGTGCTGAAGGAAGGAAGTGAACCATTTAAGTGCTGCACCATTAATGCCAGATCTTCTTTTCAGAGTCTCTAATAAAGCTGGATGGTTTATTGTGTCGAATGCCGCTGATAAGTCAATAAGGATGAGGAGACAGGCTTCACCTTCATCTAAGTCTCTGTGGATATCATCAGAGCTATTGAGCATGCCTGTTTCAGTGCTACAACGTTTCCTGAAACCCGATTGAAAGGTGTCCAGCAGGTTGAAGTCATCCATATGTTTGTTGAGTTGTTGGAGAACGCATTTCTCTAATGTTTTAACTAGGAACGGAAGGTTGGAGATAGGTTTGAGGTTGTTAAGCTTGTTTGGGTCGGCCGCTGGTTTCTTGAGTATGGGGGTGATTTGCCCTAGTTTTAGGGAGTCTGGGACACAACTTGATGAGAGAGATGAGTTAATGATTTTTGTCCCGAAAGAGGTAATGATGTTGTTGAGATTTTTTACTACTGAGGATGGGAGGGGGTCCAAAGTGTGGGAAGATGGCTTTAAGCTGGCAATTATATTGAAGACTTCAATTTCTGACATGAGTTTGAAGTTTGACCAATTAGCCCCATTGTTCAGTTGGAAGCAGGCCTGATTGTCTGTGGTAAGATTTTGGTCTCTTTGGTCAGGAGTGGTTAAAAGGGGGCAGGTTGCGGGGAAGGGATGCTTTGGGGTTTGGATGAAGGATTGCTCAATTATTGCGACTTCATCTGTGAAGAAGCTGGCGATTCTCCGCATCGATCCTTGGTGGCAATTATTTCTTGTGGCGGTGTAACGTTAGTTTGACGTTTTACAATTTTGAAGAGTTTCTATGTCTATTCTTTGCCTGGTCTAGTTGGGTGCAAAAGAACGAGGACTTTTCTCTAAAGATGTGTTTCTTATATGCCAGCCGGGTTGACCTAAGTTGCGCTAGGTGGAGAGTTGAAGGGTTTAGTCTCCAAGTCCTTTCCGATTGTCTGAGTTGTCGCCTTTTGTTATTAAGATCAACATTGAACCAGGATTTAGATTTGGTAGATCTCAATTTTTTTAGTTGGAGTGGAGCTACTTGATCTAACACCTCTGTCATTGTGAAATTAAAGTGGGATGTGAGGTAATCAGCCGTCATATTGGAGGGCGGGGGTAGTAGCTGGGCCTGAATCCTGGATTCTAGGTCAGGTATGGGGACTCCTTTGATGTTCCTGGTCCAGTGCTTAGGTTTGACAGGACGTGTAGAATGGTTTCTGACATGTGAGACAATATTAAACATTATGAGGCGGTGATCGGACCAGTCAATGGGAGAAATCGATCTCAGAGAGACCAGCTCATTTTTGGTGAGGATCGTATCCAGTGTAGCTCCTTTGATGTGTGTTGGTCCATTGCAAATTTGGTTGAGGTTGTTTATTTCAAGCAGGGTGGAGATGACCCTTTTAGTGGTGTCTTCCGGGTTGTTCCAGTGAATATTGAAATAACCCAGGGACACTTCTTCTGTATCTGTTAGGAAGAAGTGAGATATTATGTCGGTTAGCTCTTCAGTGAAGATGTTTCTCTTTCTTCAACTGCACGGAACTCTGTAGGTCTGTCCCTCACTTTTGCATTTGGAGATAGATAGCAATTTATTTGTGCTTTTAATATATATTTGCACATAGGCGCATTTGGCATTATTAGTTTATTTAGCTTCATAACTTGTTCGACAAGTGCAGGGCTCTTTCTATGAACACCCAGTCAGAGAAAAATCCCTGGGTAAAACACTATCGTGGAGATTCACTATGTTTCCATACCCTATCAGTCTAGGCATTCATACACTCTTGCTCCTGCAGTTACAGGCCAGTCACTCCCAGTACTAGTGAATAGTTAATTTCCACACTAAAATTGAACGTTCACAATCTTTTTAATAAAATTTAAAATTTACACAAAATAACTTAAAATTTCAAAGAATAATCTTTGAACATGTACAATAGAAAAACAGATATTCATAAAAATTCATAAAAGTTCATTATAAACATTTAGACAAGTACAATATCATTTATCTAACTTAATACATCAGAGATGAAAACATATTGAAAAACTAATATAGCAGACAGAAATATTATACAAAAGAACCCCCTGTACACTATGGCCTTTAAATTCCTTCGCCACACTAGTTACTAGATCCAATGGTCCTTTCTTTATATACAAATGGTGCAGTCAATAGTATCATTAGTGTATGAGTATCTATTGCTCCCCAGACCCTACTTAGATTCTACACAAAAACATTAATGCGTCAACGCGTTTCGGTGCTGTGGACACTTGATACTGTAGCACCTTCTTCAGGACTGCCGTTTCTTTGGGGTCACCGGCTTCAAGGACTATTGCTTAACACCCTCTCTGTAGATATATGGGGAGAGAAGCAAGGTATCACTACTATGTTATAATGCGTGACACAGTTATTGATATAACAGCTCTAGTCGTAATAACTGAGTGTGTACATATAACAGTCTAGTATCATACAAGTTTTGTTTCGTGTTATAGCCATCACTTTAGTGTGTCTCTAACACCTCTTTCAAATGGTTATCAGGGATCATGAGCTATTGCATCCATGAGACCTTGCAGGACATGGGGACCCTTCTTCCCCCATAGACATATGGTTACCGTCTATACAGTTCATGAAGCATATGCGGATTCATGTAAGATATAATTTCACACATTCTTTGAGTTTTTACTCCTCCGTTTCTCTTTTAGTGTGGAAAATAGACAATAAATAGGACCTTATTCCAACATTATCATGGGTCCTGTGTTATTACACCGCCTGACCACTTTTCTTGTCCCATTCAGGCACACTCTTACCCTTTGGGTGTAGGTAAATGCACACCCGCAGATGTTTCTTTGGTCTATCCCCTCAGTTAGTTGCTTCTCACTTGAGGTGAGAGTAGGTCACTGAGAAGAGGTGGTTACCAACACTCAGATCCAATATCAATACTAAGCCGAGTGGTACTAAGAGAACAAACTTACTGGATTTTTTACAATGCTCAGGAAGTCTGATCAAGAAAGTTATGAGCAATAATGATGTCACCTACAGGAAAGAAGAGGGGGAAGGGTCCCCCTGGGGTTACATGGGTTATAGAACTCTATACAAAAACTAGAACTAAGTAAGAGACAGGTATAACCACATAGAGTATGGATAGCGAAGGGAGATATAATGTAACAGAAAGGAAAAACCCCACTATGAGAGGGGTAACTCAAAACAAAGACAGATAAGTAGCTGATCAAGTGATAAGCAGGTACATACACATATATATATGGTTTGCTTTCTTGACAGAACTTATCAAGTTGACTCTCGGAATTACGCTGATATATGCCCGTCCATAAGAAATTTTACAAATTTTTAAGGTAAGAGAACGAAAGATGACGTTAACAAATAGAATTGTGAGACCCAGGAACCCTCCAGGTTGATGGGGGGCTCAGTTCCTATAATATACATACCTTAAAAGTGACACTTCTCGCCTAAACAGATACATATACAGACCAATAAGAAGAGTGGAAGTGCCTCCATACATTTACAGGGAAGTGGAAAGGTCCCCATTACTTCAGCCGTACATTAGTAAAAAGGTAACTGATCCCCATACTTTTGGCCTCAGAAGGTGGTGGGTAAAATGGGCAAAATGTACAAAGGTACTTATAGTGCCTTATGTTTCTGTATTAGGAAGAACTCCACCTCAAGTGAGAAGCAACTAACTGAGGGGATAGATCAAAGAAACATCTGCGGGTGTGCATTTACCTACACCCAAAGGGTAAGAGTGTGCCTGAATGGGACAAGAAAAGTGGTCAGGCGGTGTAATAACACAGAACCCATGATAATGTTAGAATAAGGTCCTATTTATTGTCTATTTTCCACACTAAAAGAGAAACGGAGGAGTAAAAACTCAAAGAATGTGTGAAATTATATCTTACATGAATCCGCATATGCTTCATGAACTGTATAGACGGTAACCATATGTCTATGGGGGAAGAAGGGTCCCCATGTCCTGCAAGGTCTCATGGATGCAATAGCTCATGATCCCTGATAACCATTTGAAAGAGGTGTTAGAGACACACTAAAGTGATGGCTATAACACGAAACAAAACTTGTATGATACTAGACTGTTATATGTACACACTCAGTTATTACGACTAGAGCTGTTATATCAATAACTGTGTCACGCATTATAACATAGTAGTGATACCTTGCTTCTCTCACCATATATCTACAGAGAGGGTGTTAAGCAATAGTCCTTGAAGCCGGTGACCCCAAAGAAACGGCAGTCCTGAAGAAGGTGCTACAGTATCAAGTGTCCACAGCACCGAAACGCGTTGACGCATTAATGTTTTTGTGTAGAATCTAAGTAGGGTCTGGGGAGCAATAGATGCTCATACACTAATGATACTATTGACTGCACCATTTGTATATAAAGAAAGGACCATTGGATCTAGTAACTAGTGTGGCAAAGGAATTTAAAGGCCATAGTGTACAGGGGGTTCTTTTGTATAATATTTCTGTCTGCTATATTAGTTTTTCAATATGTTTTCGTCTCTGATGTATTAAGTTAGATAAATGATATTGTACTTGTCTAAATGTTTATAATGAACTTTTATGAATTTTTATGAATATCTGTTTTTCTATTGTACATGTTCAAAGATTATTCTTTGAAATTTTAAGTTATTTTGTGTAAATTTTAAATTTTATTAAAAATATTGTGAACGTTCAATTTTAGTGTGGAAATTAACTATTCACTAGTACTGGGAGTGACTGGCCTGTAACTGCAGGAGCAAGAGTGTATGAATGCCTAGACTGATAGGGTATGGAAACATAGTGAATCTCCACGATAGTGTTTTACCCAGGGATTTTTCTCTGACTGGCTGTCACTGTACCCTGTTCCCTGGTGATAGTGGGGTACTCTCTCTCTAGATATCTCTTTCTATGAACACACAATGTAATTTCTTTATGCATGACTTGTTACTTATTAAACGTAATCATGATTTGTTTCCTTTGAAAATGTAGGTGTATTAAGCATGCAATTGATTTTCTGTAATGTATGTTTTTTACTGGCTAGATTGTCAATGTAGTTTTAGCTATATTCACTGGATAAATCTAATTGTAAAGAGACATCTGACAGCCTTTTTGGCAGTGGCCGCTCCAGAGGAGTGTCACCCACTGCTTTTGAGCAGTGCAAAGGAAACATAAAATGATAATAACATTGAGTTATTATCATTTATATTTCCTTTGCGGGTGGACTGGGCTGCTCTGCTCTCGGAGCAGGGCAAGGGGAGGAGTCGTATGCCCACTCCTAAGTGTCCAATGACATTTTGGTCTGCCCTCTCAGGCCACCCAAAACAGTCATGCACTCTTTCCGTATTCTCCATGCAGGCTGCATTACAGCCTACATGGAGATCATGCCCAGGCCCGATTCCCTGGCTGAGCGTCGAACCAGGAAGCTCAACACCGATCACAACGCCGCATTGCCCCCCTTTGAGAAACACAGTGCAGCAAATGTGGTTTCTGCACACGGTTGCTTGAAAATGTAGTAAATCTGGGCTCTAGTTTCCTTTCATCCAAGTATTAATGCCTCATGCATTATTATAAGGCACTGAAATCACTGGTGCTGATGTTCACTGTGTATTTCCTATATCAGTAGGGGTCCAACTAGTCCCTTGCACAAAACCAGTAAGGAGTTCCAAGTATTCCTAACTCTGGGTATAAGCTTGTGTCCATCTTCTGAGAATGGAGGCTAAACAAGAGAATTCCTCAGTAGGGGGAAAACTATGAATCTAAAACTCAGATTTATAGTATGGTGACATCTGGGCCTACGTTGGCTTGCTTCTTTATAAACATTAGCAAACTACTTCCACCACCGTAGGTTTAGACAGTGAGCAGTGTGACTGTATATGTTATTCACCATCTATTTTTTTTTTATTGACTATGTGGTGTAGCCCTCTTGGACCGACTCTGGTTCTACCCTTAGTTTTACATTTTACACATTGTTAGCAGACTTCGTTTTAAGTTGGTTTAGCCCTGTCACCTTTCACATATTTTATTTTCATGATAAGTTTCCAAGTAACCCTGCTTGTTTTTAGAAAGCCTTTCTTGCTACACAATCTGTGTTTAAGCCACTCAGGTATGGAGGTCTCAGGCTATCCTAAGAGATTGGGCAGAGGGTACACCTATTATGCTCTCAGAGTAGGGGTAAAGTTAGGTAGGAGACTAGATATACAGAAATCAGACTGCTATAGTTGGATTGTTCATTCTCTTCACCATGTTCACAACCCTGGTTACTTTGCTTTGTTTCATCGCAGCACATTCTCTCAATTCAAGACTACAATTGTTTCAATAAATGTATTGAAAACATCCTTCATATCTTTCCTGTGCTTTACCAAGGGCATGCATGAGTAAGCAATGAGAGGGGTAAGATCTGTTTCCATGATTCCTTTGAGATCATCATGTAATTTTCGAGGTTGCTAAATCACCTTTTACCCTAGGAAGGTTAGGGGTGTGGGTGAGGCACTGTTAGCTAGCCAGGAATTGGGTCAACAGTTTTTGATGATGTGGATGTACTCGGTCCCTGCATTCTGAAGCCTTGTTCTCCTAATATGCAGTCCTACATTTTCTATTGGGAACCGTATAACAACTGTGATTGTCAGCGGATGGCCAAGATCTTCCTCTCCTAAAAGGGTTCTTCTCATACACCTGCTCCTCATAGCACTATATTTTTCATGAGATCTCCCCACACAAGTGGTGCATACTGATCCCTTTTAAAATTGACCAATAAAGGCTGATTCGACTATCAAAACTTCCATGAATGATCCAACTTTATAACTCATCTCTTCGGAGCATAGATTACTGACCCTTCTTTGGAACACTAGTTTGTTTTGAACCAACATGCTGTACTACATAATATGGGATCGATTCCAGTCTAGTTCGGAAAGCATACTGAATGACTCGGTTCCGGAATGCTTTCTGTATGACTCAGATCGGGGGAGTATGACCGATCGACCGAACGAGTATGATGCATTGAATGCATCCTGATACGATTTGATCGGACTCCTATTGGCTTCAATGGGAGCCTGTGTTCCGAACGCGAACACAAGCTCCCATTAAAGAAAGGGGTGACTGAGGAAAGAATATAGGTGTTTACATCGCATGCATTTACAACGCATGCGATTACAATGCAGTTGTTACACTGACCGCGTTGTTACTATGCAGTACCATTACAGCGCAAGTTGTTACAACGACTTGCTGTAGGGGGCGCGCTGGACTTAGGAATAGTATAATTTACTATTCCAACTCCAGTGTGTGCAACAGTAGGGAAAGTGTTGGAATAGTAAATTATACTATTCCTTAGTTTAGAGCGCCCCCTACAGCAAATCCTTGTAATGGTACTGCGATGTAGAAACGCGGCTGTTGTAACAACCCCGTTGTAATCGCATGCGTTGTAACACATGCAAAGTCATGGCTGTTTCCCCTGGGTAAAACCTTGCACCCTGTGGGGGGCACCCCATGGTGCTTGCCACATTGTGCATGTTTGGAAAGGAGGGGTACCTTGGGTACCCCCATGGGCCCGATCTAGAGGGCTGTGGGTGAAGGGGGGCCTGCTACGGGCCCCCAAAGACCGATTCCGGCAGCCTTTTCATCTAGGCAAACCGAATCAGAAAGGCTGTCCGATTCGTTCATCGTACTTGCTCACTCGGAAACCAAGTCCATAGAGCTGTATGCATCAGCTCCAGAAAGGTTCGATCTCTCGGAATGCCTTTCCCAACTGATTCGGTCAGCGCTAAGGGTTTCCAGCATTGTACTTGGTCATTCGAACTGGGAACTATTCGGTCAGAAACAAGGGCTCGGGATCGGTTTAGGCAAAGCTGAATCCAATTCGGAGCCCTTCTGACCGAGATAGGAATCTACCCCTTAGTTGCGATACCAGTTTTTGCACAGACACATTCAGCCAGTGAAACCCTGGCACAATAAGTTTGTGGAAAAGTACCAAAATGTAGCCAAACATTCACCAATTGCTGCACAGATTTTCACATTCACATTAATTCCCCATCCTCACTGTTTAACCTGGACTAATCTGGTAAGACTGCACCTCGGAAACATTTTACCCTTCCTTACAGTAAGTCTGAGTGAAGTAGTACCAATGCTCTTTGACCATAATAGTTGTAATGATGGTCTTAGAAGGGAATTACGTAAGGTGGAGATTTTACACTGTCCAGCTGGCAACCATGCAAATAGCAGAAAAACTGTGCTATTTATCATGTCACTGGGTAAATAGTAGAGATTCTGCACTGTTCGATGCTTTGCAGAAAGCAGGAAAACCTAAATACTTACCCCGCTGCTGGCTGAATAGTTGAGATTCTGCACTGTTTGGCTGGCAGTTTTTGGGAAATTTCTCCCCCCGAGGCTGCCAACATCCTGTCCTAAGGGAACCCCTTTTCCTTTGCAAATTACTTGCCACCTCATCTCGGGGGTCATTAGTTCATCAATGGTTTACAACAGCCTATGCAGTCACAAACGATCAATTAATTCCTTTCCAAATTGGAAAGGGGAGGGAGGAAACCCCTATCACGAAACCTTCAATTTGCAATTCACAAACAAAAAAGTCCTTTGACTAATCTAAAGAATGTTCCAACTCATAAAAAGGGTTTTGTACATAATTATTGCAACTTTGGTAGCAATAAACCTTGTGACATCACGCCCTAAGTGTGACTTAGATGCAGGCACTAACTTAAATGTCCAAAATGTTTGAGTGTTTCCAGGTTATCTTTACAGATATGGCACAGAATGTTACTCCATTACACTGTGGGCCAAGGCAGTGACTTGGGAGGCCCTTTATGGATCTGTCTTGTGCTCCACAAATGCTCCTACTCCTTTTCATTTCCTGCAGATAATAAAGATGATGATTGACCTTTGCAACAATAGTTAGGGTTGTTTACTCTACCAAAGCTACATACCCACTCTTACCCACAAAGCTATGGGAATGTAGAAGGGCCAGATATAGGATTACCAAAAGGCAACATGTTATGAGAACATATGTTTTCTGAAGCAAATCAGTGCATTCTGGAATTATTAATTTTGTTTCAGTTCAATTAAACACATCAGACCAAAACATTTGAAAACAATGATTTGTAAAAGCAAAACCAAAAATAGAAATGCTGTATCACAGTAACAAAGAGCCATATAATATTTAGGGTGACTTTGTCAAAATAGAAGCAATTGCATAGGACCCTTATGAAGTGACCAACACAGTATAATTGAGAGGTTTCATTCCAAATTCATGACAGAAGTGAGAAAAACTATGGGCCTGATTTAGAGTTTCGAGGATGGAGTTAACTTCATCAGGATAGCAGAGGACAATACCTCTGACATCCTGAGGGACCTTCGTCTACCAATTTAAGAGTGGTAGGCTGGCTCTGTGGACAACTCTCTACATTGGCAAGAACTGCTGTCATGGCCGTTCCTATCTACGCATGAAACATTTGAAGAATAGTACGGTCAAACATGATGGCCAGCTAGAACATTTAAAGAAAAGGTTTGTTTTTCAAAAACAAACTCCCAAAGGTGGAGTTTGTTCTTGAAAAACAAAAAAAATGGTCCCACACACTTGGATGGTAAGGTTATTTTTTCCCATCTCTTACAGCCAGGTTTTACTCTAAATAGGGTAGATGGTAGAAAATCCTTCCTTTAATGGCCCATACGTTGTCAGGCCAGCAGAGGAAGTATTCTGTCAAGAAGCCACACGCAAACAAATTGGGACTATAATTGATTAATTGATAATGTCATTGGAATAAGAATGAATTTTCCTATGAAATCAAAGAAAGACATAGGCATCAAAGACACAGAAGAAAAGAAACTCATAATTATTCATTGACGTTCTTACAAATATTCTAAGAAATAAGACACTGAATAAACAGAGACATGTTGCTACCTCCATTCTTGTGAACTGCTAATCGACCATTTCACAGTCCCATTTAAAAAAAAATCTTTTTATTGATATATTTTTAGCATTTATCGCAATTGTTATTCTGCATTTTCATAAGGCTAATATTTTGGTAGAATGCAGGGCTTCACTGCTTGAATCACTTATTGTGTAAATGTGTCTTAGGATGAGTCTGAGAAGTTTGGTTGGTTTAACAATAAAAAAGAGAAGCCAATCTTTCAACCATTTTTGCCCAGCCAGCTTCTCCCCTTTCAATCAGGACATATCATCTTGCCAGGAACATATGTGTAGTTTGCCCACTCCAGCTACCTGTCCCCGCTACGAGTAGGTGGCGTACTAGGCTGTTTGTCATCGGCCAGACTGTGTGGTGGCTCCGACTGTCAGCTGCGGTCCGGATGCCTCCCACTCTTGCCCAGGGAAATCAGCAATAAGGGATCAACTGTTATTGGTTGGCGTCATTGGCCCCTTTGTTCTTCCATTCTCAAAGCTGCCTCCTCAGCGGTTGCCAATCTCAGGAATTCCTCCTACCACCTACTTTGCATGACCACCAATGTGTAACAATTGCCCATTTAGCTAGTACCAGTCTCAAGTAAATGAATTTGGAGCTCAAATTTGGCAGCCTGAGATCTAGGTTAGAGACCTAGCAGGTAAATATGCGAATAGATGGCAATTGTTTGGCATTCCCATGCCATGTGTAAGAATCCTGCGTCAACCAAGGAGCATGACTTATCTATGGTACCCATTATGACATTCAGCCTATGTGGGTGTGAGGTAGGTGGTGTGCAAATAGTTGAGCTGAGTGTATTTGAGCCTCGTGTTTCTAGAGATGCTGTGTGCATGTTGAGCTTTTGATCACCACTTTGCCCTGAAGAAGTCCGTTGCAATGGACGAAACTCATTGGCTGTTTCTGTTGTAAACATTGGCCACATATATTTTATACAAAATTACAAAAAAGAAAAAAAGAATTCCATATATTTTAGAATCAAATTTGGAAATGTATTCATACTGTAATTCTTGCGGTGCACCTTTACTGTGTTTTAAACTCTCCAAAGCTATCCAGCTCTTGGGCTCCCCAAAGCGCATCCACCTCCGCATCCCCAATGAACAGCAGCATATCATCTGCATACAAGTAGATAAAGTGTTCTCCATCCCTCAGGTGAATGCTTCGACCCCGCCCCTCTGTTTGTATAAATGCTGCTCATGGCTCGGTGGCAGGGGCAAACAGCAAGGGAGACAGGGGGCAACCATATCGGGTGCCTCTGCCAATTTTGATTGGGTCCGATATTAACTGCCCAGTGCATACTTGGGTCATTACCCCTTCATGTAGGAGTGTCACCCATCTCTTCCATCTGTCCCCCAGCCACTTCCGCATCATGACTGCTCCGAGGTAGGGTCAGTGCACCAAGTCAAATGCCTTGTTGAGATTCAATGAGAGGACCACCGCATTCGATTAAACCTCTGGAGGGGATTCCCACAATACTCGAAACAGCATATTTATATTAAAGGACTTATTGCGGTGTGGGATAAAGCCATTTTGATATCAATACATCCAAGTGCAGAAGAAAGGGCACAGCCACTTTTCTTGTATTTTGCTTAGAATCTTGTAGTCAAGATTAGCATAGATAGAGGCCTGTATGAGGCGATGTCAGCAGGGTCCTTATACCGTTTAGTGATCAAAACCACTGCCTCTCGAACTGAGTAAGGGAGAATCCCTGATTCATAGGCCTCCAATTACAAGGCTGCCAAGCAAGAAGCCACAATTGCAGTGTATTCCTGGTAAAACTCCTCCAGGAGGTTGTCAGCAACTGGATTTTTGACCCTAGCTAAGTCCGTCAGTGCCCCCTTAATCTCAGCCTCCATAATTTGTTCACCCAAGGTGGTACTATCATCTCCTGCTAGGCCTGGTAGCAGAACTCGGTTCAAGAAGGACTCAATGGCCTTCATCGTAGCTGCCACATGATCCGATAGAGCTGAAGATAGTGTTTGATGAAGACATGATGGATATCTGTTTGCAAGAGTGCCAGTCGCCCTCCTCTGTCCTAAGTTGTGTTTGAGTTGGCACCTCTGTTTCTTTGAATAAACCCAGCTAACAGTCTGCCCACCTTGCCATGTTCTGTGTGCATTGTGTGTAAGTAGGCCCCACTCGTGTGTATTCCTAGCCAGTCCTGGAGCTCACAGCATTATCACTGTACTTGTTCGAGTTGTGTCAGTTCTCTGGGGCGGGCTGGGAGGTCCCATTCCTGTTAACGCTTCTCACCCTCTGTCCTGAGGAGAGTCCCTTTCCAACAACTGTCACATTCTGACAGAGTGCTGCATGCACCACCCTCTCACAACAACCTCAAAGGCCTCCCATTCTCTGGACTGTTGAATACGTTAAAAGTAGTCTTGTATGGCCTTAGCTAGTAGGTCGCATGTTGCAGGGTCCTCAGGAGTTGAGGGGGGAATTTCCAGGTTGGAATTGGAGTTCTGTAGCAGCCCTATTGTAAGCACAGGAGCAATGGGTTACAATCAGAGATAGAGTGTGCTAAATATTCAATGGTGATAGCAGTTTCCCCCAGCTCATAAGTGCCCATAAACATGTCCAACCTCACATGTACTTCAGGCATTGGGAAATAGAATGAATACTCACATGCCCTAAGTGTCTAGCCAGCCATATGTAATACAGTTCCAATATTGTGACCCAATGGTATAGGTTTCATGCTACTTGTTATTGGGTATAGCGGAGGTGTGGACCTATTGAGGTCTGATTTCAGGACATAATTGTAATCCCCTCTAAGCAGCTTGGGAAATTGCACATACTGCATTAATACCGCTGATAGGGTGTCTAGGAATTGTGTCTGACCCAAGATAAGTGCATATGGGCTACCCAGCGTACTGTGTATGCCATCCAACGTGCCCACAACCAATAAGAATCTGCCCTCCCTGTTGAGGTAGGTAGACAATTCCTGAAAGGTCGCTCCAGGTTTATCTCAGAGCAGTGGACCATGAGTGAATACCAAATATTGCTTGGCATATGCTTGTACCCTCCACCACCGCCATAGTTACAGGACTTCCACCCGGTCCCAGTGCTTTTCCAATGTCAGCCCCTCTGTGTCTAAGGTATGCATGCACATGTATTGGTTCCTAATGGATCCCATGCCTCCCACATTCCACATTAAAATTGCATATTTACATGGTATGGCAGCCTTGGGTGTTATGTGTTGGGGGGTTGAGCACAGTCGAACTGTGTATGGAGAGAAGGGTGTGGCTCATAAACAAACAAAAACAAGCCCCATCTCCCGCTTTCCAGGGCAGAGTGATTTAGCTTCATATGCCCAACAAAAAGTAATGGTATAAAAGTTCCAGTGTTCATATTCCCCAGCACTAAGGCACAGGAATAGCTGGGGGTGGGTTTCTTTGTTCCAATATAATCATGCAGTCAAGCCTTGCATCATAACAGTCACTGATATTAGAAGATAAGAGACCCTTTCTGGGCTGGCAGGAGATTCCCCAGGCACCGTTAACCCAAGCAGACGCTGGAGGCCATGGTCCTATCTGGTGTGGCCAGCACTCAACAGCCATTGAATCAGAGGTCGTCAGTGGATCTGGGAGTGAGTTTGAGCCTGGATTGTTGCTCCCTGCTCAAGAAGTCCACCTCGGTGCTTTCTCTTTGTGAGCGAGTCAGGTAGTCTTCCTGCGATCGGGATTCAGGCGCATGGAAGGAGGATGCCACCTGCCCTACTTTCGTCTGGGAGCGTGCAACCTGTTCCTTGACGGGCACCGGTCTGCCAGCCTGTTCTGTGATCTCTTGTGTTTTTGCCTTGGTAGGGGTAGGGGTGCTAAGTGCTCAAGATCAACAGCTGTGCTATTTTGATACTGCTCAAGCCCATCCTATGATTCTGATGGGGTATTGAAGAGGAGTGAGTACACCCGTCTACCATGATCTTAAGCCATGCTGGGAAGATCAGAATGTAGCAGATACTTGCTTCCCTAAGCTCCCTGTTGACTTCCAGGAATGAGGATGTTTGTCATTGCACAGCCATGGTATAGTCTGGGTAGATGTGTTGTTTCCCAATTGCAGATTTGGCTTGGTGAATGCTTCTTCAATGATCTGATCTCTGTCCTTATAGCGGAGGACTCGAGTTACCACTGGCCTTGGTGGCGTCCCCAGTAGTGGTTAGCTGGGCTGCTACTCTTTATGCCCTTTCCAAGGGTAAGAATGGTGACAGTACTTGGGGCCACCACGGTCTACATCCACTGTTCCAAGTAAGCGATCATGTCTCCTCTCTCCACCTGTTCTGGAAGGCCTGTCAGCCTAATGTTATTGCAGTGGCTGTTGCCCTCAGCATCAACAGCTCTTTTATCCAGGCTCTACACCCTATTTATCAATTCAGTCACATGAGTCCGCAGTTCCACCATCGGAGAGCACAGATCGCCCTCTACCTCCTCATGTTGCCTTACCTTATCCACCAGTTTATGGTAGTCATCTTTCAGTATGCCCAGATCGATTGCCACTTTATCGATTTTGGCCACAAGGCTTTCTCTATTGCTATGTAGTGCATCCAGTATCTTGTCCAGGTTATCCTCTGTACTTTGAGGGCAGGTCATTTCTAACCTTGTCCAATTCTGAGGGGAGATATCTAAGGTTAGTAGTATCATGCCCTGTACCACCTCCTAAGTCCTCCATTGATTGTGTCTTCCTCATCATTAGGGCTGTAGCTGTGAGTGCCACTGTCAATTCACCTGGGGAGGCGGAGTAATGACTTCGGGTCACCCCAGTCTCACTATAGACAAGATGACTCTCAGTCCCCAGGTATTTGTTACACAGTCTTCCACTGACTCGGGCTTCCTTCCCAGGACCTCTGCCCAAGCCCTGGGGCCAATGTATCTGTTCAGCCAAGTCAGTCAGGACCACAGGTCCACAGGCCTCCCCCCTGCTGTCAGACTGCAGCAGGGCCCTCCTCCAATGTGAACACCACTGTCAGTACCTTTCTCATGGCAGTGGCTCCAGCTGCCTGTACCAATTGGACTCCGGGGGTCCTTAACACTGACTCACCTTAGTCTGAGGGCCAGGTCTCTGCCAGCAATCAGCCTCCTTACAGCACCTCCGGCATCACCAGGGGAGTTCAGCGGCCTTGCTCAGTCAATTGTTGCTGCCAAGTTGCAATGGTAGATCTAATTCCGCAGCTTTTCTCCACCCAAAGCAGAGGGCCTGGTTTTCACCAGCCAGTGGGGCCAGCTCCAAGGTCACCAGCGGAGCCTTTGTGGGGTGCTCCATGCATCAGTTGCTGGCAGCCATGTTCAGCAGGTCGCGGCTGCCTTCTTGATAACATGGGCCACCCACCGTGCTCTCCGTGTCCTTGCAGGGCTCAGGTCAGCTTCTCCATCACTGCCCACGTGTCCTTTACTGCCACCAATGGTCCCAAAGGGCACCCAGGAATATGTAATGATGCAAATCGGCTTGGCTGGAGCTCAAAGCCGAGCTGCCATCATCCGCCATGGTTGGCCACTCCCCCTTCGCAGTTCCACTTTAATTCTAATTTTTCAGACAGGGTATGTGGATCCATTATAGAGGTTTCAGATTTGATTGGGGGTGTTTCTCTTTCAAATATTATTTTCTGGCTGTCGCTTAGACACAGCCTTTGTGCTGGGTGATGGCTCTCACAGCGGTAGCAATAGTGTTGGCTACCAATAGAAGCATACAAAAAAAGACACAATGAAGAATGAAATGTTGGCACCTGGCTGTCATTAGCCTTTCTGAGTGGTCATCCGGCACAGAGTGCTGTATCTACTCTCCATCGTGTAATGCAAAATTCATCCCACTGGACCATGCACTAAGACTTTCATTACACATGGACTCATCACTACTACGTACTTAGAGGCAGATTTGCTATGGGCTTGCATTGGATAAAGCAAGGGAGGGCAAGACAGCACAAGCCCTTGAATAAGATTTACTAAGCCATCTATAACCATCTTGCGTGGCTCTGTGTGGCTTAGATAATTCAGAGAAACGTAAGCCAGTGCAAATTACTGCCTTGTGTTACCCTGTGCTGAGAAGGTGTTGCATCGGTGGAGCATGGGCGTTCTCATGTATCCATCCCTGTATTTTGATGCAGTCCCAGATTTTCTATGGTGAGTAAATCTAGAATTGCAGCAAAATGGTATGCCTTCCCAAGTGAGGTCTAACGAGTAGAAATGCCTGTATTGCTCCTCGTTACTTTCTCTTTCTATGCATTCTGCAGCCCACACAGAAAGAGGAAAATGCCCCAAGAGATGCACAAAAACAATCCTCCCTGTAATGTAGGCACCTTTGCACTGTGGTGTAAGGGTGCCTCTGGTGGTGCTAGGCAGGACACAGTCATATCTTAGTAGATATGGTGCAGTTCTGCTCTCTCCCAGTCACACAATGCAGCACAGCACGGGTCTTGCATTGCTTGACATCTTAGTAAATTTGCCCCTTGCTACATACCCACCCCACATACACCCACATGGAATGTCAGCTAAAAAGATCTCGGGGTAACACAGAATCCCTCTTTGGGCCATCCGAGACAATCTTTTTGGAGCCTCTGACACGCCCTCTTCTGCTCATCAAAGCCTTCGTATGATATTGAGCTTCCATTTGCTGGTTCCACATTCCTTTTACCCTTTGTTAGAGATGAACCATTTTCCTGACTTCAGCCATCTGAATTCCTCAAACCCTTTCTGCCATCTTTCATAGTCCATATTCATTTTTACCCATCCACATTTAATCTCCTGTGCCAACTTTCAGTCTAGATGCCCTCAGATCTACCCTTACTACTGTGCCAGCATCATACTGCATCTTCTACACTCAGAGGTCAGTGTGTAACAGTCCCAGCTATGTATTCACTTTGCGTGCTCTATTTTTCAGCAATGTTCTCTATGTAGGCTGAAGAGGTGGGGGGTTCTAGGGGTTGGCAGTATACATAGCATGAACAATAACCATTTACAAAAAGGATGTGGCCTAGACTCACATAGGTGTCCCCATGCTCCTGGTTTTCTTCCTTCACTTCAAGGTCCTTCTGTGCCTTTAGGCATTGGTCCTCCTCCTAGTCCTCCTTTTCATGGTTATTTTGGTTCTCCTGATCCTCATCCTGGTCCTAGTTTAACTACTTCTGGTCACCCTGGTACAGGTTGCCTGAATATGGTGGTACTGGTTGTAGTCCTTCCTGAACCTGGTCTTGCTGTCCGAGCTCCTGGCTTGTCAGTGTATTAGCCCTTTCTGACCCACTTATCATGGTACCACTGATCATCACCGTGATCCTGCTGGTCTGCTGGGTACTTATCCACCTACCCCTGTTGTCCTGGATCCCCTTCAGTCTAGCTCTCCTAGCCTTCCTGGTTTGGGTTATCCTAGTTCTACTTGCCCTTGTCCTTGTTGGCTATCTGGTACTGTCTCCACTTGTCCTGATCCTCATTATTAGGTCCTCTTGAGCTGGTCCTGGTCATTTGGTCCCGGCCTGGTCCCACTGGTCTGCATGGCTCTGCTTGTCCTGGTTCCTCCAATAATCTTTAGCCTAGTCCTAATTTCCCAGTTTCTAGTCCTCCTGTTCCACTTGGAACTTCAGGTCCTGTCTTTTGTTCTGACCTCTCTGGTCCCCTAGCCCTGTTCCTGGTCTTGGTCCTGTTTATTGTTATCCTGCTCATCCACCTAATCCTCCCCTTCCTGGTCCCAGATCTTAATGACCCTAGTCCACCAACTTCTGGCCTGACTAGTTCTCTAGGTCTTCCTCCAACATGTCAGGATACTCCTGACCCTGGTCCTCTTGTTCTCTGTCATCTTGGACTAACTTGCCCACCTCATCCTGATCCTCCTTCTTCAGGTCATCCTGTTCTTAGCCATCCAGCTTGGTCATCATGGGTCTTGTTATCCTGGCCTTCCTTGTCTTGGTCCTACTTTCCTTATCATCCTGGCCCTGCTTGTCTTGATATGCCATGTCCTAATACTCTGGGCCTCTGTAAATTGAGCTTACATTTCCCCTTGGCTGTGGTCCCACTGCCCCAGTCCTCTTAGCTATTGTCCGGTTGGCGATGATTGCCTGAACATCTCTTATTCTTCTGGTCCTCTTCTCCTAGTCTTCCTCACTCTACGGCTGGTTTACCTGGCAATAGTCTTCTTATTACAACAACAACAAGGGGAACCGTGAGCGGACAATATTTAGCGGGGTCCAGTGTACATGTCTGGACGACTAGTAGCACAAGAGGGGTACAAAGTTCCCCCGACAAGAGTGTGTGAGATATGAGTGCGTGCAGCATAGAGAAAGGGAGAAAGGGAAGGGCATTTCCCTTTGTGGAACTAAAACCCTCACACACCTAGCAAGCTAGATGTCATGCTTCATCATATGGGTTCTGCTCCTCATCAGACTGGCGCTTCAATGTCTGACGGGCACCCGTAAAGGGGCTCTTTATCGGAGATATTTTGTTCCGGCCATATGGTGCGTGTGGGTGAGAGGGCAAGTGAAGGTGTAGTCGTGAAAGAGTGGTGAAAATAAAAAAGGTGGGTCAGTCCACAAGGATATTTATTAGCGTGGCTGACACCCTTGGTTAAAATAGTGGGAGGGGAGATATATGCCGAGTAGTGTGTTCAGCAAAATACCTGCGACCCTCAGATCAGGTCAACATGTTTCTTGCTCAGGTGGCAATTCCTCAGGACCTAGGTGCTCAGTACTACACAGTGAAATTGAATAAAAGCTCAATGTACAACCTTGTTCCAGGAGGTCAAAAGGAAGGCAGGCCGACAGGTCCTGCTATTGAGTGGCGACCTATGAAAAATACAGAAAAATGCGACGGGAAATTCAATGCATCGTTCTATTTAAAGGTCACAACCGTATAATGCTGGGAAAGCACTCTTATGAGGACACACTCAATGGTTAAAACAATTAAAATCAGGGAAGACAGCTGGAAGATGGGCGAGAAAGCAAGAAAGGAGCTTACCCTAAGTGACTCCCTAAGACGCCTTAGTCTGCTCTCGTGGGACCTGCGCCTATGGTCAGGTACCTGTAGGTATGGAGAAATAAGCGGCGAAGCCGCAGGCTTAGGGGCGACTAAGTAGTCGTTGGTTACCAGTGAAGGGTGGTCAAGGGTGTTGGTGACCGTTTTATAAATAGCTGTTTGTCACACCAAGATTGGCCCAAATTATTACCGAGCAGCGAGACCGCGGGTACTGGGGCTACACAAATGAACACCGATCCCCGCACACACTCAGCAACTCAGTCACGTCCTCGTCCACCCCAACCGAAACCCGGCGGGGGTAAAGCCAGACTCAACCGGCGCCCCGTGTCTGCAGAGGGACCAGCATCCGGCAATTACCTAGACCCAAAAAGTCTGCTCCACAGACAAGTCAGCACCAACACTCGGCACGTAAGAGCCAATATACACAGGGATGCCATCGTCCCCAGCCCGTCACACAATCATGCAGAGCACGGGCTCGAGTACAACCTGTAAGGAACTTACCGTAAAGATGCGCGGTCACAGCCGTCACAACCTACCCCCACGAGCCTGGTCAGGGCATTAGAGCAACTGGTAGCCTCCATTGCTCGAACACGCCATATAAGTAATGGTCATGAGTGCGCCACGTCAAGCTCGCAGTGGGCGGGGCAGTGGGCATACGCAACTGCGCATGCGCGAGGCGCTCACACAGAGTGTAACGAAATCGCCCAGCCTGACTGCAATAACCCGCGGTGAACTATGGCGTCCATGTTGGTAGTGGTGCCCAGGCCGGATTGGTCATATGAAAGATATATGAAAACAGGTATTACTTAAATGCTCTAATAGTAGCGAGACAGAATTCATATATGCCTAAAGCAACGGTGAGGTTGGCAAGTTAGGCAGTCAATGAACGGTAGACATAATCGAGTTGAGATACAGCTCGAGCATCGGGACCTCCAATAGTATAGTGTTAGGTCTATATACACGGAGGTGTATGGAGTGACGATCAACAAGTTCCCCAGTTAATAAGGGAAGTGGTATTCAAGGGCTCGTAGGGCGATGTGAAAATTAATCCAGTCTACTACTATATGTGTAGACAGTTGCCAAGTGACTCAAGGGCGATGGGAAAATAAAGTCTACTGCTATATGTGTAGACAATTGCCAAGTGCCTAAAGTTGAAGTGACAGCCTCAACCTATCGTGCACGAATGAGGGTCCCATGTGGGGAGGACTCAACTAGGCCCTATATGGATAGGTGAGGTATCTAACGTATCAGATTCATAGTTAACGTGCCAGCGACACCCATGGCACTGAATCATTAAGACCCAGGGTGTCCAGTTTAAGACGGTGAACCCATCTTTGTTCGATTCTGAATAAGGCCTGTTGTGAAATGGCAGGGTGGGATTCCAACACAATCCAGCGTATGCTGTCCGCATGGTGGCTTTTTTGTGTATAGTGTTCATAGAGTCTGGTGTGTGTCTTAGAGCATCTTATGTTGCTTTTGTGCTCCATTATTCTTAGTTTCACTTGTCTCATGGTCATACCACCATAGTACTTGTTGCAGGGGCAAATCAGGATGTAAATGCATCTGGTGCTGTTGCAATTGGTATGTGTGTGAAGGCGCCACTTGAATGTCTCAGTGAGACTAATCTCTTTGCATGGGTGAGTTTGTGGGCAAACAGCGCATCCACCGCAGGGGAAATGTCCTCTAACAGGAGGGAGGTCCCATAACGTATTCTGGCTGCTAGTGTGTTGTTTCTTGGGCCGTGTGTGAATTAGGGCATCCTTCAAATTTTATGTTTGTTTAAAAGCAAACCGAGGGTTGGGAATATTCAGGTCCCCAGTATTGATGATGCTCCAGTGTTTGTTTATACACCCCTGGATGTATGCTGAATTTTTTGTGAAACTTGTGACACAGGTTATCATTTCCGATTGTTCTTTGGGGCGTGTTTTCCAGTAGTGCCTCTCTGGGGTTATTTAAGGCCCGTTTGCATGAGTTGTAAACAAGCCTAGATGGATACCCTCTATCTTGTAGCTTATGTTGTAGGAGACTCGCCTCTTGCCTGAAATCAGCCTTGTCAGTGCAGTTTCTGCGAACCCTGAGGAACTGGCCAAAGGGAAGGTTGTCCCTCAGGGCTCTAGGATGATGGCTCTCATAGAGCAAGAGACTGTTCCTATCTGTGTTTTTGCGGTAGAGTGTTGTGCTAAGCCCAGTAGATGTCAGACTGATGCTTAGGTCAAGGAAGGGGATTGTTCTTTCTGAGATGTTGCCAGAAAATTTAAGAAAGGGATTCTGTAAATTGATCCAGGTGCAGAAGGCCTCGCAGGTGACTAGATCTCCTTTCCATAACACAAGGATATCATCTATGTACCTGCGCCAGAGTGTTATGTTATCGCTGAATGGGTTATTAGCAGCCCTGATCACACTTTCTTCGAAAGTGGCCATATAGATACAGGCCAGGCTTGGGGCGAAGGTAGAACCCACAGACGTCCCCCGAATCTGATGGTGTAGTAGTACTCCATATTGGAAGAAATTCTCAGTTAGGGCCAGGTTGGCACAGGCCATAATGAAGGAGATTGGTGTAGGTGATTGCCAATCCCCCTGTCGTAGAGTGGTTTCAAACGCTTCTAAGGTAGCCTGTTGCGGGATATTAGTAGATAGCGCTTCTACGTCTAGTGTGAGGAGGAGATCAACACCCTCCCTCCCCTCAATGTTACCCAGTAGACGGAGCACATCCCTGGTGTCTTGGAGAAAAGATGGTATTTTCCTAACCACTGGTTGGAGAAAAGAGTCACAGAATCTGGAGAGTGGCTCAAGTAATGAACCAATTCCTGATACTATGGGAAATGCCCTTCCCTTTCTCCCTTTCTCTATGCTGCACGCACTCTTATCTCACACACTCTTGTCGGGGAACTTTGTACCCCTCTTGTGCTAATAGTCTTCTTATTCCTGATCCTCACAGTCTGCATTCTATTCCTGGTTTTGTGCTAACCAGACTCAATACTTTTGTTTCTGGTCCTCATAATTTGGGTCTTTATATGCCTAATCCTATTTGTTCTGGTCCTTCTCACCATCCTGGTTCTTTCAGGACACTTTCTCATAGCTATTTCTTTTCTTTCCTGATGCTCTTGACCCTTGTCCATTGAATCTGGTCCTTCTGGTTCTTCTCCTCCTGCTCATCTGATTTCCAGTACATCAGTTTCTGGTCCTGCTGGCCCCCTCAGTCTACCAAGCCTCTTGTATTCTGGCCCTCTTAGGGCTAGCCCTTTAAGACTGTGTCTTCCTGCTTTGGATCATCCTTGTCCTCTTGGCCCTGTGCCTTGTCCTACTGGAACTGGTCTGGGCCCACTTTGATATTGCTGTCTTTGTTTGGTTCCTTCTGAGCCTTAGTCATTTTGGTGCTGGTCCTCCTGGGCATCCAGGTCCAGCCTCCTTTGTCTTCCTGGCTCTGGCTGTTCTGGTCCTCCTGATCTTCCTCACCCTGGTCATGCTACCCCCCAGGTCCACTTGTTACTCTGGGCCCTGGTACTATAGTCATGGACCTCCTGGCACTCCTCGACCTGTTCCGGGTCCTATTGGTGCTGATCCTTCTAATCCTCCCTGCTGAAATCCTGGTACTCCTGGCTTTGGTCCTCCTGGTATTCTTGGTACTAACCACCTTGTTTCCTTGCTTATACTGGCTACCAGTCCTATTGGCCTGGATCTTATCTTCCTGGATGTGACCCTGATCTTCCTGATCCTGGTCTTCCTGCTTCTTGTCCTCATGCTGCTATACAACCTCATCATGCTTCTACTTTATCTGGTCCTCCTGGGCCTGGCCATCCTGTTCTTAGCCCTGTGGCCTGGACCTTCATGCAATGATCATCCTGGTCCTGATGCCCTTGGTCCTGGTCCACCTTTTCCTCCTCACCCCAGTCATCCTGGTTCTGGTACTCAAGGTCATTATCCTCTTGATATTCCTAGTCCCCTTGGTCTTTTGTTTCTAGGTCCTCTTAAAATTTTCCCTTTTGACTCTGGCTGCCGGTGTCCCAAGTCTCAGCTACCTGGGACTCCTGACCAAGGTCATGCTATTCTTGATTTTCATCGTCCTTGTCCTTCTCGAGATTCTCTGACCATTATCCCTGATCCTCTTGGTCCTGTTCCTTATAGTTTCTATTTGACCTAGTTCTCCTGGACCTGACCTACCTGTAACCTTAGTCTTGGTCTCCTTGGTCCCGGTCCTTTTTGTCCTATTGTGTTTGTAATCAAAAACTTTGCCTTTTGACCATCATGGCCCCTCCAGGTTCCCCCATTCTTGGACCATCTGGCCTTGTTCCTTGGTGGTCTTCTTGGTCCTTGTCACCTTGACCTGGTTCTCCTCATCATAATCCTCCTAGCCCTAGTATCACAGGTCCTGGTCTATCTTGCTTCTCATGTCCTGGCACTCTTGGTCTTTGTTCTCCTGATTTAGGATGTCCTTGTTCTCCTGGATCTGTTCCTTCTCCATTTAGACAGCCATTGATCCTGTTTCTCTTGATCCAGGTTCTCCTTTTTCGGGTCCTCCTGAGCCTTGTCATTTTGGTCCTAGTCCTCCTATCCACCATTGTCAATTCCACTTGGTCTTCCAAATGCTGATAGGCCTTCTCACCTCAGATTCTCTTCACCAGGGTCCTGCTACTTGTAATGGTTGCTTTGCCCCACTTGGTAATCTGAGCCCTGGTTCCTTAGGTCCTGATCTTCATGGCCCTCTTAGCCTTTTCCAGTCCTCCTGGTCATGATCCTTTTAGTTTACCCCGTCATCTTGCTCTTGTCTTCTGAGTGCCCTTGGTCCTGCCCCCCTCAGTCTTCCTAACCCCTGTCCTGCTTATCCTAGTATCCTGGACATTCTGGTCATTGCCCTTCAGGTCCTGATCTTCTTAGTTCTCTTCAATCTGGTACTGATCCTCCTCTTCCTTGCCTGCATGGCTCTGCAATAACTTTTCTTATCACTGACCATCCTAGTCTTTCCTAGTCCTGATGTCCTTGACCTCCGGTTAATGCTAGTCTAAGAACTTCCTGGCCCTATACTTCTTGGTCCTGGTTTGACTGGCCACCAATCCCATGTCCTCCTCCTACTCCTCCTACTAGATCTTGGGTCTCCTGTTTCACAGGCGCCCGGTCCTGGGCTGTTTCATCCTTCTCACCCTAATTCTTGTCCATCATTCTTCCTACTCCAGCTCCCCTGGTTTATGTAGTCCCCTTGTTTGCCTTTTCCTAATCCTTCTGATCCTGGTCACCTTGGTCCATGTAGTCCTGTTCTCCTTTGCCTGGCCCTTGTGTAGCAGGTCTTCTGATGTTAGTTCCACTCACCTTGGTTTCCCTAGCCCTCCTAGTCACTGGTCCTCCTGCCCCATCCTACTCTTACTCCTGGCTTGCATATTCTACCTTGTTCCTGTCCATAGGACCATGGGACCCTCTATCATGGTCCCCCTAGTAATGGTCATACTGGCTCTGGTCGTACAAATCTCTCTGGCACTGGTCCTCCTAGTTCCTATGTTGTGGGTCACCCTGGTTCATGTAGTTCTTGTCACCCTGGTTTATGATTCCCCCGGATTCTGACAGTCTTGGACCTTCTGATCCTGGTCCCACTGGACCAAGACGTTCTTGTCTTTTATAATCCTCTAGTCATTTTAATTTAGGGGCTCCATGTCCTGCTAGCACCGGTCCTTTCTTGTTGTGGTCTTCCTGGTCCTGATTCTTTTGCTTCTGGTCTCTTGGTCCTCCATGATCAGATTTCTGTGGTCTTGGCCCTCCTGTCTCAGGTCCATCTTTCCATTGGTCTCTTGGTACTGGTCCTCTTTAGTTTATTTACTTGGGTCTTCTACTCCTGGCCCTGGTTGTACTCATCCCTCTGGTTTTGGTTGATGTGCACAGGCCCTCATAATCCTCCTTGCCATTATGGTCCAAGGCATAATGTTCCTTGTGTCTCTGGTCTGTCTGTCCCTTCGGGCCCTTTGCCACTGGGCCCAGATCTCCCTTTTCCACATCCTCCTGCCCCCTGATCCTTCTCACCCTGGTCTTTCATACCCCTAGTGCTGTTTTTCATTTTCCTGTTCTTCTTCGTCTATTTGTTCCTAGTCCCCTCTGGCATTGGTAACCCTGGTCCTCATAGATTAGATCTCCCTGGGCCTGGTTCTTCTGGTCCTAGTCCTCGTGGCTCTCATGATGCTAGCCCTCATAGTACTCCACCTCTTGGTCCTTACACCTTTTTATCCTCCTCCTCCTACTGCCTCTTCCCCAGAGCCCCCTCCTCAACATGTATAGTCGGGTACAGCCTCCAAGCCTGTCACACAATTTTTTTTTCGGCTTATAAATTTCTTTTGAGAAGACAGCACAGTCAAGTACAGACATTAGGGCCCAGTAGGGGCAGGACCTGGTCCGCTTAAAACACTGTGTAACACGTTAGAAATCAAGACTAGTGGTCCCAAGATGCTTTGTGCAGGTGACTAAAATGTCAATACAGCTGAAGGGTTTGCTCATGAAATGGTACAACTAAGCATCCATGCCCTAGACCTACTCTGCTGAACCTACTCTGCTGGGTGAATAGCATGAAAATGTGTATTTATTCACAAGCAGCAGAGTGAACTCCTCCTGGGAAGTACCCATATGCATTATATACCTGTCTCCTGTTAGCACTTCCCCGTTCCACAGAAGCCCCATTACAGTGTCTCACTCAATTTACCTCTTGCAAGTGCCCTAAAGCACTGGGCCCCCAAACACTATTTGCCTACTGTACGTGTCCTTCCCTCTGGAACTCAGAATCCACCTATCTGCCTGCATTACCTGTTTGCTATGGCTTTTTGACTGCAGCTGTGTTGCCAGATCTGAAACACTAAGCAAGCACAATCCCCCTTAAACTGACGCCTAAAGCTAGCACAAGGCCTTCCATAAGAAGCCCCAGTGGAACCCAGCTCTAAAAAATCATCACAAGGAGCATTATGAACATTAAAAAAGCTATGTATTCTCATAAGTGAATAAAACATTTATGTAACATTCTTTAAAACCATACTCAGTATTTTTTGCTGACAGCCAAATACTCCCTGACTGAAGCGAAAAATATCTGTGTGCCATATCCTGAAACTTCTGGTTTATTTCTACTTCTTATTTGACTAATAAAATAGCATACATTTAAAAGAAATTTCCCCTGTAAACGGCTTTGCTTAATTCATGCACTTACCTTTTTACAAACTATTGTACGTTTGTATATGCACTTACTTTCAACAGCTTCACACATGTTGCATCCCCATTACAAGATGGCCACCACATTATTTTTGCCTGGAGTCCTTTTTTTCTTAATGGCCGGCTAAATTAAGACCTCCTTCATACTATTTATCCAGTCACTGGTCAAATTGTACATCATCTCTACTATTTAGACTATAGCAGGTAAACAGCACCGATTATGTACTATTTTGCCAGTCACAGGGTAAATAGAAACTTCCCATTTATCTTTTGTTCCTTGCAATCTTTAAAAGTTCTGTATAAACAAAAGCACAGGTGCACCATATATCGCAATAAAGAGACCACAAGCTTATTCCACAGGCACAAATAGTAATGTCCAAAAGTCTTGTATAGTTGATTCCTTTATTTTTTTCAAAAGACAAAAACGAACAACCGACGTGTTTCGTCCCAGAGGGGACTTCTTCAGGGCTGTATATATAAAAAGAAAAAACATACAAAGACACACAATTAAAATCATGATCTATTGTATGGCTCAGCCGAGCAACAATAGTCTCAAAATTAAAATAAACAATTCTATTAATGTTTCAGAGCACGTTTATACAATGTACATAATTGCTACATTTCAATAGACAACCCATAGTGGATACCCCAACGAAAGACCAAAGAGGAACAGGTACCTTATGTAACGACTGAAGCAAAAATTATATCCTTATTCATTTAGTTCATTTACTGGGACATGTGGTATCATCAGAGCAAGTGGAAACAGATTATTTTGACAACTTATCGCGATAACAGTGGGGAAGGACCAAATAATAACTATAAACGGTTCAATATTAGAAAGAGGGCCTAATAAAATAATATGTGAAAACAATAAAGGCACCATGAGGAGGATGAGGACTGCCCACCTTGATTGATTAAAAGAGAGTTGTGAAAGATTATAAAAGGGAAACCTACCGAGTAACACGATGACACGACTTAGCGGTGTAGACGGTCATATGGCGAAGGCAGGGGCAGGTGGATCCCTGTTGTGACTATTATTGTGGTATTTGTTGCAGTACAGACTACCTATTTCCAAAGAATTGAAAGATAGAAACAGATAAACTGAGTACAGATGAGAATAATTATGACAAATAAATGTTATAAACCAAAAAGGGCAAAGATGATTCGATGCAAGACATTATGGGAAACCTGATTAGACACAGTGAACGCCATCTTAATGACAAAATTAACCACTCACTTGAAACAAGTAAGGGTAACCTCCAATGTAGATGGCACGTACGGGCTTGTGAATATGCCACAGGGGAAAAAGATTGAAATGTAAGAAGCATGGTTATTCAAATGTTGCAATTGTCAATAACCTATAGCAAGAGTCTCCTAGTACGTTCCCAACTGTAAGACCATTAACCAAACCATAAGTATAAAAACCTTTTAATGGGAGGAACAAACCCTTAAACAGGGGACTTAGTGGATATATGAAATAAAATGACAGTCATTTTATTTCATATATCCACTAAGTCCCCTGTTTAAGGGTTTCAATCTTTTTCCCCTGTAGCATATTCACAAGCCCGTACGTGCCATCTACATTGGAGGACAGAATCTAGAAAATTCTTGGTCCGGTTACCCTTACTTGTTTCAAGTGAGTGGTTAATTTTGTCATTAAGATGGCGTTCACTGTGTCTAATCAGGTTTCCCATAATGTCTTGCATCGAATCATCTTTGCCCTTTTTGGTTTATAACATTTATTTGTCATAATTATTCTCATCTGTACTCAGTTTATCTGTTTCTATCTTTCAATTCTTTGGAAATAGGTAGTCTGTACTGCAACAAATACCACAATAATAGTCACAACAGGGATCCACCTGCCCCTGCCTTCGCCATATGACCGTCTACACCGCTAAGTCGTGTCATCGTGTTACTCGGTAGGTTTCCCTTTTATAATCTTTCACAACTCTCTTTTAATCAATCAAGGTGGGCAGTCCTCATCCTCCTCATGGTGCCTTTATTGTTTTCACATATTATTTTATTAGGCCCTCTTTATAATATTGAACCGTTTACAGTTATTATTTGGTCCTTCCCCACTGTTATCGCGATAAGTTGTCAAAATAATCTGTTTCCACTTGCTCTGATGATACCACATGTCCCAGTAAATGAACTAAATGAATAAGGATATAATTTTTGCTTCAGTCGTTACATAAGGTACCTGTTCCTCTTTGGTCTTTCGTTGGGGTATCCACTATGGGTTGTCTATAGAAATGTAGCAATTATGTACATTGTATAAACGTGCTCTGAAACATTAATAGAATTGTTTATTTTAATTTTGAGACTATTGTTGCTCGGCTGAGCCATACAATAGATCATGATTTTAATTGTGTGTCTTTGTATGTTTTTCTTTTTATATATACAGCCCTGAAGAAGTCCCCTCTGGGACGAAACGCGTCGGCTGTTCGTTTTTGTCTTTTGAAAAAAATAAAGGAATCAACTATACAAGACTTTTGGACATTACTATTTGTGCCTGTGGAATAAGCTTGTGGTCTCTTTATTGCGATATATGGTGCACCTGTGCTTTTGTTTATACATTTCATGGTCTGTCTTAGGACTTACACTGTGATGGCGGGGGTCTCTTCCAGTGTGCACATAATCCCTAGTTAACCATTTACAATAGGGAAAATACGATTGGGATTACTGTGGATCAGGTGCATCTCTTATGAAGGTTCCGCCATCTGCCATGTTTCAGTGTTTCTTTAAAAGTTCTGTTCACACTTTATTTAGTGATGACTCCCCTGAATGTGTTCAGATTTCAATGTGTTGTTTTCATTCGTGCTGAAATAGCTGCAAGACCAAAAAATATTGAACTTTGAACTCAAATTCAAATGGCAGCTCTCGGATGTCCATTGTTTTTGCTTTGGCTTCAGTGGAAATTCAGGCAAGTCATTTAATTTCCTTTGCTGCACACTGAGCGCCGCCCTCCTTCTTCTCTCCCTTCCACCTGCGCCTCCACCTTCAATGCTACTTCGGGGGCAGCTCTGGGGCATGGGCGTAACACACGTTCCTACAGCCCCTGATGCTCAGGGGCTGTCCCAACTCTTGAAAAGGTTTCTAGATGTGCAGGGGAGCATTCCTCCAAAGGCCAATGAATATCTCTGCAATATGGAAGACTCAGGGGCCCCTCACCACATTCTGTAGGGGGCAGGCTTAATTTGAGCCAGTGGTGTCTGGTGATCAGCATTTGCACTAAATTGTCAATACTGGTGCTTGTGACAGTCTGCCACAAGGTGGTGGTGGTGCTGTCGGGCTAATATAGAGATGACCACAACAAAAGTTAATTATTAATTCAATATGTGCAGAACCATTGAAATTATGCTGCAGGGGAGGGCCAAAATATGCGTCAGGGTTGAGTAAATTATGCAGCAAGAAAAGGCAAATTATGCAGCATAATGCTGCACATTTTGCGATAGCAGTACTTCATTATTTTGTCATTGTCAAACTTGTCATTTTTATCTGGATATTGATTGCATCTCATTATTACCAGTTTAACACCCAAATATTGCAATAAGCAACAAAAATGTAACTATTCAAAAGGACCTCCACTGTGCGGCAATGAGTTTCACTGCCTTTTTAGTAACTTATGAAATGTTGAGCTGGGAACTATTTTTTTTTGTTAAAATCTGCAGATTATGTGGCAGATGATGGATTATGTGGCAAATGCAGCAATTTTATATCTGTACAAAAATAGCTGTGGCTGCATAATCACATAAATCCAGTGGTCCTGAATATGCAACACAAATTACTGTTACCTGCCGCCGAAGCCATTCTTATAGCTTTAGGGGCCTGAAATAGTCCGCATTGTCACACTTGCGTTGCTACTATCATTGGCAGCATGGCAGGGGTACTGCGTTGTGCAAGCTGTAGTGGTCTCTGACTAAAGACCTGGCACTTATTTTTTTATTTTTTACAAATTAAGCACTGGCATCATTTTATGTTACGCCACTGCTCTGGGGCTGATGATGTGAAACGTCTGGAATACTTGCAATACTTTCGAGGTCTTGTTAAGGACTCGTTCACCCCAACGGAGCCCTTGTGAGGCTTATACAGGACGGTGACAGGCCTATTAGTTATTTAACAGCTTTCTGCCAAGAGGCGTTTTAATCTTTCCCTGGCTCTGTGTGAATTAATGGAGTATGGACTGGTAGGATTATAGCTGTAACGCTTTCTGTATTATTGTACTTATGTGGTGACAGCGCTGTGAATTATGTTTTGGCATATGAAAAATTAAAGGGAGGAAGAGTGCTTAAAAACCGGTGGTTGTCCCGAGCTGCATGACTATAATTAATATGCGTAATGTTGTGCACAGGTTCTCTTCTTTTTTTTTTTTTTGCACATCTAGTAATTGCATCCTTGGTCGTTTGTTGACTTTAATGTTGACTATGTCATTATTTTGGCTTATGAATCATGTAAAATAAAAGTTGTCCACCATTTTTTAAACAACATCACTGCATGTCATTTAAACAAACGTCTTCGTGGTGAGACGGCTGCGGAAACCACTGCTGAATTGAGATTTAAATCGCTTGAATTTAAAGCACCTTAGTTCGTGAATCTAATCACAAAGCATGTGCTATGAAGCCTGCTTGAGGCTCTATATGGGCCTGATCACAAAAACGTAACGTGGACTGGCGAATACTTAGGACATGTTGAAGGAATGCATTGGTTAAATTGCTTACACTCAATAAAGCATGCATATTGCAAATGTTATACAGTACTACAGATATACTGAGAGCAAAAGAGGGGTCAGGTTTCCAATGGGTGATTAACCAAAAATGTCTTGAAAATGGTCAAATTTATTAAAAGGTGACACAACGCAGCACAGCAACCAAAGTTGTAGCACTGCGCTGGGTTGTGTGAAAGGGAACGGAAGCAGGACAGCACCATAGATTAAATAAATAAATAATTCCTATTCCATCGTCTGTCCACATCAAGTTTCGCCCGCCCCACCGTGCTTACCTGCACGAACCGCTGCTGGTGTGTGCGTGGGGGCGTACGTGCGTGAGTTCGGTCGGTCTAACATTTTTTTTTTTTACTAGAATGGAAGGAGACACTTCTAGCATAAAGTACTATGCTTTTCCAAGTTTTTATGTATGATGTACATTACAGCACACTTGCAAAATTGGGAAAGTTTGGGAAATGAAAACTTTTCTTTAACGTATTGCCTGCCTCGTGGATGCGTACATTTTTGTTGCAAAGCCCAGTCTACCTTTCATAGTAGATAAGGCTTTGCATCAAAATCCATGATGGTTGCATGGAACAGCCATGACTACCCATGGTACACCCCCTTGATGCAAAGTAGCACATGGTGATACTTTGTGTTACTTTATTGCTACTGTCTGGTGCAAAACAGATTTTGCACTGAAAAGTATACCCCATTTCTACACTATGTGCTGAAGTGATGCAAACCTGCCACAAAGTGTCAGCAAATGTGGGCCATAGGGCCAATGGAAGTTAAAAGAAGTCTGCCCAAAAAAAAACTCAGCAGACAAAGGCTCATAAATAACGTGAAAGGGTTGGTGAGTGAGTGAAATGATGGATGGGTGGGTGATTGTGTGAGTGAAAGGGTGGATGGGTGTGTGAGTGAAAGGCTGGATGGATGAGTTAGTGAAAGGGTGGATGGGTAGGTGGATGGATAAATGAGTGAATGGATGCATGTGTAGATGGATGGATGAATGAGTGAAATGATGATATAAGGAAGGATGAATGAGCGAGTGTCAGTTCAGTTCTTTATTTATTTCGGTGGTTAAAAAACATCATAAAAACTACACGATGCATTACAAATCAACATATAATCATTTACATTGTTACTCTGAACATTACACTATTAAAAACACATGTTAAAAAATTTCTTATTTACAAACATTAAACAGAAGGAGGGAGCAATTTGTTCATTTCATCCTACATTAACCCCTGGTATTTCTTAGTCTGACCACAATTTAAAAAAAACTCAAAATAGAACACAGAGTGCGCATCTCGGTTGCTCTTTGGAGGAATAATAAGGCAGTCTTAGCATGGTAAATTTTTGACTCCTTTAAAATGTCCACCAAAAATCTTCGACGCAGGGTTTTATAAAAAGAACATAATAATACAAAATGAAGGGTGTCCTGCGGAGACCTATTGTCGCAGCCGCAGGCACCCTTCTGCTCAATTGTTAACGTAAAACCAGACGGATAAGCAAGTAAGTTATGTAACAGATTGAGCCTAAAACGAGTCATTAAAAACCTCTCGTGTTGACTATACATTAAAAAGAGGTACGGTTCCATGCCCATTTCATTACTCACAAGCGAGTGTGCTGCTACAGATGATTTATTAGAGTCAAATTGATTCCTCCCGACCTCATATTTTTCCAATAGCTGCTTCTGGACTCGATTTTTACAAGAGCTATCAATATTTAAGGGAACAGTAAATAACGTTTGCTGATCAATAGACTCTAGGGTGTCTTTGATGTATTTTAGCCAAGGGATTTGCTGCCATCTATCTCTCCGAAGACAATCATCAATAATCTGTCTGGATAATTCAGCGTTAGGATTTAGCCAAATTCGAAACCAGGTCAGAATTGGTCTCACTTTAATGAGGTCTGAAATATATGGTATACCAAGCTCCTTATGGGTAATTGCAGCCGGGATGCTCTGGGGTAACTTTAGGAGTTTCTTTAAAAATGTATCCTCCTCTACTTGTATCTGATGTGCATCCCTAAAACCCCACACCTCCGCCCCATAAATAGCTTAAGATGTACTGACCGCTCTATACAATGTCATAACTTGCTCAGGGGACCAACGACCCATCCTTCTCGCAAAATTAAATAAGGCACCATTTGCTGAGACAAGTTTCCTGGACCTTTCCTCTATCAGCGGGGCAAACCCAATCTTCCCATCAATCAAGAGACCCAGATATGGGAAAGTATTTACAGTGTCCAAGACATGAGTTCCTATCTTGAACACAAATCTCTTGCTAGGTTTTTTCCCTGCCACCATGATAAAAGATTTAGTCAGGTTAACAGAGAGATCTAAATCCTTCATAAACCTCGCAAAGCCACTGATTAGCTGCTGGAGACCCACAGCTGTTCGAGCGAGAAGGACCGCGTCATCCGCGTACAAAAGTACCGGTATGTGACGCGATCCCACCCTCGGGCAGTCAGTCCCCAGCATTAGCAGCGCACTCTCCAGGTCATTTATGTAGAGAGAAAAAAGGAATGGAGCCAGGATACACCCCTGCCTCACCCCGCTAGTGCATGGGAAGGGATCAGTACTCACCCCCCCCCGAGCTATAGCGGACCTTGGCAGTGGTGTTCCAGTGAAGTTCCTTAAGTATATTAATCCGGTCTGGATCGATTCCCAATCTGAACATGAGGGCCCAGAGTTTAATTCTATTTACATTATCGAATGTTGCTGCAAGGTCCATGAATCCCATGTACATGGTCCCTTTATCTGCTTTAGTATATTTAGCCACTAGAAGGTATAAATTGAGACATTGGTCACTAGTTGACTTGCCTGTTCGGAACCCATACTGGGTATCCGCCAAGGTATTATGTGCTTCAGTCCAATCCATCAAAAGGTTAAGAATTACCCTACCTAATAGTTTAGCTGAAACATCAATCAGCGAGATTGGCCTGTAGCACTGTGGATTATCCCTACAGCCTTTCTTATATATGGGAACAATCACTGCGGATGACCAAGAACGTGGAAGACCAGATTTGATTGCAGCATTGAGTACTCTGGTCATAATCGGTGCCCATAAGTCAGTATTACTCAAGAATAGGTCTGGGGGGGTGCCATCCGGGCCTGGTGCCTTGTTACGCGTCAGCCCTAGCACTGCCTTTAAGACTTCCGATAAAGAGAATTCTAACTCAGTTGCTCTGGGGCCCTCCCAAATTCCAACACCGCTAACTACCTCCAATTGATTGTATAGACTTTTAAAATGATTAGTCCATTGGTCTGGGAGTATATTAGTGCTGATTACTGGGGAACTTGAGTTTTGGAAGCAGGGTCTGTTTACAATTCTCCAAAATTGGGCATAATCCCTGTTTTCTCCTGCTTCTCTAAGGTCTGCCCAGACTTCCTTTTGGAGTGTATTCTTCCTTCTCTTAACCTGCATTTTATAGTTCTTTCTACAATGGGCAATTTCAATCTTGTCTCTTGGGGACTTCTTTAGGCACTGTTTTAATTCTCTCAGTGCCCGTGAGCAATTCAAATCAAACCATCTTGGGGAAGATATTTCTTTAGTAGGCCTTTTAGTTTTTAATAATCCTTCCACTATTTTGGTTAGGGCTTCAAATGCAAGAACCACTTCTCTGCCCTCTGTTGCCAGATCTAAACAAGTCTCTATGTATACTTTCCCACTGCCCACTAAGGAACTATAGAAATCTTGTGGATCGATCATTGCCCATCTTATGCGCTTCCCTTGGTCCGTTGGTTGGATTATAATATCCCCCCTCTGATTTTTTACTGGCAGGTCGTTGTATTTAATTTCAAGACAAAGGGGGTTGTGGTCGCTAAAGATGCTCCACTCCGTTCTTACATTTAAAATCTGTTCTTTAGCAAAGGCAGAGATTACTATAAAGTCTATTATAGACGCACAACCTCTTCCCTTAAATGTGGGTATGAGTGTCTCCCCTACTTTTGTTGGTGATAGGTCCATTGTGTGGGTGAGGGCGAAGCTATCTAAAAGCTTCATCAGCAGTGTGCCTTCTCTATTATGATCAAAATGGGGTCTCTTTTCTACAGGGCAAAAAGACCAATCAGGGGAGATAGGGGATAACTTTGAGCACAGATGACAGTTAAAATCCCCCATCAGTAAGACAATTGGTTCAGACCCCCCCTGCCTTAGGTCTGTTTCCTCGTTTAGCCTACTCTCAAGCTCTATTAATATAGGGAAGTTTCCATCAGTTGGGCCTGGGTTATAGAAATTTAAAAATAAAAATCTCTGCCCTTGACTCTGGAGTGTAACTGCTTGTATATTATCTGACACCCAGTGTGGTTGTGACCAAGTGCCCCTTAGGTCTAAGTCCACATATATCACTAGCTCTCCTTTCGCCCTTCCAGATCTGACTTCTTGGGCTGGCCTGAAAAAACATTTATAGCCATCAAATTGGCAGAGGTCAGAATCTCGCGCCCAAGTTTCTTGTAAGGCTATAATATGGAAGCCCCTTATGTATTCTTTCCACTCCTTATTGTTAAGTTTACCCCCCAGGCCTGCTACATTCCAAGACAGAAGGGCTAATCCTGCACTGTTATCTTTTCTTCCCTTTGTGCTGAGCACCTTTAGTCTACAGTCTCTATTTTCTTGGCAATCTGGGGTATTATCATTCTCTTCCCTCTGATTAGGGGGTTCTTCTAACCTCACTGTTTGCTAAGTCCTAGAACTAACAGATCCCACCTCGGATACAAGACGGTGAAATTCCCCTGGTACTGTGGGAGTTGCAGGCTCTTTATTTGTACGAGGTAGTCAATCATTTTCGTCGAGCGACTGCAAAGGGGCAAATCTGTTTCTCCACTGAGAATAATCTCGTGGGGGAAGAGACTGATCAGAGTAGTTTGCAGGTCTGGATCTTTGGGTATATTGAGGCCTTCCTAGATTCCACATTGCATTGTCAGGATTATTATTGCTCCGTCACCTTGGGTAAAAGTACCCAAGTGGGAGCACACAGATTGTACTGGTATGATTTCGGTTAGAATTCTTCAGGATGTAATCCACCAGTCTAGTGTCTCTGAAATTTGCTACAATGCAATCCCCCCTTATATCCTTTTGCCTACCTCCAAGCCAGTTAACTCTTCTTACATGGAGTATCTCCCCCTTTTCCCTGTTATTTAATGGTCTATGTATGTTCAGCCACTTAGAGATTTTCGCATGTAATTGGAAATGCGATTCTTTGTCAGAGGTCCGGAGTTCCGGAACCCCCGCAAATACTATTACAAAGGGACTTGCTGTTGGGGGTAGATTTATGGACGGGGGGAACTATCTGGGAGATAGAAAGGGTCAAAGTCCATGTGGGGAGTGCTAAGAAGACCATATCTTGGGGGGTGGTCTTCCTGGCCCCTATGCATTAACGGTTGTAGGGGAGCTTTCTCACTATTTCTAGAGCTCGTCTTATGATTTGATCCCTCTCTCTGCTCTAGATTGGATCCCCCTCTCTGCTCTTGAGAAACTTTCGGGACATCATGTATCTGGGCAATCGCGTGTTGGATATTACTTACACAGTTGTTATTTGTCACTGTGTTGTTGTTAGTGGCCGCAATGGTAGAGGTTGGTTAGGGCCAGAAGGGGGTTTCTTAGATACAACTTCTAGTGCCTTACTTTGTTTGGTCAGTTCGCTCGCTATTTTGTCCACTCTACTTATAATAGGTTTCAACTGAGCAATTATAAAAGTTTCCAAGTGTTTTTTAAGATCTCCTAAAATTTCCTCAATCCAACCCGGTGTATTTGTAGATGTATGCACCCTCTCCTCTATCAGGATGACCTCTTGGCTATTTGTATTTTTAGCTCGAACAACTCCTGTAAGTGGCTTATTTTGTCTCTGTTGTCCCTTAGTCCTCCCCCGTCGTTTTGGTTTTCTCTGGGGGGTTGCTTCACTATGCCCTGAGATGTCGACCCCCGAAGAAAGAGGGGGTTGGGCACAGGGAACAGCCTCTGTTAGGTTATTTGGAGATGCTGCGTTCCCAATCATATTTGGGCTGTCTGCTAAAGTGAGATCTGGGGACAATATTGAGGTAGCTACAATAGGGTTGGGTGAAGCGGATAAGCTTCTTTCCATACGTTCTATTTCCCCGGAAACCTTTTTCAACATCAAATCGATGGCGGTGGTTTTTTTCACTTTATTCGGGGCTAGATCGTTTATTTCAGTCAGGGTTTGTTTAGGGGTTACAACTTGGCGAACTTTGCTCAAAGCCGAACGTGTTTTAGGGTGATTGGCCATACTATGTAAGATTGTGGGCTAACTCTTCTCCTCCTCTCCACCCCATGGGGCTGACCAAATGATCCCTCTATTGGATGACTAAATATCTCGGTACTCTTTGTATCTATTTAACTTGTACCCCTATCCCCCCCTCTTGCTAGAGCAACAGCAGGATAACACAAAATCAATTACAATATTACAATCAGGCGGCCTAGCCCAGTCCAAGGTAGACAATACCTGTCACGGAAAGTCCAAACCAAAGGGGGGGCCCGTCCCGTCCCTGGTCGTCCCCGGACGGCCACAGACGGCCCCGCCCTTGTCCCGGGCTTCTCCCGGCACGAGCCCGCGCGCGTCCCGTGGGACGAGGGACTGGCGTTGCCTTTATGCGCCTCCTGTCGCTGGTGAGGGCGTCACTGGTGGTGGGAGGGGCCCCGGCGGAGCCAAGCCCGGCCGGGAAACAGGCGGAGCAAGGCCCGGCCCTTTGCTGGTGGTGCTGCGGCGCTGCGGCGGAGCTGAGCCCGGCCGTGAAGAGTACAGGTACCGTTTGTGTCTCCCAACAAGTCTTGGCCCTAGCGCTGCCTTTATGCGCCTCCTGGCGCTGGTGAGGGCGTCACTGGTGGTGGAAGGGGCCCCGGCAGAGCCAAGCCCGGCCGGGAAACAGGCGGAGCAAGGCCCGGCCCTTTGCTGGTGGTGCTGCGGGCGCTGCGGCGGAGCTGAGCCCGGCCGTGAAGAGTACAGGTACCGTTTGTGTCCCCCAAGAAGTCTTGGCCCTGGCGCTGCCTTTATGCGCCTCCTGGCGCTGGTGAGGGCGTCACTGGTGGTGGGAGGGGCCCCGGCGGAGCCAAGCCCGGCCGGGAAACAGGCGGAGCAAGGTCCGACCCTTTGCTGGTGGTGCTGCGGCGCTGCGGCGGAGCTGAGCCCGGCCGTGAAGAGTACAGGTACCGTTTGTGTCTCCCAACAAGTCTTGGCCCTAGCGCTGCCTTTATGCGCCTCCTGGCGCTGGTGAGGGCGTCACTGGTGGTGGAAGGGGCCCCGGCGGAGCCAAGCCCGGCCGGGAAACAGGCGGAGCAAGGCCCAGCCCTTTGCTGGTGGTGCTGCGGGTGCTGCGGGCGCTGCGGCGGAGCTGAGCCCAGCCGTGAAGAGTACAGGTACCGTTTGTGTCCCCCAACAAGTCTTGGCCCTGGCGCTGCCTTTATGCGCCTCCTGGCGCTGGTGAGGGCGTCACTGGTGGTGGGAGGGGCCCCGGCGGAGCCAAGCCCGGCCGGGAAACAGGCGGAGCAAGGCCCGACCCTTTGCTGGTGGTGCTGCGGCGCTGCGGTGGAGCTGAGCCCGGCCGTGAAGAGTACAGGTACCGTTTGTGTCCCCCAACAAGTCTTGGCCCTGGCGCTGCCTTTATGCGCCTCCTGGCGCTGGTGAGGGCGTCACTGGTGGTGGGAGGGGCCCCGGCGGAGCCAAGCCCGGCCGGGAAATAGGCGGAGCAAGGCCCGGCCCTTTGATGGTGGTGCTGCGGCGCTGCGGCGGAGCTGAGCCCGGCCGTGAAGAGTACACGTACCGTTTGTGAATGAGTGAGTGGAAAATTGGATGGATGCATGAACGGGTAGATGGGTGGGTAAGTGAAAGGATGGATGAATGAAGAGGATGGATGAAAAAGGGTGGATGCATGGAGGAGCAGATGGATGGATGGATGAATAATTTTGGAGATGTTTGGATAGGTTTGGGTATAGATGGGCGGGTGGAAGGACGGACAGACAGAATGGAGAAAAGACTAAATGATGGATGAAAGAATGAATGGGTGACAGGATATAAAGGTGAAGTGGTGAATAGCAGGAGGTGGATGGAAGGATGAATGGATGAATGGATAGAAGTACGAGAAGTTTTCTGAGGAGGGTCATAATGACTTGATTTGTTTGCTTGGTGCCATAAGAGCTTTGGAATTTTCTGGCTACTTACTTACCATTGCCAACAGGTAGGGTCAAAGCCCACGTCATATATATTTTTAAAACTTGGTAAGAATAGGTCATGCAGACAAACTTAGAACACATCAAGAAATGAGTAACTAAGCCAGAACTGCTGATACCTGAGAGTCAAACCTACTAAATTGTTAACACTGCATAACTTACTACTCTCTAGCTCTGGAGTAGGACCAGACCTCACAGACCAAAGACAGAACAAATAAGTAGCACAAAAACGCAGCAAGTAAATGTGACACAGACTCATCACATAAGAAATGGGTGCCCCTATTGAGTTAATTTTAGGTGTGAGACAGAGGAAAATTGAAACTATGAACTCAATACAATATCCCACACAACCTGTTATAGCTTAAAGTACATAGTGGTCTGACAAAAAAACAAGTTTATGGATAAAACATGTACCTCATTTTTATTTACCTTGTATTTTTAATAAATAAATACATATTTCAATAGTTTTGCATTCCATATCCAAAATATTATTTATCATGCTCAGAACCTTCAAGTCTTTACTCATTCTCTACATCTATCAAAACTTTTTTACATAGCTCACAGACATGTTTATGTGTTTTCCATAAAACAACCTTTTACAGTACACCATGTTACATACATAATTACTCACCCCATCCATCAGTCCACTCACTCATTCCCAGAACACATCCTCTAATATACACCACTCATACCAATCCCATCCACACCTCACACACACCAAAGAATCCATAAGCAAGAGATCTTCTATTTCAGCCATTGTTGTGTTGCGGGCAGAGACCACTCCTAAAAGCAGTCGATGCACGTGGGTGAAAATAATTATGAGTCCACCTTCTTCAGGACCACACTTTAATTATTATTTAGTCTGACTGGCCATTGGAGGAATACTCTGAAATAATATGTGGGTAATCAAAGGTCAGGACCACAACATTTATTTTACAAATTAATGTAATTATTTCATTTCATTGTCAGAACCCACTGCATTGGGAACCAAATAGTGGATCATCTAATCCACAAGATACCTCACCACTTTCTGTCTAGGACCCCACATTCACAAGAGGCAATCATGCTTCGTGTAATATCACAAAAATGTATAAAGTATAAAGGGAAAGAAAAAGAAAAGATAGAATAAAAGAAAACTAAGTGGAAGCTAAACCATCATGTGTACATGCACAGACAACACAGAGTTCTCAGGTCCACCACCATCTAGTTATAGTTTCCAAAATGCACTTTGCCCAATCTCAGAAGGCTAGTAGTGTATACTTCGTATTGGATTTCTCTTTTCAGATGATGTTACTACTGTTGTCATCCCCGGTGCAATCTTAGCCCTTACTCAGTGGCGATAACCAGGGAACTCCTAATTAGCAAAAGGAGATTAGACTTCAAATGGGGCCTGCCAGAGCCTTGAGTGCCATATGACTTGTAGACTGAGTAACAAAAAGATATGTTAACTCATTGTTCCCTATAGGTATTTTAACTCGCTTTTGCCTATATCACCACATTAATAACCTCAGTGGGTTGTGCATATGTCAGTGGAGAACCCAAAAGGCAACAAGACAACAACACTCTTTAAATCCTAGGGGCATATTTACAAAGATAAGTGGCGGAGCTTGTCGTTAAGCCTAGAAGGCTAGCGACATGCTCCGTCACTTTAGAAATGCAGGGCTGCACCATATTCACAAGAATATGGTGCAGCTCTTGCGTTTCCCCCTGTGCTGGCGCTAGATTTCGCCCGCGAGCGCCTACGCACACTTCCTCTATCATGCAAGGGTGCCTGCGTTAAGGGGAGTGATTATTTATGTGCAGGAAGGTGTCCCTTCCTGCACATAAACAATCTTTAAATGGCGTTTTGTAACTTCTATGTGTGCTGCTTAATGCAGCACACATAGAAGTTGCAAAACGTATTTTTTTAAATTATTGTTTATGTGGAGGAAGTGACACCTTCCTGCACATAAACAATAATTGGCATTTTGCTGTTTCCATTGATGCTGCACAACGCAGCACACATGAAAACCGCAAAAACGAGGGGAAATTAAACATTTCTTCTCATTGCGCCAGGGTAAGACCAGGTTTTCCCTGGTCTTAATTTTGGCCCTGCCTCCTATTTCCACCTCCCTTGTAAATAGGGGCAGCGCCAAAGTCAATGGGTGTTGCGGTGGAACGCCCACAGCAACACCCATTGCCCTTCCCTTTCACGCTAAGTTCAGTGTGAAAGGGTGCCTTATTTACAAGGCAGCGATAAGCCACGTTAAGTGGTTTAACGCTACCTTGTAAATAAGGCGAAGTCCCTATCGCCATCACAACATCACCTAAAGAGATATTGTGGTGGCGATAGGGACTTGTAAATATGGCCCCTAGTGTCATGACTCTGGGTTCAACCTGTGGTGATGGCTGGCATTAGGGGAAATCCCAGAGGCTCTGGCCATACCAAACCATCAAACAAAATGTCTGCAGCCGGTGGCATGCCTCCCTTAAGTTCAATGTACACTGCTCATGTGGGACGCTATCCTTTGAAGTTGAACTGCCCTGTTCTCCAGGCCATCCGTCCATTGACTATGATAGATAATGATAGACATTGTGCCTGTTTAGTGCTGTTTTAATGGGGCATGTTATATAAAAGTACTGGGTTTGCATACATGCAGGGCATCGCTCTGTCCTCCTCTAAATTTGCACAGATAGGGCGTTGTTAGGCTCGGGAATATTGACAGAATGCCAGGTCATAAAGCCATCCCACCTGCCTTTTCTCTTATTACACAAGTGGGATGCTTTATCACTCTAGAATAATGGCAGTGTGCCAGGTTTCTACATCCCCATGCAGATCTATTCTTATCAATCAACCTGCCTGCTCTCCCCTCGTAGGTATCGAACTCAACCCTAACTGATGCTATGGCGGTCAGCAGGATACCTTCAAGCTGCTAACAACATGCCCTTACCTAATGTGGGGGCATATCAGCAAGGCCAGGCGATAATTATCGCTAAGCGCACTTAGCGCTAGGATAATTATCACCTCCTAACGCTGCTTCCTATCGCGGAGATAGCGTGCTATCAGCAACGTATATCTCCAATGCTTTAGGAATCCAAGCGTCAGCTGGAAAACATTGTAATTATCGCTGGAAATCCAGTGATAATTGCACTGCAACCAGCGATACCTTGCTGATAGGGCATGCTGATCTTAGCCATGTAATCCACCTCCCATTGGATTTCATGGCTAAATTAGATTACATGTGTGAGAAAAACAGGAGTAAACCCATGGACCGTGTTGGGATGGGTGTGTAATTAAGCAAGAAACAATTCCCAACAGGTATCAATAGAAGTCAGATAAACAATGTATGCAATCAGCATTACATGAACAGGAAACAAGGAGTCTCAAAAAAGTTTTGTAGAGGCTTATTATTCACCAATTATAAAAGGTCTTTCACATGGAAATACAGTTAAACAGCACTGTACAGAGCAAATCATGTGACAACCAGAGGGCACTTGGTAAATAGTGATATATACAATAGGTGAAAGTGCAAGTGCTAAGGTGAACAGCGTGAACAACGCATAGTGACAAAGAAATATACAGTGATGGCTCCACAAGGTCAAGTTGCAGTCACTTTAGAGCATGATTAAATAAATTTTCAGGAGCACAAAACGTAAAATGCGTCATCAAATTATGCTGTGGTGTCGACGGCGTTTCGATCCCCGTGAGTCGGGATAGTCATCAGGACAAGGTTGTCGATGAGGGCAGTGCTGTAGGGAGAAAGGGCGAGTAAGCAAGGGAAATGGATGAGAACCGCAGGGTAGGGTGATGCTGGGTAGGGAGCTAAGGTGTAAAGTGAGAGGAATGGACCAGGGATGGCTAGCGGTGAATGAGGGATGGCCTGACTATAGCGCGTGTGAGGGCAGAATAGACATTGAATAGAATACCAAAAGTGTACACGGGGTGTTTACCGCGTGAACTACGGCGGTGGGTCAATCATATGGGTAAAGGAGTGGAGGTGAGGGGGGTGAGGCGAGCGCAATTAAATTATGGCGCGGTAAAAGGAACCAGTGAAATAAATGTCAGAACCTACTTAATCACGCACAACGCGGTTGCGTGAGTATACTAGAGTCCGGGCTGAGTCATCGGAATCGGCGGCTGTGAGGGGAAAGAGAGGGGATATTAAAAACGAGAACCGGCTGGTTAGATAGGCAAGTGTCGGAATGCAGTTAATTTAAAAAAATTACCTGATCGTGAATCAATTCGATCAGCGAGGGCGCCTGTGGAAAAGAAAGGGAGGTAGAAAAGCCTTAGTGGGCAGGTGGAAGAAAACAGTCAGATGAGTCATGAGGAGGAAACGCATGGTATTGTGCGAGTCTAAGAAGTGGACGTACCTGAAGAAAGCAGGGCAGAGGAGGGCGATTAGGGCTCTCAAAGGTCGGACGGCTCGCACTGAATGCAGGAGCTACGAGGGGACGATGGACCTCAGGCTGGGTGATATGGGCTCGGGCAGAGAAGCAGCGAGGAGGGAGGGGGGCGTGGCCGGGAAAGGGGGGGTGTGGTAAGGGAGCGTGTCACTGTGTTGCCGTGGCAACAAGAGTAAACAGGAAGTATCCACACAGAAGAAAATTCCAAGATGAACGCGCAATTTGGGGCATAACAATCAAGAAAACATAGTCAAGAATGAGTGGCAGACATGGGAAAAAGGCGTAACACAGTTCAATGAACAAGTCTAAGGGGTAAGAATCGCAAGGAAAAAACAGTATATAATTAACTCAGGTACCATGAGTGGACAGGTTGTAACAATAAAAGATTCAACGTATTAAGCCAAAGTAAGAAGGTATACAGGAGTGACTGGAAAATGATAAACAATGGACAATGGTTCATGATCACAAGGGCACATTGTCTTTCATTGAAAGGGAGAAATGCATGAAAGCTCAATTGGTAATAACAGTTGATTTACAAATCTGAATTACCCCAAGTGTCCCAATAAAAACGGTACCTCACTTGTGTGGGTCGGCCTTGTGCCTGCGACAGGAAACGGCGTAAAATGCAACGTGGTCACACCTAAATTTTGCAGTTACAAATTGACCCTTTTTTGGCAAAGTGTCTACCTGTAGTTTTTGCACCCTAGCTCTGCCGGCACCTAGGGAAACCTAGCAAACCTATACATTTTTGAAAAGTAGACACCCAGGGGAATTCAGGATGGGGTGACTCGACTGCCTACCACTAGGTTTTGTTACCCAGAATTCCTTGCAAAGCTAAGATTTTGACAAACAAAACACATTTTCCTCACCTTTCTGTGGTGGAAAGTTCTGTAATCTCGTGGATCAACAAATTTCCACCCACCCAGTGTTCCCCCAGGTCTCCCAATAAAAATGGTACCTCACTTGTGTGGGTCGGCCTTGTGCCTACGACAGGAAACGGCACAAAATGCAACGTGGTCGCACCTCAATTTCCCAGTGAAATCTTGCGCTCTTTGGACAAAGAGACTACCTTTTGTTTTTTAGCCCTAGCTCAGCCGGCACCTAGGGAAACCTAGCAAACCTATATATTTTTGAAAAGTAGACACCCAGGGGAATTCAGGATGGGGTGACTCGACTGCCTTTCACCAGGTTTTGTTACCCAGAATCCCTTGCAAAGCTAAGAATTTGACAAAACAAAAACATTTTCCTCACATTTCTGTGGTGGAAAGTTCTGTAATCTGCGTGGAACAACAAATTTCCACCCACCCATCGTTCCCCCACGGTCTCCCGATAAAAACGGTACCTCACTTGCGTGGGTAGGCATAGTGGCTGCGACACGAAACAGCGCAAAACGCAACATGGTCGCACCTCAATTTCCCAGTGAAATTTAGCAGGTTTTGGACAAAAAGACTACCTTTTGTTTTTGCGCCGTAGCTCTGCCAGCACCTAGGGAAACCTAGCAAACCTATACATTTTTGAAAACTAGACACCCAGGGAAATTCAGGATGGGGTGACTCGTCTGCCTACCCCCAGGGTTTGTTACCCAGAATCCCTTGCAAACATAAACATTTGACAAAAAAACACATTTTCCTCACATTTCTGTGGTGGAAAGTTCTGGAATCTGCGTGGATCAACAAATTTCCACCCACCCAGCGTGCCCCCAGGTCTCCCGTAAAAAATGGTACCTCACTTGCGTGGGTAGGCATAGTGGCTGCGACATGAAACAGCGCAAAACACAGCATGGTCGCACCTCAATTTCCCAGTGAAATTTAGGACGTTTTGGTCAAAAAGACTACCTTTTGTTTTTGCGCCGTAGCTCTGCCAGCACCTAGGGAAACCTAGCAAACCTGTACATTTTTGAAAACTAGACACCCAGGGGAATTCAGGATGGGGTGATTCGTCTGCCTACCCCCAGGTTTTGTTACCCAGAATCCCTTGCAAACATAACGATTTGACTAAAAAACACATTTTCCTCACATTTCTGTGGTGGAAAGTTCTGGAATCTGTGTGGATCAACAAATTTCCACCCACCCAGCGTGCCCCCGGGTCTCTCGAAAAAAATGGTACCTCACTTGCGTGGGTAGGCATAGTGGCTGCGACATGAAACAGCGCAAAACGCACCATGGTCGCAACACAATTTCCCAGTGAAATTTAGCACGTTTTGGACAAAAAGACTACCTTTTGTTTTTGCGCCGTAGCTCTGCCAGCACCTAGGGAAACCTAGCAAACCTATACATTTTTTAAAACTAGACACCCAGGGGAATTTAGAATGGGGTGACTCGTCTGCCTACCTCCAGGTTTTGTTACCCAGAATCCCTTGCAAACATAAAAATTTGTCCAAAAAAACACATTTTCCTCACATTCCTGTGGTGGAAAGTTCTGGAATCTGTGTGGATCAACACATTTCCACCCACCCAGCGTGCCCCCGGGTTTACCGAATAAAATGGTACCTCACTTGTGTGGGTAGGCATAGTGGCTGCGACATGAAACAGCGCAAAACGCAGCATGGTCGCAACACAATTTCCCAGTGAAATTTAGCACGTTTTGGACAAAAAGACTACCTTTTGTTTTTGCGCCGTAGCTCTGCCAGCACCTAGGGAAACCTAGCAAACCTATACATTTTTGAAAACTAGACACCCAGGGGAATTTAGGATGGGGTGACTCGTCTGCCTACCCCCAGGTTTTGTTACCCACAATCCCTTGCAAACATAACGATTTGACTAAAAAACACATTTTCCTCACATTTCTGTGGTGGAAAGTTCTGGAATCTGTGTGGATCAACAAATTTCCACCCACCCAGCGTGCCCCCGGGTCTCTCGAAAAAAATGGTACCTCACTTGCGTGGGTAGGCATAGTGGCTGCGACATGAAACAGCGCAAAACGCACCATGGTCGCAACACAATTTCCCAGTGAAATTTAGCACGTTTTGGACAAAAAGACTACCTTTTGTTTTTGCGCCGTAGCTCTGCCAGCACCTAGGGAAACGTAGCAAACCTATACATTTTTGAAAACTAGACACCCAGGGGAATTTAGGATGGGGTGACTCGTCTGCCTACCTCCAGGTTTTGTTACCCAGAATCCCTTGCAAACATAAAAATTTGTCCAAAAAAACACATTTTCCTCACATTCCTGTGGTGGAAAGTTCTGGAATCTGTGTGGATCAACACATTTCCACCCACCCAGCGTGCCCCCGGGTTTACCGAATAAAATGGTACCTCACTTGTGTGGGTAGGCATAGTGGCTGCGACATGAAACAGCGCAAAACGCAGCATGGTCGCAACACAATTTCCCAGTGAAATTTAGCACGTTTTGGACAAAAAGACTACCTTTTGTTTTTGCGCCGTAGCTCTGCCAGCACCTAGGGAAACCTAGCAAAACTATACATTTTTGAAAACTAGACACCCAGGGAAATTTAGAATGGGGTGACTCGTCTGCCTACCTCCAGGTTTTGTTACCCAGAATCCCTTGCAAACATAAAAATTTGTCCAAAAAAACACATTTTCCTCACATTCCTGTGGTGGAAAGTTCTGGAATCTGTGTGGATCAACACATTTCCACCCACCCAGCGTGCCCCCGGGTTTACCGAATAAAATGGTACCTCACTTGTGTGGGTAGGCATAGTGGCTGCGACATGAAACAGCGCAAAACGCAGCATGGTCGCAACACAATTTCCCAGTGAAATTTAGCACGTTTTGGACAAAAAGACTACCTTTTGTTCTTGCGCCGTAGCTCTGCCAGCACCTAGGGAAACCTAGCAAACCTATACATTTTTGAAAACTAGACACCCAGGGGAATTTAGAATGGGGTGACTCGTCTGCCTACCTCCAGGTTTTGTTACCCAGAATCCCTTGCAAACATAAAAATGTGTCCAAAAAAACACATTTTCCTCACATTCCTGTGGTGGAAAGTTCTGGAATCTGTGTGGATCAACAAGTTTCCACCCACCCAGCGTGCCCCCGGGCCTCCCGAATAAAATGGTACCTCACTTGCGTCGGTAGGCATAGTGGCTGCGACATGAAACAGCGCAAAACGCAGCATGGTTGCACCTCAATTTCCCAGTGAAATTTAGCACGTTTTGGACAAAAAGACTACCTTTGCTTTTTGCGCCGTAGCTCTGTCAGCACCTAGGGAAACCTAGCAAACCTATACATTTTTGAAAACTAGACACCCAGGGGAATTTAGGATGGGGTGACTCGTCTGCCTACCCCCAGGTTTTGTTACCCAGAATCCATTGCAAACATAAACATTTGTCAAAAAAACACATTTTCCTCAAATTCCTGTGGTGGAAAGTTCTGGAATCTGTGTGGATCAACAAATTTCCACCCACCCAGCGTGCCCCCAGGTCTCCCGAAAAAAATGGTACCTCACTTGCGTCGGTAGGCATAGTGGCTGCGACATGAAACAGTGCAAAACACAGCATGGTCGCACCTCAATTTCCCAGTGAAATTTAGCATGTTTTGGACAAAAAGACTACCTTTTCTTTTTGCGCCGTAGCTCTGCCAGCACCTAGGGAAACCTAGCAAACCTATACATTTTTGAAAACTAGACACCCAGGGGAAATTAGGATGGGGTGACTCGTCTGCCTACCCCCAGGTTTTGTTTCCCAGAATCCCTTGCAAACATAAAAATTTGACAAAAAAAACACATTTTCCTCACATTTCTGTGGTGGAAAGTTCTGGAATCTGCGTGGATCAACAAATTTCCACCCACCCAGCGTGCCCCCAGGTCTCCCGAAAAAAATGGTACCTCACTTGCGTGGATAGACATAGTGGCTGCAACAGGAAACGGTTGAAATCTTACGGTGGTGAATTTACATTACCTTATTGCAAAACTACCTTGATTTTGGGGGGGGGGCATCTGAGTTTGTGGCCCGGGGCTCGGTGGTATTCTTTGCAAAGGGGCACGGGGCCAAAAAACCAGGTAACCCCTCTTGCAAAAGCTGGTGGACTTGACATTGTCACCATTGTTAAATTCACCAGCTTTTGCAAGAGGGGTTACCTGGGTTTCTGGCCCCGTGGGAGACAGCCATCTATGGAAACCTACCAAACCCACACATTTCTGAAAAGTAGACACCCGGGGGCTTCCAAGGAGGTATGGTTTGCGTGGATCCTCCAACGTTCCTTTACCCAGAATCCCTTGCAAACCTCAATTTTAGCAGAAAAGAAATCAATTTTTTCACACGTTGTAGTCTGGGAAAGCGTGGCATCACTGGGCTCACACAAATTACCTCCCACCCAGCGTTCCCCCAGGTCTCCCGATAAAAACGGTACCTCACTTGCATGGGTAGCCATAGTGGCTGCAACAGGAAAAGGTCCAAATCGTACGGTGGTGAATTTAAAATACCCTGAAGCAATATAACTTTGATTTTGGGGGGGGGCATCTGAGTATGTGGCCCGGGGCTCGGTGGTATTCTTTGCAAAGTAGCAAACCCAAACAGTTCTGAAAACTAGACACCCGGGAGAGTTCAGGGAGGTATGGCATGCGTGGGTCCCCCAATGTTTTCCCACCCAGAACTCCTTGCAAACCTTTAAATTAGGTAAAAATAGCACTTTTCCAAACTTTTTGGCGTGGGATCGCCGTGCCGGCAAAAATGTCCTACCACCCTGCGTTCCCCTTGTTCTCCCGAGTAAAAGGATACCACACCTTAACAGAGTTACTCAAAAGTCAAACATTCAAGCACGGCTATCTATTCCTAAAAAGACACACACATACAGGTTGGATTTGGCACGAGGGCGAGTGATGGTTCAGTACATAAAATTTTATTAACAAGATATTTCAAAAAAATGAAATGCTCTGTCAATAAATAAATGCATTTAAACCGAACCAGTGACTCGCAACTCGTGAGCTGTAAAGCCACAACAAGGCACCAACCGTTTTACAGGCCATTCACGCACCTTTCATACCTGATACAAACCAGACCATTGACACCATCCGAATGGAAAAGCAACACATTACAACAATCACAATAAGGGACAAGGTACACCCTACTGCAGAAAGAGAAAAAAACCAATTATTACTGCACACCCATCTAATCCGCAAGCACACACACATACTGGTTGGATTTGGCACGAGGGTGAGTGATGATTCAGTACATACAATTGGATACGCAAGTAATTTCATCAAAATTGAAATACACTGCGTATAATTGAAAGTATGATAAACTGAACCACTGACTCACAGCTCGTGAACTGTAAAGCCACGTCAAGGCACCAACCTCTTTACAGGCCATTCATACACCTTTCGTACGCGAGACACATACAAAACATTCACACCCCCAGCCGCGGACCCATCACATTTCAACACTCACACCAGAAAACAGCGCCATTCAAGGGCCCATCACTTTCACACGCCCACATTTCTGACACTACAACTACACAAAATGATGGACTGTGTGGAGTGTCACTCAACTAGCAGTGTGTGTAGTGACCAACAGAAAGTAACTACTCACACACCGCCTGCCGAGCGCCAGTCCACCCACACCACCATCCAAGCACCAGACCATGCACACCGCCAGCCAAACACCACTCAGCGCACACCGACAGCCAAGTACCACTCCACACACACCACCAGCCAAGCATCACTCCACGCACACCACCAGCCAAGCGCCACTCCACAAACACAACACCAGCCAAGCACCACTCCACACACACCGCCAGCCAAGCACCACTCCACACACACCGCCAGCCAAGCACCACTCCACTCACACCGCCAGCCAAGCACCTAACCATGCACTCCGCCAGCCAAGCAAAAATCCACGCACCCCCCCCCAGCACAACTCCAATCCATACACTATGCCAGCCAAGCACCAGACCACGCACACCACCAGCCAAGCGCCATCCACTCACACCACCAGCCAAGCACCTAACCATGCACTCCGCCAGCCAAGCAAAAATCCACTCACCCCCCAGCACAACTCCAATCCATGCACTATGCCAGCCAAGCACCAGACCACGCACACCACCAGCCAAGCGCCAGTCCACGCACACCAACAATCAAAGCACAATCCTGCACACACCACCATCGAAATTAGAATTTTTTAAAGAAATACCACAAATCAAATGAAGAAACCTACAAATCTGCTAACACAAATTCAAAAACTAAATGCTTTGCACTAATGCAAACCTTAAAGCAGACTAAAAAATATTACAGAAAACAGACCAGACAGTACACTTACAAGCTCAATGAAACTCCCAAAACTTATTTTGTGTGTGGTACGATTTAAAACAAGCTGGCACACACAATCCAGGATTTGAAGGACAGTCAGGACAGTACATACGAGACTCCCTCCGCACTTCTCTTCGCCAACAGACTCTACATCTTTTAGTGGGATGGTCTTTTGCAGTTGTGGGAGGAATGTATTCTGGAAAGTGGCGATCTTTCAGTCTAGCCACTTCCTCCACCACTCCAAATCTTGGCACACTTGCCTGTTCCACTAGTACAAGGCTGCCTATTATAGTCTCCTGAAACTTAATAAAAGGCATCTTTGACTTAGGACAAGATTTCTGGAAAACAACAAAAGCATTAAAGGATGCCAAGTGGAAAAGATGGATAGCCAACTTCTTGTACCAAACGTAAGCCTTTCGAAGAGCAGCATAAGGTTCCAACCTCTGATCTACTCTGTCAACACCACCCATGTACTTATTGTACTGTAAAATGCACACAGGTTTACGCACTTCAGCACTCTCACCCCGAACAGGCAGAGCTTCAGTGCTTTCATCATGGATAGTAGTCAGCATGTACACATCTCTCCTGTCTGAAAACTTCACAGCTAGAAGCTTCCCACATCGCAATGCAGTAGACTGTCCCCGCACAAGCCTTTTGCAAACAAGTTCTATTGGGAAACCTTTCCGGTTACTGCGCATCGTGCCACAAGCAACAGTGCCCACTTTGGCCAATTCCTTGAACAAACGCACACTAGTGTAGAAGTTATCTACATATAAATGGTGGCCTTTGTTAAATAATCGTCTACCTAGTTCCCACACAATTTTCTCAGTCACTCCAAAAGTGGACGGACAAGCAGAAGTGTTAATGCTGGAATCCTTACCGGTGTACACCCTGAAATTATAAACATATCCAGTATCACTGTCACACAGCATATACAGTTTGATTCCATAGCGTGCCCTCTTATTAGGAATGTATTGCCTAAAAACCAAGCGGCCCTTGAACAATACCAAAGACTCGTCCACAGCTATTTCTTTTCCAGGTGCAAAGATCTCAGGAAAACGATCAACAAAGTGATCAAGGACAGGCCGAATCTTAAAAAGACGGTCACAATCAGGGTGATCGCGTGGCAACGCTAAATCATTATCAACAAAATGCATCATGCGAAGAAGAAGCATATATCGATCACGAGTCATAACTGCTGGAAATATAGATGTTGCCATCAAGGGACTAGTGGACCAATAAGAAGACATTGATGGCTTCCTTAGCAAGCCCATCAAAAAAGTTAATCCCAAAAACTTCTTCATCTCTTCAACATATGTGGGAGACCAATGGGTAGCTCTAGAATGGGGCTTAAGGCTGGCACTGTGGTCCCTCAAATACTGCTTTGCATACAAATTAGTTTGCTCCACAATCTCTTGCAAAAACTCATCGTCAAAAAACAACTGAAAAAATTGAATTGGCAAAAAATTGTCAGTATTCACTCTACACCCTGGAACACCAGTGAAGTCTGGCAATTCCGGCTGCACCATGCCAGGGGCAACCCAGACGTCATCACTAACATCGGGAGAAGAAGCCACCCTAGCCTGCAGCCCAGATGCCTCTTGCTGCACTACATCAACGGGAACACTAGCATCCCCAGATGCCTCTTGCATCACTACACCAACAGGAATACTAGCATCCCCAGATACATTTTGCATCTCTACACCAACAGGAGAACTCACATCCCCAGCTGCCTCTTGCATCTCAACATCAACAGAAGAACTCGCATCCCCAGATGCCACTTGCTGCTCAACAACAACAGAAAGACTAGCAGCACCAGATGCCTCATGCTGCTCTACAACAGGAAGACTAGCAGCACCAGATAACCCTTGGCGCACCACAGCAATGTGAAACCTTTTGGGCGCAGCCTTTACCACACTTGCCTCTTCCCGACAAGAAAAAAAGGGAAACCTTGAGGACCTAGGCTGCCGCTCAGATGGCTCTTGCCTCTCTACCGGCACATCAATGTCCCTCTCTACCACAGGCACTTCATCAGCACTAGAAGAAGAATCATCATCCGATGATACCATGCGAAGAGAAAACTCACTGCCTGAATCTGCTGCACCTACCTCATGCTCCGAATCGGAGTCAGTGTCTGGACCATGGTCAGAGGAAGACTCAAAAAGCAAACTAACAACCTGCTTAGCAGTCATCCAGCGAGCAGCCATTATCCTTACAAAGCAAGAAGACTACACACACAAGTGAACAACAACCTACACTGTGCAAAGTAAGAAGTAAACAAGGTAGAGTCTTCACACAAAAATCAATACACTCAAAAACAATTCAAATCTAACCAAATATAAGAACACTCACCAGCACCTACTCTGCTGAAACACAGCAAAAAGAAAGGAAATCCCACTGGAAAGAAAAAAAAAGTATAGATTAGACAAAGTACACATCAAGCAGCAATACAAAAAAAAAGTTAACAATCAAGAAACACAAAGCAACACAAACAGCAATAACTACACTTTTCATAAAAACAAATTCATCTAGGGAAAGTAGTACAAAAAACATTTACTTACCAAGCACATGCAACTACACAAGCTGCAAACCCAGCATTAACTGAACCACAACCTACACCAATACAAACAGCAAAAGCCTGGATCAAAAACAAAGAAGAAAAAAAAAATTTAATACTACATTTCACAAACAACATAACAAATGAATAAACAACACACAAATTTACCCCCAAAATCACATCCACACAGATGGGCCATCAAAAAGGGCAAAACGGACAAAAGTACCGGTTGATTTGGCCACCGGGGGGGCAGAAAATCTAAATTTAAAATCCGACCCACCTGGAAGCGACCCTTGCCCAAGGGGTCACTTCCTACAATCTAAAATAAAATCCCTGGTGCTAGTGGGGGCATTTCCACCGCACAATCGCAATGCTGTGCGCGACCGTGAGGCAGAAATGCCCTGCAAAGAGACATCAGGAGAGAGGAAATTCACTTGCCTCTCCCCTGATGCCTCTTTGCAGCCTCAAACCCCCCCAAATATCTCAAAACCAACCTAACACCTTCAGGCGCAGGAAGCAAATGGCTTCCCGACCGCCTGGGAATCCCAGAAGATGTTGGCGCGTGCTGTGCGCGCTGACGTCATCAAGGATTCTCATGGGGAGGGGGGCAGCAGAATTACTGTGGTTAACTGTGATGCTGGACAGAGGCACTTGCATCCTTGATTTTCACAAGCGCAATCCAAAAACAGTTCCTATGACCAGGAGCTTCTTTCTCCCCATCTGCTGCTCTCATCAGTCTCTGACCATTTATACACATAAGAGGCATGTGAATTCACACAGAAGACCCCCGTTTGGCCACGCCCACCAACTAGCGGAGTGCACCATCTTTCCTAAATTTACCCACTATGATGGACAGCTCACTCAAGGGACCTGTGCACACATCGGTGCGATGGCATAGTAACACACACGGTCACTAGAGACAAAGCAAGCGCTCGAGTTGCAGCACAAATTCAGGAAAACATTCATCAGCCCAAAAACATTTGTGACCTTCCCACTATGATGGACAGCTCACACAAGGGACCCCTGCGCACATCTGTGCGATTGCATAGTAACGCACACATGGACACTGGAGACAAAGATGGCGCTCGAGTTGCAGCACAAATTCAGGAAAACAATCATCAGCCCAAAAACATTTGTGAGCTTCCCACTATGATGGACAGCTCACTCAAGGGACCCCTGCGCACATCGGTGCAATGGCATAATAACACACACACGGTCACTAGAGACAAAGCAAGCGCTCGAGTTGCAGCACAAATTCAGGAAAACATTCATCAGCCCAAAAACATTTGTGACCTTCCCACTATGATGGACAGCTCACACAAGGGACCCCTGCTCACATCTGTGCGATTGCATAGTAACGCACACATGGTCACTGGAGACAAAGATGGCGCTCGAGTTGCAGCACAAATTCAGGAAAACAATCATCAGCCCAAAAACATTTGTGAGCTTCCCACTATGATGGACAGCTCACTCAAGGGACCCCTTCGCACATCGCTGCAATGGCATAGTAACACACACATGGTCACTGGAGACAAAGCATGTGTTCGAATTGCAGCACAAATACAAAAAAACATTCATCAGCCCAAAAACACTAGTGAGCTTTGCCTAGGCAGGACAGGTGTGTTTTTTAGCCACTTCAGATAAACACAAAGTAAAAGTAATGAAGGACAGAGGCACTTGCATCCTTGATTAAAATGAGCACTATAATTTCATTTTCAAAATGACCCCCATCAGCATTTTTTTTTTTAAACGGCCATTTGCAAACCTAAGAGGGACAAAAACACTTCAAAGATAATGTTCCCCCAAAAAGGGGAGCGACCCTTCCCCAAGGGGCCGCTCCCCGAACAACGAAATTGGAAAATAAAAAAATAAAAATTTAAAACCCTAGCATTCCAGCTGCACGATCGCACGATCGTGCAGCAGGAATGTTCTAAAGTTGAATCGAGGGAAAGGAAAAGCCTTTCCTTTCCCTCGATGAAAGTTTCAAACCAATCCCCCCCGCCCCAGCCGCAAAACGAACCTCTTTCTGGAACGACGCGCAGGAAGCAAATGGCTTCCCTGCGTGTCGGTAAACAAAAGGAACCTCCAGTGACGTCAGCGCGCCTCGCGCACTGACGTCATTGATGACATGGGCGGGGAGGGCGGGGGGACGCAGGGGAAGGTCTTCCCCTGCCATCCCCGCAGAAAAGAAGAAAATCGGGCAGATTCGGGGGGAGCGCTGGCACTTCCCCCGAGGGTGGGGCTCATGACGAGCTGGGCTCGTCATCAGCGTGCGAGCGCCCTGCTCCATGACGAGCCCAGCTCGTCATCAGCCCCGAAGGGGTTAAAAAGCTGGCATGAACCATTTTATCTTTTTTTTGTGTTAAATATTTCTTACTTGAAGAGTCCTAAACCAATAGTAATATGCGTAGTAAGTGTAAAACAATAGCAATAGAACTTACGTAGTAATACAATTACTAAGGATGTGAAAACACAATAACATAAGTGTATGATTATAATTAAGTCATATCATCTATATATATAAAAACGAATGTATGTCTGTCTGTCTGTCTGTCTGTTTGTCCTTTATGCATTACTACACCATTCATCCGATCGCCATGAAACTTTGGGAAGTTGTTGAGTACACTCCCGCGAAGGTTTCTGGCATAACATTTTTTTAAATTTCGGCCCCCCAGGGCCCTCATAATCTTTCGAATACTGATGTACGCCCAAGACGGAAAAACAACAAATCGTGTATCCACAAACAATTGAATAAATAAATAGAATTAAAACACCATTCATCCGATCGCCATGAAACTTTGGGAAGTTGTTGAGTACACTCCCGTGAAGGTTGCTGGCATAACATTTTTTTTAAATATCGGCCACCCAGGGCCCTCATAATCTTTTGAATACTGATTTATGCACCAGACGGAAAAAAAGAATTGTGTATCCACAAGCACTCAAATAAATAAATAGAATTAAAACAGCATTCATCCGATCGCCAGGAAACATTGGGAAGTTGTTGAGTACACTCCCGCAAAGGTTTCTGGCATAACATTTTTTTTTATTTCGGCCCCCCAGGGCCCTCATAATCTTTCGAATGCTGATGTACGCACCAGATGGAAAAACAACAAATCGTGTATCCACAAGCATCGAATAAATAAACAGAATTAAAACACCATTCATCCGATCGCCATGAAACTTTGGGAAGGTGTTGAGTACACTCCCGCGGAGGTTGCTGGTATAACATTTCTTTAAATATCGGCCACCCAGGGCCCTCATAATCTTTCGAATACTGATGTACGCACAAGACGGAAAAAAAGAATTGCGTATCCACAAGCACTTGAATAAATAATTAGAATTAAAACAGCATTCATTCGATCGCCAGGAAACTTTGGGAAGTTGTTGAGTACACTCCCGCAAAGGTTTCTGGCATAACATTTTTTTTAAATATCGGCCCCCCAGGGCCCTTATAATCTTTCGAAAACTGATGTACGCACCAGACGGAAAAACAACAAATCGGGTATCCACAAGAATCGAATAAATAAACAGAATTAAATCACCATTCATCCGATCGCCATGAAACTTTGGGAAGTTGTTGAGTACACTCCCGCAGAGGTTGCTGGTATAAAATTTCTTTAAATATTGGCCACCCAGGGCCCTCATAATCTTTTGAATACTGATGTACGCACAAGACGGAAAAAAACAATTGTGTATCCACAAGCACTCGAATAAATGAATAGAAATAAAACAGCATTCATCCGATCGCCAGGAAACTTTGGGAAGTTGTTGAGTACACTCCTGTGAAGGTTTCTGGCATAAAAAAATGTAAAAGTCGGCCCCCAGGGCCCTCATAATCTTTCTAATATTGATGTACGCACAAGACGGAAAAACAAAAAATCGTGTATCCACAAGCACTCGAATAAATAAATAGAATTAAAACAGCATTTATCCGATCGCCAGGAAACTTTGGGAAGTTGTTGAGTACACTCCCGCAAAGATTTCTGGCATAAAAATGTTTTACATATCGGCCCCCAGGGCCCTCATAATCTTTCGAATACTGATGTACGCACCAGACGGAAAAACAAAAAATCGTGTATCCACAAGCACTCGAATAAATAAATAGAATTAAAACAACACCTTGAAATGTTTTCCATATTAAAATGAATAAGTTTCAATAAAAATGACACAAAGTAAATTGAATGTTATCATAACGAGTTTCCTTGAATTTCATTTCTTCGGAGATCGCAGCAACGCGCGACGGGTAAGCTAGTTTTATATAAAAAGAAACAGTCAAAGGAAAGCATTGAAAAAGAAAAACATGGGAAGAGACAGAAAGAAGAAAGAGGGAAGGATTGAGAGAAACAAAGAGAGAAGTAAAAACTTGAGAACTAAGATAGGTTTGTATTAATAAGTAGCCAATATAGATGCAATTTAATCTTGTGGTAATGAAGAAACATTGGCTATTCTATGATCCTCACAAATAAAATTCCACCATGTTGATACAGATAATTTAGAAGTGTCTTTCCAACAGGAAAGTATAACCTTAAAAGCAAGTGCAATGAAAAATACAACAACATAGGGTTAGGTGAAATATAATCAAATTCAAGTGACATAGAGCCAAATAAAACATTCTGAATTAATAGTTTAATATTACATTGGAAATCATTTAAGCATTTGGTAAATATAACTTTTCAAAAAATAAGCACAAGAGAACAATAGTAGAATAAAGGAGTTAAAGTACAATAGGAGGTAGAACAAGGCCAACATAATAAAGAGGTAATTTGAGCAGATTTAGAGTTACATTCAGGTGCATTAACATCTCTATTATAAACAAAAAAATGAGATTGTGTGATACATGCAGCTTTAGAGGTTCTAAATATTTGAAGGCATATTTTATTCCATAGATGAACAGAGAATGATACAGAAAAGTTAGTTTACCATAATAATTCATAGAAGTTTTCAATAGTAGTTGGGGATCTGTGCCGGACTGGCTACCGGGCGTTTTGGCATGCTGCCGAGCTGGGGGCTGATTTAGTTGATGGGGACCAGAGTGTGCTGAACAAAATTAGTTTTGCTTTGTTTATTTCGAATTACACGCAGGTCTTCATCAACGAAATTAGCCCCCACCGCAGTGACATCAGCACCCAGCTCGGCAGCATGCCAAAATGCCTGGTAGCCAGTCCGGCCCTGCTGGGGATAATTACATTTTGTATATATAAGCAGCTTTGGGAATATAATTATGATCAATATTGTGAAGTGGTATCAAGGGTGTGATTGGTATAGGGTCAGAAGGAAAATTATTAGTCAATAAAAAAGATTGAAGAGCAGACGGTCTTCGGCTATATTCATGTAAAAAAGAGCTTGGTAAGTTATATTCTGTTTGTAGTTGGGGAAAAGGTATGACAGAGTTATGTTTTACAAGCTGATGAACAAAAATAATACCCTTCTCTTTCCAATGATGGAAATAAAAGGATTTGCATCAAAATTTGATAAACATATTATACCAAATGTAAGAGGCTAGGAAGCATTGATGAAAATCAAAACCAGCTGACAATATGGTATGTAACCAATGCTGGGAATATATTAAAATCAGATTTTTGGAGATAAAAGCACAATTTTACATATAAACTTCATCATTAAATTAAATATCCTTCAGTAAGGTATGTTCAAATACAATCCATCGTGCTATGGGAGAGTCTTGAAAGCCATTAGTTACGGCATAAAATTGTCAGATTAAAAAAGTAGAGTGATATAACTTAAAATCCGGCATAAAATTGTCAGATTAAAAAAGTAGAGTGATATAACTTAAAATCAAGAAAACGGACACCTCCTTCATTCTGCAGGCATTTAGGTTTTGACAAAGCAATATGTGAGTGTTTGTTGTTCCAGAGCAATTTGGTACTAATAGAATTGATCTGGGAAAAATAGTAAGGGTATTGAGAGTATCTAATCTACCCCACCATGATAAATGAAGAGGAGACCAAGATTTGAGTAATTTCAGAATTTTACTTTTTGAAATACTAAAATTGTGGGTAATTATGCCTGAAATAGTAGTAGAAAACCAAACATGCAGGTATTTAATTTTGGAAGGGAACCATGTAAAAAGAGTATTTGCAAGCATATTTTGATAACATGAGGAATTCAATGGTAACATTTTGGTTTTCGATAAGTCTAGTTTATAGCCAGAGATGTTAGAATATAAATTGATCCCATTGTAATTAAGGAAGACAAAGGATTAGACATATATATCAAAATATCATCAGCATAAGTCAATAGTTTGGTTTTGAGGAATTTGTGTTTAAACCTAGATATGATTGTATTACAATGTATGCGTGTCTAACACAGCATAAAAAGCAAAGAAGTCTGCTTCCAGCGCGGTGACACACCAGCGGTGTAACCAAGTGCTTTATAAATGGAAAAAAATTCAATTAAAATTAAGTTCCGGAAAACATTGTCTGTTACCTCTATGTAAATTTAAAAAAGGGGAAAACGGTCTGTTAGAAATGGGGGTCTCTACTTGGCAAGGTTTTGCACCTTTGTCCAAGTTGGGACCTTTCTTCCTAGTCAGGGTATGGGGGGTATACTTCTAAAATAACCCATGCTCACCTCCTTGGTAGCTTGGCATAAGCAGACAGGTTTATCTCACAGGCAGTGTGTAAGGCATTTGTGCACACATACAGTAATACAGTGAAAACACTACAAATGGACACCACACCATTTTAGAAAAATACGTACTCTTTTTCTAAACCAAACAAGACCAAAACAACAAAAATCCATGCTACAGTAATCAAAATATGACTTTTAGAAGGTAAAAGCGGTTCTGTCATTAGCAAACTATAGATGCGACACTTTAAGCACAAAGTACCTTGGATGTGTCACAAACAAAAACAAAAACAGATGCAGGGTGATGCATTGGTTCCTTATGCCCAGGGAAGGTGATGCGTTGGTTCCTAACTTCAGGAGAGGTGATGCATCGGTTCCTTTCTGCCACACAGGGGAGGTGATGAGTCGGTTCCTTACTGAAGGGGAGGTGATGCATCGGTTTCTTGCTGTGCGAGGAGATGATGTGTCAGTTTCATACTGTGGCCCCGGTGTTCTTGTAGACTTAGTGCCCCGGTGCGATGCGTGGAGATTGGGGATGCGTCGGTTCTTAATATGGCGGCAACGGTGCTACGTTGATTTCTCCAGCCACAGTCCTATAATGCTGGTTGGTTGGTTCTGGCAACCGCACAGCAGGGCCTGCATCGGAAATGATGTGGTGATCTTGGACTTTGGAGATCAATGCACAGGATTCGGCGCGCAGCAATTTCTCCAGCTGCGGGCAGACCCTGCATCGGTTTCTTCGTTGATGGGTCAGAAACAGGTTCGGCTGTATTGCACTTCTTGTAGTTGTGTCGCTTTTCAAGCTCCCAATAGCAGGCACAACTTCCAGAGGCCCAACCCAGTCACAGACACCTCTTGGTAGGCCAGAAATCCCAGCAAGGTAGTCCAGTGGAGCTGGTGGTGAAGTCGTTGTGGCCTTGAGACTTCAGAGCAAGAGGCAAGCTCTACTTCAAGCCCTTGGGGATCTTCCTCAAGCAGGGGACACAGCACACAGCAAAGCCCTTGTCCTTTTCTTGGCAGAAACAGCACTTCTACTTCAGTTTCTCCAGCTCTTCTCCTTGACAAAGGTACCTCCTGAATTCCAGAAATGATCTAAAATTCAGGGGTCTGGGCCCCAATATTTATACAGCATTTCTCTTTGTTGTCTGGTGTCAGAGAGGCTCTGTGCTCAGTCAAAACCAGTTCTGTCCTCTCTGGTGCAGCTTCCCAACAGAAGGTGAAGACAGCATTGTGTAAGGCAGACCAGGCCAATTCTGGTGAAAGGAAATCTCCTCACCCTACTCTAAATGCAGGAGAAGTCTATTTAGCCCAGCCCTGACTCATCAAGGAAAGGCAGGACATACCTCAACCCCCCAAGTCTACAGTGAATGCACATCCCCAGCCCCTGTCACTCCAAAGCCAGACAGTCAATCCACAATCCAGCAGAGGCACTACGCTACGAGGCCTCCGGGTTGTTTGCGTGCAGCGCTACGAGGCCTCTGGGTTGTTTGCGCTCAATAAAACTCAATTAATAAGGATGGCTAAGCAAGAAAATACCTACTTTCTAAAAACTGTATTTTCAAACACAGAATGTAAAAATCATCCTTACTGAAAGATGGATATTTAGATTCTGAGTTCAGGCATGCTACAATTCACCTTCCTATCCTGTCGCAATGGGAAGTTGTATTTATAAGATGTTATAAATTAACTCCGATTCTATAAAATGGGACAGATAGCCTTTCAATAGTGAAAAACGAAATTCCCTGTAGTTCACTATCAGGACATGTTACATACATCAAAACATGTCCTATCTTTCACAGACACTGCACCCTACCCGCATGGGTACCTTGGGCCTCCCTTAGGGTAGACTCATGTGTAAGAAAAGGGAAGGGTAGGGCCTAACAAGTGGGAGCAGTTGCCAGGTCAGCATGGCAATACCAAACTGCACACAGACAATTCAATGGCAGGTCTGAGAACCTTTTGCAAGGCTGCTTGTGTGGGGCGCACAATCAGTGCTGGAAGCCCACAAGCAGCATTTGACTTACAGGCCCTGGGCACACACAGTGCACTGTACTATGGACTTAGTAGTAAGCCAAACAAGCCAATCAAATCCAATCAAATCAAATCTGCTTTATTCGATTTTTGGATCATAAAAAAACATAAAAGCACAGTACAGAAAAAACAAACACCATTTTATAACACATATTAATACATATATGTATAAAAACGACTTGTAATATTTCTGAAAAAAGTATTTAACACAGACTACAATTTAATTAAAATAAATAGTTTTCCTATGTCTGATAATAGCTTTTAAGAAAGACGACATAACCATGGTTATTTGATCATTTTCTAGGGTTTGCAGCCTCAGAAGTGCTATTCTACACAGTCTAATTCCCCATATATTTAAAATAGGAATTAAAAATCTTCTCCTTGGTAAGTCATAATATTTACAGAAAAACGTGCAGTGTAGGGTGGATTGGATGGAGATATCGTCACACTGACATGGAGGCAGATATATAGACCACGTATTAGCTTCTGGAAAGGTCGCCATTCTGAAGAAAGACCCGCAGCAAAAACGTGTTAATAGCACGCGGGAGAGGCAACTCTACACCTGTACCAGATATAGTTGAGTACCCTGACATTGCAACATCAGGTGATTCTCTATGACTGATTTCTTCGCTTTTTCGCGCAGCCAGCGCTCATCCTCTAGATAGCTTAAACAGTTTGCTTTCAGAATTTTTCTCGATACCCTTTCCAGACTATTTCGGGAGTCAAAATACTCGGAATATAGTACGATAATTTTTTAACATAATTGATCCAAGGTATACTGGCAACTCCGTCTAGTTTGAGGCAATCCTCAATTACATGGTCACACGATCAGCTTTCATACAAACCACTTAAATCCTCAGTGTGTAGATCTTTCTTATGAATGAGAGAGCATGTTTGCAAATGTGAAGAATACAAAAAGAATCTCTAGTGGGAGAGTAAACACATCAAAAAAGGCTGTTTGATATATGATGCAAAAAGATATTAGAATCACAGTAATTCAAGTCAGTTTTAAAAAAGTGCAGTAGATCATAATGTGAAGATGCATGCAGAAATGTTCTATAATTACCTAGGGAGTACACAAAATATACATGTTACCATAAATATCTAGGGGCAGATTTATGATGACTGGCGCATCCCCAGGGATGCGCCAGTCATCCTGCGCCGCTGCTCCGCCACCCATGGTGCGCCGCATTTACAATGTGGCGCACCATGGGGCAAAAACGGCAGAGATGCGTGACGCATCTGTGCCGTAAAGGTGGCGCATTGCTGAAGCTGCGTCGCAAGCGCGACGCAGCTCCAGCAAGGCTCGGGGGTGCCCCATCTCCACAATGCTGCGTCAAGACCTACGCCTGCTTCAAGCAGGCGCAGGGTTTTGGCGCAGCATTGTCCTGAAAGTGACTGAGTGAAATCTTATAGATTTCACTCAGCCACTTTTAGGAGGCGTTCCTGCGCAGGAACGCCCCCCTGTGCAGGAACGCCTCCTATGGCGCAGGGCTTTACAACGTGACGCATCTCCTAGATGCGTCACGTTGTAAATAGGGCGCATTGTTTGCGCCACCGTTGCGTCAAATAAAGTGACGCACCGGCGGCGCAAGGCCGTCATAAATCTGCCCCCTAATTTACAATTGTCACAGTAAACTTGAAAAACTGAGCAGCAGAAAGCAAAGAATTTGCTTCATTAGTGTTCTTTAACAGACATTTTAAATATGCTCTGTGACCTGACCTGCCATTACCATCATCAAAAAGCTTTCTTTCAACACATTTATCATAAAAAGTGTTTGCAACATGAAATTCAAATTAACAATAAAAGATTTTTCCATTAAAAGGGAACATTCATTTTAAAAGTTAGAATTAATCAGAAATATAGTTTAAAAGTTGAATCATATAATTAAAACACTGGGGAGCAGCGGATGCACGTGATAAGAATATTAAAATAGGTTGGGGACCACAGCTCAGAGGGATACGGCCAATTAGTCATACAAATGTCAATAACATTATTAGCAAAATTGCAGCTTATTAAAACACAAACATATAGATTAAAACACCAGCAGAAATAGGAGATATAGGGGGCGTGGTTTGGACGCCGCGCGGGATGGACGGCTGAGTGGGAGCTCCTCCGCACCGGACCATCTTCTTCTACTTTTCCTGATGTGACGGAGACCGAATTTCTTCTGGAACGCCGGAATTTGTGACCGGATTGTGCCGTCAGCATGAGGTGTGTCTTTCCGACGGTTATTCGCCGACCTTCATGACTTTTCCGAGACTTTGCATTTTTGAATGCCGGGACCCGCCATTTTGTAATCCGCCTCAGTGCCGGCGGTTTCCTTGCGGAACTGCTCTCCTTCAACTCCCAGCTGCTACCGGCCTCACAACATTGGCTGTTCTTGCAACCTAAACTCTAGAGGTGAGCTTTTCGGCACATTCTGCCTCTCTGTGCCCCTCTTCCGCCTCAAGTCGTTCTGGCTTTCTGCATGTGTCCGCCATTTTCCACTGTTCGCGGCTGATTGCGAGCCGCGGTTTCTGCGCAGCTCCACACGCTTTGCTGCCGTCTGCAATGTTCCTCTGCTGTTTGTCACCTCATGCCCTCCTCTGCTATCTGTGGCCGGCGTGTTTCCTGACCTACTGACTTCACCATAATGGCTCACTGACGCACTTGCTGCGGAGCGCCTGTCACGGTCATGCCTCATTGTGCCTACTTCTATCCCTGACGATAGATGTTGTGGGAGGCTCCTTCAAGATTGCATGCATGCCTTTTCAGATGCGACGCCTGTGGGAGAGGTAGCGCTTCTGAAGCATTGATAGAGCGTTCCTTCCCGCACTGCAGCCCGTGTTCACCTCAGCGCAGGGGGTTTGGGGTGTCAGGTGCTCCCGGCCTCAGCTGTTGCTCATTTGTTGTGCATTTTCACTGACTCCATGTATGCCATTGAACGAGGGAGTTGAAGTGTCAGGCTCAGCTGTTCTTCATCTGCTGCACATTTCCACCGTCACGTTTTAGTCAGGGAAGTCCAGCGCAGGTGCAGAATTACTTCTATCATGGTCTTTGCCCTTACTGCCTCCTACTGGATTTTGGATTTACAGCAGCTGGTGCCACTTTAATATTTCACGATCTTTACCAAAGTCTATGCCCTGCTTCTAAAATTGCATGATATTGGTTTGAGAATCGTCTTAGGAGGAATCATCTGTTGTTTGACTGCACTTCTCATATCAGCTACTTCTTGGTGCTGCCTCTCTTTGGAGATATTTCTGGTACATCTCAAATGCACCTTTAGTTGTTTCTTGGGAAGTTGAGAATATGTGAGACGCGACTAGTCATTTTTATGGTCAGACTGCGTAAACTTCAATTTGTCTTCACGCCATCGGGGAGTGCTTCAGAGGCTTCTTCATCTGGTACAAATTAAGCCACATCTACTATGAAAATGACTTCTCAAAAGTCCTCATTGGCTCATACCAATACCAGCAAGCCTCCACCACCTACTCCAACGGGCAAACGCCTTAAGCAAAATTCTCCTACACCGGAAGACAATCCTTCCACTTCTCCCACTGACCAAATTCTAGAGGAGCTACGTGCGCTACGCCCATTTATTGAAAAAACGAGTACAGATATGCAGCTTTTAAAAGATAAATGGGACAATATGGAAGCCCGTCTTTCTACTGTTGAACAGCACCTTCCTGAAGTTCAGTCCAACACACAACGTATAGACACTTTAGAAAAAACTGTCCTCTCACTACAAAAGCATACAGAAGATTTGGAAAATCGCAATAGGAGGAATAACCTCCGTATTTACAATTTGCCGGAAAATCTTGAGGGGGACAATCCAGTGTCTTTCTTCACCACTTTCTTGCCGAAACTTCTGGACCTACCACCGTCCACCTCCATTAGTATACAAAGAGCCCATAGACTAGGTGCCAGAACGGGCTCCTCCTCAAAACCTCGTGGAGTCATCATCTTATTTCTGAAATACACAGATCTCCTATTGATTCTTTCAGCTGCAAGAACTAAAAAACAAGTGTCTTGGCAAGGTCACCGAGTATTTCTATCTCAGGATGTTTCTAATGTCACTGCCTCCAGACGGAAAGAATTTTTGGCTATGCGTCCTTCTCTGCGCTCCCTGGGAGCAAGATATGGCTTATTTCACCCTTGTACTCTCAGAGTCACCTATCGCGACAAGACTTGGTCATTTCAGGAACCTGGAGAATTAAGAAACTTTCTTCTTCTACACAGTGATGAAGGGATGGACGCCTCCTCTTCTGCTTCGCACAGTGGCTGAAATGGGACTTTTATTGTCTACATGCTTGTTTTTCTAATGGCTTCTCTTTGCCTTCATGTACTTCTCCCTGTTTCTCATCTCAGTTTTCACATTCTCTTTTTGCGTATCTTTTCCCTTTTATCTTTTTCTTGCGTCTCCTATATATCTCTATATCTCTAATTTCTTTTTCTACTTTTTGGACCTATTCTTTTGCGTCATATGTTCTGTATGTTAACAATTTTTCCTTTTTCTTCCCCAGACGGATATATATTGGATACTCCTTTCAACATCTTGTTCCGTCCCATGTTCCTTTTTCTTTTGCGGTCTTGATGTGGTTCTCCTCCTGCTCCTGGTCCGTGCGTCTTGTAACGCGTCGCCACCTCCCCACCTTCCCTTTGTGTGCTTCCCCTTTCAGGTATGTTTACTACAGTCATCCTTTTGGATTTGTACTGTCTTCTATGCCTTCTCTCTTTCCTTCTTTCTTCCTTCCCCACTGACCTTCTTTCCCTGTTCCTACCCCTCTCCCCCTCCCTTTTCCTTTTTCTTCTTCCTTTTCTACCTGTTCTTCCTTCTACCTTTTTGAAGAGTTTTATGGTTACTATTTTTCTACAATTTGCATTACTAGTTGTACAGTATGTTCTTGCAATTCTAGGTTTTGATCAGTTTACTGAGCTTTCACTTTCAAAGTTGTTTCATGGAATGTGAAAGGATTTAATCACCCTATTAAAAGGCACAGAGTACTCTCCCACCTCTCATCTTACAATCCAGATATTGTCCTTATTCAAGAAACTCACCTATCTGATATTGAATCTTTGAAGCTAAAACGATTGTGGGTTGGTAAGGTTTTATTTTCTCCTGCTTCTCAAAAAAAGAATGGGGTGGCTATTTTGATACATAAACGACTCCAGTGTAAAGTAGTTCTAGAAGAAAAGGATGATGAGGGACGCTGGGTTTTGGCTAAACTAATAATTAATAATGTCCCAATTACGATATTCAATGTTTATGGCCCTACCTGTTTTGATTCCTCTTTTTGGCCCTCCATTACGGCAAAATGTATTCAATATAAAGATGATTCCTTTTTATTAGGTGGAGATTGTAACCAGATCGTTGACCCATTTTTAGACCGTAGATCCTCTGTTCGTTTTTCCCCTCACAAACCACATAAACAATTCCTTGACACTATCACTCAATCTCACCTTGTAGACTCATGGAGGCTAACTCACCCAGATGTTGTGGACTTCTCCTTTTTTTCTCCTCCTCATGCCTCTTTCTCCCGCTTAGATTATATTTTTCTATCTTCATCTCTTTCTCAACACCTTATCTCCTCTTCTATTGAACCGATTGTTATCTCTGACCATGCTCCTATTATCACTGTTTTTGACCTTCTTCCTCTGACTCCTAAATCTTCTCGCTGGCGTTTTAATCCTTCTCTTCTTGTTGACCCTCTTTTTTCTTCCTCTTTTCGCACTTTCATCTCTGAATTTTTTCACCTCAACTATACACCTGATACCCCCCCTCATATACTTTGGGATTCTTTTAAGGCTACAGCCCGAGGTTTTATAATTGATTTTGTCTCCAAAAAGAAGAAAAAATTCCTTCAAGAACGTAAAGTTACCCTTGCCCATATTAAATCGTTGGAACATCATTTCTATACCTCCTCTACTAAAATTATGTCTCCTGAATTACTTAAAGCTAAGATAGCCTTTAACAAACTTACCACGGACTCTGCTTCCTCTTTTCTCCTCCGGAGCAGCGCGCGATATTATGGAGGTCGAAATAAATCAGGTAAATTATTAGCTAACTATTTAAAATCCCGTAAAGAACGAACTAACATTGACTCTATTTATTCCCCCTCTAATACTCTTCTTCATACCGACGCAGAAATTTTAGAACAATTCCACTCTTTTTATGAGACTTTATATACCCCCGAAAACCCTCCCGGCCCAGAGCTTCTTCAATCTTACTTTGACAACATACCTCACCCAGATACTTCCCACCTTAATTTCTCGGACGTCGATTCTGACCTCACTCTTTCAGAACTCTCCTCTGCTCTTTCCTCCCTCACTAAAGGAAAAACTCCAGGACCTGACGGCTTCCCAGTTGAATTCTACTTACACTTTTCAGACCTCCTCTTACCTAAACTTCTAGCTCTTTTTCAGTCTTTTTGTTCTGCTGGATCAGCCCAAGGCTCCTTTCAAGACGCTACCATTTGCCTTATCCCTAAGGAAGGTAGGGATCCTAAGTTTTGTAAAAATTACCGTCCTATATCTCTAGTTAATGTAGATTATAAACTTTTTGCGAAATTACTAGCTCTTCGCCTTGACCCGCTCCTACCGCATCTTATAGGGAAAGAACAATGTGGATTTGTTAAAGGCCGTTTAACATCAGACAATTCTAGACTTTTCCTTAATGTTTTAAGTAAAGCCCCTTCACTTTCACTTCCCCTTGCAGCCATTTCAGTAGACGCTGAGAAAGCCTTTGACCGGGTTGACTGGTCCTTCCTCATGGCCTCCTTAAAATGGCATGGTTTCCATCCCAAATTTATATCTTATATTTCTTTAATATATTCTATGCCCAAAGCCTCTGTTCTCGTTAATGGTCAACTCACTTCCCCATTCATACTCCAACGTGGCGTTCGTCAAGGCTGTCCTTTATCTCCTCTTTTATTTATTTTAGCGCTTGAGCCCTTCCTTACTTCCATACGAAATAATCCATCCATCTCTGGTTTCCCGTATGGTGAACACCATCTTAAATTGTCTGCTTATGCTGATGATATACTTTTATTTATTTCAGATCCGACCACTTCTGTCCCCGCTTTATTAAACGAATTTGAAAGATTTTCCTTGGTCTCAGGTTACAAAATAAATTCTGACAAAACAGAGATCCTTCCTTTAACCAAATTTTGCCTTCCCCACTTTTTCACTGCCACTGGCTTTGCCTGGAATTCTACAAAAATTAAATATCTTGGTGTTCTTTTTTCTAACTCTATTCCTTCGTCTATTCAACTCAACATGAATGCAGTCATCTCTAGAATAGATTCATTACTCACTTCTTGGAATCCACTATTTCTTTCCTGGTGGGGCCGTCTCGACTCCATCAGAATGATGATTGCCCCTATTCTGATCTACTTACTATCCATGCTCCCACTTCGTATACCAATATCATATTTCCGTCGTATTGATTCTGTGTTGTCCAAATTTCTTTGGAAACAGAAAAAAGCTTGCATATCGCTTTTACATCTACGTAAATCTAAACTTAATGGTGGTACCAACTTTCCGGACTTTCGCCTCTACCATAAGTCCTTCTCCCTTCGACAAGCCTCCCGTTGGTTATCTCAGGAACCCTCCCCCTTCTCTCCCCTCTGGCTTTCTGTTGAACAGGAGTTATTGCTCCCATACTCCTTCCAAGAGGTAATTCGCTTCACCTCTAAAGCCCCATGTCTTAATCCCTTTCTATTCAAACATACTTCTTCTCTTCTACATCCTTTAGTCTCCCCTACCTCAGTATCACAAGAATCCTTCCTACTATTGCCTATATGGTACAATTCACTTATATTAATAAATAACAGACCTATTGCATGGCCCTCATGGAGAGCGAAAGGTATCATATGGGTACATCATCTTTTTGATGGTTCATCCCCTTGCTCCTTTCCCAAATTTCGCTCCCAATTTCACTGTCCTCCTTCTTTTGCAAAGAAATTCCCAATCCTTATGGAAACCATTCTAGATCGTTATTACTCTCTCCCTTCAGAAGACCTATCAGCCTCGTCTTCCTCTCTACTCACGGTTCTTTCTACAACTCCTAAAGCTTCCGTCATTTACCGGTACTTCTCAGCCCCCAACCCAGATCGTCTCAAATCGAAATTGGAATTGTCTTGGGAAACGGATTTACATTCTTCATGGCCGACTTCGCTTTGGGATAAAATATGGGCTAGATCCTTGAAGACTTCCCGTACTGCTTCTCTCACTCAAACCCTCTTTTTCTTTTACCACAGATTATACCTCTCTCCTCTTTCTATCTCTCGTTTTCACCCAGATTCTGTTTCTACCTGTTGGACCTGTAATGCTCCCTATGCAGATCTTTTGCACCTCTTCTTTTTCTGTCCCTCAACTCGTATTTTCTGGTCTCAGATCTTCTCTCGCCTTTCTCGTATTTTTAACATCTCTGTTCAATTCTCAACTTCTCTTGTATTTCTTGGTAGCCTCTCAGAAGATTTAGCTCTCCCCCCACATTCCCATGGTCTTTTTGATCTTATGCTGGCTATTGCATTACAACATATCGTCTCCAACTGGAAATCTTTGAACAAATTGTCTCTAAACTGTTGGTGGAATCTTGTATGTCAATCACACAGACTTGATGTTGCCTTTGCTTCCTCCTGCAAACCTTCCCGAAATGTTGATCTTTACTGGCTACCTCTTACTCTGTACTTAGATCAATCTGTCAAAAAGTTTTACTCTCCACTCTCTTCGGATAATTTCAAACCCCCCTGAACACATGTACTCTTGCCTGTAGTTTTATGGTAGTTTTATGATATTTTTCAGCTATGATATTTTTCAGTTTTCATATTGTAATAATTACAGTTTTCATATTGTAATGATTTAGCTTTATATTGGTCTCCTCTACTTCAAGTTCTTCACTCAAGTACTTACTGAATATGATGATTTTTTACTGTACTCTTTGATTCACATATACTGTATTTTCTATATTTATTTATTTATCTATCTTATTTGATATATACCATATTTTCTTTCCCTCTCTCCTCCCTTCCCCCTTCCTCCCCTCCCAAATAATTTAAAAATGCTTTGTTTTTTCCTTGTGATATTGGCTGCCTCTATTTACTTTATTTCATTGTATGCCCTTTACTCATATTTTGCCGATGTCACCTTATTGTAATATCTATTTTTCCTTTAATAAAGCTTTCAAACATAAAAAAAAAAAAAAAAGAAATAGGAGATATAAACATGTTGGATGGATGGACGGCACCAAGGCTCGGTATAAGTAAAAACATAAAGATAGCGCCCCATGCGGTAGTCAAAGCAAAGCGCTAGTATATGGAATTTCAGTATACCCAGAGACTATGGAGAAGTCAAATCATATCATTAGTGTAGCCAGCGAGAAATAAGTATTGTTCAAATGGCAATGGGTATACGAGACCTGACTCGGAAGGGACAATCTTCTAGCATCCCAGACAGGCCAATGTGGTGCCGGGGTTGATGGCATTTGACTTTACATGCTTAATTGCTCTCATTTCCAATGGAATTTGATATTATACACCACATCCACCATAGAAATTTAGAAAGGGGGATTGCAAAGCAGATTGAAGGGTCCGTCATCAAAATTCTCTTGGCAACGCCACTTTGCCTGGTACTCAAATTCTTGCAAGTCTGCACTAGCCACACATTACGGGGAGCTGCATAAGCAGGACAGACAAACAGAATGTGAAGGTAGGTTTCTGCATGTGCAATGCACAGGGGGCACTTGTTATCCCCCAGTGGTGGCCATTTTGCTGTAAATGTTTTTAGGGGCAGGGTACCCACTCTAAATTGAAAGTAAAGTTTACGATCAAGGGGTTTTGTTATGATATCCCAAGTTCAAAGCGAGGATAGGGTTTAGTTGAAATAATACTCACAGTCAGTGTAGAGCTATCACTCGTTCTGGTGATATTTTGCCCCATCATTTCCCAATCTCTTACTTTTATAGCTTCTTTAGATAAGGACTGCGTGCTAGATGATTTATCCCACAGGTTAGACAAGCCCATAACCATCAGTGTCCCTTTGATGTCTCTGAGCCAGCCTATTTTGTGGAAACGGTCTGCCTCGATAACATCCCTAAGACCACTTGCATAAGTGATCAGTTCAGGGTGCTCCATATTCTGCACCAGCATAATATGGGACAAAGCCTAGTTAAGTCAACCAGGGAGTTCCTTCCTAGGCCACTGAGCAAAGGGAGGGTAGGGGTGCTTTAGGGGAGGCTAGGAAGTGTTCGTAAGAGCCTGTTTTAGGCAGATGCTAGCTGAGCCAGATTCTCAAACCCCCAAAGCTCGGAGCCATACAGGACTAAGCTCACCACCTTTGCATTGTAGATCTGTAAAGCAGGACTTACTGGTTTTGTCAGAGATGTTCTGAATTATTTGATTAAGGCTCCCGCCAACTGTCGGTGTTTTTGTGCCATTGTTTCAATGTGGGGTCTCCGTTTCATCTTTTGCTCCAGGGTAATGCCTAAATAAGTAAAGGCATCCACTTGCTCTAGAGGCACACCCTCCATGATAATTTTGCCCCTAAAAGATCGATGCTGGTTAAAAATCATAAGTTTAGTTTTGGCTGTGTTAATATTTAACCCTCTATGCTTGTAAAAGTCTTCTAATTATGTCAACGCACTCTGTGACCCGCTTGGTGCTTTTGAAATGATGAGAGTGTTGTCAGCAAACATTAGGATAGGGAGCCTGTTAAGGTCAGGGTATTGGTGGATATAAGAGATAGGAAGTTGGCAATCTCATTGATAAAAAGGGAGAACAGCATTGGGGCCAGAACGCACCCTTTTCAACCGGAAATGGGTCTGTGATGTTCTTGTGCGTGCCCCAGCGTATATGAACAAAATTAATCTCATGAAGGCGAACTAAGAGGGTTAGCAGATCCATCGGCATGCCTAAGTCCCGGAACATCACTCAGAGCTTATTGTGGGAAATTAAATTAAAAGCCAATTTTAAATCGACAAAAGCGGCATACATGCTACCTTCGCCAAGCGCCACTTCTTGCACCTTTCCTAGGACAAGATGTGCTACCACCTTTTGAATAGAATCAATGAGGGTGATGGGCCTATAGTTCCCGGGCTGAGATCTGTCACCCTTTTTATAGACTGATATAATCTCCGCCCCCTTCCACGAGTCTGGGATGGGGGTGCCCTGAGAGATGGCATTTGCTAATAGCATTATCTACCTGCCCCACTTCTCTTATCATGCAGAAAGACATCAGCGGAACACTAGCAATGCCCGGGACATGATTGCATTAAAGGCGGCCTGTACATCTGCCGACTCGAGCACCAGGCCCGATGGATAGCAAGGGGCCACTACTAAGTGTTCCCTTTCCTCCTCAACATTGTTGCTATACTGAAGGGCAAAATGCTTAACCCAGGATTCCGGAGCAACATGGTTTTCTGGGGAAGGGGGGTGTGCATCCCTGCTCCATTTTAGAAGAGACCAAGTGTTGCAGATTTCTCCATGTGCATGCTGATTTCAGTTCTTGTCACCTACCTTGGTCCCGCTCTTTTTTGCCTTGGCCTGTGCTATTTTATATTCCTTCCTGGCATTCCTTATCGTATAAAAATGTTTGATCTAATGGCTTCCCCTAGAAATTTATCAGCTAACTGGCAATCTCTGTTATGTCAGTTATATTGGGGTTTAGCATGAGCGGCTCAGCCACTATAGGGTCTCTGAAAGTGGGACCGCATTTTATCAAATAAGGAATTATGAATAATAGTTATCGAGCCTACTGGTTGAGTGCTAGTGCAGAGGGCCACCATCTCTGCTACTGCGTCTTCCACATCCTCGCTGATGGAGGACAGTGTATCAGGATTTTCAATTATTTTAGAACATTCAAGCCTCCTCATATCATTGCTGAGACGTAGATCTCTGGTAGTTGTTAAATGAGGGGGGGGTGTTGATTCATCTGATTTCAAAAGGCAGAAGGTTGAGCAAAGTGGGTTATGGTCGCTTTCCATTCCCTCTGTAACAGCCATGTCCTTAAGGGCATACCATAAATTTAGTTCAAGAAGGAGAATGTCAATTGGGCTACAGTGGTGGCCATTGTTAAACGTGCTAACCCCATTTCTGTCTGAGATGGCCATTAGCCGCCCTAATACCTCTTTCTAAGCAGAATGCTTTCAATTGCATCCCTGCTTCTGTCCATCTTTTAACAGGGGATAACTCTAAATGAGGTATGTCCCAAGCAGCGTCTTCCTCAGCTGCCAGATTCCTGTCCTCACAGTCCAATGGCTCAAAAGTTACATTAAAATCTCCAGCTAATATAATTGAGGATTTGCCTGCTCATTTGTCCAAAAGCTCATCTACGGCGGCTATGATATCTGATTTCCTCCCACCTCTAACCCCTCTTGCTTATATATTATAGTTGTCAATATTATGATGGGGACTGTTGAACAGTTGAATGGTAATAATATCAGAGCTCCCTATCGGGAGCTCCCAGATCTTGAGGCCAATACCCTGGCGGATCCAGATAGTTATTCCCCCTTATGGACGACCCTTATTAGCAAGGATTGCCGGGCGTAGTAATTTAAATATCCTCGGCAAAAAACTGGGACTGCTGACCATGTTTCATGGAATAGGCAAATATCATGTTGTTCTATAAAGGTGTTCCAGTTTGTGGAGAGAGACTTGGACCTAAGACCTGCAATATTCCATGACAGTAGGGAGGTTTGATGTGATGCGAAGTGTGTTGCTGATGGAATACCAACCACAGAGTCTGAGTTCCCCGATATGAGTCTTATTGTACTCCTCCTTGTGATAACGCATGTTACCTCTGGGCTAGAAGTTACGCTTACTAAATGAGTGGTGGGACTATCTATCTGTGCCAGCAGTGAGGCCTGATTTATTATGCAATCTATTTCCCTTAGCGGCGATGACCTACTAGCAGATGGTAAGGGGAGAAAAGCCTTAGCCAATGGGGTTGTCTCAGGAAGTTTTTGCTTGATGTAGATTTTTGATTTTGTAGGTGCGTAGACCAAATGCCACAATGTTATCTACTATGTGTTGTTGATAAAATATAAGTGCTATCGCATCCTTGGAAGCCTCCCTTAAGGTACATCTGTTAGCCCCTTTTAAATCTTTCCTTATGACCGATTGACAGCCCCTTACATGTCTGATCCATTGGATGCTCTTGTTTATTAAAGAACCTTCGTCTTCTCTGATTGAATTGGGTAGGAGTTTTGGAACGTTGGTTAGATATACTACCTTTCCCTAGTCAAGAGCCGTAGCTGTACTTTTTAAGGTATGGGATGGCTTAACCACAGATTTAGGGGGAACTCTTAGGGGTGGTAGAGCAAGATTAAATTAGAGACCATGAGGTAGGCCTGCTCTGTTATTTACGGGCCTACTCAAGGGAGTAGGTAATGAGGGCCTGCTTTTGCTACATGATGCAGAATAATGCATACCCTCGTTCTCTATGCCATGCCTGATATTCCCCTCCGGTAACCCACCCGTATGTCCCAGACAATTCACTGCCCCATGTGCCCCTGCAGTACAGACAGGTTGTTTCCCTGTCTGTTTTTTCATGTGGTGGATCTCAGAAAGTGCCATTGTTAGGGAGTCAGAAAGACTGCTGACAAGAACTTTGAGATCTTTGACTTCCTGGACCTGGTCCGAGATCTGAGATTTAAGGAGATTTTGAGGATGTTCCTTAGCAGATAAATCTTCTGTTGGTAAATTAGGGTGCTTGTCTCGGTTTGTGGGAGTAATTGTTCCTGAGGGGAGGAGATTGGTTCCCAGACATAGCTTCTGACTTGCATTATGTGTGCTGGTTTCCCAACCCTTGACAACTGCGAGGCCCCCAGGACTATACGAAATGTCCTGAGTGCCAGGCTGGTCCTGAAGCGCTGTGAACCTATTACTTCAAAGGAAATCATCAGAGAGCAATAGAGCAGTATTATCATCATTAGTTGGGGTAATAGAAAGTGCGTACAAGAGTGCTGGCTGCTTTCCTCTGCTTTTAGCCTTTTTAAACATGGCCGGTATCCGCCTGGTGTCAGCTGGACTACAAGGGTCAGGTTGGAAATTACGTTTTGAGGGGTTGCTCATGATAGCTCGGTCAAGGAGATCCTCTCATTCAGAAAATAAGCTGACTAAGCGATCCAGTACCCCTTCCTTAACTACCGGGCTATAACTCAAAGGTTTCTTTTTATAAGTGTCAACCAACCTACTCTAAGTAGCTTTCTGCTTTTCCATAGTGCTTAATTAGCACCTAATATTTCTAAATCGTGCAAGACAAACTGCATAAAAGTACCTTTGTTTTGGCCGACCGATAAAAGCCCTCTATAAACGGAATGTCTTAGGGATGCGAGGTAGGTGACTCAACCTTGCCACTTCCACTCTCAAAACTCGAGCTTCTCTAGCATTGTATCATATCTGAGCCAGTCTTTGTGTGTGCGAACCATAGCCACTTCAAGCTCTCCAGCAGACAATGTCCAAAGTAAGGCGGGAGCCCTCCTGTGACCTTTGTTTCTATGGTCACTCCCTGTATACCCTTTCTGGGCCTGCCCGCCAGCCAAGAGAATGGGCCCAGCCCAGCCTCAAACGGCCATAGACGGGCGCAGATGAGCCCCCCTTGGCCTGGGCTTTGCCTGGGAAAGGTCCGCACTTTGGAAGGCCGCTACTGGTTTTGTGCAGGCAGGCTCCTCTCTCTGAAGCAGTGGCAGCTGGGGGACCAAGTCTCACCCCAGCAGCAGGCAAGCAGGAGATATGTAGGCACTAGCGACACCAGCCCGGTAACCACATACCGCCATTACTCACATTGCTGGCCCTGGCAGAAAGGCATTGTGAGCGAGTGTGTCACAAGTTGCTAATTATAAATGAATGAGAGATAGGTTTTTATACAAAGATTGCGGAATCCCATGTATTGAATAGTTAACTTACCATTTATGTGGAGTTCTGCTCCCCATTACCAGCTCCAGATACCATTTGGGATTCATTATTGGCTAATTTACCTGCTGACTGTTTCTGAAAGCACACAGTGTTCACTTAGTGCTCAATTTGTGCTAGGGCTTTCAGGTGTCAGGCACGCGCCCGTTTGAAAGTCCGGATGAGAGATTAGCTTTGTGGGCGTCAACATTGACCGGGATTATTGGCCTCTACACTGGCCTTCGGAAATATGAGATGCTGAAAGAGATTATCCATTATGCTACTGCGGTTTTGTGGATGTGGAGGACTTTGGCTAACATTTTGGGCCATCCTATTTGGACAATTGTGGGACACTGGAACTGATAAGTTCAACAGTCCCTTTACTTGCGGATTTTATCTACCTTGGTTGGGCTTTGGGAAATAGTGACCCATGTACACAGATCAATCGGACCGAGATTAAGATAACTGAGCCCTGACGAAGTTTCATTTGGAACGAAATGAGTTGGCTGATGTCCAATTTTAACTACTAATACAATAAAGGATATTTTGGGTAATATTCTTGGAGCTCACTGACTTGGTTCTGGTGAACCTTCCTTCTCTTTACGAAGTCAGGCATGCGGCCTCCCTTTTGGGGACTTTGGCTTGTTTTTAGATCAAGTTGGGAAAAGACCTTTAGCCAGGTTACCAAGACCTTAAAGCCCTCACATTGCTAAACAGTGGTTGACTTTAATGTCACTCTCATTTGCTTGCTTCTCATTCGGTGGCTTGAATTGTCAATCATGTGTTTGTCCTTCCCCTTGCGCACACACCTTTTTACTTGTGTCGTTCCACTAGACACGTTTGAGGAACTACTTTTTTTTTGTTGCTTACGCACTCCAGAGTGCATGTGTTTTCCAATTGTCCATCTGTTATGTTATGTTATGTTATCAGTATTTCCGCTTGGACTGTGGAGTTCCGGCAAAACTCCGACAACCACCGCATGGCAGAGTTTTTTCCCAAGCATGGCTTGCCAGCATTAAGTTAGCAAGCTCAAGCAAGAATTTGTGTCCACTAGCATGATTTTCAGGAGCTGGAATGCCTCCCTGCAAGATTTCTCAACACAGGCGGTTGTTGCAGGTCATGCCAGTGGCTTTGAGCAGGCTGCCACTCAAGTAGAATATCTACTCTTTATATGATTACAGAATAAACATCAGGCAGGTAGAGGAGGAGGGCACTACATCCAGTGTGAACAGGAGGGTGTAGTAGGCTGTGTAAGGAGGGTTTAGCTGTCAGAGTGTAAGGTGTCAAGGGTACAGAAGGCACTGAGTGGAGAAGGGTAGTATGAGAAGGAAGACGAGGGGGTAAAAGCAGACAGGACCAAGCACAGGATAGCAGACAAGGAGAAGAGGAGGGTGCAGTAGATATTGTGAGAAAGTAGGTGCAGCAGGCAATTTTAAGATGAGGATACAGAAGGCAGAATGAAGTGAAATGTACAAGAGGCAGTGTGAAGGCTAGTTAGGCATCACTTTAACACAAGGGATTCCGTGGCTTCTCAGCTATGATGCCAGGTCTTAGCAGCATCTTCATCACTCTAGATCTAGAAGCACTGCCAAGCTTTTGTCTTTCAGAACTCTTTCTGCTGGTTTTGCACTTCGTTAAAGGGCTGGTCAGAGGCCTCCAGTCCCCCACAGGCACCTGTGTGGGACTCCATATGCTCACTTATTGGACCCACACAAGCAATAGCCTCGCAGTTGTGAGGTAGAGCCCCAGCTCTAGTGAGCAGCCCATCCAGACTCCGGTAAATCTCCTCATGGTCCTTGGAGGTTTGAGGTCAGTTATTACCTGCTGCGGACACCAGAATCTGGAAATTCCCATGAAGCTATGAAGTCATCCTTCAGAATCCCAGGGAAGCAGCCTCACTCTGGTGCGGTCCACAAGTGAATCGACTCCTGCTATGTGGGGAAACCAGAGAATGCCCAGCCTTTTGGCTGCACTTCATGAGCTACTGAGACATGGAATGCCGACAATGGATGCATGGTGCTATGTGTAGAGCATCTGCTGCTGAAAAAGGCTCCTTCTGTGTGGCGGCTCCCTCAAACAGCATATCCTGGGAAGTGAAATCAGTTTGCTGTAGTTACACATATACAACCCGCATCACACTCCGCACAACAAAGGACTACAGATGCTGCTCCAGAGCTGAACACTATACATGATAATGTTACGCCCTTAGTGGTATATTTATGAAGGATTTGCGCCTCCCATGCGCCACGCAAAGGGGCAGAAGGGTGACGCAAAACCGTAGTTGGATTTATCAAGACATGAAAGGTACCCCTTCCTGAAAAAAACAATCCTGCTCACAACGCAGGCACCATTTCACCTGGGTGCAAGGGTGACTGCATTGGCGCTAGGCAGCACATTGTGCGCCAGCGCAAGGAAAACACAGAAATGAGGGGGCAGATTTATGATGCCCTTGCGCCTCCTTGCGCCGCAATTGCGTCACATTACGTGACTGCGCGCAAACAATGCGCCCTATTTACAACGTGACGCATCTAGGAGATGCGTCACGTTGGAAACCCCTGCGCCATAAGGAGGCGTTCCTGCGCAGGGGGGGGCGTTCCTGCGCAGGAACGCCTCCTAAAAGTGGCTGAGTGAAATCTATGAGATTTCACTCAGTCACTTTCTACGTCAATTCCTTACGCCTGCTTGAAGCAGGCGTAAGGGTGACGCACAATGCATTCAATAGGTGGCTCCTGTGCATTGCAGGAGTCATGTCGCACTTGCGACATGACTCCTGCAATGCGCCGCCCGTACGCCGAGAGATGCGTCACGCATCCTCACTTCCTTGCACCATGGTGCGCCGCATCATAAATGCGGCGCACCATGGGTGGCGGAGCAGTGGCGCACTGTGGCGCATGTTAACTGGCGCATCCCTGGGGATGCGCCAGTTAACATAAATCTGCCCCGAGGTATATAATGTTAAATACGGCGCATTCCTGCCATTTCCCCATCATGCCGCGCAGCAAGGTGTCTTGCTGCACTGTGTAATTTTTTTTTATAAATATGCCCCTTAGTGCGGGGTCACACTGCTTACCACCTTGACAAACATATTTGCTGGATGGCCAGTGTGTGGTGGAGCTTCGTAGTGCGCGGTGGCAGACTCCTCTGAAAAGCGTAGCTGTGATCTCGGAGACAGCTACTTTTTTCAATCACTACAAAGAAAACGTAAACGTGCCCAATACGCTTGTGGACTGATTCAGAATTGAAAGGCTCTCCAACCAAGCAATGGCTGAAGAGGCTGACCTAAAGGCCTCTCTGTTTAGGGCCATGCAACAGACCTAAAAATCAGATCAACCCCTTGAACGTAAAAATTATTGTCACGCAATGGAAAATTCGGACAGCAGAGCCACCCTCTGACCTCTGCTGATTTGCGTTTCACACCAACCCGGCACAGATGGAATTAATATGATCTGCATGAAAAAAAGTAAGGGTTATGCCAAAATGATAGGAACACATGTTTTCACTATTGTTCTCCTTATCAGACATAAAATATGGCTGTATTACACATTAGAGTTAGGAAAAGCATCATCTGACAGAAATATGGTGCCCTAAATATTGCCTTTAAAAAGTATTGTCCCTCTGGGTATAGTTTTCGGTTATTAACTCAAATGGGCTGATAATTTTGTAAACAAAGTTTATGACACAATGGGGGATATGTACAATGAAGTGGCGGAGCGTGTCGTTAACCTTCCAGGCTTAACGACACGCTCAGCCAATTCGGAAACGCAAGTCTGCACCATATTTACAAAAATTTGGTGCTGCCTTGCATTTCCCTGTGCGATGGCGCTAAGTTTGACAACTTGGCGCCAACGCAGGCACCCTTGCAACAGAGTGCAAGGGTGTCTGCGTGCAGGGGAGGATTGGTTATGTGTAGGAAAATGTCCCTTCCTGCAAATAAACAATCCTAAAATGCCATTTTGTAACGTTCATGTGTGCCGCTTCATGCAGCACACATGAAAGTTACAAAATTGATTTTTTTTTAAAGGTTTGTTCATGTACAAGAAGGGACACTGTCCTGTACATAAACAAACCAAGCCGTTTTGCTTCTTCCTGTGTGCTGCACAACACCCACTGCACGCCCCTTTCACGCTAACCATAGAGTGAAAGGGAGTCTTATGTACAAGGCAGCGTTAAGCCACGTTAAGTGCTTAACGCTGCCTTGTAAATAAGGCGGTGCCCTATCGTCGCCACCACAATGTCCGTAAAAGTGACATTGTGGTGGCGATAGGAGCTTGTACATATGCCCCAATATTTCTTTCCAGATTATATTTTGGTTACGATATTTGGTGCCATACTTGAGGTATTCCAGTATAATACCACAACTCGGTCGTTGACAGATGGAAAGGTGGTCGAGCGATATTGTTTCCTGAACCTGGCCAGGTATTGCCTCACTGTATTCACATCACCATCTGCCCACCTCCATGTCTGTGGCAAGAGACGGGTTGCATTTTCCAGCCCTGTGTCTCCTCTGATAGACCCGTGGCAGCACGGTGGCATCATGAAAGGTGGCCAGACGTGAATATTTCTTGAGATGGTACAATATTTGACAAAACCATGCCACAGTCTGTGCAAGGCAGGCCGTGTGTGGTTCCTTAGCTCTATGGCATGGACCTTTTACCCCTTATGCTTGGTGCGCCTGACTACACGCACACAATCACTACTGCTGACACGTTATCAATCTATCGAGCACCTGTGAAAGTAGAGGTGACATTATGCGCGTGTATGCTAATTTTCCTGATGCAAAGCGTGACACCTACGTCTTCCAGTTATTAGCAATTGAGGCATAAATGCAGACTGCAGAGTACATTGATATGTGGCAGCTTGGTGAATATGCACTTTAATGTAAATGTAATGTCACGTGAATTAAACATAATCACAGTAATAGCAACTTTGCAGCATATATGTCGAATCAACCACAAAATATAGGTGCCCACAGTAGAAAGCACGGTTTATCAGACCTACCTAACCATGTATGCGTGTTAATGCCATAAATCAGTAGATACATCTTCCAGAAGGATGGCTGTCCCTCTTGATACTTGCCAACATTCTGGTCTCTCACTAGATTCCTCTTACCCCCAGGATGCAAAGGTATACCTGCTAGTTGTGAGCAGAGAAAGCAGTCAAGTGTCCTATGATGACACCTACCTGAGACTACATCAGGGGCTGGACTCACATAGGGATGAACAATCTGTCTTGGCAAAAACCCAGCAAGTTAGGGTAGATTTTCCCTCTGCCCACCATCCTCAGTTGCAGCACACTTGGGACATATATAATATAGCACTTTATGATATGCCAACCTAGTACAGAATATATGTAGCATAATCATAGCAAAGATCATGAAGAAAGAGAGAGCATGAAGAAAAGATACTGAATGAAAAAAACGAAGCATTATATTAGTTCACACATATTCCCTACAAATGCTAGTAGATAGTAATAATCCATAAAGAGACGTGTGATGCAGAAGCTGTATGCTTGCGTCAAGGCAGAGTGCAGCCAGGATTTGCAAACACCACCGATGGCGTCTGGACTGTACCCAGGAAAGAAGATACCAGGGGGCATATTTACAATAAGTGGCGCATCCCTGCATATCAGCAGGGATGCGCCACTTATTGTGCGCCATGCCTCCGCCACCATGGATGCGCCGCATTTACAATGTGGCGCACCATGGGGCAAAAACGGCACAGATGCGTCACGCATCTGTGCCGTAAAAGTGACGTATTGCTGGAGTTTCGTCTCAAGCGCGACGCAGCTCCAGCAATGCTCTGGGGGGCCATATCTTGTTAATGCGGCATCAATCCTTACGCCTGCTTCAAGCAGGCACAGGGTTTTGACGCAGCATGGGCCCCAAAATGACTGTTCACTCAGCCACTTTTAGAAGGCGTTGCTGCGCAGGAACGCCCCTCCCTGCGCAGGAACGCCTCCTTCTGGCGCAGGGCTTTACAACGTGACGCATCTCCCAGATGCGTCACATTGTAAATACCCCGCACCATATCGCATCTTTTGACCTGCCGCTGCGTCACAAAAGTGACGCAACGACGGCGTAAAAGACACGCAAGGGGCTTGTAAATCTGCCCCCAGATGTCCTCAGAGACACAGCTCCTGATTGGTTCAGTCCTTTCTACCGATATGGAGAATTGAGCCATTGTTGTGTTAGTTCTGACAGAAGAAAAGTGTATGTGAGATGGTGTTTCCGACGTGTGTGAGAACAGTGGCATGACAATTCATGGTGAAATTGTGCTCACGTATAGGGACTACTGCCCTACTACAACTATCGCATGTATACCTTATAGCAAAACAGGCAATACTGCATATCTCTAACCATATATGAAACATAAGCACTCTATCATAAAAAATACAGGCTAACCATAAAACCTTAGCATAGCATTATAACATCTTACATGGCAGTATGCAAATAAAGCAATGAACATATGAGAAAAGTCAGTGATCAATCTATGGAAAAGTGGTCACTTGGACCTAACACAGTAAGGAATTAGAGTACCTGCGATGACAGCCCAAACACCAGGGTGAAAAAGAATGCAGACAGTGTTCATTTTGTTAAACATGTAAAAAAGTTCAAAGGGCCAAAAGCGAAATTAAGTAGGCAGCGAAGTACAAAAAAAACATTTGTACTAAAGAAGGGCAGGATGGGTGAAGCAGCTGCTGTGAGCCCTAATGTGACATCGCAGTAGTAGCACACATGACAACATTTTTAAAAAAGGAATTTGGGAGATATTCAAAAAAATAATTGGAAGAATGTATTGCCAAAATAATGTCAGTTTTGACTTCGAAATCGTGGGGCATATTTACATGAGAAATGGCGAAGTGTGTTGTTAGCCTCCTGGGCTTAACGCCTCACTCCGCCACTTAAGAAAAGCATGGCTACACCATATTTACAAGAATATGCTGCAGCCCTGCGTTTCCCCCTGCGCTGTTGTTAGACTTAGCAGCCTAGCGCCAACGCAGGCACCCTTGCTGCTTAATTCAGCACACATAGAAGTTGCAAAACTGCGTTTTTTGAAAATGATTGTTTATGTGCCGGAAAGAGGACCTTCTTGTACATAAACAAACATTGGCCTTTTGCTGTTTTCATGTGCGCTGCACAATGCAGCACACATGGAAATGGCTCGTTGCACCTGGGTAATACCAGGTTTTCCTGGTCTTAATTCTGGCGCTGCCTCCTAATTACGCCTCCCTTGTAAATAGGGGACAGTGTCAAAATCAATGGGTGGTGCGGTGGGCTTAACGCCTCACTCCATCACTTAAGAAAAGCAGGGCTGCACCATATTTACATGAATATGGTGCAGCCCTGCGTTTCCCCCTGTGCCGGCGCTAGAGTAAGCAGCCTAGCACCAATGCAGACACCCTTTCACCATAGTGCAAGGGTGTCTGTGTGCAGGGAAAGATTATTTATGTACAGCAAGATCCCCCTTCCTGCACAGAAACAATCTTGAAATTCTATTTTGTAACTACTACTATGTGTGCTGCTTAATTCAGCACACATAGAAGTTGCAAAACAGCGGGGTTTTTTTAATGATTGTTTATGTGCAGGAATGAGGACCTTCTTGGACATAAACAATCATTGGCCTTTTGCAGTTTTCATGTGCGCTGCACAAAGCAGCACACGTGAAAATGGCAACCACGAGGAGAAATGAAACATCTCTCCTCGTTGCACTAGGGTAATACCAGGTTTTCCTGGTCTTAATTCTGGTGCTGCCGCCTATTTACGCCTCCCTTGTAAATAGGGGACAGTGTCAATTCAATTCAATTCAAAATCTTTATTTCGGCATTACGCCATAAAAGAACAATTTAAACATTACATGTCAATAAAAATTAAATTTCAATAAAAATAAAACAATCACTTAAAAAGAAAATAAAATACATTCTATATTACTATGCAACAAAAGTGGAATATACATGGAGCATAACAATAAAAATCATGTGAGCACGGAGGACACCTCAATAGTTCTATAAGCAAATTCAATTGTATACTGCACTTAATGCTAATATAAACAAAATCAGTTCCATAGGTTGGACCAAAATAATAGATATTTAAAGATTAAATTCACAGCTGAAGGCCCATTTTTTTCCTACGGTAGCAAATGGAGAGTAAAAATCTGCTGACACTAAATATAATCTGTTGCGAAGTATTAGTAGTCAAAATTCTCAGAGCCTGGTCACAGGACCTCAAGCCTAATAAAAGGCATATCGGTTTGATCCATCTTTTCCTTTCATGGGCGTAGATAGGACAAAAAAAGAGAATGTGCTGCACATTCTCAATTTGGTTGTTTTCACAAAGTGAACAAACTTTGTCCAGTACCTCAGCCGTTGGATCACGGTTCCTTGCCCAACATGACAAAGTTGATTTTAATAGGAGATTTCCATATCTGAACTTTAGGAAAAGTGTCTTGGCAAGTGGGGGCTCTATTTCGTCCATAAAGGACTCATAAAAGGGTTCGCCCTTGAAACTTAAAAATTTTGATACTAATGAACCACTAGTACTGAGGTTTACAGCCATATTTACTACATAGGACCAAAAAGCTTTTTTCAGGACTAATTTGGGATTAGGCGGTAAATGCTCAGGATACTCCCAAAAATGTTTCAGGCCTATAAAATTAAGCCAAGTCCTAACATGTGTTAACCAGGGGATTTTTTTGTTACTATCCAACCCCATGATCTCTATCAGCCCTTCTCTATATACCTGAAGCTCAGGAACGTGCCACAATCTTACCCAGAGCATAAGCGGTCTAATAAGAACATGATGGTCAGTTCTTTTAAAATCAAGGTCCAATTGCAGGGGAACTAATGGGGTTCCTCTCGGAGCCCTAACCAAGCTACGCATAAAGTGGTTGTCGTGGATACTAAACGTCTCCTTGGAGCCTGGCCCCCACAGTTCAGCACCATATAGCACTGATGATTGAACCTTAAATTTAAAAAGTTCCATGACGGGACGTACCGCTTTGCTGGTGCTCAAGCTTTGCTCTCTGAGTATTGTTTTAACGTTCTGAGCAAATAACAATTTGCTTTTTTCCAATTGTGCTTTCCAGGTGAAGTTGCAATCAAGCGTTACCCCTAAATAAGAGAAGTGAGGCACAGATTCCAACTTTATCCCTTTTAAAGTTAGACAACCCTTGTCTGGTTTGGTCGGATTAAGGGCCATGTATTTCGTTTTTTTTACGTTGATCTCTAGCCCCTTTTGACAACAGTAATCATTAAAAGTGTCAGTGGACAGTGTCAGAATCAATGGGTGTTGCGGTGGAACGCCCACTGCAATACCAATTGCCCTCCCCTTTCACACTAAGCTTAGCGTGAAAGGGAGGCTTATTTACAAGGCAGCGTTAAGCCACGTTAAGTAGCTTAACATTGCCTTGTACATTAGGCAAAGCCCCTATCGCCACAGGAACATTGTAAAAAGTGACGTTCCCGTAGCGATTGGGGCTTGTAAATATGCCCCCGTTAGTCTTCAACCTGAATCGGGTCTATTGGCGTGCATAGTTACAGACTGTGTAGAAATGTCTAAGTTAGTGTTATCAAAAGTGCTAAGTAGCATTGGGGATGGAGACACCATCTAAGTGGCTGCTGGAGATCTTGGTTGCAGAACACATGAAGACCGCAACCTAAGGCAGGGCAGAGGGCATACATAGTAGGAAGAGATAGGCAAGAACTTTGAAATGATACCAAACAAGAGGCTCAACAAATTCCCATTTGCAAACAGGAAGCATGGCAGCTTGCAGTGCAATATTTAGCATGACTGTGTGATAGCACTTCCATCACACTTAGAACAAAGGGACAAAAGGATAAAGCTTTCCCTAGTGCTCCCTATGTCATACACCTATTCACACACAAAAGAGGAAGCTTCCATATTATTCTGTTTATCGCAGTCTGAGCGTGGTAAACCCTAAGGGTTTATTAGTACTGCCCTCACCTACTAGATAGTGGCATGCTTCATCATAGGCCCGCTACTGCACCCTGCTGCAGGCAAACATACAGGGTGGAGCGCAAAAAATATTTTGGGAAAATCACTAGTGATCCACTTTGCAGAGGCAGTTATAAGATAAAACTATCTAGGAGGGTACCCTATCTATTTTTTATTCATGTGATCTTCCTGATTGGGTTAAAAAATGTTTCGGGTGTACTTAGGGAAATAACGTTCCTGTCACTCTCTCTTATTGTCATGTCGAATCGTCCAAAGACAACTCTAAACATTTCAAGGAGCCCTGTCCCAATGCTATTGAAGGCAGAAGCCACATATGTTGCGTTTGAGGCATTCAAGACAGCAGAGAGGGGAAACAACCTTTACTACGCGGTCAAAACACCGCAGTGCCATCACAACGCAGATTTTACAACGCAAGTCGTTACCACAACTTGCACTGGAGGGCGCTCTAGACTAATGAACAGTGTGATTTACTATTCCCAACACCTTCCCTACTGTACGTAGGCTGGAGTTGGAATAGTAAATCATACTATTCCTAAGTCCAGCACCCTACAGCGCAAGTCGTGGTAACGACTCGTGTTGTAAAAGCTGCGTTGTGATGTCCCGCGTGGTAACGTCATATATCCGCAGAGAGTAAATCTGCAAGATGAGTTCAACATTCCGTGATCAATAATTAAATAATTTTAGCTGCAGAGGGGACACTTTATCGGTAATAAAATCATGCTGCAGACGTTAAATGCACATCTTTCTACGTTAAACTAGCAATGTGCCCCAATTTATCAAAGTGCAGTGGCATGAGAGTATCACAAAGCCAAAAAGTCACTCCTGAAGTTCATGGCTGAGTGGTAAAAAGTTAAATACCTCAACATTTCACAGGCATTTGTACTGACAAAAAGAGCACACATAAAAACAGAATGCAAGCCAGAGCAGGAAGAATTTGTTCAAAGACCATAACTTCCTTAATTCTTGACAACATAAAAATGTGGATCATACTACTATGGAGAACAGACACTCCATTGAGTATGCAAAGACATTGATGAAGAACATTCCATGTATGTAGGTGATCTGTGTTATGAATCAATGTATACCATCCATGGAATTAATTGAAAAGTAACCATTATAATGAAATGATGTATGCGGTAGAGAGATCATGCCATGCACCAAACAAATAATGTGATGATCTTCAGCTGGAATGAAGGGGCTTGTTGGGCGTATTCACCATTACAAAGGTAAAAGTATGGGCAGAAATTTAGAACTCTGCCTGAATGTACTTTCATTTCTTTGGGAAGCACATAAGGAAAGCTTTGCCAGGTGCACCTTCACAGTCTTTTTACTGGAACGTCATGTGACAAGGCCTGGGGGCTCCTATTTCCGCTGTGCTGACGTTTGCATAGCACAGAATTCCACACAGTGGGAATGGACCTTTTTCCATAGGACAAAGCTTTTCCCCAAGGAGAAATCTCTTCCCCTCTACCCCCATCAAATCTGGGGGGGATATGTTCTCCTTCCCACCCGGGAAGAAAAGTTACTTTTGTAGACATTCCCAATCTTTCAAAGAGGGTCAGGCCTTGGAACACCTGCTCCCCACCCCAGAAGTAGGATTTATGAATGCAGATTTCTTCGAACTGCTGACCAGGAGTCCCTTTGTGAATTTCTGGCAGGTGTAAATGAGGTATTTTGGGTTGAAACCTCAATTTTTAGCTGAGAATCCCTTAGTGAATAAGCTTCTAAATGATAAATTGAGACCACAGTATAGACAGTTTTTTCGGAGCTAATGCTGTTTGGGGCATTGTAAGCTATGAAGCAAACACAGCAGGAGTACTTGTACAAGGATCTCTGCAACTCACTGAGCTATCTTACATAAAATAAAAATCTATGACCTACACTTACTTGCTAAGCACTGCAGCAGGCTCACAAAATCTCTCAGCTTTTTTGTGATGATTCAGAGTTGAAACTAGATAATGCAGAGATCTTTACTGAAAACCATTATCCACCGGAGTAATCTTTCCAGTATTACACACTGAGGGACTCAATTATGAGGTTTTGCCGCACTTCCTGCTGCGCTTCCCTACGGCAAAAGAAAAAGTCAGGAATGCACAGTATCTATAAGATACGGAGCATTCCTGTCCTTTTCCCCTGCGCACAATGGACTGCCGTGCGCCAACGCAGACACCTTTGCACCATGGTGGGGATGATTATTTTTGGACAGGAAGGGAAACCTTTCTGTACAAAAATAATCACAAGAGTATTTTCCCTGTTTCAATGTGTGCTGCAGAATGCAGCACACATATTAAAAGGAAAAGCGAAGAGAAATAAAGATATTTCTCCTCGTTGTGCCTCCCTTACGTCTCCCCTGGGGAGGCATAAGCTTTTGGCATTGCCTCAGAGTTACGATTTTTTGTAAATCTGGGGAAGTGTCAAAAGGCCATGGATGTATGACGTTACAACGCATACTTTTACAACGCCTACCTTTACAACGCGGTTTTTACCACGCATACCATTACAACGCATAGCGCTTTGGGGTGCTGGATAGTGAATAGTTTAATTTACTATTCCAACTCCAGTCCCCGTGGATAGTAGGGAAGGTTATTGGATAGTAAATTAACCTATTCCCTATCCTAGAGCGCCCCCCAGAGCAATGCGTTGTAATAGTTTGCGTTGTAAAAGTTGCGTTGTAATGGTAGGTCGTTGTAAAAGTTTCGTTGTAAAGGTTGTATACCAAAGGCCAAGGATGCTGCTGGGAACAGCCCCAGCAACACGCATTGCACGCCCCTTTAATGCAGAACACTGCGTTAATGGGTCTGATATTTATCAGGCAGCATTAAGCCAAAATAAGTGGCTTAGTGCTGCCTGATAAATATCACGCAGGCTTCTGCGCCATGAAACTTCACAAAAAGTGGCGTTCCAGAGTTGCAAGGAGTCTCATAAATGAGGCCCCTCTAAGTCCTTGAATACAGTTAGACCTCTGTAGTAGATGTCTTAACACCTTCAGCTTTCTTAAAATTCAGCCTGTTTGAACCCAATTATGAAAGTCAGAAAAGCTTTACTATCATATTTTATCGTGTTGCCAAATTTATTAGGCCAAAGATTTTTTTTTAAACATTGGTTGACTGTTGTTCATTCCACTCCTCAGGGCACTGACCCCCATTTTATGTCAGTTATTTTATTTTGGCGTTTTATTTACTGCTAGTATCCAAAACTATGGGCCACATGTATCATGCACATTACCAGTAGCAAATGGCCAATTGGGCCGGTTGCAACCGGTAAAATGCATTTTGCCATATACAGAATGCAAAATGCAACTCGGTAACTTGTTACCGAATAGCATTTTGCTTTGCGATTCGTTATTAGGAACGGGTGTGTAAAGGGCGTCCCTTCCTAATACCGAACAGCACTGGTATGTATGAATGTTTTGCAACCGGGAATGAAGTTGTAAAACATTCACAGTTACCACCAACTTCAAGTTGGTGGTAGCCCATTCACGAAAAGGAAGGGGTCCCCAAGAGACCCCTTCCCCTTTGTGAATGAGGGAGCCAACATATTTTAAGATCAGGCAGTGGTCTCACGGACCACAGCCTACTCTTAAAAAATAAAAAGGTAGCTTTTCATTTTTATTTTTGAAATGCATGCCGTTTTCCTTTAAGGAAAATGGGAAGCGTAACAAAAATCTATATAATTTGATTTTAAAAGCAATCACAGATATGGTGGTCTGCTGACCCCAGCAGACCACATCCCTGTGATTGTAGCCATTCACAATGGATCGCAAATTGTGACCTGCCTCATGAGTATTGATGAGGCAGGTCCATTTGCGAGCAACTGGAGAAGAACTGGCTCCGCGAACGTTCACCTACATATCCCACAAGAACGCCACCCGCAGACACCATCAACTCATCAGAACCGCCAAGAGGGTCTCCTTCAAGGACCGCCTAGACAACAACACACACAACAGCAAAGAGCTCTTCAATATGTGAAGGAACTCTCCAACACCAACGACATCCCGTCTTCGCAAGACCTGTCCGACTCACTGACCACCTTCTTCCACCGCAAGATCGCCGACATCTACGACAGCTTCAGCACCATGACCACCCCGACAACTACCACCCCCACAACCACCAGCCGCACCAACTACCTGCTATCTTGGACCAGCGTCAACGACGAGGACACCAGCAAGAACATGAACACCATTCACTCCAGATCACCATTAGACCCATGCCCTCACCACATCTCCAACAAAGCCAGCACAGCCATCGCACCTCATCTCCGGAGAGTAATCAGCATCTCCTTCTAGACAGCAACCTTCCCAGAGAGCTGGAAGCATGCCGAGATCAACGCCTTACTCTAGAAACCCAAGGCGGACCCCAAGGACCTCAAAAACTTCCGACCCATCTCCCTGCTTCCGTTCCCGGCGAAAGTCACAGAAAAAATCATCAACAAACAACTGACCCGCTACCTTGAGGAGAACAACATCTTGGGCCCATCCCAGTCCGGTTTCCGCAGCAACCACAGCACCGAGACCGCCCTCATGGCCGCCACCGATGACATCAGGACTCTGCTCAACAACGGAGAAACATCGGCCCTCATCCTCCTGGACCTGTCAGCCGCCTTCGACGCGGTCTGCCATAACACACTACGAACACGCTTACACGACGCCAGAATCCAAGGGAAGGCCCTAGACTGGACCACAACGTTCCTCTCCGCCAGAACTCCCCCCTTCCACTCCAAAGCCACCGAGATCATCTGCGGCGTACCCCAGGGCTCTTCCCTCAGCCCCACGCTGTTCAACATCTACATGGCACCCCTCGCCCACGTCGCCCGACAGCATGACCTCAACATCATCTCCTACGTCGACAACACCCAGCTGATCATCTTCCTCACTAAAGACCCTCACACCGCCAAAAACAACCTCCATGAAGGAATAAAGGATGTCGCTGAATGGATGGAGAACAGCCGACTGAAGCTGAACTCAGACAAGATGGAGGTCCTCATCCTTGGCCCCACCCCCTCAGCCTGGGAAGACTCCTGGTGGCCGACAACACTGGGAGCAGTACCAACACCCACGGACCATGCATGCAATCTAGAGGTCATCCTCAACGCCACCCTCTCCATGACCAAGCAGGTCAACACCGTCTCCTCGTCCTGCTTCAACACCCTCATAATGCTCTGCAGGATCTTCAAGTGGATCCCCACCGAAATGAGAAAAACAGTCGCCCAGGCCCCCGTCACCAGCAGGCTAGACTACAGAAACGCCCTCTATGCAGGAACATAGGTCAAGCTCCTGAGACGGCTGCAATACATCCAGAACGCCTCGGCACGCCTGATCCTCGACATCCCCCGCCGCAGCCACATCACCCCCCATCTAAGAGACCTGCACTGCTCCCTGTCAACAAGAGGGTCAACTTCAAGCTCCTCCTCCACGCGCACAAAGCCCTCCACAACACCGGCCCAGCATACCTCAACAGACGACTCAGCTTCTACACTCCCACCCGCCAAATTTGATGGGTTTGCGAGCCATTTGCACAACAATAGTTAACAATGTCAGGGCTCTTTAGTTAATTAAGTGACATCTTCTCAAGGGCAAGGTTCAGATTGCAAATTACAGTTATGCAGACATTTTTTTTGTGGTAGTTCGTGATGGTAAATTTATAAAAAAGGATCATGTCTTCCAGGATGAATTGTTATTATTGGCTAAGAGCCTGCAGGATGTGGGCATCCAGATATAAATGTTGCCTCTTCGATTGGAGGGAGCACCCATCACAATGGAGTCTCCGTGAGTCCTGCTCAAGCTTTGCATCGATTACCCTTAATTAGGGTAGGATATCAGTGGACTCCCATCCCACATCTTCATAGAACAAGTTTTCTCTTGAAAAAATTTCTGAATTAAGTTCTCCTTTCTCAAATTTACGGCAATGGTAATGTAGATACAGTAACTACTATGATATGAGAATCATTTTTAGGATCAGTGAGTTGTCATTTTTGCTTTTTAATATGACCCTGGCTCTTCAGGCCACAAATTAATTGAGTGTTGCGGTTTAGTGGTTATAACTTACCGGGATCAGAAAATGGCAGCCTCCAGGGGATCTAAACTGAAGGCGAACGAGGCAAGAAGGCAGCAATGAGAAAACTCTACAGCTAGATGGTAGAGTGGATCTAGGTGTCTGAGGGGCATATTCTCTACAAAATGCAATAAATATCGCAAAACGTCCTTAGCGCCTTTTACATTATCGCCCTCTATCACTGAATTATATCGCCGTGTTAGCGGCGTATTAGCAACGCTTTGCTAACAGGCGAAGTACAATCCAGCGATAGACTGCGATAATCCTCATTAGCGTGTGAAATCCAGCAATGATTTCACAACGCTAATGAAAAGCTTGATATTAGGGGAGTGTGTACTTAACCATACAATTCACCTCCCATAGGCAATAATGGTAAGTCAGGTTTTATTCAGGCGTTAGGATCATGCGTTAATGGGGGCTTAGTGCGCCTTTTCTCATCGCTACGCGGGTCCGGGGCAGCGTTGATAATACAGCGAAGTTGTGTTTGCAACGTTTTTCATTGAACTAATTGTAAGGAACACCTACTTTGCATCTCATTAGCGATGTAAATCGCTAAGATGCGTAGCATTAGAAAATCAGCTGCTAACATGCGCTGATGCATGTTAGCGCCGCCTTGTTAATAGGGCGATGAGAATATCTCCGCTTTAGTGGCAAAAAGGGCCGATAAAGCAGCAATACGGCCCTTGATAATATGCCTCTGAGAATCATGTGCGGTACAAAAGGGGGTGGTGATGGACGGAGCATTCGAACCAATCAAACACTCACACCCAGTCAAAAGATCTGGGTTGAATCCATCACCGTTCTTTAGCCCACTCTGCCACCCCAGTTCAGACATGGCTATATGCAAATCAGTCTGACCCTGTGCCTCATGGGAACAGTCCAGTCCGAACTGCCAAGCCATGCCTTCCCTGGACCGGAAACAAGCTTCCGAGGACCGGTTTCTGGCATTACAGCCGTCTTCAGCCCGGCTTGCTTGAATCCAGGGGCAAAGTGAGCAAGGGACTCACGTCTGAGCATACCCTGCCACACTTATGGCGGCCAAAAGCGGTACAAAAGGGGGTGGTGATGGACGGAGCATCCAAACCAATCAAACACTCACACCCAGTCAAAAGATCTGGGTTGAATCCATCACCGTTCTTTAGCCCACTCTGCCACCCCAGTTCAGACATGGCTATACGCAAATCAGTCTGACCCGGTGCCTCATGGGAACAGTCCAGCCCGAACTGCCAAGCCATGCCTTCCCTGGACCAGAAACAATCTTACGAGGACCGGTTTCTGGCATTACAGCCGTCTTCAGCCCGGCTTGCTTGAATCCAGTGGCAAAGTGAGCAAGGGACTCACGTCTGAGCATACCCTGCCACACTTATGGCAGCCAAAAGCGGTACAAAAGGGGGTGGTGATGGACAGAGCATCCGAACCAATCAAACACTCACACCCAGTCAAAAGATCTGGGTTGAATCCATCACCGTTCTTTAGCCCACTCTGCCACCCCAGTTCAGACATGGCTATATGCAAATCAGTCTGACCCTGTGCCTCATGGGAACAGTCCAGCCCGCACTGCCAAGCCATGCCTTCCCTGGACCGGAAACAAGCTTCCGAGGACCGGTTTCTGGCATTACAGCCGTCTTCAGCCCGGCTTGCTTGAATCCAGTGGCAAAGTGAGCAAGGGACTCACGTCTGAGCATACCCTGCCACACTTATGGCGGCCAAAAGCGGTACAAAAGGGGGTGGTGATGGACGGAGCATCCGAACCAATCAAACACTCACACCCAGTCAAAAGATCTGGGTTGAATCCATCACCGTTCTTTAGTCCACTCTGCCACCCCAGTTCAGACATGGCTATATGCAAATCAGTCTGACCCTGTGCCTCATGGGAACAGTCCAGCCCGAACTGCCAAGCCATGCCTTCCCTGGACCGGAAACAAGCTTCCGAGGACCAGTTTCTGGCATTACAGCCGTCTTCAGCCCGGCTTGCTTGAATCCAGTGGCAAAGTGAGCAAGGGACTCACGTCTGAGCATACCCTGCCACACTTATGGCAGCCAAAAGGGGTACAAAAGGGGGTGGTGATGGACGGAGCATCTGAACCAATCAAACACTCACACCCAGTCAAAAGATCTGGGTTGAATCCATCACCGTTCTTTAGCCCACTCTGCCACCCCAGTTCAGACATGGCTATATGCAAATTAGTCTGACCCTGTGCCTCATGGGAACAGTCCAGCCCGAACTGCCAAGCCATGCCTTCCCTGGACCGGAAACAAGCTTCCGAGGACCGGTTTCTGGCATTACAGCCGTCTTCAGCCCGGCTTGCTTGAATCCAGTGGCAAAGTGAGCAAGGGACTCACGTCTGAGCATACCCTGCCACACTTATGGCGGCCAAAAGCGGTACAAAAGGGGGGTGGTGATGGACGGAGCATCCAAACCTGAGAGTCATGTGGTCAGATGAAGGGAACCCATCTCGTTTTGTTGGTCCAGAAGCAACTCAATATCCTCTGCCAAAAGTCTCAGCTCCCCTGCAGCAAGGTTCCAGCTCCTTCGGCGGTAGCTTTGCACCCTTGAATCATGTCTGCAACTCCCTGTGAATATATGAGGTGCTGATTCCACCACTTTCTGCAAGAATGCTTCCAGACACAGCAAAACACCAGGACGATAGATTGGATAGAATTATCCTAGCAAGTAGTGGAGCCACGGTGGTGGCAGGGGCACAGCCAGGTGTGATGGGTGGAAGAAGGCTGTCAGCCTCTCAGAGGTTGAGAGGTCCAGAGCGCTAGGATCGGGATGTGTTAGGTGTTCCAGTGCATCCTGGAGCTGGCTGCCTTGCCATAGCTGTGGGATCATGATGGTCTGAGCCTCTCTGATGTAGTCACTTGTCAGATCCGGAGGAGGACGGTACACAGGGCTGGACTTTGCCATGGGCAAGATTACCCCACGCCCAGGGAATCAACCTTTAGCAAGGCACATGGAGCTGTTTAGATTAAGTTCATGGAAGCAATGGGGTTTCTCACTTGGATCCAGTGATTCAGTGTAAATTACTTTTAATAAATATGTTGGAGACATTGTTTCTAACACCACATCAACTCCTCATCCTCTTCTTCCCTTCTCCCTCTCACACCTTACCTTTGTCAATCAACAAACCCCCACCCCACCAACAACTTGGCACCAGCGTGGCCGAGTTGCGCTCAAGGAGACTCAAGTTTACTGGGGTGGAGCCAAGGCTTTAAGTGGGCCGGGTCTGGGAACCGGCAGGTTTTTTAAACGGGGCCTCGAAACGGGTCTCTATCGGGCTCTGTTTTGTTCCCAGGCACAGGCGATCCGTTTCATTTCACTGCAGCGACAGCAGGCACATCGATGTGCGCTGCTCACTTCTCACTAGTGGAGAAGTTATGTGACCTAATGCCAAGGGAGCATTGTAGCGGAAGGGAAATCCTTGCTTCTTACCCATGTGTCTGCTTTTTAAAGCACAAGACTCTGAGCGCTATTGCGAGTGAGGGTCACTATTGAATAGTGTACAATGCAGATTGCCACATCTCTTTGTGAAACTCAGGAGCAGCAACATTGTCGTGATGTCATCAGGGCTTTAGGACAGTCGAAGCTTTTTCAATATTATATACAAGCCATAGTTGCTGCTTATTTATCTTATTCAACTAACAACGATTGACACAGCCAATAGTCCTGATTTATTGTAGGTATATGATGTTACTTGAGGTATCATATATCTAGATGCAATGATAGAAAAGAGCGAAATCCAAGTCGGGCAGCACACTATGCTAAGAACAGATTTTTGTGCATATCAAGAGAGAGAGAGAGAGGACTAGAAAGCTAGTCCGAGTCCCCGTGGTTTATATGTGTTATCAAAAGAGACTAGCTTAAATATGACCAATATTGTTAGGACTCTGATTAGATTTGTCATGGGCACCTCGTTGGTGAGTTCATGAAGCCCTCACCCACCAACCTGGTTGGTGGCATGCTTCATCATCGGGCCCACCCAGTGACACCTAATGTGTCCCGGGTGTGCTGCGACGCCTGATTACAGCGGAGCTGGTATTTTACTGAGAGTGCAGTGTGAGGTGTAAAATGAAGTGTGAGTTAAAACGGCTTGGCGAGGGTCCCAGTACCCGAGGGTAAATTTAATTTTAATAACTGGGCCCCCGTCAGTGGTTAAAATAAGGCTTGGGGATGTTTAAGGGAGGCGAGTTACTACCTCCTACATCCATCAGTTTGTCAGAGCAACTGAGGGCTTCATGAACTCACCAACGAGGTGCCCATGACAAATCTCATCAGAGTCCTAACAATATTGGTCATATTTAAGCTAGTCTCTTTTGATAACACAAGAACAGATTTTTACCTTATGAGTGATAAACCACGCCCTTAATTACATTAGCCACTCCCCTTTGACAGACACGCCCCCCAGTTTTTTCATCCCACTTACAGCCCTGGGTGGAGCTGAGATGTTTGTGTTCAGAGGGAAGTCACTGCTATGATGTAATCAAACAGGGACTGACCCACTGTAGCGAAAGTGTCAACTTTCCTTCTTCCATGGCAGCGGTCGAAGTGCATTAAAAAAGTATGAGAGCTGTTATCCTGATTGTAGTAAGGGCGGGTCAGTGAGCGTAGGGGTTGGATCAAAGGCATGACTAAAAAGAAAAAAAACTCTATTTTCTTGGACTTTTATCTTCAGGTACTGCATATGAAACAATGCTACTTCAAATGAACAATAAATGCAAGTTACACTAATTAGCGAGAGATGCACTATTTTATATTATGAAACCTCTATTAGTTAATGCGATTAATGCAGATGTCTGTGTGTGACTGTAGAACCACAGAGTTGAATCCTGTTTTGTGCAATGAGAAAGAGAACCTCTGCCTCCTGACGCTCGACACGCATGCAGTGAACCTGCAGAGCGAAGCGCTCAATATTAAATATATGTGCCCCCCCCAGACCCGCCAAACTTCTGAAGGAGCTTTTGAGGTGGGGGGTGAGGGGGGCGGGTCAGTATTCCTGTGACTATCTTGTGCCTCACTGAGCCTCTGGAGCCAGACATGCTCCAACTGTGCCAGCTCACCAAGGGGAGCCGTGAGGAACTTGGTGCGCGGTAGTGCAAGTGCGCTGCCTGCAGGAGACAGCTGGTACTAGCAAATGCCACTTGTAATGTGGACAACTAAAGGGGGTGCATGTATGGCCCCCAGCTCAACCAGTCTGAATTGTGTACTGCGAAGAAAGTGCACTGAGGAGGTAAAGGGTGGAGGCAGCGGCAGCAGTTCAGTGACTCAGTGATCTGGCTCTAGAGCAGTGATACTCAAAGTACGGCCCTGGGGCAGCTTGCGGCACTCTTGACCTTTACCTCTGGTGACCAGCAGTATGAGCTGCTGTTTAGTTGCTGAGCATTAATATTCAGAAAAAAATGTTAAATAAATGGGAATGCATTTGTTAACCTGCATATAAATGCTTGTGCTGTTATTTAACAGTTTTTTAGACCTCCTTACACAATCCCTGACCCACCCAAACTCCCTACCACCACCCTGCTGGCGTCAGTGCGGCCTCCTGTCACACCACAGACCGTACTTTGTGGCCCCTGGGCAAATGTTTGCGAGTACCCATGCTCTAGAGTTTATCAGGAGTGCAGAGATAAGTGGCATTTGCAGAAATAAGGATTTAATAGTGTTTAATATACCAAACTTTATGGTGGGTTTTGGGACCATAAGTAAGGGTGAAAAATCTCTGGCCTCATCTGCTAGAGAGTGGGTGGCTTTCAGTATGCAATCGAAAAAGTGAAAACAGTAATAATCCATTATAAAGAACTCCCAGTAATAAAACAAGGAAGTATGGCGCCAGCGAGAGGTAGAACGCACCAAGGAGTGAGCAGCCACCTGCAGCATCAGCCACCAGCAGAAGAGAGCAATTCTCACGTGAGGTAATAGGTCCCAAGAAGCAAAACGGATGGCTCAAAAGGATGAAGTAAGGAAGTCTGCTCGAAGAAGTGCAAAGAAGCACGATCACCATAAAAGCACCTCACAGAGCGAAACTCGTGGGCCATCAGTCACTAAATCAATTAAGGACTTTGTGGGCAAACATTTTTTAGAAAGGCAAGCTCAACACGAGGCTCTGGTCTCTAGGGAAAGGACACTAAGGGGCCCATTAGGATGGCGGGCGGATTGCCCCCGCCAGGCTGGCGGTAGCCACCGCCGGCCTGGCAGGGGCAATCCGCCCGCCATCCTCACCTAAATGACCCCCGCCATATTAGTATGGCAGGGGGACCGCGGCGGAGGGAAAGGTCTAATATGGTGGCGGTGTCTAAGAGACACCGCCAGCCATATTAGGATGGCCCAGAACAGATGCCTTTCCGGGGCGGCCATGCCGCCATGGAAAGGCATGCAGTCTTCACTTTGGGGGCCCCTGCTGGCCCCCAGAGTGAAGGAGAGGTGGGGGGTGCACACGGGGGGGTACCACACCGCACGGTGCCTGCCTCTTTGTTTATGCAAATGCATACGTGCATTTTTAGCACTGTGGCGGGCGGTACTGAGAGCACCACCCGCCACAATGCTAAAAATGCAGGATGTGCCCGCCACAGTTATGGACGCATCCTAATACCCCCCACGGGACCCCCGCCCTTACGGCGGGCGGTCCCAATAACCGATAGGATTGCGGGCGGACTAAGTCCGCCCGCCATCCTAATGGTCCCCTAAGGGTAGTGGTAAATGAGAGTTATCGGATCTTAGATTTAAGTCTACCCTCTATAAACAATGCTGATACATTGGACTGTAACAAGTTCACATTAGAAGCAAGGTTGTCCTTGTCACCCCAGCTTTTCTCCCTATTAGGTAATACGGTGATGCAAGCAGATTTGTGAAAAATTCAATACTAAACTTGGAGATTTCCACGTCGCCATTGGCCTCAATGCTGATCCTACAAAAACATTGCAAGGATTACTATAGGTGACAGTGATGAACAATGACATCGTAAAATTGCAGAGTCAATTAAAAATTATTGCTGGGGAACTAAAAGAAAAAAAGGACCATATGTCGACTTTAGTAAGGCCATTTGATGAAATGTAGCAGTCCATGGGTAATGAAGACTGTAGAGAGGCGGAAGGGGCTGCTTCCCAGGTGGATGGTGCTCCAAGTGTTTATGTGTCCAAACACCCAATGGTGATAAAGAAGCAGGGAAAACCAACTATGTATAGGCAGCATATCCCTCATACAATGAGAGTTAGAAAAGTCCATGGGAGGGGTGCGAGGGAAGAGAAAAAGGAGAAGGCGGCCAAAACAAAAAGCTAAAGATTAAAAAAAAGAAACCCCTATGAATAATTTCTTAGCGAATCTAATAATGTGCTCAGGGAAGGAGGGGTTGGAAGGGGAAACTCAGGGAGGGGAATGTAGAGCAATTCACAACCTTCCGGCAAGAGAGAACATGGAAATGGTAAAAAGAGGACAATAAGTGGAGGTAAGGAACACTCTAGTGATCTAGGGCAGTGAAGTAATGCAAATAAAATAAAAACGGATACTAGCGGGGGAGACGTAAATGAGATAACAATTGTAACAAAGGTAGGAGAAATAAATAAGCTGTGGATTTATCTCAAACCCATACAAATAGGGAAAACGGAAAAGGGAGTAAGGAAGTTAGTCCACCTGAATCACACTCAGTTAATATACTCCTTCTAAAAATGCAACAGGGTCAAAGGATCTCGGACATGTACGGGTCACATACAATAACAAAGGGAATGAAGTAACAAAGGTATTACTGTACTCAGGTTTGGTTAAGACAGCACTTGAAAAGGGGGAAAGTGAGGTGTTCAAGGAAGGGATTATGTTTGTACCAGAAACTGAAATACCAGAATCTTGCTAATTGAACATACCCTTTCTGAGGTACCACACAGGGTTAGGACCCAGGCAGGTCGAGCAGTTTGTACAAGGGTACATGAAGAAGAAAGACCTAAAAATAACGGCCCCATGCTCCAGCTCAGAAGGAACTTGGGGGGGGGGTCAGAAGTTGTGCGAATAGAGATGTTGTAATTTCTTCACCAGCCGATAGTGAGGATGGGTGACTGAGTAGAATCAACTAGGATAAAGTGTGGTCGCACAGTCTGGGAGTCGTATCATGGAATATTAGTGGGTTTGCGAAAATGTCACACTCAGAACGGTTCAAAGAGTTAATGGATCTATATGAGATTGCATGTTTACAGGAAACCTGGTTGTGCGACAAAACACCAACAATTGATGGGTTTGTGCAGGTAATTATATCAGCAAAGAAGATACAGCTGGGGTGTCCACTCAGGAGTGGGGGGGGGGGGGAACAAATTTTTAGATCTACCGAGATTGTAAAAAAGGTATCACCATTAGAAGTAAACTGTAATTGGATGATGGCATGCAGAGTGCATCTTTATAATACAGACAAGAGTACTGTATGTTAATAATCAATGTCTACATAACGACAGGGAGTGCGGAAGAGTATGGGTCTAAACTTGGGAGATTTAAGGAGGATGTGGAATATATGTGTACAAATTTTCTTAACGATATGAATATATTGGTGGTAGATTTTAATCATAAATTTGACCCAAGAAAGTTTGATCCCTGGTATGAGGAGATATTGTCATATTTTAATATAAATACTGTCAGTTTCCCTTGCTCATATGTTACCTATGTGTGACATCGCATTAGGTAAATTCTAGGGCTCCAAGAACCTATTTTGTGTTAATGGGCACAGGGATCCATGCCAGACATTTAAAAATGTTTGCAACTTTTCCCAATTGATTATATCTATATGCATGCCTGGTTCTTTGATAACATAGGCTGCTTCCACGTATTGCAAGTAGAGGGAAGTGACCACAAACCCCTGCAACTGGAAATAAACATAGGGGAAACAGGATTAGAGAAACGGTTTTACCCCTACAGAGAGATCACCTCAAGCGTCTCACAACCAGAATCTCTAAGATATTCCTGATTAAATTAGCTAACTTCCGGGAGAGCTAAGAGTTGACACAACCCCCCCATAAATTGTATTCAATGGTATGAAAATACAATCAATCAAGTTGTTCATTGCCTAAGGCTAGATCTAAATGATAACAGGAATGAAAGAAAAGGGCCCAGGCTGACACTAGGAAAGCAAATTATTGGTTTGACAGGGATTGTAGAAAGTTAAAGCCCCATAATAGGATTGGGGTAAAAATCCTTCAGACAAACTTTGACCAGGAGAACTTTGTCAGCCTCCAGAACACCAAGAGAGAATATAACAAACTGGTCAGAGATCAGAAAAGAGCATATAAGGAGAGCTGCTGGGAAAATCCGTTAGAAGCTATAGAAACAAAAAATGTAAAAACATTTTGAAAGCGTGTGCAGTTGGGCACAGGCTAGGAGATGGGGGAAATTAAATATGTGGTGAAGAAGCATGGCTTGAATATTTAAAATAATTATATGGAGCTGGGCCAAAGTCCTTGATTACGAGATCAGTAGTATAGAATGGGGTGGATGAGGATATCAGAACCCAGTTCTCGTTGGCCAATATTAAAAACAACATCTTGTCACTGGTACTGACTAGAGCGGTGGATCCAGATAACCTCCTTGCCATTATAGTTAACACCAGGGCTGACGAGTGGGCAAAATTCTTCCACCAAGCATTCCAATTAATTTTAGCCATTGGCCAGTTTCTGGACAACTGGAAAGGGGTTATCATTAGACTGATACACAAGAAGAGGGATGCAAAGGACCCAAAATGTTACAGGCTGATTAACCTGCTGGATGTGGGTGAAAATCTGTTTTTCAATCATAATCATAGGTACTCTTAAGGAATGGGCTGAATTACACCATATCGTACACTGAGAACAAGGGGGCTTTAAGGAAGGCCACTCTATGATAGATCACAACTTCTGTCTGTGGGCTCTTCCGCTGAAATCTATGGAGCAAAGGGGAAGCCTATTTTGCTGCTTCATAGACTTCTGTGCTGCCTTTAACTTGGTGGACTAGAATTGGGCTCAGGTAATTACGGTCACTGATGAGGCTTTGACTCCGAAAATCCCAATCAACAACGGCTGAGACAGGGATGTGTCTTGGCCCCATTACTCTTCTCCCTGTTTATAGCAGACTTATCTTCAGCTTTAGCAGCAGCAAAGGGCATTAGCCCCAAGATGGATGGGATTGTTACCAACCACAAGGGCAGTCCAGCAAACCTGAACCATGGACAATCAGTCTATACACCTAACACTTGGTTCAAGAGAAAGGTCATTAACAATATGCAATTTCACACAGCAAACTAAGATTTGCAAACCGTAATAAATAAAAAAAAGAAAATAAGAGAAGGATGAAGATGCCCTTCAATTAAAAAGCTCTATGTTTTCAGTATAAAAAAATTATTATTTATTACATATGGTAAAAACATTAGGAACAGTACCTGTTCAAGACAGGGTGCTGGTATACAAAACAACATATCACAAACCAGACAAGTGGCAAACAGAAAAATGACATATTACAATGAAGGAACAACATAAACAGAAATAATGTGTCCTTGTGTAGATTAGGCCACAAAAGCGTTGACGGCGTTTCGACCGCTGTATCACTGCACGGTCATCTTCAGGACTCAAAGATCACTTGAGCGTTATAAGTCTGTATAAAAACAATCAATCGGACCAAGCTTCCATTGATGGTTGTCCACAAATATTCTCAAGATGTAAACAACAACAGTAGCTTCAACAGATCACACTGTGTGGTGGACAATAAATTCAATATGTCCACAGTATCAGGGGATGAAATATCAAAAATCCACCGTATTTGCCGCCCATTTAATCAGCGGTGCAATTCTATATCCATGGTCGATGTGGGAGCTACTGTTGTGGTTTACATCTTGTCTGGTTTGTGATATGTTGTTTTGTATACCAGCACCCTGTCTTGAGCGTACCTGCTCCTAATGTTTTTACCATATGTAATAAATTATAATTTTTTGATACTGAAAACATAGAGCTTTTTAATTGAAGGGCTTCTTCATCCTTCTCTTTTTTTCTTTTCTTTTTATTTATTACGGTTTGCAAATCTTAGTTTGCTGTGTGAAATTGCATATTGTTAATGACCTTTCTCTTGAACCAAGTGTTTAGACCAAGATGGATGAGAAACATATAGCATGTCTCCTGAATGTGATGACCTTGTTATTATTAATCCAATGGCGATAGACTTACAAAGGAAGCTGGATGTGTTCCTGGAATATTGCAACAACAAAAAGCTAGTGGTAGATTTGGAGAAGACTAAGCTATTGGGTTTTGGCAAAAAATCTGCACATAAGCCGTTAAAATCTTCTCATAAAATTCATAAAAACATAATCATAAATTATATATGAATAAGTTCTTATAATAGGCTTACATACCAAACACTGCATTCCATATAAAAAGGCTAAAAATAGCTTAAAAATGCCAGACCTTCTAATAATCCAATAAAATTCTTTTAACAGCAATCATATATCTCACTAGGGCACAAGTGATATTAGGATAATGCATATCTGTTAAAAGAGCCCCTGCTTGAAGTTATGGAGGGAGAAGATGGCAGCTGACTGAAGAGCTCAGTCGCAAACTACTTGTCCTAGGGAATGCAGCATGAATAGCGCCCACCGGGAACACTGACATCGGACAATGAACACTTTACACCCTTCACAACCTCTGAAGAACTCGAGTCTTCCCTATTGAAAAGGGAAAATAACGGTCCACATCCGATCCTACCTGGGCAACTGGAGCTCCGGGCTCCGAACTCCAACAACGGTGGTCTGCTGAGCATCGAAGATCAATCAGAGAGCTGAGTGCTTCTGGGCTCACACAGCGGCATTCGTGGCGGTGATGGCCCTGCCGGTAAGGCATTGTTATGTGCTGATTTTCATGGTTGATGCGAGCTGCAGGGAGCCGGCTCTGAGTTCCGAGGGCTCAGGGCTCGGCGCTCTGTGTTCCGTGCCTGCCATCGCTGCCGCAAACCACTGAGCAGCGTACTTCCTGCATAAAGCACGGACACAGCGAGCATACAAGCCGTCGAGCCGGCAAGCCGCCTTAGGGAGAAAACCAAAAGTGAGACAAGAGGCGCTGGCGGCGTATCGCGGTGCCCACTTGCGGATAATTGCCGATCCAGTAAAGCCGCGATTGCGGGGAGTTGAAGGGGAGCGAGGTGATTCTCACATTAACCCTTTCGGCGAGAGCAGGAAAACGGAGCCTGTCATAGTGGTCCCCCGCTCATTTGGAGTATGGGCAGAAGCGGCTAAAACATGCCGCAGCAATCGGAGAGCCGGGCACCGGGTATCCTATCGTGGCAAGGAGGTGGCAACAGCAGCTGCTCTGGAAGGAGGAAAAAGGAGGAGCAGCCCAACGCAAGGTGACTGCAGCAGAGACACTGAAGCCCTAGGCTGGACGGCTGAGAGAGGCACTGTCACTGTTACAGGGAGGAAGACAGTACTGCAGCGACCACTGAACCCGGTAGGTTTGAGGGGGTCTGCCCCTGGCTTATCTATCCTCTCAGGTTCCTCTGTTGGGGAAAAATTGGGGGTGGGTCAGACAGGTAAGGACTGGGAGAAAACTGTGCTAGCGGACCCAGAAGGACCTCATACCACCCCCGCTATACTAAAAGCTGTCAAGACGGTGCCACAAAACATGGACACTGGTATCTGGTAGAGGCAAGGAAGGTGTAACACATGGGAGAGAGGGACACAGTTTAAGAAGTAAATTCTCTGAGGCAAGGGCCAACAAAACCACCAAAGAGAAAAGCCAGACACCATCCGGTACTTCTCCTTGGGGGTAAAAAGGAAAAGCAAAAGACACATTTCAGGGCAGCCACAATCCCCCTATCCAGAGCCAGCCTGAAAACGACAGGGCACAGCGCTCTTAAGATCACTCCATCATTAAGATCATACTTTAAAGTCCAGGATAAAATCCTCAATTCAGAGAAGGCCAATGCTGAGGTTGCCCCACTTTCAGCCCTATCTTCACCAGGCAAAGTCTCAGAATTAAAAAGGGAAAACATGGCGGAGAAACAGAAAGAAGGAGCATCGGGTCCAACTACCAGCAATAAGTATCAAGTCCTCTCTACCCAAGAAGCAGAGTTTGGGGGTGTAGCTACCAGGAAGGAACTGGAAATTGACATCCTCGGGCAAGTCCAAACTCCTTCCGCACCTTCTGCATCTTCTACTCCCTCCACAGCTTCTAACAGTTCTAATAGTTCTAATGGTTCTCATGCAGAGCAGATTCTTGAAGGGATGATGAACGAGATGAGAGTAAAATTCGCAATCTCTGAAAAAAAACAGTCTAAAATACAGGAAGCCTGTGAGGTACTGGATCAGAAAATAAACACTCTCATAGACAGACTAACCCACGCAGAAGGCGAAATAGAGGTGCCTATCAAGCAAACAGAGGCAAACCATAAAGAAATAACCAGATTGAGAACCAGGGAAGTTGAGATTAGCAAGAGAATGGAATCTCTAGAGAATCATGCCAGGAGAAACAACATCAAAATCCTGAATATATCGGAGGGAATCGAAGGAGAAGATATACAGGGGGTCGTAATCCAGCTACTAAAGGAAAAAATGGCCTGGACTAAATCAGTTAACCTCATTGAAGATATCCAAAGGATAAACCGGGACCCCTTCAGGAAGGGTAAACAGAGGAAGAACCCGAGGAAAGTCCTGATTAACTTCATGACATATTCTCTGAAAGAGCGAATTCTAAGCGAAGGCCTAAAAGCGGTATCTTTCACCAAGGATGACTGGTCCTGCAAAATTAGATCGGACATATCCAAAATGACCCAAGATAGACAATGGGAGTTGGGCCAGCATATGCCGCAACTAAGGGCACTTGGAGCGAACGTTCAGATGTACTTCCCTGCTTCACTGAAAATTATGGGGAATAATAAAATGCTCAACATAAGAGATCCAAAGGAAGCAGAAAGGCTAATAGAACAAATCAAAACACAACAGGAAGATCACTCGCTAACGAGATAAATTGCGTAACCCACATGCCGGAATGTGGCCTTGAAACCGGTGGAATAAATAGGACAACTTGAATTAAACCAAAGGGCAAGGAGCTCAAAAGGGCAGATCAATGCCCAGAAGAAAGAAGAAAAGGGAGGCTTCTCCAGGGTGTGGGGGGGGGGGGGGACTCAATGCATAAATGTTCACCAAAAGAGTTCAAAAAAAGAAAAAATCAAAGCACATGGTGGGGAGAAAAATGGGGGGGGGGGGGGGAAGAAGTCCTAAAAGCAAAATAAGAGGAGTACAAGGACCCAGATGCAGAGTATGGAGAGCTGATTAGGGATGTAAGTTACGGGTAAGAGATCAGAAAAAGAAAAGGAGCTCAAAATCTTAACATTGGAACACAAACGGGCTGAGAATAAAAAAATGGAGAATGAAAATACTGGAATACCTAAAAAAAACTGTGACAGCGAAATATTTATAATCCAGGAATCACATCTAACAAAAGAGGAATGGGAGCCGATATGTAAAACCCAAGGATGGATAGACCACTGTATTGGTACAAATCAAAACTGTAATGTAAAGGGAGTCACGATCATCTTTAAAAAATCCCTGAAAGCAGTGATTGAGAAAACAGAAATTGATAGAAAGGGGAGATGGGTCACTGTGAAAGCAAAATTCCATAATAACTCGTACACCGTGGTGGGTTATTATGGTCCAAATGTAGACGACCCTGAACCGCTTCAAAAGCTATACTCTAACCTTCTGGCAACTAACACACTAATCATAATGGGTGGAGACTTCAACATCATAATAAACCCCAAAGAAGACCGGTACCCAGCAAAAAACCTCCCCATTCTGCCTAAAATGAGAGGATGGGTTGGGTTATGCATAAAAGATCTAGGAATTGTGGATGTGTGGAAGGAAAAAGGAAATAAGAATCATAGATTCGCTTATAAAAACAAAAGGCTAGGCCATGCTTCCAGAATAGACTTTTTCCTTATTAGCAGGAGTCTATGGAACGAACAAGAAAAGTCGAACATATCCCAGCCCACATCTCAGACCATTCAGCGGTACAACTTAGCCTGATATTAGGAACCTCAATCCCACCCCAGAGGTGGACAGTGGACAAGAGTATTTTCTTAGATCAGACCTGCGTCGAAAAATTGGCAGATGAAAAAAAAAATAACGCAGGAACTACAAAGCAAATAGCCTGGGATGCATATAAAGCTTTTATCAGAGGGAAAAGTTGAAGTTTGGCGGCTCACAAGAATAAGGGGAAGAAATGTTTCATTGAGCAAATTGAAAAGGACTTGCTGACTCAGGATATGGACCTTAAGAATGCCAAGACCAGTAAGACAAGTTCTAAAATAGAGAGAAGCATAGAAAACAAGAAAGCAGAGTTGAATGACTTTCTAGAAACGATTACCAGAGAAAATGGAAAGCCAGTAGTCTCTCACACTATGAATACAGAGAAGGTTGCGTTAGGATCCTGGCTTGGAAAGCAAAAACCGAAAGAACCAGAAATAGGATCACAAAGATACAGAGAGAGGGCCTACCAGGATACTCTTCTGAAAGTAGTGAAATCAGGCAAGAATTTAAACTGTTCTTTGACAATCTTTACATGGAAGAGTCAGTTGGTTCTAAAGATCAAATACAGCGCTTTCTAGATAAAATCACGACTCCTGTGGCCTCCCAGGAACAGAACTTAGGTCTTAACCAAGAGGTATCTAAAGAGGAAGTCAGACCCGCAATAAAAAAATTAAAAAGAGGCACTTTACCTAATGAAATCTATCTACAGCTCCGGGAAATAATATTAGCACCTCTTACAGACATACTAAACTGCATATTCTTAGAAAACCAAGAGCACCCAAACTCTTGGAACAACGGAATTGTAAGTATCATTCAAAACCAGGTAAAGATCCAACCAAATGCGAGTCATACAGGCCCATCTCCCTCTTGAAATCGGATTACAAAATCTACACGCAGATACTGGCAAAAAGGTTAGGGGCAGTGGCAAGGTCCCTAATTCACCCAGATCAAAAGGGCTTCATTAAAGGTAGGCAAATCCATGAACTGTCGCATGAGCTCATTACCACCATTGATATTGCAACCCATTACTCTTTACCTTTATCATTAATAACTTTTGACACGGTAAAAGCGTTCTACAGAGTTAGCTGGCCTTTCCTGAATGCCACCTTAGCTAAATTCAATCTGGGGGACAAGCTAGAAAACACAACAATTAACATCTATAAAAATCCTGTCGCAAAAATATTAGTGAATGACACCCTTACAGACAACATACACATAAAAAGAGGCACAAAGCAAGGGTGTCCCCTGTCCCCTCTTATTTAACTTTTATATTGAACCTCTAGCTTACCTACTGAGAGGAGAAGAGGGGATCGTGGCTTTTGAACATCAAGACTGGGAGAAAAAAGTCGCTCTCTATGCGGACGACTTGATGTTATTCACTGGCAATCTAACCAGCTCACTCCCCAAAATAGAGGAAATTATGGGTCACTTCGGAGCAGTCTCAGGCTATTTGGTAAACCAATCCAAATCGGAAATCCTCGAGTGGAACACCACTTAAAAAAACCCTCTACTTAAAGATAAAATAAAATACCTAGGAATAGAGTACACTAAGGAATTGGATGAGATAGCTAGCTTGAATTTCTCCAGGACCACAAAGATGTAAGGAAACTACTTAAGGCTTGGTCAGGCTTACAACTATCCTTTCTAGGAAAGTCCAACTTAATTAAAATGACTATAGTACCAAAATGTACGTACCTATTTAACTCCATCCCGATTTGTTTTAAGACAGAGCAAATTAAAAAGCTACAAGGGGAGCTATAGAGCTTTATCTAGGCTGCCAAAGGGGTCAGAATCGGATGGGAAAAGCTAAGAAGAAACAAAGCACAGGGGGGTGTTGCCAGCCCAGACCTACTGGAGTACTGTAGATCCTTCCAGTTTAAGAACACAAGGAGACTATTGGACAAATGGGAAACCTGGCCAATGTGCCTGAAAGCCCTCATAGGCCCTGAAGAGGATCACTATCTCTATAAATTTGACACCCCAAATTCTTTAAACAGATTAAACTAAAGACAATAAAATCAGCAGCAAGAACCTGGTATGAAATAAGGAGAATCCTAAAAATACCATATTATAGCAAGCATGCGCCCATTTGGGAATCACCAGGCACCCCGGAATGCCTGAAAGATGCCCTAGGGACCCAACTAAGAGATTGTAACATAAACTACTGGGGACAGCTGATAGAGAATAATCAAATCGTACAATGTCAAATCTTACATGAAGAGTCTCAATGGTCAATAACCAGCTTCAAATACTATCAACAAAACAGCTGGATAAAAGCCATAAAGGAAAACCTACAAGGAGATGAGGTTATCTAGCAAAAACTTCTGAACCCAGAGATTTTTGAAAAAGAAATATCGTACTGGTATTGGGCACTTACAAGATCAGGTGAAACACAATACAAAGCCCAGCATTATATCTGAGAGGACATGCCCGGGCTAGACATTTCACACTTTTGGCACACCTCGAATGCAATCATGGGGCGAGTAACAAAGGCCGCTCCATTGAAGGAAAACCATCTCTTCACGATCCACAGATCTTACTGGACCCCTAAAAGATTGTCAAAGATGACCAACAGCGAAGTAAAAAAATGTTTCAAATGTGGCGAAGAAAGAGTGGACGACCGGCATATGTTCCGGGGCTGCATAAAGTTGAAAGACTACTGGGACCAGATTGATAAGACCCTCTCTGACGTGATAAAACAACACGTAGAGGTAAGCATGGAAATGGTTATTTTTGGGATTCCTTGTAACACACAACCTCTGACACTGTCTAAAGACCAAGAAAACATTCTCTTTTCACTGATCTTGTTAGCTAGAAGGGAGATCTGTATCAACTGGGTTAAACAATTGCCACCAAAACACACTGATTGGCTAAACTCTGTACTAAGGGTGTATAAATTAGAGAAACAAGGGAGGAGCACTAAGAAAAACAAATTGTGGAGCATCTGGGAGAGATACAACCAGACCAACATCAGGGGGTCCAATGATTAAGGCAAAGGAAACAACAATGTCAAGTTGGTTCTTGAGCTAAATAGTCATAATGACTAGCTCTCCCACCTCTATAAACCGTGTGCCTGAGGATGGACAAAAGGGGGCCCCAAAGGACAAGGTTAAACAATATCCCATCCAGGACAGAATTGGAATACCCGCAGTAAAGCACTGAATGGATATTGGGGCCTTCGACTCCTCCATACTCCTAGGAAATGTGCTTGATGAGGACTAAAAAAAAAAAAAGGGCCCCTGCTTGCGCATGGTTATGAAATTAAAGCCATATTTTTTTTCAAAAGGGGTCTTATAATAGTTTCCCGAATGGTTTGGACTTTTAAAGAATCCAAGAGGATGTGTAGATTATCACATTTTACCCTCAAGCCACAGGTCCATTTACCAAATACATCCATCATCATCATTAGGTCTCGCCTAGCGGTGCAGCCCATGCGCTACCCGCTTTGTGAGGCATGCAGTATAACCTATAGTGCCCACACTCCCAGCGCTTACTCCCCTCTGCGCCCCATAAACTCACATACCAAGGAAACCATGAGACAAATTAGTGGGAAAGCAGTGGTGCAGGTTTATTTTGCACAACAAGTGGAAATAAGGTGGGTCATCTTACGGGCGATCCAATGCGGCAGCCCCTCGCTGTCCCGCATGCCTAATGAGCCATTCTTGCATGGCGAGTCGATGCTCTGACGGTGCAGTCCCTTATCACTTTCTTTCGTTCACTCCCGCCCCCCCTGTCAGGGCGGAGCGATGAGGCACACCCCCGGTCGGTTCAGGCCCCCCGACCGCCCGAAGGACTAACGGGGCGCCGACGCTGTTCGCTGGAACCCCCTCGGCTCCAGGTTCTTGGCTCAGGCACCCCTACTGTGCCAGGCAGAGGTATTGACTGTGTCCTTCTGCCGCAGAGGTACCCCTACTGTCCATCTGCCTCCAGATCGCCCTGTGACTCCGCCTGCAACACAAAATTAGACCGTTAACAGTTCCAAACATGCCTGCCTGCCGCTCTGCCGCTGGGTCTGGGTCAGGGAGGGAACAGCGCAGAGCAGCCCGGAACGCGACGGCAGGAAAGGCCGAGCCTCGCTGCCGCGCTGGATTTAAACCCTTCAGGGGCCGCCCCTCGCACCTGATGGCCCGCGCCCATAGGACAAGCATGGAAAGGGGCGGACCAGAGCTGGCGTGCGCGCGGAATGTGGGACTAAGATGCTGTCTTCGCTTAGCTCCCCTTCGTGTCGCGCGGCCAGCGGCATAGTGCCCACACTCCCAGCGCTTACTCCCCTCTGCGCCCCATAAACTCACATACCAAGGAAACCATGAGACAAATTAGTGGGAAAGCAGTGGTGCAGGTTTATTTTGCACAACAAGTGGAAATAAGGTGGGTCATCTTACGGGCGATCCAATGCGGCAGCCCCTCGCTGTCCCGCATGCCTAATGAGCCATTCTTGCACGGCGAGTCGATGCTCTGACGGTGCAGTCCCTTATCACTTTCTTTCGTTCACTCCCGCCCCCCCTGTCAGGGCGGAGCGATGAGGCACACCCCCGGTCGGTTCAGGCCCCCCGACCGCCCGAAGGACTAACGGGGCGCCGACGCTGTTCGCTGGAACCCCCTCGGCTCCAGGTTCTTGGCTCAGGCACCCCTACTGTGCCAGGCAGAGGTATTGACTGTGTCCTTCTGCCGCAGAGGTACCCCTACTGTCCATCTGCCTCCAGATCGCCCTGTACTCCGCCACAGCTCTGGAGGAGGCCCCCGTCGATGACAGAGCCCCCCCACCACCTCTGCTTTTCTTACTGTTTTCCACTTGTATCTTGCTGTGCCTTACTGCATTGGTACCTGTCAGCCAGGTCACTGGCACCCTGCAGCTGTTAGGCACTCTTCCAGGTCCAAGAGGAAGACATCCATGCCCAGCCCAGACAAGTGCACCCCGTCCTTTTCGTAATAACCCACAGTCCTTTCCTGAATCAAAGCATGCCTAATGAACCCCAGGCCCCTCCTCTCCATGAATTTCTGCATGGCCCTGTTTACCCTCTTCCTGCCCTGCTCCAGGGCAACAGCAGACCGCGCTCCCTTCCAAGCCCTCCGAGGAACGATCTCCGACCATATTAGTTCCGTGGCACCCAATTTGTTCGTTATCGCAATTGTGTCCCTCTGCATTGCCTCTAACAAAGCTCTCCTCCCCATTGTCACCAGATCATTCCCGCCCAAGTGGATGATGAGGATGTTGGGAGGCCCCCCCTGCGCTGCCAAACATTGATCGATCCTGCGCCTCAGCTGTCCCCATCTCATACCCGGGCAACCCAGCCATAAAATTCGTGTCCTTGCTAAGGTCGCATCCCATTTCCTGTATGACGCCCACTGTTCGAGCCTGGTAACATACGAATGGCCCATCACCCATACGCAACAGTCGGCTGCAAGAAAGGACACCGTTGGCATTAATTAACCTTTTATTTATAACTGAACACTGCACACAAGCAAACTTAACTTGACTGTACCATTGTCGGCATTAATCTGTTCTTTAAAACTGAACACTGCACAAAACAAACTTATTTGTAACTGAACATTTAACTGTACACACTGAATCTTTTCTTCGCCGGGCCTTGTTGACCCCCGCCCCGAGTTCTCTAGCATCCCGCACTTCAAGGGCGCACATACCGCTGATAACAAGAGGAGGACCACCTCCCCACCCTTTTGACCCCTTCTTCGCCCAACCCGGCCCTAAATGCGGCCGTGGCTGCCCCTATTCTGAATGAATGGCTTGAAAATTTTTTATCGCCCTCAGTCTGCGACAAGCCTGCTTTGACCAACACCTTAGCCATCACTCGCTGGAATTGGAACTGTGTTAATGGCGTACCATCAGCATGGATTAAGAAGGCGCCCGCTAGCAAGGGCCTTATTTTCAAGTACTCCCTAACCAAGGTGACTGGGCAGTATCTGGGGTCCTCGAATGCATGCAATGTTATGGCCACACCTTTGCCAGCCTGATCCGTTTTGGACTTGCGCAACCACAGAACTAGTGAGTCCCTGGCACAAACGTCTATCATATCTAGCGCCCTCCCAGACTTGTCTAACTTTGATTTCGCCACCAGCTCGCTGGCCCGGAAGGCACCAAAAAACGCCAAACAGAAGGCTGTTGCAAAAAGTTGCGTCTCAAAAGCTGAATGTGTCACAGACGGCAGCGCGTCAACCATGCGCTGTAGTGCGGGGAACTCTATCCCTGCTCTCTTGTCAGGGGACCTGACCTCGTCCCGGGCCCACCCCTTGAGTGCGGCCCTTATCCTGAACTCCCCTGTTGTGTCCTGCTCGCCATTTAAACGTGTCTCGGGTTTGAGCGCTGCCAGGTGGCTGGACACCCAAGAGTGGGACTTGCCCGTCTCTCTAGCCCAAACTACAAAACCCTCCACTTGTTCCCTTGAACTCAAAGTTGTTGCTCCCAAGGCCTGTATTACTGCTCGGACGGTTGTTAGTTGGGCCTCATATCTTCTCCTGGTTGATTGGGCCAGTGAACGTTGGCCCATCTTCTTCAGCCGCTCCCCCACCGAAGTAGTCGCCATAACGCTGCCGGGAACGGTGTCATTTCCTCCACAGCCTGCGGCCAAGCCTCCCGGAATCGTGACAGCTGAAAGCGAGAGAGAGCGTCAGCTGCCACATTCTTGACACCCTCTACATGTCTAGCCCTGAACTCAATGTTGTTACGCAGCCCAGCCCTGACCAGTTCTCTCAGCAGGCTTAAAACTAGCGGGCAGTTAGCAGTCGAACCGTTAATTGCCTGGACCACAGCTAGGTTGTCAGACCAGAACACTACCTTCCTGTTGCCCAAGCCATCTGGCCATAGGTGGAGTGCCACCACAATGGGAAACAGTTCCAGGACCGTGATATTTGCCGTCACACCCTTCTTGCGCCCAGCATTCGGCCACTTCATTGCACACCACTTCTCTCTGAAGATAACCCCGAAGCCTACCCTACCAGAAGCATCCGAAAAAAGACATAGGCCCTGGCTGCTTTCCCAGGGGGCCCTCCATATTACTGTACCGTTGAAATTCTTTAGAAATTCGTCCCACATGCACAAGTCTGATCTCAGTCCCGGTCCCAGGCGTACTAGATGGTGCTTCTTCTTCACACCAGCCGTGGCCTTTGCCAACCTGCGGGTAAACACCTTGCCAGCCGGAATGACCCTTGCAGCGAAGTTCAATTTTCCCAACAGGCTCTGTACAACTTCTAGCGTTGCGCTGCCCTTTCCAATAATTGCACTGATGTCCCTTCGCAGTTCACCTACTTTTTCTGCTGGAAGCCTGGACTCACCTTTCACTGTATCGAGTTCTATGCCCAAGAATGTGAGGACCTGCGAGGGCCCTTCCGTTTTCCCTGGTGCCAAGGGAACCCCCAGATGCTCCGACAGGGCCTCAAAGGCCAGCAAGGCATCGGCGCATTCATGGGAACCGTCCCTGCCGAAGAACAGGAAGTCGTCCAAATAGTGAGTTACTTGTGAAATGCCGTGTCTGGTCGTGAGGGCCCATTGCAAGAAGGAGCTGAATGCCTCGAAGAAAGCACATGAGACCGCGCAACCCATAGGCATGCAGCGATCGAAAAAGAATGCCCCCTCCCACCTGAAACCCAACAAGTGCTGACTGTCCGGGTGAACGGGTAGGAGGCGGAACGCTGATTCGATGTCTGCCTTGGCCAGCCATGCTCCCTTGCCTGTTCTCCTAATCAGATCAATGGCCATGTCCAGCGAGCAATATGAGACTGAACATGCCCCTTCCTCCAACCAATGGTTTACTGAATTGCCTTCTGGATACGACAGGTGGTGTATCAGTCTGTATGACCCCTGCTGCTTTTTTGGGACCACGCCTAGTGGGGAAACTAAGAAATTCTGAAGGGGGGGGAAGGAAACGGTCCCGCCACCCTCCCCAGGTCCACCGCCTTCCTGATCTTGTCACTGACTACCTGATGTAATTCCCTCGCTGACCTCAAATTCCGGGCGTCCCTGGGACCCAGAGGGCCCTTGTACGGGATCTTAAAACCGTCCACAAATCCGTCAACCAATGTCTCCCGCTCTTTAACGAGTGGGTAGACCCTGAGAAGGGGTAGAATGTTCTGCAGCACTATGGGAGATGGACCTTTGGAATGCTCCACCCCACCACCCTGCTGGGAGGATGCGTCATTGGTTGTTTGCTCGTAGCTGTCCGGTGGACCCTTGCCCTGCTCTGAGGTAGCCGAGGGGCCCCTGATGTATCCTACCTGCTCTCTGTGCTGCCGGGGGGATCTGCCAATCATCTCGTTGTCCTGCTCTGTCCGTCCAGTCTGCCCTCCCCGTGGCCTATTGCCGGGCACCCTCTGTTCCTTGTGCTGTTGTGGGGGTAGGAAGTTGGCTGCCGGTGCAGGATATTGCCGCATGCTGGGAACCACACTTGCTGCACTCGTGGGCGAACTTGCAAGCCCTCCCCCATGTACATGCCCCGTTATTAAACAGCCTACATGTCCCTGAATTGAAGCGTCTTGCACCTGCTCCGTGACCCCTCCCCCGCCCCCCCCGAAAGGGCTGTTGAAAGGACCGCCTTGGGTACTGCTCCCACCTTTGATCTTGCTCCCACCTTTTGGCATCCATACCCTCGCTCTGTGACCTCTGAGGTGCGTCCCTCCTGCTGCTCCCATTTCTACACATGTGTTTGAACCAGAGCTGAATGTTAGTGTGGTCCCACCCTATTTCTGGGCAGCTGGCCATGGACTTTCTAAATTCTTGGTCGTAAGTGAACCAACCCATCCCTCCGGATTCCCTTGCACCTTGTTGAATGGAGTTCGCATACTCCATAAGGGCCACGCTCTGAGCCGGGTCCTTCTGCACTACGATAGCTGCCAATATATTGAATGCCTCCGTCCAGGTTTCTATTGTCTTTTCAGGCCATCGCTGAAAACGCACCTTGTCCTCCTCCTTCTTGCCCATCCTCCTAGTGTCTGCCCCCGCACTGTCGTGCATTAATAATGTCAGGATGTCTATGTACTCCCTTCTCCATATACCTTCCTTTGCCGCTTGGGGAACCTGTCTGGACAAAGAGCATCCCCCTCCCGCTTTGATGCCATGTTTTGCCACGCCCACTGGCCGTGCTTCCCCTGCTAGGACTGAAGGGGCCCCGGCCACTGACCCACCTGTACCGTTCCTTGTGCCAACCGTTGTCCCTTCCGCAGCCGGCGCAAGGCCTACTGCCTGTGCGTTAAAAGCGGCGGTCTGGGATGGGACTTGTGGGGTACCTAAAGGAATAATGGGGGGCACACTCTGGGGAACAACGGGAGCCACGCTTTGATGGCTGTCTGCTGACACGCCTTGTGAATTCGGAGCGTTGACAATTTGCGGGGCAACCGTCATAGGGCAGGAGGGGGCCATACCTTGATGCACAGCGGGAGTACCATTCAGCTGGGCGACTGCTGACACATTCTGTGAATTAAAAGTGTTAACGATCTGCGGGGTGACCGTGAGAATTGGGGCGACATTTAGGGGCACATTAGTTGCCGTGCTCTGCTGGCCAGCTGGTGGAGCGCTCTGCGTGGTAGGAATATAAGCACTGTTTGCGGGTGGCACTACTGACGGCCCGACCAGTAGCGGCGACCCTCCTAACGGTGGCGGCCCCGACTGAGCCCATACCTGACTCACCGGATCCCTTGATGTCGACCCTGGCAGAGGGACCAACCCTTCCTGTGCAGCCGCCATGGTGTCTAAACGTTTTTGAAATATATTCATCAACCCCAACATATCGTCCATAGTCTTACCCATTTGGGCTAAGTCCGTCATTCCTGCCACTGTCTCATGTACCACGGTAGGTACGGCCACAATCTCTACTGGCGGCCCGGCTGGAGCGGATTGGTTCGTTTTATTGCAGCATGCTGGCGTGGCTGGGAATTCCTTCCGTGTGCCCTTCCGTTTGCGGGTGGACCGGCGAGTCCCCTCCCCTGACGTGCCCGGGCGTCCTCGGGGGTCGCAGGCCTACCAGCCTCTTCGAGCCGGCGCCCTTCGATGAAGCCTTGTGCCCAAGCTGGCCCCTTAGCCTGCGCGATCGCCAAGAATTCTGCCCATAGCCCATCCTGTGGCAACGCAGCGCCGTGAGAACTCATCGCGAATGCTTCTGCCCTTCCGGGACCCTATGGATGAGAAAGTACACGAGTCTTACAACCCATTTCGTCGGGACGTACTCCCAGCCAGCACCTGCAAAGAACCCGTGTTACCCGCCGCATCGTTCCCCGACGGCCCATGCCACCCTGTTTTACCTGCTGCTCCCTCACGGATAGCCGATGATAGTCCTCGCCCGTGCTCCTGGCAATGTGATGCTCCCTCAAGGCAGTTGCTGCCTGTCCCCACCCGCGGTCCTGGCCGGAATCTGTAATACAACACTTTGTTATTTGAGCACCAACCCTCTTTACCAGTTCAACACGCCACGCGATGACCGCTCCCCCGACGCATTACCTGCTAATGCTTAACTTCAGCCGCTGCTAGTCCTTTCCCCCCTAATGGCTGCTGCATCCGGTATCTGAAAGAACAAACACTGTTATTCACCGGCATATACATTTATGTACCAACCAAATGCAGTCTGGCCTCCGATCCCAGCCGGCCCTGTAACTCGCTAATCCCGAGGGCCGCCCAGCTACTCGCTTTGCTCTTCTCAAGACACCACATAATAAACTCACTCGGTTTCCAGCGGACCGCCAAATATAACACGTGGATACCAGAACAAGTGCCGACCACGCTACCCAAGGCCGAGGAGGGCAATACTTGAAACATGGCGGCCGGGCTGTTAAATAACACGTGGGTCCCCTCCGTTTAAAATTTCTACATAACAGACCAGGCGGTCAATTACCCAAGCAACATGCGTTGGGCTATGAGAAACATACCAGGCGTACACACGTATGGCCGAAAACAGTAGATTATGTCGCACTCAACAGGTCCCGGTCCCACATGGACCGGAACTCCCACTTCAAATAATGCATGGTAAATATCTTAACGACAAAACTCTGCTAGAAATAAACACGCACCACTATAAAAAACTTGCACATGTTTAAATGAAAGTGCGCGCAAACCCATGGTCCTGTTAGCGTCCCACCACCGGGCCCCCCCACTCAAATGGCCGCTGGTGTCGGCGAACCCTGGGGGGCGGTAGGAACAGCGGTGTGTGCAGCGGGAATTGCTAACAGTGTGGGGAACACTCCGCTACCCGGGCGAGGGGGGTGCATCCCGTAGTGGAAACGAGCACCCCGGCCCCTCAACCCGCAGATTGGCCCCCCCACCACACGAGGCTAGGGCGGACTCAGAGCATGGACAGCGCGTCCCGAAACTGAATCGCATGTATTCGTGTCCGGCAGAGCGTGGGTGCGCTGGTAATTCATGGCCTGGGAAAGCTTGCTGCGCAGCATATGAATCAACTATTTCCATAGCGTATTTTATTAAAAGCTTAATCAGGACAAGGTTCGTTCTGTTCTCTGAAACAAGCACTGACTCTACAGGCATTGGTTGCTAAGAGTGTCGTACCCACGATGCAGACACTCGGTGGTATTGATATAATTCATCCTCATAATAATTAGCAAGCGTTTCCTTCAGGTATAACACCGAATAGAATAGCCTTAGTTCATCCTCATAATACTTAGCAAGCGTTTGCTTCAGATATGACACCGAATCGCATAGCCTGTAATTCCCAGTGGATCCTTATTGAACTATAAAATTTTTGCCACCACCTTTGCTCTACAGTTCATTGGGAGAAACCCGCTAGACATCACTGTGCACAGGCCAGATGCAATTGTTGCTAAAACCCGGCGCACGGGGACAGGCGAAGCCACTACACACGGGGATCGAACTTACAACCTTGGCCCACCGATGCCTATAACCGCCGCCCTTAGATGTTGAACACAAAGCCGCTCCCACCCTTGTACCGCCAAGTCCCCGGGCCATGTGGTGAGGCTCCTTCTCGCACAAACCATCGACTGGGCCCTTTCCCTTCACGGCCCCGTTGGGGAATGTAAATCTGCATGCATTTTCTTCAATCCGCGCAACTATCGACTGTACCGTGTGACCCTTCGACTTCCTGTATCTTCGGGGAATTGTAATGCCTGAGTTAAATTATGACTAACGGTATAAAGCGCCACTTGGATAAACACAAGGCCACAGCTAATTAAATACCCTCCATGTGCTAACGTGAGGCAGTAGCATGTAAACATCCGCAATCCCAATACAAAGTCTACATAGTCTTGAATTCGTCTTGGGCTTATTTAAAACCACTACCCGCCCCTAATTCGTCTTGTGCTTATTTAAAACCACTACCCGCCCCCGGGGGCTGCTAGCTGCCCATCCGCCTTTCGGCCATGTCGGAGGCTGCCCCAAGTATTCCACGAGAATCAGCCAGTTACCATCGGTGTTTGTTACGGGGGGCTTCAAATTGTCTATTCATTGATATTCAAATTCCCCAAGTTCATTTTATGAGCTGTTTAGTATTAAGACGGTGGGAGGGAACTTCTCCGAGGTGCAAGGTTTCGATACTCCGTGGCGGCTACTGTTTAGTGTGAGCGCTCTACCCGCGGGAAGGAATTAACTTTGCACACGACGGCAGCCGCTCTCTAAACCACTCCCCACCAGTGCTACCTCGGCACCGACCGGGGGGCGTGCGACGGGATCACAACTATTCTCACCCGCATGTAGGAGTAGGATTTCTATCCCGCCCATGCTGCCGATGAACCCGAATCCCAGGACAGGAGGCGTGCCCGCTTATAATTGAGCCACCTCGCTTCCCATGAGCCATCGCTCGCCCTGGCCCCTAGACTAGAAGGCAGCATTTAATACTCGTAAAATCTAACGGCAAACCCCTTGCACATCTTGGCCTCCTCGCTGGGGAAGCCACGCTATAGCCATTTTTTCTGAGATTGGGGTGTACTAATCCCGGATGACTACCCCCCTAGGCCCATGATGGCGTACTGTCTCGGGGCGCTTTCTATGGCGGCCATTAGCAACCAGGGCATTCTTGGCGCGAAACTAATCGCCTCTCACTAATCAGCCCCGCAAAGGCATAAGGGCGCTTGCGGCCGGCCATTCCCAAATTCAGCCCCGGAACAGCCAGTACCGTCCACAGCACCCTCCCCGAAGAAATCTGGGCCAAACCCTGAAACTAGGAAACCCCTTAAACATATTATCCGGCCGCTTCTATTATTCCGCCGCTCAATTGGGTCTCAGGCCCGCCACACCAACCCCCCCCGTGGACGCACCACTGGGCCCCATCGACCTGGTCATGCCCAGGGACGGGGCCGGGGGGAGGCTTAGTCGTGACACATACCTTCTTAAACGCGACGAAAACAGCGCAGAGCAGCCCGGAACGCGATGGCAGGAAAGGCCGAGCCTCGCTGCCGCGCTGGATTTAAACCCTTCAGGGGCCGCCCCTCGCACCTGATGGCCCGCGCCCATAGGACAAGCATGGAAAGGGGCGGACCAGAGCTGGCGTGCGCGCGGAATGTGGGACTAAGATGCTGTCTTCGCTTAGCTCCCCTTCGCGTCGCGCGGCCAGCGGCATAGTGGCGGGAGCTCTGCTCAGTTTCAGGCCATATTTTTGATTGGCTTCAATCATAAATGCTGCATTTTGATTCATTTTCGGATTGTTAGTTCCTCCTCCTGCCGGCCATGTCGTCATTTTTCTCCTTCCATGGCCTGTCCAGAACTCTGCCTCTTGTTTTGTTTATTATTGTGTATTCCTCATCTGTACAATGCCCTGCAGCACAAGCCGAAGTGCGTGACCGAGTGCCAGAAAGAGGCGCAGCTGGATGACCTGCGGCCTGTTGGGGAGAGGAAGCCATACATCGCTATACTGAACCATCCGGAGTGTGCTTTTTGTTGCAGTATCTGTGCCCTACCCTTGGGCTCAGCCTGTACATTATTATACTAGACCTCCAAGGGCCATGCTGCGTAATGCTATAGCAGAGCGCTGCCTCTGGGATCTACATACAGCGCTACAATGAACCGTCTGGTGCTGTGCCGTGTGCCTCATATCAGGCTGCGCGTCGCTATACTGAACCCTGCGGGTTGTGCTGTGTGCTGTAGTATCTGAGCGCTACCCCCGTGGTCAGGCTACAAATCGCTGCACTGCACCCTGGCAACTATGCGTTGTGCTGCAGTATCAGAGCGCTACCTCTGGAACATGGCTGTATATTGCTATACTGGCCCCACAAGAGCTGTGCTGTAGTATCAGAACACCACCGATGCGATCCGGCTGTACATCGCTATAGTAACTCTTCAGCTTGTGCTGTGTGCTTCAGTCTCTGAGCGCTACCCCTGGTGTCAGTCTGTACATCTCTGTACTGGACCCCAGGGTCTGCACAGCATGCTGCAGCACAAGAGCCCTATCTGAGGGAATCAAGCTGTTCAGCGCTATACCGCACCCTGGAGTGCTGTACTGTGCGCAGCAGTATCAGATCCCTATATGGGCGGGATGGGGGCGTCTAGGCTGCATATCGCTTTACTGGACCCTCCAGGACTGTGCTGTGTGCTTCTCATGCAGAGCTTTACATCTGGGATCCAGCTGTGCATCGCCATACTGGACGTCCAAGGGTTTTCCTGTGTGCTGCAGAATCAGAGCCCTATGTGAGGGTCGAACTATACAGCACTATTCTGCACCCTCCAGTGCTGTGCTGCATGTACAGCATCAGAACCTACCCCTGTGGTCAGGCTATACATCACCGTGCTGGACCCTCGGGGCTGTGCTATAGTATCCGAACTCTACCTAGGGAAATCAAACGATATATACAACATCACGATAATGCACCCCCGGTGCTGTGCTGGGTGCTGCTGTTGCATAGCATTACACCTGGAACTAGGCAGTACAGCACTATACTGGACCCATAAGGGCTGTGCTTTGTGCTGTAGTATAAGACCGGCCTCCAGGGTTCAAGCGATACATTGCTTTACTAAACAGTCCTGCACTGTGCTGTATGCTACAGAACAAGAGCCCCATCGACATGATCAGGCTATACATCGCTATACTGGACCCTCGGGTTGAGTTCTGTGCTGCAGTATCAAAGTTCCACCCATGGGATCAATCTATACATCGCTATAGTGCACCCTCAGGCTGAGTTATATGCTGCAGTATCAAAGCTCCACCCATGGGATCAATCTATACATCGCTATAGTGCTTCATCCTGTATCAAGCTATACAGACACCGCTATACAGCACCCTCGACAGCTGAGCGGTGTGCTTCACTTTCATGGTGCTAAACCTGTGAGCAGCCTACACGTCGCTATACTGGATGCATAAGTGTTGTGCTGTGTACGGCAGTTTCAAAGCGCTACCTTTGGGTTTAGGCTACACAGCGCTATACTGGATTGTCTGGGTAGTATTATGTGCTGCACTGCAGGTGCCACAGCCCTGGACAAGGCCATACAAGGCTACCGTGTACCCTCTGGGCTGTGCTCCGTGCTACAGGGGCATATGTAGGTAATTTCCATTTTGCGATTCCCAAATAGCTATTTTTAAGGAATCGCTATTTGAGAATAGCAAAATGGAGGGTAGGTAAAAATTTGCATTTTTTTGAGAATCTCTAACATTCCTTAATTGCGATTAGCAAATTGCGAATCGCAATTAAGGAATGAGTGTCCCATTCATTCCTATGGGCTAAGAGGCCCATAGGAATGAATGGGGATACATTCTCAAATTGCGATTTTCTATGAGAAAATCGCAATTTGAGAATCTCAATTCTAAGGGTGCCAGCGTCTCCAAAGGACACCTGTTGCACCCCTGGAATGTGCCTCTAAGTACATGTGGCACACATACATGCCCTAAGGGCATGCCTGTGCGTCACATGGCACTTTGAATACCAAAAAAAATACATTTAGAAAGGGAATCGCAAAATACCATCTACTTGGAGTAGGTGGTATTTTGCGATTCCTTAAGCTAAAATCGCATTTTAAAATTCACTCCTACATAGCATTTAAGGAATCGCAAAATTGCGAATCCTTAAATGCTTGAGCAAAATAAGGAATCGAAATTTTTAAGATTCCTTATTTTTCTAATGTTCACCTACATACCAAAGCACCGTTTGCGATTCGCAAACGCCGAATTTCGGCGTTTGCGAATCGCAAACGCCTACCTACATATGCCCACAGTGTCTGATCGCTATCTGTGGGACCAGGCCATATGTTGCAGCACTATACTGCCCCGCAGGGACCATGGTGCTGTGGGCGGCAATGCAGAAGCTGGGGCAGCAGATCCAGAGCCACGAGTTCGACAGCCAAATCCTGCACAAGTGCATGGAGCTGCTGCAGTAGGCCCAGCAGGTAAGAGGAAGCGCACTGCCGGGCAACCACCATTTACACCTGGACGCTGCTTTAATGATACCAGTATTTTAATAAATGTAACGCTGTGTTTTTAAACGAGTCTGTTACAATAAGCCGTAGGTTTTACATAATTTACATAGCTCAAACTCATTTGCTTTTCCTGCTCTCAGCTCCCTGTTTTAAACCACCCCTCAACCTTCCCACATTTTTTCTCAACGCTGCACTACCACCTGCTTTTCCTGCTGCCCACTCCAGCGCTGCCCACTGCTCCTGGAACTCCTTCCCCATCATGCTACTACTTAATTTCACATGCAGCGCAAACCAGTCATTAAGCAGCCTCTACCTAGGCCTCCCTGTCCCACTTACCTGTGCCAAGTACTCCAACTATTCCGTGCAGACCCAGCAGCAATACTGTTCAAGGCCACCAGCCTTGAGTTCCTGCTTCCTTCCTCCATCTCGCATCTCTTTTACTCTCTTTAACTACCTGTAACCAGTTTCCTGTAACTCTTGCTCTCTCACTTTTTGCTCTACTTTTTGTCCTGCTCTGTAACTGCTTTCCTAAGACTTTTTTAGTATAACTTTTCATCATGCTACAAAGTCCATCTGCAAATATGGTGTAAAGATGAACCTTTTTCTTTTATACAAAGCGCTAAAACTCACAGATTTCATCCAGATTGGGTGTACTACAGCTGTGTTTCTCACATATCGTGGATCACGGTGTAATTAAATTTCAACATTCCTCTATATTTACATATGTATGTGTGTATGTGTGTGTCTCATAAAACCCGGGGGGCAGATTTATGAGGCTCTTGCGCCTCCTTGCGCTGCAATTGCGTCACGTAATGTGACGCAACGGCGGCGCAAACAATGCGCCCTATTTACAACGTGACGCATCTAGGAGATGCGTCACGTTGGAAACCCCTGCGCCATAAGGAGGCGTTCCTGCGCAGGGGGAGGGCGTTCCTGCCCAGGAACGCCTCCTAAAAGTGGCTGAGTGAAATCTATGAGATTTCACTCAGTCACTTTCTAAGTCAATTCCTTACGCCTGCTTGAAGCAGGCATAAGGGTGACGCACCATACATTGAAGAGGTGGCCCCTGTGCATTGCAGGAGTCATGTCGCACTTGCGACTTGACTCCTGCAATGCGCCGCCTGTGCGCCGAGAGATGCGTCAAGCATCTTCACTGCCTTGCACCATGGGTGGCGGAGCAGTGGCGCACTGTGGCGCACATTAACTGGCGCATCCCTGGGGATGCGCCAGTTAACATAAATCTGCCCCCGTGTTTTTAAGTGTCTCGGTGTGATCAACGGTGGAAATTGCAAAATGGACTTCACAATAAAAGCACTAGGGAGCCCAGGTGTGTGGAAGTAAGGAACCCTGTAGCAAAGAACAATGTACATAGCTAAATGCTTATAAGGTCCAAAAAGCGAGACCGATTTGCATTGCAAAGGCTTGTTTTTACCTTCTCACTGCTATAACACAGATTAATGCCGATTCTCAGCCCTCGCAATTCATAGCTGAGCCAACAGTTAGGCAGTGAATCCACATAACCACTACTCATTTTGCCATGAGTTGAGCATGAATTGGGCTAATGAATAGTAATTTGCAGACTGTACTTAGTGCAAGCATGTTTTAGAACAGCCTCTTAAAAGCATACACCCCACAGTTCAGCTATTTACATCCTTCCGAAACCTCTAAAAAAAAAATACATCTTTGTCATCACGTAACAGTAATACCGACTTCCAAGCAGCCTTTACATTTGTAGATTAACCAATATCACACATTTACATTTCTTTCAGGCAACGACCAGGCTCATATTAGACTTACGGGGGGCGATGTTGCTGGGCATATGAGACCCGCATGGTAAAGGCCAGATGAAGAAGGAGCTCTTGAAAGGCGCACTGTGGATCAGCCGCGGTCCGTGCAGGTAACAGCAGTGGGACGGTGGGAAAATTAAATAAATAAATAATTTTCCCTCTGCTTCCTCCCTCGAAATCCCTCCTTAACCTCCCCCACCGCTGTTACCTGCATGGACCATGGCTGCTGTGATGTAGTCTTATACCCCCACCAAATTCGATGCTTTAAAAAACTTAGGGGCCTATTACCAAGCAATAGCGATAATTATCGCTATTGCTTGGTTAGAGACAAAAATTTACCGCAGAGCTGCGGCGATTTTTATCGCAGATAAACCTTGGTATTACCAAGGTTTATCGCAAATGCCATAAAAAACGGCCGCAATGCATGAATATCGCTGAAAAGTCAGCGATATTCATGCATTACCGAGCTAATGCTCTTAGCCATGTTATCCACCTCCCATTGGATAACATGGCTAAGAACTGCTCAGGGGCAGGTGTTAGCTTTTGGAGATATTCGCGCTTAGCGCGAATATCTCCAAAAGTTGGTGATAGGAGATAGCGATGTTAGCAACTGTTTCCAGTCGCTAACATCTTGGCACACCCACTTTGCATGTCATTAGTGATAAATATCACTGACATGCAAAGTGGGGCCCAAGATGGTCGCTATCTCCTACTAGCTGTCGCTAACTGGTGTTAGCCACAGCCAGGTAATAGGGAGATAATTTTATCTCCGCTTTCTTGGCTTTTAAAGCCAAAACAGCGGAGATAAACCCCCTTGATAATATGCCCCCTAATGCAGGCTGACTGGCATTCACTCTTCTCTCTCCTTATGTAACTGCCCCAATGTCCCTGCCTTTCCCGGTTCTGCCCTCACCTTCCGCCACCCTTCATTTGTGCGTTTCAGAGTCATTTTTACCCAATTCCAGCACTGTTTTCCAATCATACTACTTTGATGTTGCTAGGTCTGCCACCGCAGAAATTGAGTGTCGGCTGTTCAACATCCACAATCTTTGCTGTGTCAAAGAATCAACCATGCATGGCGGCCCCGCCTCTTTAAAAGATATTTGCATCTGAAAACATTTCCGGTCCAAGAACGTTAGGAAGCCCGGCATGCATTGCCTTCCCTTTTACCTCGCAAAAAGGCCATGTTTTAATCATTTTTAGTAGTGCCCTCGTGGTCCTATGTGCACACCAGAAAATCCAGCACTTGATACTTGTTTTAATTATTAGAAATGTGGCACCAACGATTTGACACTGTAAATTGAAAGATGTTACCAAACTTCGCATTTCAACAATACCTGAAAGCAGAACAAATAGGTTCATTACTTTCATATTTGGTTGAAAATGCTCAGTATGCACATCTGTTGTCTCATTCCTGAAATTAGAACGTGAACATCAGTAAAAAGTCATCTTTTCGCTTTAAAGAAAACATGAACCATAATAATTTTCCAACCAACCATTTCAATTTCAGTTATCCTTACTCTACTATAAAATAAATGTAGAACTGATGAATGACTTAAATTCCTATCACATACTACCATCTAGTGGACATTTTTAGAATTGATTCACTAAGCATTAATGTCAACTCTTTATATCACCTAAAATCAAGAGGGCACAAGTCCGAGGTACACGTGGGTATCTAAGTCAAATTTTCCCTGGAAAGTGAATCAGGAAAAAACATTTTGTGCTGGTTAGCAACACTTTTGTGACACTAACCAAGCACAAAATGTTTGAGAATCTCCCCCTGAGGGTTATAAGGTTTATATTAGAAGGATTGAAATGTATGACTGCAAGTAACAAAAGGATCCCTTTATTAAAAGCATTAACCCACTTACCTATTTACATAAAATACAAATCTGTGATCTGCGTGTTATATAATATGCTTTGTAGGAGACATATGCTCTATACTACTTTGATTCAAAACTGGGATTAGACAAAACACAGATCTTTCCCCCGAATACATTATCCTCCAGAGTTATTTTATCATTATTATTATTCCCTGAGATTTACTTGGCACACAAAAAGCTCTGCAGCAGGTGCCTTGACCTCGTAAGATTTTTTGAAATGCAGACTTTGCAACCAATTAAGCAGAACAGATTTTCTACTATGTTTCTTCTTGTTGCTATTTTCTTTGTGGCAGGGTTTTAAAAATTGAACGTGTAAGTTATGGCCCAGATTTTACGACGGAGTTGCATCACTCTTTTGGTACAACCCCAACACAACATCTCATTTGTTACTCAAATTTACTCATGAAAAACCTGCTAAACATTTGGGAGGTCTTAAGATCTGATGTCACTTCCTTTGAGGTCATGGGTTGTGATACCACTTCCTGTGATGCTATGTGTGATGTCACGCGGTGTGATGCCATGCACTGTGATATCACACTCCATGGTGTCAGTTGAATACTGCCTAACTTGGTTAGTTTCCCCACTAATTTTCTTTAGGACTTGGGCCATGTGTAAAATTAATCGTTAGACAAGAAACAAGTTACGTAGCCCAGCTGAGACTGCCTCTCCCTTACAGGGTCTTGGCCGCCCGAAATAATATGTCGAAATGCATGTCGAAAGTCACCAATTATTAGGCATACCTCACAAGCTGAGATGCCAGGTGCTTTTACTCCATGTCACATAGCAGCCGAGACGACTCATTTCAAACATCATTCAGTTACATTAGAATTGAGGTATGCATTAAATTCTTATCCCATACTTCCATCTAGTGGGCATTTGTAGAATTGATTCAATATGTAATCATTTAAAATTATTGCCCCACTCAAATCAATTAAACTGACTAATTCAACAAGAAACAAACAACTTCATGGCAACCAATTTTTTAAAATGATATTACCTACTGGCAGTCGTCATTAGATAGTTATAGTTAGGACCAAAGTTTCCATAGGAAAATCGTTTTTGTTTTGCCAATTACTTTAGCGCCCCTTGGTGAATCTCCCCAAAAATGTTCACAAAACTTCCCCTTTTCGGTTCAGCTGCTGTGTTGAAAGTTTCAGGGTGATCGGTCAAGCAGGGGCTAAGAAAAAAGAGGGGTCCCAAAACGTGTTTTCACCATGTTATATCTATGGGGATTTTTTATTTCTTGAAAACGACTACAGCCCGAACTGCTGAACGGAATTACACCACATTTGGCAGAAAGCTAGATGTTGGTCCAGAAAGAATGCTTTTTGTAATTCGGTGTAAATCCGTTCACCAGTTTTTGAGATATGTAGCTTAAAAAAAATATAAATATCTGGGGATGAGAGTCATATCAGTGGACTTGCGGATCGCACTAAAATTTGATTGGCTTCCAACACTTCAACCAGTAAGTGCTGGCAGCCATCTTGGGACTAGGCTTGAAGCTGAGTTCAACAAACAAAGTCAAAAATAAAGAAAAGGGGCAGGGTAGGAATACCTTGAACCCTTAGATATGGTGGGGAGGGGCCCTCAGGGATCCCGCTGGGGTTAAAAAGCATTTTCTTTTTATTTCTCCACATACTCACAGGTGGATCCGCAAATTTGCTGCAAATTTTTTTTTTTAAATAGAGGTGTGGGCTCCAGTGCGTCTTTTTTTTAAATGCCCTGGATGGGCCATATCCCAGGGACATGAAGGAGGCTGTGTCATGGGGCCCCCTTCTTAGGCTTATGAAAAGCCCTGGGAAATGCCACCTCCCTAGGGCAGTAAATATACAAAATACAGGGGGCCAACTCGGCTCCTCACAGCACCTTGGACTGTCAACGCCAAATGCTCGCACTGTGTTCTGTCAAATAATGTCATTTTAAGAGTTATAAGTGTTGTTATGAATACTATGATTTTACATGCTCAAGTGATGTATAATGAAAGGGTATAAATAATGCAAGGAAAGGCATGAGTTATAGTTAATGTTGTGTGGCGAGTGAGGTGACAAGACTGCGTTTGGAGGTGCGTGACTCATAGTAATTTGAAGGTGGTGTGTAAATTATTAATTTTTAAACCACAATCCTACTCATGTTAACTCATATACACAGCAAAAATTAACCTGTGCTCCCCACTGGTAGCTTAGCACAGAGCAGGCAGGCTTAACTTAAGGGACGATGTGTAAAGTATTAGTGTACATGGCACACAGTAACACAGTGAAAACACCACAAAGGGTACTCCACACCAGTTTAGAAAAAGAGATCATTATATTCTGAACAAAATAAGACAAAAATGACAAAAATCCAATGAGAAGTTAAGATATGATTTTTTAAGGGATAATTGTCAAAATAGTGCTTAGCACATATAGCGCTTAAAGGGGTAAAGTGGTTACGCTGGACCAGGATAAAGTCAAGAGTTTAGGCCACCCGCAATGGAGCTCATACCCGCTGAGCCAAGGGCCTTTATCCTGGTCAGAGCACGAAAGGTGATTCATCAGTTCGTGGATGAAACATCGACTCTGGAGTGCGGAAGTTCCGTAAGCACTGTACTGGTATAATCCACACTGGAGGGGCGATGTTTCAATCTTCTCAATGCAGTGGCGGTGATGCGTTGGCTCTGATGCAGTGATTCGGGAGGTGAAGCTGCTGTCCAAAATGCTATATGCCAATCCCAGTCCCCGCAGTGGAGTTGATGTGCAAGTTCTTGGTAGCTGCAGCACTTTAAACTCACTTCCAAGGGCCTTGGACCGCATTGGCACCACTTGGCAGAGTAAGACTTACAGCAAGTAACGTCCAAGTGCTGGGTTGAAGATGAAAGGTGAAGTCTTTTATTATCCCTGACACTTCTGCAACAGGAGGTAAGCCAACAAGCCATTGTAGAAACATAGGTTCAAGGATGTAGAAAGAAGGTCTGATCCTTCACACTTCCAGGCAAGAGGTAGCAGATCAACACAGCAAAGCAGTTTATCAAAGTGTCAGTCCCTCTTACATCACAGCAATCAGAGTGAAGCAGGCCAACTCAGCAAAGCAGTTTAGCTGAGTGGCAGTTCCTCCTACAGCACAGCAGCTCTTCTTCCTGACAGAATGTCCCCAGTTTCAGCAGTGTTCTGAGTACATTAAGATCTTTGTAGTGCACAAGACCATGCCCTACCCTGCCCCAGCTCCAGACTCATAACTAGGGGGGGAGGGTATGCAACCCTTTGTGTAGGAACAGCCCTTTCAGGTAGAAGTGTCAGCTCCTCCCCCTTATCCTGCTCAGGCAGACCCGTCAACAGGCAGCTGACCACTCAGGCACACCTACCCTTCCTTTGTGTGTGACTGTCTAGAGTCAATAAAGGAAGCGATTGTCACCCACCCCAGATGTGTACTCCAGAGACAGGCAGAAGGCTCCAAATGATTTAAGTAAGAAAATGGCAACTTTCTGAACTGCAATCTGAAAACCAACTTGACTAAAAGATGTGCTTTTAAATTGTGAGTCCAGCGATACCAAATTTGTTTTTCATATCATTTCCCAATTGTAAGCTACACTTATTAAATATTACAAGGCAGCTCCAGTGTTATTCTATGGGCGAGATAGGCCTTGCAGTAGAAAAACACAAATTTAGCAGCATTTTACTACCAGGACATGTAAAACTTAAAAGTACATTTCCTACCTTTTAAATACAGTGCATGCTGCCCATGGGCTGTCCAGGGGTTACTCTAGGCATGACTTATGTGTAATAAAAAGGAAGGTTGGGCCTGGCAAGTAGGTTACCTTACCAGGTCGGTATGGCAGTTTAAAACTACACATATAGGCCATGTAGTGGCAGGCCTAAGACATGTTTTAAGGGTCACTTATGTGCGTGGCACAATCAGGGCTGCAGGCCCACCAGTAGCATTTTATTTATAGGGCCTAGGCACATGTAGTGCACTGTACAAGGGACTTATAGATACATCAAATATGCCCATCAGGGATAAACCAAGTGTTATCACATTTCAGATATAGAGCACATGCACATTAGCACTGGTGAGCAGTGAAAAAGTACAAAGAGTTCTGCAACCAGCAAAACAGTCAGAAACAGGAGGTCAGAAGGCAAAAAAGTAGGGGAAATCATGCCAAGGGTACCTGGTCTAACTGAAGTTATCATTATAACTTTACAATTTATAATGTTTGTGTACTTTAAGTTGGGTTTATAATGTATAGAAAGAATACGTAACTATAAACTATCCTTAACCTTTGATTTTTGCTTTGTACGTTAATGGATTTCTTTTTTAATAAAAATGTGTTTCAAACCACAGTGTGGAGTGCCATTGATTGAAGTGTCATAAAGTGGAGTGGAGTACAATACAGTGAAGGAGAGTGTCATAGAGTCTAGTGTCTTAGAGTGGAGTATTAAAGAGTGGAAAAGAGTAGAGTGGAGTGATGTAGCATACTGTGGAGTAAAGTGTTATACAGTGGAGTTGCGTGGTATGTGATATTGTGGAGTGGAGAATCGTAGAGTGGAGAAGTGTGTTGTATAGTGTAGTGGCATGTAGAACAGTAGAGCTGAGCGTTGTACAGTGGAGTATTGTTGTCTGGGAGTGTCATGAAATAGAGTGTGGTGCCATCAAGTAGAGTGCTGTAGAGTGGCATAGAGTGTAGCAGACTCTTTCAGAATGTAGTGACAGAGTGGAGTTCAGTGGAGTAGAGTGTTGCATGATTAAGTGTTGTCCAGTGCAGTGTTGTAAAGTGGAGTATCATCATTTGTGAGAACACAGTACGCGGTAGAGTGGCGAGTTATAGTTTGTGTTGTCTGGTTAGCGAAGTGAAAAGAGTGTGTAACGAGGTCCGCTACTTATAATAATTTGACGGTGGTGGATAAATTATAAAGAAAGCTATAACAATAACTTTTGAATTTTTAAAGTTTATGCACTTTAAACTTGGTTTGTAAAGAAAAATAAGTTTTCCTAACTATTACTAAGCTTTAACCTTTATTTTTTCATTGAATTTCAATGTTTTAAACAAATGTGATTAAAAATATGTACAGTATCGCAAGTGAAGAGTTTTTATGTGGAATGTCATACAGTACAGTTAAGGAGAGTGTTACAAAGCCTATTCTCATACAGTTGAGCATTTTAGGTGCAATAGAGTGGAGTGAAGTAGAGTACAGTGTAGAAGTGTATCGTACAGTGTAGTAAAGTGCTATATATTGTAGTGGCATGGTGTCTCCTATAGTGGAGTCAAGTATTGTAGACTGAGCAGCGAGACGTACAGTGAAATGGTGTGTCAAACAATAGAGTAGGGAGTTGTAGACTGTCATGGAGTGGAGTAGAATGTTTCAGAGTGGAATGTGATGTCATATAGTGGGGTGGCATATCATAGAGAGAAGGTGAGTGGTGTGTCATCAAGTGTCATACAGTGTAGGTACAGTAGCAAAGAGTAGATGGGCATTGAGTGGAGTGGAGTTGCATAGAGTGTAGTTCAGTGTTGTAGTGTGGAGTTGCTTACAGTGGAGATGAGAATCGGACAGTGGAGTGGCGTAGAGTGGAGTACAGTACAGTGGCATAGGGTGGGATAAAGTGTAGTATAGTGTAGTATAGTGGAGTGGAGTACACTGAAGTGGAGAAGTGTAGAGTGGAGTAAAGTGTCGTAGAGTGTCTTGTAAACTATAGTGGCATGGAGTGCTGTAGAGTAGTGTGGTGCAGCACACAGTCAAATAAAGTGTCATAAATTGGAGTACCAGGTTGTACAGTATAGTTTAGTAGGGTGTGGTACAGTATTAGAAAGTGATGTAGATTACAGTAGAGAAGAGAGGCAAACAGTTTAGTTGTTTTTTTTTACAGTGGAGGGGTGTACAGTACAGTGTTGTAGAGTGTGGCCAAGTGGATTGGCATACAGTGTTATAGAATAAAATGGCACTCAATGGCATGCAGTGGCATACAGTGGAGTAGAGTTGTTGTAGACTAGCATACAATACAGTACAGTGTTGTATAGTAGAGTGAAGGTGTATAAACATGAGTAATGTGTTGGAGAGTGGCATACAGTGTAGTAGAGTGTTGTAGAGTGGAGTTTCATAGAGTACAGTAGTGTGTCAAACAGTGGACTGTGTAGAGTGGATTTTTGTATAGTAGGGTAGAGTAAGGTAAAGTCTCATACCGTGGAGTAGAGTCAAGTGGAGAGGTGTAACATAGTGTGGAGTAAAGTACAATAAAGTGTATTGGTGTGTCATAGTGTAGAGTGGCATGGAGTGGAGTGTACTAGTGTAATGCAGGTAGTAAACTGTTCAAAATTGGAGTGGGATCTTGTAAGAACTGGGACCGCCAGTTCTCCGGGGGGGTAGCATGGCTCGAGCAGGAAGGCGGCCAGGGGCTTATGTGTAAAGCAGCCACTTAACACACACATGCAATAAAACATACAGTGGCGCAATAATGGAGACCACACCAGATGTTGTATTTGAAAAATCAAGATCTTTTATATATAGGCTTTCAATCAGAGCAAGGCATTGGTAATTCATTAGCATTTCAAATAAGCATTTCATTAAGACATTTCATGTATCATGTGCAGATTGCATTTCTTTCGAAGAGTAAGCATTTCATTAAGACATTTCATTAAAATTACAGCTAGTTCATCTATGCAATGAAACGTTAACTGACCTCGCCTGTCGCATCAAACTCTTTGACACGCAAAGGGGTAATGGTATAAACCTGGAGGATCCTACAAGAAGCGACAATTATAATACATTTAAATAGCACATCAAACCTCTCACGGTCGCTTCTCCTAGAAAGGAATAAAACATATCAGCAAGTACTTTCCAGGTTAACAAAGAACTTCAAAGAACACAGCCTTTAGTCATTTGGGACAAGCTTTTCTTCTGATGAATACAGGTCGGCTGCGACCTAGATAAGATTATCAGAATACCAAGGAAGCCCACCTCTGCAAGAAAATTCAGTACAGTGAAGTGAACCTCCCTCTCAGTTCCGGCTTGTACATATGGTGCACTACGAGCAAATCAGGCTTATGGATACAGTGCACCTATAGCATTTCAGGCTTGTAAATACGATTCATGAAGAATAAGTCAGGCTGGTAATTATGCAGCACGATGAGTAATGCAGGCTGGTAAATTTGTAGGCAAAACGATTAAATGAGGCACATTGAGAAAGGGGGCCAACAGGACCCAGTCACAGTTAACCCCGGGGGAGGGGCGACCTCGGGCCTCACTCGGCCTACCGCCCTCCTCCCCAGGGGGTTACCTCACTTCTTCGGCCCTCCAGGGCCCTTGCGTGGTTCTCGGGGAGGGAGAGGGCGCTCTGACCCTCTCGAGGACTCACTCGACCCAGCGCGGTGCAGACGCCTCTTCAGGGCACCGGCGCTGGGGACGAGGCGGGGTTTCAATGCAGAGCAGACGGAGGGAGCTCTCTGGCTCCGCGGCCCCTCCGCAACGATCCAGGGCTTCCCCGTGTTGGACGAGGCGCGGGGCAGCAGCCAATCGCTGCCCGGCTCAGGCGGGGGCGCGGCCGATGACGCAGTCGCGTCTCCCGTCACGTGATGGGCTCCAAGCAGGCTTCAGGCCTAGCGCGGCCTGTCAGTTTCAATGCGGCGGCCCTCTCCTGGCACCGAGGGCCGCCGAGAGGGGCAAATACGGCGCTGGTCACCACGTGAAGGTGGGCAGCCCCAGGGCAGGCCGGAAGGGCCACAGGAGCGTCGCGTGGGCGGCGCTGATGCCGCGAGGACGTGGGCCTCTTCAGGCGCCTGGGGGAGCTGAGGTACAGCGCTAGCGTCGCTTCTCAGCGCTATGTAGGAGGGCAGATTACAGTGCTCCACGAGTTAGTCAGTCAGAACTGTGGCAGGATGGGGCAAATTATAGCGCTTATCACAAAGTTCAGTCAGGGGGAGACAGGTAGGCCCAGCTGAAGGCAGGAGATGCGCAGGGCAGCTCAGTCCAGTACCTTGTCTCATGAAGTAGGCTTCTTGGCGCTTGGTTGATTCTGCACCCTTGGTTGCTTGTTGCTTGAAGTTGCAGAAGAGGGGGGGGAATGAGTTGAGGGCCTGAAGAATTTCTCCTCAGTCACTGCAGATGGGCCCTGGGGTTCCCTACCACTGGGCCAGATCAGGGGGATAGCTTTGGACACCTCACTGAGCTTAAGAGGCAGCACCTGAATCCTGTCACTCCCAGTAGCATAGGTTCCTCACTAGGCCCTCCCGCCTAAAACTCCTGCGTGGGTTCCCCAGGTCAGTGATGCCCCAACTGACTAGAAAGTTTCCCTCCTTTTCCTTATATAGTGTCAGTTGGCAGTTGGCATTGGCAGTTGGTGCCTCCCCTATTCTGGAAGGTTCCAGGAGCTTCCCTCATTCTAGCTATGGGCAGGCTGGCAGGCTGGTATGGCAACATTGTTTAAGGGTTCCAGCCAGCTCCTGGCTACTAGAGTGCTACACTAAAAAAAACACGCTGCAGTAGCAGGGGCCAGTGGCAGCCATGTTGAAAGTAGAGAGCACCTGCACCCTAACACAGGTTAGCTGTAAAAAGGTGCCCGAAGACCTAAGGACCAACAGAAAAATAGGTTGAAAAAATGAGGCCAGGGCGAAAAATACAGGGAAAGGTCTTCCTAAGGCTGACAGGTCTAACATGCGTCCCCCCCAGCTGAAAGAGGGGAGAGCTACCCAACCTCTAGGGAGTTCTCGTCACTAAGGCGGAAAAACCGGGAGAGACCGTCAGCATTGGCATGGTCAGCTCCAGGCCGATGTTCCACCCTAAAGTCCATCCCCTGTAGGGAAATAGACCATCTTAGCAACTTTGGGTTTTCGCCTCTCATTTGCATGAGCCAGCGAAGGGGTCGGTGGTCGGTTTGAACCAGGAAGTGAGAGCCAAAGAGGTATGGCCTCAACTTCTTCACAGCCCAGACCACAGCAAAGGCTTCTCGTTCAATGGTACTCCATCGCTGTTCCCGAGGAAGGAGTCTTCGGGAGATGAAGGCCACAGGTTGGTCTTGGCCATCATCGTTGAGTTGCGACAGCACGGCACCTACGCCATGCTCTGAGGCATCTGTCTGCACGATGAATTCTTTTTGGAAGTCCGGAGTGGCCAGCACCGGAGCGGTGCACATCGCGCGCTTCAGTGTTTCAAATGCCTCCTGGCAAGCAGCCCTCCAGATGACCTGACGTGGCTGCTTTTTGGACGTCAACTCAGTCAAGGGGGCCACGATGGTACCATACCCCTTGATGAATCTGCGGTAATAGCCAGTGAGGCCGAGGAAAGCTCGGACCTCAGTCTGAGTTTTGGGGGGCTCCCAGGCCATGATGGTCTCAATCTTGGCCTGGAGGGGTTGCACCTTACCTCCGCCCACCAAGTGTCCCAGGTACACGACAGAGCCCTGTCCAATCTGGCACTTGCTAGCCTTGATGGTCAAGCCAACACGTTGTAACGCCCGCAACACCTCCTGGAGATGCTGCAGATGGTCCTCCCAGGTGCTACTGAAGACAGCTATGTCATCCAGGTAAGCTGCTGGGAAGGACTCCAGGCCAGATAATACCTGGTTCACCAACCGCTGGAAGGTGGCCGGAGCATTCTTGAGCCCGAAGGGCATCACCCGAAATTGGAAGTGACCCTCAGGGGTGGAGAATGCTGTCTTCTCCATAGCTCCCTCGGCCATGGCAATCTGCCAGTACCCTGATGTCAAGTCGATGGTGCTGAGGTACTTGGCTGCTCCCAGCCGGTCAATCAGCTCATCTGCCCGCGGTATCGGGTGAGCATCTGTCTTGGTGACAGAATTCAACCCCCGATAATCCACACAGAACCGAAGTTCTAGTGTGGTGCCCGGTGGAGCCGCTTTTGGCACCAAAACGACCGGACTAGCCCAAGGGCTGCTGGAGGGCTCGATTACTCCCAGCTCCAGCATCTTGGTCACCTCACCCTGGATGCTGTTCTTTACTTTGTCGGACAGCCGGTAAGACTTGGTTTTCACTGGCGGACTGTCCCCTGTGTCCACATCATGGGTACACAGATGCGTAACTCCAGGCGTGAGGGAGAACAACGAGGCATGCTGCGCCAAAACCTGGCGGCAGTCCTTCTGTTGTTCTGGGGTCAAGGATGGAGAGAGGACAACTCCCTCTACTGTACCATCCTTCTCCTGAGCCGCTAGAAGGTCAGGAAGAGGCTCACTTTCCTCCTCCTCGCTCCCATCCGTCACCATGAGGAGAGCAAGCTCCGATCGCTCATGATGAGTCTTCAGGCGGTTGACGTGGAGCACCCGGTGGGGCTGTCGGGGGTCTTTAAGTCCACGACATAGGTCGTCTGGCCTTTCCGCTCCACAATCTCGTACGGACCAGTCCACCGGTCCTGGAGGGCACTAAGCTCCCCAGGCTCCATGACCCACACCTTCTGTCCAGTGTCCAACTCTACCGTCTGAGCGTTGTGGTCATACCACTCCTTCATGACGGCTTGGCTAGCCTCCAGATTGTCTGAGGCTTCTTTCGACATCTTAGCCATCTGGCTGAGGAATGCCAGCATATAGTTGACAACATCCCGGGGAAGCTTCTTTGAAGTCTTCTCCCAACTCTCTTTGACCAGACTAAGGGGTCCCCTAACGGGGTGACCATAGAGCAATTCGAAGGGGCTGAACCCGACTCCCTTCTGGGGTACCTCGCGGTACGAGAACAGCAAGCAAGGGAGGAGGATGTCCCAATTCTGCCTCAGGTCTTCTGGCAGACTCCGGATCATTCCCTTCAAGGTCTTGTTGAAGCGCTCCACGAGCCCGTTAGTCTGGGGGTGGTAAGGAGTGGAGAACCGATAGGTCACTCCGCACTCCTTCCACATGGCCTGCATGTAGGCCGACATGAAATTTGTGCCCCTGTCCGACACCACGACCTTGGGGAATCCCACTCGGGTGAATATCCCCATCAGGGCCCGCGCCACCACAGGTGCTGTAACGGTCCTCAGAGGGATGGCCTCCGGGTACCGAGTGGCGTGGTCCACTAACACCAGAATGAACCGATGTCCCGCAGAGGTCTGAGGGTCCAATTGCCCAACAATGTCAATACCGACCCGCTCGAAAGGGGTCCCGACCACTGGGAGTGGTTCCAATGGGGCCTTCAATTTGGTCCCAGTCTAGCCACTGGCCTGGCAAGTCTTGCAGGTCTTGCAATAGGTGTCAGAGGCAACTCTCATCCTAGGCCAATAAAAATGTGGGACTAGCCTCGCAAAGGTCTTGTCCTGGCCCAGGTGTCCGGCTAGAGGTATCTCATGCGCCAGTTCCATCAAAAAGGCTCGGTAGCACTGGGGGACCACTAAGGCCCTCGAAGATCCATGCACCGGAACCCTTGGCTCACTGTACAGGAGGCCATCCTCCCAATACACGTGATAGTTGCCGGTCTCCTTGTTCATCACTTGGGCTTCGGCCTGTCGCCGCATGCCTTCAAGCGTGGGGCACTCCTTTTGCGCCCGACAGAATTCCTCCCGGGTAGGACCTCCTTCCACATGCCACTCGGCAAGGGTCGGCAAATCCCCTACGGGAACGACATCCACCTCCACGGACTCCGGGGTTACCTCCGCAGGCTCCCCATCCATCACACGGGGTGTGTCCTCCACAACACTCTCCTCTGGACCGACAGTGGGTTGGGCCGTTATTTCAGGCTCCAACCCGGATTGAGTTCCTTGCTGGGCAGCCATGGACCGCGTGACTACGCAAGTCCACCCTGGTAATCCCAGCATCTCAGTGTGGGCCTTAAACTCCACTTCCTTCCAGGCGGTATGTTCGAGGTCATTACCGAGCAGACAGTCCACAGGCAAGGCAGGGCTGATCGCAACTCTCAACGGGCCTGACACTCCTCCCCATTCAAAGGGAACTTGAGCCACGGGATAGTAGCTCATTCTGCCATCAGCCAATACGGCCGGATGGTACACATCAGGAACAACCTGCTCAGGGGACACCAGCCGTCTCACTACAGTGGTCATGCTGGCTCCTGTGTCCCTCAGAGCGTCCACCTCCTCCCCATTGACCTTCACCCTCTGCTGGTACTTAGCAGTATTCAATGGTAAGGGCGTCACTGGGACCATCTCCTTATCTCCAAGTGAAACCAGGGTCAAGCCTGTCCACTCCCCTTTCCTATCTAGGGGCAGCTCCAACCCAAGCGCTATACTAGCCACCCCGGGACTCTTGCCACCAGTGGGGGCTGGGGGTCATTTGCGACACTGGGAATCTCCCTTGTAGTGTCCGACCTCTCCGCACTCATAGCACCGGACCACTTTTGGCTGCTGACTCTTGTCAGGGTAAGTGGGTTTTGGGGGACGGTTCTGTGGTGGGGTTCCTACTCCTTTCCCAAACTGTCTAGTTTGTGGGCCTCGTGAGAACTCTGTTCTTTTATCCCCACCCTCTTTCTTCTGAGGGGCTCCCTGTCCGCCTTTCGGGCCATCTCCCCCGGGGCCCTTGTGTGACACCCGGGTGCTAACCCAAATATCCGCCTCCTCTGCAAGCTCACGGGAATCAGTAAGCTTGCGGTCCACCAAATGTTGGCGCAACTCCGGAAAACACTTTTCCAAGAGGTGCTCTCTCAAAAAAAGATTATACAGACTCTCAAAATCACGCACCTCGCTGCCACGCACCCAACCATCCAGAGCCTTTCGGGCATACTCAAAAAAATCCACCCAATTCTGCGTGGACAGCTTATGGCTGCCACGAAACCTCTGGCGATACCTTTCAGGGGTGAGGCCAAAATGTTTGATAAGTGCCTCCTTCATGGGGGAATACCTAAACTGGTCTGCCTTCTCCAAATACAGGAGTGAGTCCCTGACATCAGGAGGTATATACCGGTACAAACCACCTCCCCAATGTTTCTCAGGCACCCCATGGGCAGTCAAGGCCACTTCATACGCCTCCAACCACCTGGCAATGTCATCCCCCTTGGTGTAGCTCGCTATCACCTCCTTGGGTAACCAGAATCTGGGCTCCTGCTGAGCCTCTGGTCCACTGCCACCATTAGGACTTCCTGGCGCACTCAACTGCAATGCTTGTAGCTCCATTTCCTTGAGCTGCCGCTCGTGCGCTAGCTTCTTTTCCTCTAACGCTAATTTCTCTCTCTCCAAAACAAACTGCCTATCTTCCCTTTTCCTCTCCTTCTCGTGCTCTAATCTAGCAAGTTCCCACTTCAATCGCCTCTCCTCCCTCCTGTCTTCGTACTCCTGCGGTGACACACTCTCCCTAGATACATTGCTCCCTGCCCTGGCACGTGGTCCTGGCAACACATTATCTGATACGTCAATGTTGAGCAAACCTGGGTCTTCCTGAGTGTCCACCTCCCCGTGTGTGACCTGTTCCCCATCCTCTTCTTCCTCTGGGTGGGCCTCTACCCATGCCCTTAAGGCGGTACGGAGCTCTTCTTTAACAGCTCTCGTCCCCACAGGCACCCCATCCCCTGACAAAACTCCCTTAACTGCACTGCCGTGTACTTATCCAGGTCAGCCAGCTGGAACTCCATTTTATCAGGTGAGGACCTAGATAACCTGGAAGAAAAATTCTAAGACGTGGGCAACAATACTGGTTCAACACACTTTGTTGCAGGCTAGACAGTGGTGAGCAATTGGGTTTGCTTGCAGCACGATAGGTGTCCATTTAATTGCAGCACACCCCGTCTCACTGGAGGGTGTTAAGAAGCTACAGGTCATGGATCCCACCGCTCGGCACCAATGTAAGAACTGGGACCGCCAGTTCTCCGGGGGGTAGCATGGCTCGAGCAGGAAGGCGGCCAGGGGCTTATGTGTAAAGCAGCCACTTAACACACACATCCAATAAAACATACAGTGGCGCAATAATGGATACCACACCAGATGTTGTATTTGAAAAATCAAGATCTTTTATATATAGGCTTTCAATCAGAGCAAGGCATTGGTAATTCATTAGCATTTCAAATAAGCATTTCATTAAGACATTTCATGTATCATGTGCAGATTGCATTTCTTTCGAAGAGTAAGCATTTCATTAAGACATTTCATGAAAATTACAGCTAGTTCATCTATGCAATGAAACGTTAACTGACCCCGCCTGTCACATCAAACTCTTTGACAGGCAAAGGGGTAATGGTATAAACCTGGAGGATCCTACAAGAAGCGACAATTATAATACATTTAAATAGCACATCAAACCTCTCACGGTCGCTTCTCCTAGAAAGGAATAAAACATATCAGCAAGTACTTTCCAGGTTAACAAAGAACTTCAAAGAACACAGCCTTTAGTCATTTGGGACAAGCTTTTCTTCTTATGAATACAGGTCGGCTGCGACCTAGATAAGATTATCAGAATACCAAGGAAGCCCACCTCTGCAAGAAAATTCAGTACAGTGAAGTGAACCTCCCTCTCAGATCCGGCTTGTACATATGGTGCACTACGAGCAAATCAGGCTTATGGATACAGTGCACCTATAGCATTTCAGGCTTGTAAATACGATTCATGAAGAATAAGTCAGGCTGGTAATTATGCAGCACGATGAGTAATGCAGGCTGGTAAATTTGTAGGCAAAACGATTAAATGAGGCACATTGAGAAAGGGGGCCAACAGGACCCAGTCACAGTTAACCCCGGGGGAGGGGCGACCTCTGGCCTCACTCGGCCTACCGCCCTCCTCCCCAGGGGGTTACCTCACTTCTTCGGCCCTCCAGGGCCCTTGCGTGGTTCTCGGGGAGGGAGAGGGCGCTCTGACCCTCTCGAGGCCTCACTCGACCCAGCACGGTGCAGACGCCTCTTCAGGGCACCGGCGCTGGGGACGAGGCGGGGTTTCAATGCAGAGCAGACGGAGGGGGCTCTCAGGCTCCGCAGCCCCTCCGCAACGATCCAGGGCTTCCCCGTGTGTGGGACGAGGTGCGGGGCAGCAGCCAATCGCTGCCCGGCTCAGGCGGGGGCGCGGCCGATGACACGGTCGCGTCTCCCGTCACGTGATGGGCTCCAAGCAGGCTTCAGGCCTAGCGCGGCCTATCAGTTTCAATGCGGCGGCCCTCTCCTGGCACCGAGGGCCGCCGAGAGGGGCAAATACAGCGCTGGTCACCACGTGAAGGTGGGCAGCCCCAGGGCAGGCCGGAAGGGCCACAGGAGCGTCGCGTGGGCGGCGCTGATGCCGCGAGGACGTGGGGCCTCTTCAGGCGCCTGGGGGAGCTGAGGTACAGCGCTAGCGTCGCTTCTCAGCACTACGTAGGAGGGCAGATTACAGCGCTCCACAAGTTAGTCAGTCAGAACTGTGGCAGGATGGGGCAAATTATAGCGCTTATCACACAGTTCAGTCAGGGGGAGACAGGTAGGCCCAGCTGAAGGCAGGGGATGCGCAGGGCAGCTCAGTCCAGTACCTTGTCTCATGAAGTAGGCTTCTTGGCGCTTGGTTGACTCAGCACCCTTGGTTGCTTGTTGCTTGAAGTTGCAGAAGAGGGGGGGAATGAGTTGAGGGCCTGAAGAATTTCTCCTCAGTCACTGCAGATGGGCCCTGGGGTTCCCTACCACTGGGCCAGATCAGGGGGATAGCTTTGGACACCTCACTGAGCTTAAGAGGCAGCACCTGAATCCTGTCACTCCCAGTAGCATAGGTTCCTCACTAGGCCCTCCCGCCTAAAACTCCTGCGTGGGTTCCCCAGGTCAGTGATGCCCCAACTGACTAGAAAGTTTCCCTCCTTTTCCTTATATAGTGTCAGTTGGCAGTTGGCAGTGGCAGTTGGTGCCTCCCCTATTCTGGAAGGTTCCAGGAGCTTCCCTCATTCTAGCTATGGGCAGGCTGGCAGGCTGGTATGGCAACATTGTTTAAGGGTTCCAGCCAGCTCCTGGCTACTAGAGTGCTACACTAAAAAAAAACACGCTGCAGTAGCAGGGGCCAGTGGCAGCCATGTTGAAAGTAGAGAGCACCTGCACCCTAACACAGGTTAGCTGTAAAAAGGTGCCCGAAGACCTAAGGACCAACAGAAAAATAGGTGGAAAAAATGAGGCCAGGGCGAAAAATACAGGGAAAGATCTTCTTAAGGCTGACAGGTCTAACAGATCTCATACGTTGGAGTGGAATGCTGTGTCATATAGAAAAGTATAATATAGTGGAATAGAGTGTTGTACTTTGGAGTGTATGGGAATAGCGTGGAGTATAGAGTTGAACAGTAGAGTGTACGGAATAGAGTGGAGCAGAATGTCGTAGAGTGCCCTAAAGTGTGGTAGATTTTTTAGAGTGGAGTTATATAGAGTGCGGGACAGTTGCATAGCGTAGAGTGGTGTACAGTTGAGTGGTATATAGTAGGATAGCATAGAGTGGAATACTGTAGATTGGAATAGCGTAGAGTAGAATAGTGTAGAGTGGAATGGCATCGAGTGGAGTGCTGAAAACTGGAGTGGTGTACAGTGGAGTGGAGTAGAAATAGCATATAGTGGAGCGGCATAGAATGATATGAAATGAATTTGTTCTTGTAAAGCGCACTTATACCCCAACCGGGGTTTCCTGGTGCTGTACGCATACCACTGTGGAACCCTTCCTGGCTTTTTCCTGTGAAATGTCCACTCCTGGGCACCCCCAAGGTGAAGCCAGGCATCCCAGCGCTGTTGGGGCCATTGTGGAGAATAAGCAAGGTATTGCCCAGAGTTGCAGAGTGGGACCCATGATTAGAATAGGCACCAAGGCGAAAATTATCAGGTCCGAGGAAATTGAGCCCAAGACCCGCCGAGGCGGGAATTGAACCCTGGTCCCGGGCCAGACCTCTGCATCAGGGTCTGCCGCTCTAACCATTGAGCCACACTTGGAATATCAGAGCCACACAGTGGAATATCAGAGAGTGGAGTGGCAAACAGAGGAAAGGATTAGAGTGGGATAGCATATACTGGAGTAGCATACAGCGGAATGGTATACACGGAAGAGGCAAAGAGTGGAGTTGCATACAGTGTAATAGCATAGAGCGGAATGGCATAGAGTGGAGTTGTGTACTGTGTAATAGCATAGAGTGAGGTGGCATAGAGAGAAGTGTTGTACAGTGGAGTGGCATAGAGTGTAATGTTGTTTAGTGGAGTACCGTACAGTGGATAGTATATAATGGAGTGGGATAGACTAGAGTGGCATACAGGGGCCTGGGTTAAAGTGTAATAGCATACAGTGGATTGGCATACATTGGAGTGGGAGTTCATCAAATAGCGTAGAAGGACGTGGTGTAGAGTAGAGTGCCATACACTGGAGTGGCATAGAGTAGAGTAGCATACAGTGATGGGGCATACAGTGGAATAGCATACCGTTTCAGTGTTATAGAGTAACGATACACCACAAAAATTGCCATAATCTCAAAATGTAGAAAATGCTATAAAGTCTGGAAACTTTTGTGGTGATTTGTCAAATGGGGGAAAAGTTATTAGGGAGCTAATATACGAGCAATTCCTAATTTGGGAATACTAACTATAACCACAGAGTGGCAATCATATTTAATGTGATTTATTTCTTTTGATATATTGCATTTGTTTATTGGTTTACATAATCATGTGACCATGAATGTGTCTTTTAGTTATTGATGTAGTATTTCTGAAACTTTACATTGCAGTCTAGTTTAGATTCTGTGCTCCCTTTCTACTTGTAGTAGGATTGTGCTACACATGAAGACCAAAGTGAATGAAAGCTAATCATTGTTATAAAAATTAAGATTTATTTTCGTAGTGGCCAATTATCATATCCTCCAAATAGTAGTTTGTGTAGCTCAATGCTATAAAGTTTTGCAGAGAATCGTCAAAAGGATGCAAAGTTATTAAGGGCGGAAAAATCCAAGAAATCCCTATCTCTGGTAACCCTAACTATAATTACAAAGTGGCTACCGCCACTTTGTAATATGTTATTGTTATTTATAATTTTATATGATATCTATCTATCTATCTATATATCTATCTCTCTATCTATCTATATATATCTATATATATATATATATATATATATATATATTACCTACTGGCGGTCGCCAGTAGGTATATATAGTTAGGATTTTTTCTCTATGGGATTTTTGAAAATTCTATGTCTAATAACTTTGGCGTTTGTGGACGGAATTGGCTGAAATTTTCTGGAAAATGGAACATTTTGTTTCTGAGCAGCCCCTGGAAATTTGGGGGGGGTTCGTCAAGGGGGGGCCGAGAAAAAAGGGGGGTCCCAAAACGTGTTTTTAACATTGAGTTTTCCATAGGGCGGTTGGCCTCACTTTTAGCCCGAACGGCTGAATGGATTTGCACGAAACTTGGCAAAATTGTAGGGACTGGTAGCCCGATGTGCCTTTTGTAGGTCTCAATATATGTGCTACAGTGGATTTTGAGAAATTAACGTTTAAAAAAAGATATATATCTGTAACAGCGGACCGGGCAGCGCCCCGGTTCGCGGACCGGGGCGCGTACCGGAACTTCGCGTAGCGAAGCTGATTGGCTCTCCGGTGTCTGTCAACATTCTAAACAGTCCGGAGCGGCCGCCATCTTGTCTCTCGGTAGGATTGAGAGACAAGAGGAGGCCAAAACAAAGGGGGAAATAACCATAAGGGGGCATAGTAGATCCTCCCTGACCCCCTAGGTTTAATGTGGAGGCTTTAAAAGGGCCCCGCGGGGCAAAAAAAAAATATTTTTTTTTTTGTTTTTTTGCGTGGGTAGCGCCCGGTCCGCGAACCGGGAAGCGTTCTGGGCAGCGTACTGCAATGAAAAATGAATGATAGACTTTTCAAATGCTGTATGTTAATTGATTGTTGGTGTTGTTGATTATTTTTTATTTTCTTTATTTTTTAAGCATTTTTTTTTATTGTGATTGTGTTTCATAATTTATTAAACTTTCTAACATTTCATTGTCAGAAATTTCATAATTATCATTGAATATACATTGTAGTCTCTGAGGGTGTAAAATGTCCTCATTTTCAAGGAGGTTATCTACTGCTTGTACACATTGCAGTAGTTCTTTGTCCCAAGTTTCATCGAAAAATTCAATATCATTTTCATCAATGATTTCTTGGCTGCTCTCTTGCAGGACAATTTGAAATTCAACTTTCTGTTCGCCTTCCATTTTGCCTGAAATTTAGATTAAAAAAATATATATTAGTAGAGATAGGGCACTGTTGGGATTAATTTTAGATAGGCAGTTTTTATCAGTGAATTTATCTTTGGGCAGTGTATAGTATCAGAGTGGAAGTAGGAATATAAAAAAGTGTATGTGATTTAACGTAAGTAAATTCATAATTATACAAGAGAAGCCTAACTCCATCCATAACTATAACAGAGAAGTCTATCTAAATCTATAACTACTACAGAGGGATAGTATATAACTATCAGAAAAAGTTTACCATATTAACTTATAGTGCACAATATACTTCAGTTTTAAAAATAAAAACTTACCTTTAGAAAGAAGTTGAAGGAATTAGTGAAAATACTATTGAAATGTACACCAAGAAGTAGTAGTCAAAATGGCTGTGTTTTCTTCTCTTCCTTTATATATATTCAGGTATATAACCAATGAAATGTCAGGTAAAAAAAGTAGAAAATGAAAGTAACATATTAATTGGTTGTCAATTCCAACACTTCAGATGTGTTTTGTGAAGTAATTTACCTCAGGGTATTTAGAGAGGTCTACAGGCTAAATGGCTAAATGGAATTCCAATCAAATTTGTGAAAATGGTAGGGATTGGTATGTAGTATGAGCTAATCTATATTTGGTGAAATTGTCTCCAGTAACTTTTCTGTAAACTACTTTCCCACCTTTTTTGATGGTGCGCTTCCCAGGGAGCGACCCGGTACGCGAACCGTTGAGCGCCCCGGTTCGCGTACCTTAAGCGTTACGGGAGTCCACCATTTTGTGTTTCGGTCGAATTAAGATACAAAATGGAGGGCAAATAATGTTCAGAATGGGTAGAAGGGGGCACGGTAGACTTATCTTGACCCCCTAGGTTTTGTGAGGGTGGCTGAGGAGGCTTATATGTGCGAAAAAAAACCATTTTTTTAAAAAATTTCGCGAGGTTAGCTCCCAGTTCGCGTACCGGGTAGCGCCCCAGGGAGCGTACTTTGTTGAAAATTAGTGAAAAATGTTAGAGTAAAATAATAATTGTGAGTGATCAGATGTAGGGTAGCTCTGAGAAGAGCTTTTGGGTTTATGGTACATTTAGGTACTTATAAGTAGGTACCAATGCACAGTCTTAAATTCAGAGTGAAAATTCTGTTGCCCTCATCTGAGAAGTGAACTCCATCTCCTCTGTAGATATCTTGCATGTAGTAACGCAAGTTATTGTTGTACAGGGAGCCCATTCCATGGTCTCTCATGTAAGCTGAAACAGATTTGTTTACATGCTTCCTCGACTTCTCAATTTGTGGACAAAATTGGTTTGACCACCTCCATTTCTGTCTTTGGCATATATTTGAATATACCAAGGCAGTCTGAGGAAAAAGTGCCATCAATTGCTCAAAGGTGTCCTTTAAAAGCATTTCCAGACCTACCCCAGTCAAAGTGCCCAAATCATTACCTCCACAGTGCACAATTAACAGGTCAGGTTTGGGCAAATGCATAAAGGTTTTCACCAATGGTATCAATTGGTGACATTTTAATCCTCTGTGGCCAAACCACTTAATTTCCACATCTTGTAAATTGAGGTTAGGTAAATTTCTGTTCTCAGAGTACCTGTGAGCCCAGTGAATATAACTATGTCCAACAATCCAGACAGAAAACATGGTGAGAGGAGGTTCTCCTGCAGTCAGATGAAGTGTGGCAATGAAATGGCAGTTGAAAAAATGAGAGTTTAAAATGAAAAAAACTGTGGAGTTTCTGTGTTCATGAAGCAGTAACAGTGATTGGTGGATTTTGATTGCTGAAAACAGAAAGTTAGGGTGCATGGATGTGTTCTTTGAAAGATGTATTTTGAGTGGTCAATAAAAAATCATTAAATGAAAGATTGCAGTGGATACGCAGGTGCACTGAGAGTTCAGAGTTCAATTGCAACATTGTTGTGTGAACTTGCAAACACCAGAAGTCTTCCAAGAGGTGGTTGCTATGCAGAAAAGGCATGAAATGGCAGAGGGGGGAAGGGTTTTCATTTGAAAAAAAGTGAGGGAAGAGTTTTGATTGGGTGACATGAGAGATATGTGTGAAGAATTACAGCATTTCTGTGCTTTTGATAGCTGCAGACTCTGGAGTGCATACCTTTTGCTCTGCTGAAGACAAATTGGTGTGTTTCTGAGACTGTTTTCAAACTCAAAGTATTTGCTAAGGTGAGAAAATATTTCTTTAATTTAGATAGAGAATAGTGTGCTTTAAGGAAAAAATTATGAATTATGTGGCGCAAATTGCTTGTAAATATGCTCCCACCTGTGCATGGAAAATTTAGATTTTGAATGTTTGTGTTACATAGCCATGTTAAAAGTGATACAAACATGCTGCAAAGGCAATTAAAAAACGCTTTTATGTGTCTTAAGGACATTTTAAGTAATTTTCCCATGTGCAGTGTTTTGAAATTATGATTTGAAAATCGTTTTTGGGGAAAAGGAATTGTTTTTAAATATATGACAAGGACATAATGGTGTATGCTTCTTTATACGGCAATTGACTGTCCCTGATGTTATTTTTCCCATTTTAATGTAAGACCTTTCTCTGTGGCGCAAATTGCTTGTAAATATGGTCCCACCTGTGCATGGCAAATTTAGATTTTAAATGTTTGTGTTACATAGCCATGTTAAAAGTGACCCAACCATGCTGGAAAGGCAATCAAAAAACACTTTCATGTGTCTTAAGGACATTTTAAGTCATTTCCTCATGTGCAGTGTTTTCAAATTATGATTTGAAAATCGTTTTTGGGGAAAAGGAATGGTTTGTAAATTTATGACAAGGACATAATGGTGTATGATTCTTTATAAGGCATTTCAGTGTCTCTGATGTCATTTTTCACATATTACATTAAAAGACCTTTCCCTGTGGAGCACATTCCTTGTAAATATGCTCCCACCTGTGCATGGTAAATTTAGATTTTGACTGTTTGAGTTACATAGCCATGTTAAAAGTGACCCAAAAACTTGCAAAGGCTTTTAAAAAAACTTTCATGTGTCTTAAGGACATTTTAAGTAATTTCCCTGTGGGCAGTGTTTTCAAATTATGAATTGAAAATCGTTTTTGAGGTAATGGAATGTTGTTAAAATTTATGTGCGCCATATGCCCCCAAATTTATTTTTCAGGGGTGCAGCAGGGTGTTCTTGAGACACCCCTGCACCTTTGGAAAAATTCCTAATTTGCGATGAGCTAATTGCTAATCGCAAATTGCACCTTCATTCATATGGGCATCCTGGCCCATGGAAATGAATGGGTAATTTGCAATTAGCAATTTGCTCATCGCAAATTTGGAATGGTAAAGAATCGCTATTTATTCCTTAAAATTCGCTATTTTGGAAATGCAAAATAGTTATATGATACATATGGCGGTTGATGTCTAACAAGATAAGAAGCTTAGGGATACATTTATGATGACTGGCGCAATGAAGTGGACATCACTTACTTCATTGGTAGAGCTTTACATGTATTATGTCCTCTGTATTCTTCATCAAGCGTAACTTTAATCTGCAATCCTGAGTAGGCCTCACCTTAAACAAACCTCTGGATAGGCCACACCTTATCGTCATCATGAATTAATCATTTAAAATGCTAGGGACAGATTTATGATAGGTGTATGCCTCTTTTGCGCCACTTACAAAACACTGTCCACGGGGAAATGACTTAAAATGTCCTTAAGACACATGAATGTGTTTTTTTAAAGCGTTTGCAATTTTTTTGGGTCACTTTTAACATGGCTATGTGACTCAAACAGTCAAAATCTAAATTCACCATGCACAGGTGGGAGCATATTTACAAGGAATGTGCTCCATGGGGAAAGGTCTTATAATGTAATATGGGAAAAATGACATCAGAGACACTGAAATGCCTTATAGAGAAGCATACACCATTATGTCCTTGTCATTAATTTGCAAACCATTCCTTTTCCCCAAAAACGATTTTAAAATCATAATTTGAAAACACTGCACATGTGGAAATGACTTAAAATGTCCTTAATTCAAAATTTGCTATTCCTTATTTTGCGATTGCACTGAAGGATTTGCAAATTTTGCGATTACTTAAATGCAATGTATCGAACAAAAAATATGTAAAAAATGACATTAAGGATTTGGAAACTACCACCAACTTCTAGTTTGTGGTAATTTGCGAATTCTTTTCAAAAAGCATTTTTTTCCAAAAAACAAAAGGTGCCATATGACGCCAATACATGTCCTTAGGGCATGTATGTGCGCAATATGCCCCCAAATTTCTTTTTCAGGGGGGCAGCAGGGTGTTCTTGAGACACCCCTGCACCCTTGGAAAAATTCCTAATTTGTGATGAGCTAATTGCTAATCGCAAATTGTACCTTCATTCCTATGAGCCTCCTAGCCCATGGAAATGAATGGGTAATTTGCAATTAGCAATTTGCTCATTGCAAATTAGGAATGGTAAAGAATTGCTATTTATTCCTTAAAATTCGCTATTTAGGAAATGTAAAATAGTTTGATGGTACATATGGCGGTTCATCTGTAACAAGATAAGAAGCTTAGGGATACATTTATGATGACTGGCGCAATGAAGTGGACATCACTTACTTCATTGGTAGGCCTTTACATGTATTATCTCCTCTGTATTCTTCATCAAGCGTAACTTTAATCTGCAATCCTGAGTAGGCCTCACCTTAAACAAACCTCTGGATAGTCCACACCTTATCGTCATCCTGGATTAATCATTTAAAATGCTAGGGACAGATTTATGATAGGTGTATGCCTCTTTTGCGCCACTGTGCGTCACTTTTCTGATGCAGCGGCGGTGCAAAAGATTTGCTATGAGGCGACAAAATTACAAATTGATGCATTTAGGCAGATATGTCATGGTGTAAAAAAAACGTACCACATGAAACCGATGCAGCAGTGATGCAAAAGATGCACCATGTTGCAAGACAGGCCTCACTTGGGGCCATATGTATCAAGCTAATTAGCATTCGCAAAGATCAAAATTCTGCGAATTTCGGCCTTTGCGAATGTTAATTAGACAAATGGTATGTATCAAACAAGTTTGATGCAAAATAAGGAGTAGCAAAATTTGCTATTCCTTATTTTGCGATTGCACTGAAGGATTTGCAAATTTTGCGATTACTTAAATGCAATGTATCAAACAAAAAATATGTAAAAAATGACATTAAGGATTTGGAAACTACCACCAACTTCTAGTTGGTGGTAATTTGTGAATTCTTTTCAAAAAGCTTTTTTTCCCAAAAACAAAAGGTCCCATATGACGCCCACACATGCCCTTAGGGCATGTATGTGCGCCATATGCCCCCAAATTTCTTTTTCAGGGGTGCAGCAGGGTGTTTTTGAGACACCCCTGCACCCTTGGAAAAATTCCTAATTTGTGATGAGCAAATTGCTAATCGCAAATTAAACCTTCATTCCTATGAGCCTCCTAGCCCATGGAAATGAATGGGTAACTTGCAATTAGCAATTTGCTCATTGCAAATTAGGAATGGTAAAGAATTGCTATTTATCCCTTAAAATTCGCTATTTAGGAAATGCAAAATAGTTTGATGGTACATATGGCGGTTCATCTGTAACAAGATAAGAAGCTTAGGGATAGATTTATGATGACTGGTGCATCACCAGGGATGTGTCAGTCATCCTGCGCCGCTGTTCCGCCACCCATGGTGTGCTGCATTTACAATGCGGGGCATCATGGGGCAAAAATGGCACAGATGCGTGACGTATCTGTGCTGTAAAGGTAGTGATTGCTGGAGTTGTATCGCAAGTGCGATGCAGCTCAAGCAAGGCTCAGGGGTGCCCCATCTCCACAATGTTGCGTCAAGACCTATGCCTGCTTAAAGCAGGCGCAGGGTTTTGACGCAGCTTTCTCCTATCTGATTGTAAATACGGCACACCATGGGTGGCAGAGCAGCGGTGCACGTTAACTGGTGCATGCCTGGGGATGTGCCATTTAACATAAATCTGCCCCTTTACATTTAAGTATGTGCAGGGGACACAGAGTCGGTGAGGCTTATCCAAGGTTAAGAAGAGATGAGTCCTGTTCACTGAAAAATTAGACATAGTCTTCACCTGCTCAGCATCGCTGGACATGGCTAAATAATAGCTGCAAAATATTACTCTTGTTAAACAATTTTACTATTATAATCTCTGAGATTTGTCTCTTACTCTGCAACATCTCATTGTTGGTATCTTTCTTTAAAGATAAAGACAACATCAACATGAGCGACAATCTGCAATCAGTTGATTTTGACCTCATCATTGAACTCGTAATTGAAACATCAGTGGATGTTGATCCCTTGGATGATTTAAATCCTGAGGATGAAGAAGAGCGTGATGAGGATGCAGATTTGTCCGAATTATATGACATAGGGTGGGAAGCTGACCTGCTTGAGCCTATGGAACTATAAACATTTATTTTTAAAATTTATAATAAATAAAAAGTAAAAGTGTAAACCGTTTAATTTAAAAATAAAGACACCTTCAAAAACAGGTTATGTGTAGTGTCTTCAATAAAATATTAAAATATGCTCATAAAATTAGATCAGATTCACATATAAGATAGCACAGGTAACATGATTATAAATTCCATTTCTTTTCTGCTATTTCTGTATTGTAAATTTGCCAAGGACTAAAAAATCTTATATTTAAAATGTCAAGTAGTGTGTTAAGTTTTTGATCACTGTTATTGATTTACTGTTTGGTAATAGTGGTTAATAACATTTTTTAATATATTTTACCACAGATTCAACTGCAGATCATTTCAACATTTCACCATGCCAACGAAAGAAAGAGAGAGAAAGGCTGCAAAACGTCAAAGACAGCAGGCCAATCAAAATAAGCAGCAGTCCTCTAACAAAAAGATTTGTCAAGTCACGAAGAAAGCACCGGGTAAGAGCACAAAATATTTCATAAGAAATATGTGTAGTAAAAAAAATATTACTACAGAAAATGTTTCAGTCCAGAAAAATAGAAGTAATTCAAATGGAAAGGAAAGGCCAATCAAAAATGTTACAGATAGAGCAAGAGATAACTCTGTGCATGATAGTAGAAGGAAACAACAGTTTAGGGACATTCGTAAACGAATGTTCCGCAACAGGATAATTGGCAATTTGTTAAAAAATATTAAGAAAGGTCAACAGAAAGTTGTTTTTTATAAGAGAAAAAAAAAAGTTGAGAAAGTTATTGATCAGGCATTTGAAATTAAACGTAAGTTATTTATTTTGATAATCAATAGAATTAGGAAGCTAAACAAGACAATTTATGATTTCAAAAGAAATAGTAGATGGAAGAGAATAGTTAATCGTAGTAATTTTTGTGAAGTTTTTTCTGGAGAATGGATGCATAGTTCAAGCTGTGAGGCATTTTTTAATGAGGAGAGTTATTTCCAGGATAATGATTTGGTGCATGCAGTTGACACCAGTGGTCGTGCTTATGAAGTGAAAGATGGTTGTCCAGTTGAAAAAGAAAAACTTGTGACAACAGAGACAGAAGAGGTGTTAGGTAATGAGGTTTTAGGAAGACGTGCTAAGGGTCCTGTGTACACCTGGAAGTGTAGTAGTATTTGTAGTGTGCGACAGGATTCCATCAATTTGCTTTGTGATTTTGTACGGTCATTTAATAAGAAAGGTTTGAAGCAGAAAATAAGGTTGTTGCAAGAATTAGATCCTTGCAGAGTGAGAGAAGTGACAGGTTTGCATGGTCATTCACTGGCTTGTCTTTCCAGGAGAGTATGCCAGAGTGTTTTTCATCATTTCAGGATGCTAGCAGTGCATCATAATAAAGTGAGGAAATTAGTTAGAATGTTGTATTATGCTAAGAGTCCAGCAATTATGCTTAAACAATTATGCGCTGCTCTTTTGCATGGTTCTGAAATAGATGTGAGGAATATATGTGAAGAAATTGAGTTTTGTTACTTTGGAAGTAAAGAGGGTCCTGTGTACACCTGGAAGTGTAGTAGTATTTGTAGTGTGCGACAGGATTCCATCAATTTGCTTTGTGATTTTGTACGGTCATTTAATAAGAAAAGTTTGAAGCAGAAAATAAGGTTGTTGCAAGAATTAGATCCTTGCAGAGTGAGAGAAGTGACAGGTTTGCATGGTCATTCACTGGCTTGTCTTTCCAGGAGAGTATGCCAGAGTGTTTTTCATCATTTCAGGATGCTAGCAGTGCATCATAATAAAGTGAGGAAATTAGTTATTATTATTATTATTATTATGAAATTTATAATGCGCTCGGCTTACCCAGGGGCATCCCGGCGCAACAGACCACAAAAAAGGAGAAGACTCAGCTAACACTACCGAGGAAACAGATGGGTCTTAAGCAACTTCCTAAATAATAGGATCTGGGGTTCTGAGCGGATCTTAAGGGGCAGAGAGTTCCAAAGAGAGGCTACCTGCACAGAAAAACGCCTGCCCCCCGACCGGGCTCTTCTTACTCTCGCTGACTGCAGAAGATGTTTTTGCTCAGAGCGCAACAGACGAGAGGGTTTGTAGGGACGGGCCATATTTGCAAGAATGGAAGGGCCTTTACCGTGTAAAATTTTATGAGCTGTACAAAGCGCTTTGAATTTCACCCGCTCCTTCACGGGGAGCCAGTGGAGCGCTTTAAGGGCCGGAGCAGCAGACTGCCTTCTAGGGACATCCATAAGGACTCTCGCAGCTGCATTTTGCACCTGTTGGAGGATTTTGAAGGTAGCTTCCGAAGCACCGAGAAACAACGCATTCCCATAATCGAGCCTGGATAGAATTAGGCCACGAATCAACAACTTCCTTGATGGAGCAGGAAGCAGAGGTAACACCTTACGGGCTGATCTCAACAAGCCAAAACAGACCCCTGCGGTCTTCTTGGCGTGAGTCCGAAAGGACAGATCGTCATCCAACCATATTCCCAAGGATTTGATCTCCTTCTTGGGGGATGGTGGGTCGCCAAGAGACCGGGGCCAGCAACTCGCAATGATGGAAGGATTGGAGTTGCCCAGGAGCATCAGCTCGGTCTTACCTCCGTTGAGCTTTAAATCAGAGATGGACATCCACCGATAAACATTGGCGAGGCAGTCATGTAATACCTCAGGGTGTGCCGCCAATTGCGTGAGGCCCACCACCAGCTGAGTATCATCAGCATAGCTGATGATCTTCACCCCCGAAGGGGCGACCACTCTTTCAAGTTAGAATGTTGTATTATGCTAAGAGTCCAGCAATTATGCTTAAACAATTATGCGCTGCTCTTTTGCATGGTTCTGAAATAGATGTGAAGAATATATGTGAAGAAATTGAGTTTTGTTACTTTGGAAGTAAAGAGGAGAATGTTGAAATTGACCAAGAAGAAGAGGGTAATGTGGAAGATAGTGTACAGGTTTCCAGTACAGATAATTTTCTGAAGGAAATTGCAACGTTTCAGGTGAAATCAAGTGAGAGGCCTAATTTCACTTGTGTGTGTTGTCGACGCACTTATTATAAGAATCAGACTAAGTTAGTGGATTTATATGCAAAAAGTGAAAGGGAAAATAATAGTGAATGGAAGGATTTTGCAACATACTTGATGGTAGAAAATTGTTTTGATTTGGGATTCGATCAACGTGTGTGTACTTATTGTTGTTGCAAATTAAATCAAAACCAGATGCCTGCTAGAGCAGTTCATAATAATCTGGAATTGGTTGAGATTCCTTCTGAATTGAAGGATTTAAATACTTATGAATCTATTTTGATTCAAAGTATCCATCCCTTTCAGGCTATTGTAAGAATGGAGCCAAAGACAGGGAAATTGCCTCCATCAGATTTACAGAGAGGATTAAAGGGAAGAGTTGTTTATTTGCCTCTAGATTTGAAGAAAAACATTAACACAATCGGAGTAGAAAAAGTGGACGAGGAACCTCTGGTTATCTTAGTTAATGGGGTTCCGACAAAGAATAAGAAAATATGGCAAGATTTAGCAGATGTTAGGAAAGTTAAAAAGGCAACATTGTATTTGAAAAAAAATAATAAATACTATAAGAATGTATATGTTGCAGAAGAGGAAGTAAGTGAGGAAGAGGATAGCGATTTGTGTGCTGGTCAAATTGAGAAAGTAGAACCCTCTACTAGTGAAGAAATATATGAACATTATAGTGTTCATCCTTTGCATTCCAAGGAAGTCATGGGGAATGCTATTGAGTTGTTTCAAATGAAACAAGCCAAAGGGAGTCCCATTAGTGTTTGGGAGGAAAGTTTGGAAGCTCAGTGTTTCCCACAGCTTTTTCCAACAGGTCAGGGAGGAAGATATGATGAGCGACCTCATCAAATTCCTGCTTCTGAATACCGGACTTTGCGATTGTATGCAGGAGATGCTAGGTTTCGACAATGCATTCCTTATTTGTTTCATCTCCTGTTTGAAAGCGATCTGTCTGGACTGTCATATGCAGTGAACCACATCTTGAAAAGTGGTATACACATGCAAAACATCTCGGCAAGTGACTTTATGGATAAAGTCAATGTCCAAGACAGTATTTTGGATTCTCACCTGATTAATCTCATGGCGTGTCAGCGTGGTACTAATGAGTACTGGTACCGTCGTCATGGTGATTTAAAATGTATGCCGAGGAACTTAGGTACTCCCACATGGTTCCTCACTCTGAGCTGTGCCGAGTGTGGCTGGGAAGACTTACTTGAATTTCTACGAGAAGCAAATGCTAACGTAGATAACATCGAATTCAAGACACCCGGAGAACTGTGCTCTTTGGATCCAGTCAATGTATGTAGGTACTTCAATCATAGATTTGAAGCTATGATGTCTTTCATCATGAATAAGAAGAATCCACCTCTTGGAGAGGTGTTGGATTTCTTCTGGAGAAAGGAGTACCAAGCAAGAGGTGCTCCTCATATACATATGTTGCTGTGGATCAAGGATGCACCTAAATTTGGAACGGATCCAGAAGACTCAGTGATGAGTTTCATCCAACAGTATTCTACGTGTGCTGTTCCAAACGCAAAGGAGAAGAAAAGCCTAAGAGAAAAAGTTCTGCGTTTCCAAAGCCATCGATGTGGAAAGTACTGCCGTCGTAAATTCCGAAACAAGGACAAGTTCTACACCAAATGTCGTTTCGGCTTTCCACGACCGGTGATTTCTAAAGGAAGAGTAAACAGTTTGATGTCTTCGCTGCGACACAATGTCATGAAGAAATCACCTAAAAACACATACAATTTGAAGAGGAACGAAGAGTCCAAGTACATCAATGACTACAACCCGGTGATTTTGTCCATGTGGAATGCTAACATGGATATACAGTTTGTGGCTGATAACTGTATGGCTGTGGCTCGGTATGTGACATCTTACATCACCAAAAAAGAGAAGACAGAATTGAAGGATATGTGGGAGGACATTTCCCATGAAAAGAGCCTCAGCAAGAAGTTGTACAGTTTCAGTCTGAAGATGTTGTCGCATCGAGAAATCGGAGCGTACGAATGTTCTGACCGGTTGTCTTCAGCAAGTCTCTATGCCAAGTCCAGGAGTATCGTTTGGGCGAGTCTTGGTCTTGCTGCAACGCGTAATCGAGTTCTCAAACCTGTCCGGGAAATTGAGTATTTGGCGGAAAAGGAGCCAAACAGTACTGACATTTTGAAGACCAACATGTTGGATACATATTATCCAAATAGAAGCAGTCACCTCGACAATGTTTGTCTGTATGAGGTTCTTCAAAATTACATATTCAAGAGGAACATCAAAGAAGATACTGAGAAAGGAGTGTATGCTGTAATAGGAAGTGAGGGATGTCTGGTCAAGCAAAGAAAATGCCACTTGGTAAACCATCGAAAATTGACTGGCGAATCTCCTGAAAAAAAGGAGTTTTTCTATTTAGCACTTTTGCAACTTTTCAAGCCTTGGCGTGCAGAAGAGGAACTGCTTGGAGATTTCCTCTGTTACGAAGACTCTTTCAATGCCGCCAAGGAGACCATAGAATGTCCTGCTTTTCCCAAATATGTAGAAATGTTGAATGCGGAAATTGAGCAGGAAGCAACGATTGCAGCCGAGATTGCCAGAGACAGTTCTCAGGACAGTCAGAGTTCTGCTTCATTGAGTCAGGATCCACTAGGAGGACCTGTTATTGAAAATGAAGCTGCCACTGCTATGAATGAAGTGGAAAGAGCCATGGCACATGCTCAAGAGGATGCGGTTAACTTAGAAGAGTTGGAAAGACAACTCAACGTTGAGCAGAGGAAAATATATGACGAAGTTACCATGCAAATTGATCATGGATTAAGTCATGATAAGAAAGAGTGCTCATGTACGTCGTTGAAGCCTGTCCGACTGTACGTGAGTGGAGAAGCGGGAACTGGAAAAAGTTTCCTCATTAAAGCAATTTCATGCTATTTGCAGGAAAGGACAGAGTCATCGCTGTCTTGTGTTGTCACTGCTCCAACTGGACTGGCAGCACATAATATTAAAGGGATTACTTTACATCGTTTACTGATGCTGCCAGTGGAGCATGACAACAAATTACAATATCACAAGCTATCTGGAGATGCTTGTTTTGAAGTTTCAAGAATCTTGAGGAAAATGAAACTTCTTATCATTGACGAAGTAAGCATGGTTTCCAATGTCATGCTTGCCTTTGTGCATTTGAGAATGCAAGAAGTTCTCAAAACAGAGTATGATGTGTTATTTGGTGGCAAACACATCATTGTTTTCGGAGATCTTCTGCAGCTGACACCAGTGAAAGGGCAACCTGTGTTCAAAATGCTCACGCATGAAGATACCAGGAAGTGCCTAGGCAGCATTGGCAACGTCAATATATGGTTAAACTTCAATTATGCTGAACTGCATGAAAATATGCGTCAGGCGAAGGATGAAGTTTACAAGACTATTCTACAAGATGTTAGAATTGGAAAAGTGACCGAGCATGGGAAAGAAGCTTTACATGCACGATTACTGTCAAATTTATATCCAGAACAAGATGTTGTGCCTGAGAATATTTTTCAGAAAATTACTGAGAAGAAATCTGGATTATGTTTGATGCCAACTCTTGCAGAATGTGCCAAATTTAACAACAAAATGTTGCATTTAGAAAAGCAAGAGATTGTGAAACTGGAAGCTATTGACAGAGTAGAGCATATGGGATCAACAATTATTTTGTCTGAGAATTTGAAAACAAAATTGGATTCATTAGAGAAGAGTATATCTAAAACTGCAGGTTTTGAAAAGACTCTGAATGTGTGCTTGAACTGCCGTATAATTTTAAGAAGGAATTTACATGTTGAAAGAGGTCTGGTAAATGGATCAATGGGTAATGTTGTTGATTTTGTAAAATACAGAAATAGAGATGGAATTGAATTTTTAAAAATTAAATTTGATGGCATTGAGGAAGTACAGCTAATTGGTCGTTGCTCTGCTAGATTTTTGCTTGTAAAAGACTTATATGTTCGCCGTAAGCAGTACCTGTTTGCTTGGCATATGCGGTGACAATCCATAAATCGCAAGGTTTAAGTGTAGACAGTGCATTGGTGAATATTGGCAGTTCTGTGTTCAAGGAGGGTATGGCATATGTGGCATTGTCAAGAGTTAGAACTTTATCGGGATTGTACTTGATTGAGTGTGATGTCACAAACATTTGTGCGGATCTAGATTGTGTTAAGGAATACAATAGGTTAAGAAGAGAGTATGCGCCACATTTGCCTCAGTATCCTTTGTTTGAGAAACGTGTGGTAGGCCGGAAACGAAGAAATGTGACCAATACTGGGGAGGTTGTAGCAAAAAGACAAAAAGTCAATGAACCTAAAATTACAAGCAGAAACAAAAAGGATTCTGTTGAAGATGTTGTTGGTTTTCAGTTTGAAAACAGTTCTGGTGTCAACTGCTATGCTAATGTAGTGGTTAATGTTTTGTTTTCTCTAGAAAATGTAAAAGAAGAGATTGTGGTCAATTCTGATCAAACATTTTGCAGTTTGTTAAATTCTGTGTTAGAGAAATGTAGCACTGATAGAACAAACATAGAAAGTGTGTCTGAAATTCGAAATCTGTTAGACAGATGTTCAGGCCAAACACAATTCTCTCAAAATATTCAGCAAGATTGTCAGGAGTTTTTAATGTATATGCTTGATGTATTACATGCTGAAGGTGTAGATGTAGATCAGCTGTTTGGCCTTTCTTATCAATGGCAGCATGACTGCGAGAACTGTATGGTATCAAGTACTACTAGTGTAGACTCAGAAAGATTTATATATTTAACTTTGCCAGACAGTAAATCAGTCTCCTTTAATAAGCTAGTAAAAGCAGCTGATCACAACATGGAGTGTAGCCAATGTAAATCTGAAATGATGTCCACATTATTTATACGAACATATGGCCAGTATGTCATTTTAATGTTCCAACGATGTAGGCCTGATGGAACAAAATTGACAACTTTAATTAAAAATGTTGTAGCTTCGCAGTTGTCAATATCAGGAAGGACTTTTGTAACTGCAGCAATTATATATCATGACGGTCCTTCAATAACATCAGGACATTACACAGCTTATTTAAAGTCTAGAAATGGCTGGTCATTCTGCAACGATTCTGTTTTAATTTTCAAAAAAAAATTGCCTTATGACCTTAAAAACGCTTACGTGGTGTTTTTAAAACCAAAATTTTAGGGAAATAATCTCGGGATGTGCTCTGTGGAATTTCAAGAAGTTCTAATGGCTCCTACACAATTTGGCCTTGAGGATAAGTGTAGTTCAGAGACATAACTTCTAACCATAAGACTGGACGTGATGGAGAAATAAGTGCACTTTGAATGAGTTCAGAAAAACTATTTCTTTTTATAAGCTAATTGAAGCAGCCAATCATAACATAAAGTAGAGGGAATGTAAGTCTGCAACGCTGTCTACTGTTTTACATTGCTTTGTGATTGAAAGTGATGTAGAGAATTAAATAATTGTAGTAGTCATAGAGTTAGTGTAAGTCTGCTTCATAGTAAGCAGTATCAGTGTCATAGGAAATGTAGAACATGACTGAGCAAGAAGGGGAAGATATTACTATTCCAGGATTGTGAAAATGATCTTCAACATTTTAATTCTGAAAGTTGCGGAAATGCCAAATGACGGGATTGGCTTACAAGAAATCCAAGAGTTATAAATGGGTCTGACAAGATTTGGCCTTGTGGAAACTTGTGGTAGAGAGCAAGAAGTCATTTATTGCATGTAACATGTTTTTAAAAACGATGGAGATTTTCTTTCAGAAAGTGGCTGGCTGAAAGTAATAACAGCACAAAAGAGTGTAAGCTGTTCATAGGACATCCTTTGACGTCATGGAAAGTAAGTTAACTTTAAGGAGTTCTGAATTCTGATTTCTTATGTTGTATGGGTTTTTTAAACACAATCATTTTGATTGTGTTTTTTTTTCCCCGCTGTTATATGATGAATACCTTCAAGTCACTGTTTTTAGTGAATTTTGATACATTCTGAGAACAGCAAAAATAAACCATTTAACATGTATAATTAATTCTGTACTGTTTGCATTTATGATGTATATGTAGAACTGTGTAGGAGGCATGGAGAAGGTGAGGCTTCTGTAAGTGTCAAAGTTGTTGCATGCAGTGCTGCACTTCTGCGTATTCTTTCATATGCTAGACTACATCTGCACAATGAGATACCTAAGCAAAGGAAACACAAGTGATGTGATTGTGAAATGAGCAAAATAAATTGCACGTATTTCAATTACATCACCTGTGTTTCCTATCATTACGAATCACATTGTGCAGATCAAGTTTAGGTCTGTCCAGGGAAACATAGGAGGTTTGGACTTTGTTCAAGAGTGCAGTGGACATGACTCACTTCATTGGTAGACCTTCACATGTATTATGTCCTCTATTCTCTTCAACAACTCGAAATTTCATCTGCAACCCTGAGTAGGCCTCACCTGAAACAAACCTCTGGATAGGACACATCTTATTGGCATCCTGAAGCAATTATTTAAAATTTTAGTGTCCTGCGACACTTTTCTGAGACAACAGCAATGCAAAAGATGCACCATGTTTTAAGATAGGCCTCACTTCATCTGCATCAAGATACTGTTAGTTTAAAATGTATATCTTTAGGACTGTGTAGGGGGCCTGGAGAAGCAGAAGCTTCTGTAAGTGTCAAAGTTGTTGAAAAACTGTTTGTCCTTCAATCTTTTCCCTTGTCTTTTGTAATTTTTAAATACATGTTTTAATATTTTTGAAATGTTTGTTCTCTCTTTCACAGATTGAAAGTATAAAAACAAAAAGTGAGTAATTTAACGACAATTATAAGGTAAATGCTTTGTACTCTTTTCGTTACATTTCTATCACATTCACCTACTATTAGTTCCACTGCTTCATTTCTTTAACCCTCAGTTTCCTGCCTTTGCTACTTCCCTCATTCCTTTCTCTATTACCTACTTACTCAACTCCTTCCACTCTTTTTCTCAGTCCCTCTCTTCTCATAGTTCCTCACTCTTGTTCACTCACTCCGTCTCTATTACTCTTAGTGTCTTTGACTGATCACTCTATCACTACTTGTTCATAATGCTTTCTCTGTGTAGTTGAAGCACACTAAGGGGCATATTATGAACACAGCCAATAAAATTATTGCTCTTTTTATTGGCAGAAAACTGGTGCAAAAGTGGTTTTAGCGGCAGTTTTCTGCCGCAAAAGCAGCTTTAGCGACACATTTCTGCCAATAAAAGCTGCAAAACTTTTATTGCCTATGTTGATGATATGGCTCTATGTTACTTACATTTCTTTGCTGTTTCAATTAATCTTTTTCTGTTATTTTTTGTTTTCTGTTTTCTATTTTTTCTCTCTGTTATTCCTCATGTTTTAATCTTATTTTGAACATTCACTCACATTCTCCAAGAAACTCTTCTTTGTTAATGTTATACTCTCTTTTTTTTTCTTTCACTTCGTTATCTATTTTGTTTTTCACAATTATACCCTCTTCCGTCTTTTCTTCGGTAAATAGATCTATTAAACAGTATGTCTTCTTTACTCCCTATAGCTGTCTTTCTTTTAACATCACTCTCTGTTTACTTTCCTTATACTTACTCTTTTTTTTTTTTTTTTTTTTTGGGTTAGCTCCAGGTCCGCGTACCGGGAAGCTAACCGGGGAGCGAACCAAAAGAAATAGAGCTTGCCAGAGTGCTAAACATTCTAGCAATTTTTTTTGAAAGGGAAGGTAGTTCTGAAAAGAACTTTTTTTTATATATTTTTGTTGTTTTATATATTTTTTGAACATTTTTTGTTTTTTTTGTATTTTTTGAACGATTTTATATTTTTTTGGGTTTTTTTTGGGGGGGGGAAACAACAAAAAACAGGCGTTGAAAAGGGCTCAACAGGAGCAAAAAAAAAATTACTGGGGGCGGTTAGGGCAATTATGGTGTTCATACGCCAGGTTTATAGCATTTATGCTCATGTTGCCACATGCTAACAACGCACGACAGTGCATACAAGAGTGTATCATGTGGCCAAAATTTTCTTGTATATTTGGCACAGTTTCCCGTGCCTCTTCTGGTGTTAATGAAATTGGTATTCTTGGTCTGGCCACAGGAGTTGATCTTGGATTGTCCTGCAAATCCCTTATTTCCGCCCGGCTGTAATTGAGTGGATGCTTCCTTGTCATGTGCCTGTGCATTGTGTGATTTCCGTAACTATATTTCTTGTCCGTCCCTCTGGATAATTGTTCTTTGCATATGAGGCGGTGACATACCTCGCATTGACTTTTTTTTGGCCACGAGGGATCGAATAAAACTGCCAGATGAAACTGGCTTTCTTTCTGGAAACCCGGGGCACCTCTTCTAAGAACTGTGGTTCTTCTCCCTCCTCATCCATTTCTTCCTCTTCCTCCTCAGTGTTGGTCATGACCTGGGGAGGTGGTCCTCTCTTCCCATGAGGAGGTGGAGGTGGTGGTGGGGGTGCACCAGCTGAAGCTACCAATGAAGCCATTTCTCATATAGTAGTAAAGGTCTTCCTCTCACAATGATGAAAGTCAGAGTGAGGAAAGAAGGAGGGGTTTTCATCATTTGGGAAAAACAATACTTCTCAACCAATCAAAAGTGTTATTTTTAGGTCACCTGACCTAGCCTTACATCATTATGAAACCAAAAGTGAAATGAACCAATGAAAAGTTTTATTAACAAGTCACATGACCTCTCACGCTCATGTTACGCGCTGCGGAACGCGCCCCGGTTAGCTTCCGGGTCGCTGAGCTTCGCGCCTCGGTCCGCGCCCCGGGACACTTCCGGGTGCGCTAACGCGGTACGTCACAAGACGCATTACGCGGCAACGCGATACGTCACGCTTTCGCGACGCGCCGCGGATCGCTTCCGGGGAGCTGCGTTTCGCGCCTCGGTCCGCGCCCCGGGGCACTTCCGGGTGCGCTAACGCAGTACGTCATAAGACGCATTACGCGGCAACGCGATACCGTCACTATGTTGATTTCTTACCGGTTCGCGGACCGGGTCGCGGCATCAAATTGAGCTAACGGGAAGCTTCCCGGTTCGCGGACCGGGAGCGAAACAAAAAAAATATTTTAAAAAAATTATTAATAAACATATAAAATATATTTTTGGATTTAAAGAAGAATACATTTTACAGCTATAGATATTAGCTTTTAAAAAACCAATGAAATTCACTGAAAAAACCATAGGTTATAGACCATATATAGTTAGGAATTAGCATTTACAAAACCTTGAAAATTCACTGAAAAAACCATAGGTTATACACCATATATAGTTAGGAATTAGCATTTAAAAAACCTTATTTTACTCACACAAAACCATTGAAATTCCATATATAGTTAGTTGTACTAACTATATATCGCGCACCCGCAATCCACTGCTGATCATGTCACATATTACATCATTCATGACATGGTCAGTGACATCACTGATGACATCACTGATGACATCTCAAATGACATCACTGATGACATCACTGATGACATCTCAAATGACATCACTGATGACATCACTGATGACAACATCCAGTGACTGTATTTTTCTGTAAAGTTAAAATATGTCTTACATATTGAAGAATGAGTGGATGTATAAGTGTCTGGATGAAGGATTTAGTAGGGGCATGACTGACTGTATGAGTGAGTGATTAAATGTGTCTCACTGAGTGCATGGGTTAGTGACTAAACTGTATTAATTTGGGCATCATTATGTCTGTTGTTCTGTAAACTGCTGCATGTGTTGATCAGTAGCTATATGAGTAACTATATGGGTTATTGATTGGTTGCACAAGTATTTGTATGGTAGACTGAGTGTGTGTGTGGGTGGCTGGGAGGTGTATGACTCTGTGCATAGATGTGTGAGCAGTTGATTCACTAGATGTATGGGTTCAAAAGTGCATGTGGAAACAGCTGTATGGGCGGTTGACTGTGTGCATGAGTGTATTGGTGAGTGAATGGATATCTCAGTGCTACATGTCAAAGTAAGTACATATGTAAAATACAGTACATGTGAGAGTTGACATATATAAATAACTGTGCATAAGAGCCAGTGAATGTGTGAGTGGCTGTATAGATCATTGTGAACTTGTATCCAGGATTGTATAAGTGAGTAAATATGTTTTAGTATATGTTTGAATAAGTAAGGTGTGTATAACTGTATAGTTGAGGAAATGGAGGTCTGATTGATTCTTTGCATGACTGACTAGATGTGTGAGTAACTCCATGGATGAGTGACAGTCTGTGAGTGTATGTTTATACTGAGTGTATCTAAGGTGATATAAGAGTCTGAAGAGGTTCATCATAATATCACATGAATGATGTCATCAGTGATGTGATCAGTAATGTCAAATGAGATGTCATCAGTGATGTCATTTGAGATGTCATTTGAGATGTCATCAGTGATGTCATCAGTGATGTCATTAGTGATGTCATCAGTGATGTCATTTGAGATGTCATCAGTGATGTCATCAGTGATGTCATTTGAGATGTCATCAGTGATGTCATCAGTGATGTCATTTGAGATGTCATCAGTGATGTCATCAGTGATGTCACTGACCATGTCATGAATGATGTAATATGTGACATGATCAGCAGTGGATTGCGGGTGCGCGATATATAGTTAGTACAACTAACTATATATGGAATTTCAATGGTTTTGTGTGAGTAAAATAAGGTTTTTTAAATGCTAATTCCTAACTATATATGGTGTATAACCTATGGTTTTTTCAGTGAATTTTCAAGGTTTTGTAAATGCTAATTCCTAACTATATATGGTCTATAACCTATGGTTTTTTCAGTGAATATATATATATATATATTCACTGAAAAAAACATAGGTTTCAGGCCTTATATAGTTAGGAATTAGCATTTAAAAAACCTTTCAAATTCACTCAAAAAACTATAAGTTTTAGGGGTGTTATAGTTAGCTGGACATTTCACTCATACAAAACCATTGAAATTGCTTCTATATAGTTAGTTTTAATAACTATATTTCACGCACCCGCTATCCACTGCTGATGATGTCACATATTACATCATTCATGACATGGTCAGTGACATCACTGATGACATCTCAAATGACATCACTGATGACACCATCCAGTGAATGTGGTTTGCTTCGTTATTTAACTATGCATTATATATATAGCAATTTGCATTGAAGAATGAGTGGATATATAAAAATAAATATTTGGATGGAGGATTTAGTAGCAGTGTAATTGACTGTTTACTTGACCAATTTATAGTGTCTCACTAAATATAGTGGATAGTGACTAAACTGTTTGAATATCTTTATCACTTTGTCAGTTGTTGTGTAAACTGGTTCTCCAGTGGTTACTAGCTATGTGAAAGTCTATATTAGTTATTGATTAGTTAACTGAGTATTTGTATGGGAGAGTGAATGTGTGTGTGGTTCGGTGGGGGGGTGTGACTGCCCAAAGATGTGTGAATAGTTGATTCACTAGATATATGAAGTTAAAACTACATGTTCTAACAGTTGTATGGGTGAGTGAATATCTTTATGGGTGTGGTGATGAGCAAATATATTTCTCAATGGTACATGTCCAACAAACTAGAAAAATAAAAGGCAGTGTATGTGTCAGTTGTTGTATATAAATAAGTATACATAAGACTCAATGATTGTGTGAGTGACTGTATGGATAACTTTATACTTGTAATAATGATTTTATAATTCACTAAGTATGACATACTATCTAAATGAATAGATGAAGTTGTGTTTGTATAAGTGTGTAGCTAAGTAAATATGTAAGTATGATCCATTGTTTGCATAAGTGAGTAGGATGACTTCATATGTGAATAGGATGTGTGCTGGTGTGTAATGTCGATTTAGGTGTATAAGTATTTTTGATAGTGTTTTATTGTTCATTGACAGCATGTATGAGTGAATCTACAGGAAAGTGATTAGATGTGTGTATACATGTATGAATCACTGAGTGGGTTTTTAGATACTTGTATTGCTGTAACAATGGATTCAAATATGATACTCTGTATTTTACTAAGAGTGATGAAAGATTTTACTAGTGTATGAAAAGGTGTATGTGATTGTCACGTGGATGATGTCATCAGTGATGTCATTTGAGATGTCATCAGTGATGTCACTGACCATGTCATGAATGATGTAATATGTGACATCATCACCAGTGGATTGCGGGTGCGCGAAATATAGTTAGTACAACTAACTATATAGGAGCAATTTCAATGGTTTTGTATGAGTGAAATGTCCAGCTAACTATAACACCCCTAAAATTTATAGTTTTTTGAGTGAATTTTAAAGGTTTTATAAATGCTAATTCCTAACTATATAAGGCCTGAAACCTATGGTTTTTTCAGTGAATTTCAAATGTTTTTTAAATGTTAATGCCTAACTATATAAGGCCGGAAACCTATGGTTTTTTCAGTGAATTTGCAAGGTTTTTTAAATGCTAATTCCTAACTATATAAGGCCTGAAACCTATGGTTTTTTCAGTGAATTTCAAAGGTTTTTTTAATGCTAATTCCTAACTATATAAGACCTGAAAGCCCACCAGGAATCTCCAGTATGCGCCAGGGCACTGCATTGCAGAGAGGAGTAATGAAGCCACGCCCCTTTTTACACCTCTCTGCAACGCAGCCCCCGGGCGTGTTGGCAGAGGGAGAACTAATTCCCCTTGCATACTGGGGGTCCCTGGGGGCCAACTAGCCCACCTTGAACCTGCAGTATGCGTCTGGGAGCTGCATTGCAGAGAGGTGTAATGAGGCCACACCCTTTTTTACACCTCTCTGCAACGCAGCCCCCGTGCATGTTTGAAGAGGGGGAACTAATTCCCCTTGCATACTGGGGGCCCCTGGGGGACAACTAGCCCACCTGGAACCTCCAGTATGCGCCAGGGGGCTGCATTGCAGAGGTGTAATGAGGCTATGTCCCTTGTTACACCTCTCTGCAATGCAGGCCCCTGGCGCGTTTGCAGAGGGGAACTAATTCCCCTTGCATACTGGGGGTCCCTGGGGGCCAACTAGCCCACCAGGAGCCTCCAGTATGCGCCAGGGGGCTGCATTGCAGAGAGGTGTAATGAGGCCACACCCTTTTTTACACCTCTCTGCAACGCAGCCCCCGTGCATGTTTGAAGAGGGGGAACTAATTCCCCTTGCATACTGGGGGTCCCTGGGGGCCAACTAGCCCACCTGAAACCTCCAGTATGCGCCAGGGGGCTGCATTGCACAGAGGTGTAATGAAGCTATGCCCCTTTTTACACCTCTCTGCAACGCAGCCCACTGGCGCGTTTGCAGAGGGGGGACTAATTCCCCTTGCATACTGGGGGTCCCTAGGTCATATCTGCCCAAACACCGATATTCCGAACAATTGAAAATGACTTTTCTTGAGAAACATTTGGATTTGGATTATCATGTCCTATACTTTGGAATTTTTGAAAGACTGACTTTGAGGATGCTATAAATTACTCAAGTCTGCCCGAATTGTGTGGGTAAAATTGATACCTAGTCACTTTGAATAAGAATGTACTTACGTCTTGTCTAACATTTGGAAGAAATATCTAGTTATATGACAACAGGATACCGACATAACTTGAAGGAAATAAGAACGCCCTGAAGAAGTTCTGTTGTACAGAACGAAACGCGTCGGCTGGCTGTGGTACATAAACTTAAGGAAAATAAAAGCATTTGCATATACACCAAGATTCAGCGCTTCAATAAGGACTCTAAGTGATATGATTTGATTGGACTTATTGTGCAAGTGGTGCTGTGCCAAACTTTGGAATATTCTCCACCACTCTCTACTACTTACTCTCTACTACTCCACTACTCTCTAATACTCACTCTCTATTACTCATTCTCTACTACTCTACTACTCTCTACTACTCTCTCTCTACTACTCACTCCCTACTACTCACTATCTACTACTCTCTACCACTCACTCTCTACTACTCTCTACTACTCACTCTCCTCTACTCTCTCTCTACTACTCACTCTTTACTACTCACTCTCTACTACTCTCTACTACTCACTCTCTACTTCTCACTCTCTACTACTCTCTCCTACTCTCTCTCTCTACTACTCTCTACTACTCACTCTACTACTCACTCTCTACTACTCTCTACTACTCACTCTCTACAACTCTCTCTACTACTCTCTACTACTCACTCTACTACTCACTCTCTACTACTCTCTAATATTCTCTCTCTCTGCTAATCATTCTCTACCACTCACTCTCTACTACTCTCTACTACTCACTCTCTACTACTCACTCTCTACTACTCTCTACTACTCACTCTTTACTACTCTCTACTACTCACTCTCTACTACTCTCTACTACTCACTCTACTACTTACTCTCTACTACTCTCTACTACTCACTCTCTACTACTCACTCTCTACTACTCTCTACGACTCACTCTACTATTCACTCTACTATGTATGTATGTATGTATTGTATTCTTATATAGCGCTACTATCACCCTACGGGCATCTTGGCGCTCAGACAGGAAGTGACGGTTATACCTGCAGTTCCAGATTGAAGCAGATTGAAGCAGAGAGCTAGCCCCTAGGGAACAATAGGGTCTGCAAACCCTTTCTAAATTCTGACAGGCAGTTGGCTACCCTAAGATACTGTGGCAGCTCGTTTCATAATTGTCCAGATGCCACGCTAAAAGCCCTGCCACCCATTCTAGACCGTTTAAATCTGGGGACCAGGATTAGGCCAGTGTTAGCAGACCGTAACTGTCTAGGGGGTTCGTACCAGTTGAATTTGTCCTGTAATGGTAAAGGTCACCGTCCATGAACCGCCCTAAAGACGATGCAGAGTGATTTAAAGCTGACCCGTTCTTTCATTGGTAGCCAATAATGTTGAGGAGCTCCATGGTCTGTTCAACGCCACCTTAGCTGCTGCCGACTGCACCCTTTGGAGCCCTTGAAAGATGTACTGAGGGGCCCCCAGGTACAGGGCATTGCAGTAATCCAGCCTGCTTAGCACTAAACTCACCACCAGGGCTCGAGAGTCAGCTGGTAGTAACGGGAGGAGCTTTCTCAGCATGCGGATTAGCTTAAAGCCAGTTTGGATGGTTTTGTTGGCCTGTGACACCATTTGAAGATTGGCGTCCATTTGCACCCCCAGATTTCGTACGGTATTCGTCATATTCAGAGAATCTTCTTCTGGGGAGAGCCTTAAGTCTGTCATAGGCTGCTTTAAGATTTCTGCGGCTGAGCAATACATCACCTCCGTTTTCCCTCCATTCAGCTGTAGCGAGTTATCCCTGAGCCAGTCCGCAGTTTCCGGCATACACTCCTGGAAGGCCTCTAGGGAGGTCTCCTGCTTGCCTTCCAAGGAAAACAATGGAGTATCATCCGCGTAATTTACGACGCTGATACCAAAAGATTTAATGATGGACAACAGGGGTTTCAGGTACACATTAAATAAAATGGGACTAACTGAAGACCCCTGTGGGACTCCGTGAAGGACAGGAGAGACTTCTGATGAAAACTGGCCTAGAGTCACCGTCTGTTGGCGGTCCAGGAGGTAGGACTGTAACCACTCAAAGGCTCTTCCTCTCACTCCGTTGTTCCACAGTCTTTGTAGCAGCACGGTGTGACTCACGGTATCGAAAGCCGCCGACATATCCAGAAGGACGAGGATCGACGCATCCCCTCTGTCGGCACGCAATCGAAGATTTCCATCACTGTGGTCAGTGCCGTTTCAGTCCCATGTGCTAGACGAAACCCGAATTGGAATGCATCCAGCAACTGATTGTCCTCTAGATGTATAGATAGAGTTCTGCTGACTGTCTTTTCCAAGATCTTTATTGGGAAAGGGAGGAGGGAGATCGGCCTGAAGCTGGCAGGTAGTGTAGGATCCAGCGATGGCTTTTTTAGCAACGGAAAAACCATTGCTCGCTTCCATGCAGCTGGGACTACACCTTCTTCCAAGGACTGATTGCAGATTATACGAAGCTGGGGAAACAGCGCTTTGCCAAATAGTTTCCAAAATCTGTGAGGAATAGGGTCAGCCGGGGAACCTGATGTAACACTAAGAGCCATGTTGGCAAAAGAATCCTCCGTAAATAATTGAAACAAAGTTAATAAAGAATTGTCATTTAACTTGATTCTTAGCTCATTCTGTTCAGTATCAAGAGGCTGGGTATTATGAGGGGCTAAATTCCCGACAATATTATTAATTTTCTCCTGAAAGTGACTTGCAATATCATCACAAAGCTGTTGTGAAGCAGTTGTCTTGTTACATTGACTTGGGGGCAAAGTAATGTCCTCAAGAATCCTAAAAAGAGTTTTGGTACTATTCGTGGAGTTCAAGATTGTAGTGGCATAGAAATTGGCTTTTGCTTTGGCAATAGCTGTTTTATACTGGAGTTTGGGCTAGCTTAAAAAGGTTCCTACCTGCATCCTCGTACTGTCTCCTCCAGCTCCTTTCTGCCTTTCTACGAAGAAGGCGGAGTTCGTTTAGCTCCGCATTAAACCATGGGGCTGAATTTTTTTCCTTATTTTTAATTTTACCCTTTGGGAATAGGCGATCTAGATTCCTGACCATAGTGCTGCAATACTTTTGATAACTCTCCTCCACCGAATCAGTGGAGGTCGGGTGATCATTTTCCACAATCAGGGCTTGCGCCATGTCACTATCTAGTCTGGCCCACTTCCTGTCCAGTCTGTATGTATTTGCGGCCCTTTCTCCTTCCTGTTGAGCCCCTACCCTAGTTGTGAAAAGGACCAGATAGTGATCAGTCCATGTTTGGGGTAAAATATCTTGTATTAATGTTCCATTCTCACTGGCAAATACTAAATCTAGTGTGTGCCCCCCTTGGTGTGTGCTCTGATGTACCAGCTGTTGTAAATTCAAATTCACACATGTCTGTTGCAAGTCTTTCTGGTGCTTCGCCAGATTTCCAGTCTCCCAGAGATTAAAGTCCCCCAGTATAATTACTCTACTGTGAGTCAGAGCGAAGTTCGTAATGCTCTCAAATAGGCTCTGGTAATTTGTAGATTGTCCCGGGGGCCTATAACACAGTATCCCTGAAAGTAAGTTTCCCATAGTTCCTTGAATAGTAAATCCCATCAGTTCAATTCCGCTGATTTCACCCAACACTAGGGGTACACAATTCCATTTCTCCTTAAAAATCATCCCCACTCACTACTCACTCTCTGCTACTCTCTCTACTGCTCTCTACTACTCTCTACTACTCTCTACTACTCACTCTCTACTCTCTATTACTCACTCTCTACTCTCTACCTCTCTACCTCTCTACTTCTCTCTCTACTAGTCTCTACCTCTCTACCTCTACCTCTCTACCTCTACCTCTCTACCTCTACACCTCTACCTCTCTCTACACGCACACATATACACATATATATATGCATATGCATTTAAATATATGTATGTGTATATATATATATATATACATACATATATAAACATATATAATCTGCATATCTATATAAATACAAATATAAATGCATGCATGCATATACTTATATGCATACATATGCATGTTATTTACATGAAAGTTTTAAAAACACTAATAAAAGCAAAGCTAAAAAGCAACCTCATTACAAACAGAATGGCTTTAACTTAAACGAGGGCGAGATCTATTGCATTTTCGATGCTTGTTTACTTTGGTTCCATCAAGAAGGCATTCAGATGTGTCACACATTTGCCATAAATTCTGAATGTTAGCACTCTAGTTGCTCATTAGATCACTGTAGTAAAGCTACTGCTCACCAGGGAAGTCTGCTGCTGGTATTCAAAGTGCATGTTTCAGTCTGCATGTCAGATTTTTTTTAATGAAATAGAAGAGGATTTGAGAAGTCACTTAAACTGTGCCCTAATTTTTCTTTCTGAAGCACTAATCATACTTTCTATGGCAAAATGAACCCCCTCATTTTGTTCCTTTTTAAATTAAATATTTTCAGACTTGGCACTTCATTCCAATCAAGATGGCTTCTGGTGTGCCATACTTTTGTCATAAGTAAGACTGTTAGCGCTCTAGTTGTTCTTTAGAACACTCTGGGACATTCTGTCATTGGGCTATACTTGGGCTACATCTGGGTGATATTTGGTCTACATTTGGGCTCTTTTGTCTCTGGTGGCCATCTTTGGAGACTGCATGTCAGAATTTTTTAATGAAATAGAAGAGGATTTGAGAAGTCACTCAAAATGTGCCCTAATTTATCTTTCTACAGCACTAATCATACTTTCTATGGCAAAATACACCCCCTCATTGTGTTCCTTTTTAAAGTAAATGTTTTAAGAGTTACCACTTTATTCCAATCAAGATGGCTTCAGGTGTGCCATACCTTTGTAATAAGTAGGACTGTTAGCGCTCTAGTTTTTCTTTAGAACACTCTAGGAGGCTGCAGTAGAACACAAAGGAATCAACTGACAGTCTCTGTCCTTGTTGGATGTACATGTTTTTCTGAGAATGTCAGACTTCATTCTCACATGACTGAGAAAGATAATGTGAATTTACAGAAAATATGCTTTCAGTTTAGCTTATAGATCCCCTTCCAAAACACTGTGGGAAAAGCATGAGATAATAGTTTTCTTTCAAACATGATTCATGATATCCCAGCAGAAGGCTTTTTCACATGGTAAAATCACCTTAGAACACACCACAATTCCTAAAATGAGTATGGTACCATCAACAAATGATTTATAATGTAACTAAAGTCCTAAAACCTTCTATTAACTACAATGCTTTTTAATGAGGTGCTATCATATATATTGGTCCCAAGATGGCTGTCAACACTTCTTGGATGAAGTGCTGACAGCCAATCAGATCTCACGCGTACCCCGCGATTTGAAAAAAAAAATGTTTGGGCCTGGGGGATCCTTGTGGGACCCCCTGAGCAGGCATAGGGGGTCAGGGTGCTTCTACCCTGCCCCCTTTTTGAGTTCTACACGTTTGTTTTTCTGCTTTCCTGTGCCTCAGTCTACCGAGGTACAAGATGGCTGCCAACAATTTCTGTTTTGGAGTGTTGACAGACATTGGCAACCAATCAGAATGCAGCTCGTACTCGGGAAGGTACAGAGTACAGTAAGCTTACAGTAAGCTTATATAGATATATACATTTTTTCAAATTCAATTTTCTCAACAACTACTGGAGGGATTTACACCATTTAAACAAAAGGCCGTACTGCGTACCAGTCCCTACCATTTTGCCAAGTTTGGTGTAATTCCGTTCAGCGGTTCGGGCTGTAGCCTTGTCTAATCGTCCTATGGAAAATAACATGGGGAAAACACGTTTGGGACCCCCTTTTTTCTCAGCCCCCACTTGACGAATCCCCCCAAAACTGTCAGGGAAGGAGCGGAGCGGGCCATCTTCTTTGAGAAATTCGCAGAGATTTATCAACCGGCGCCAAAGTTATTCCCAATAGAATGTTGCGGATTTCCTATGGAAACTAGGTCCTAACTATATATACCTACTGGCGACCGCCAGTGGGTAATATATATATATATATATATATATATATAGTGGCTTCCACTCTTTTCTTGTAAAGGAGGTGTTTGTGGATATTTCAGCGTGTTGGCCAGTGACACGCCTTCGGAAGCCCCTGCATCGCAAGTCTGGCTCTGGTGTTCATTGGTGCGGGGCGGCTGCGGCTGCTCATGTGATGTTTTTCCGAGGTATTGGATCGACCAGAGCCCACCTTTACACTCCGGGGAGAAGAGAAGCGATATTGAAGCTATCCTGCCTCACACCGGGCTAGCTGCATTGTCATTGAGCCCTCGCCTAAATTGACTCTCGGACTAAAGGTTGGTGCAGTTTGGGGACTCGAGGGGGGACTTTGGCTCAGCAGAACACAACAGGACAGTGGTCATGTCCATCTCCGTGACTCGCCTGCCCCAGCATCGCCTAGCACCGGAACAGTGCATTCTGGGACCTGCAGTCCGTTACCACATAATGGGCAGCAGTTAGGGCGGTGTTTCCACTTGGAGGGGGGTGTGATATGGTTTTAACCAATCAGCGAACTGCGGGACATACTTCTACGGTGACAGGCCATGCCTCCTGCTACACTTACTGGGCACTGAAGAAGGCGCAACAGCCGAAATGCATCTGCCTGCCATGTGTAACTTTCTGAAATAAAGTGGCCTCCTTGATGTTCCCCTGAAAAAGTGGCTTCCACTCTTTTCTTGTAAATGAGGTGTTTGTGGATATATATATATATATATATTTCACTGAAAAAACTATAGGTTTCAGGCAGGTTATAGTTGGGAATTATCATTTAAAAAAACCTTAGAAATTCATTGAAAGAACCATAGGTTTCAGGGGTGTTATAGTTAGTTGGACATTTCACTCATGCAAAACCATTGAAATTCCTCCACTATAGTTGGTTGTTGTTGGACCCGGCCTCATGGCGTGGTCCTACCCCTCCCGCATGGCGGGCCCCGGACGACATCGGCCCTCCACGGAGCCTCGGGCGGCCCCTTCCGCCCGATCCTGCACGCACTACCGGTCCGGTTACCATCACGGGCCACCACACCGGCCTGACTCCATCGTGGGCCCATCACGTCCTGAGCACGAGGCCTCGCCCGACTCCATCTTGGGCCCACCACGTCACGAACACGTGGCCTCGGCCCTGGCCCAGGCCCCAGCGAAGCCCCGACATCGAGGCGCCAAGATCTACCCAGGTGGTCGAATGGCCACTCGACAGATCCTGGAGGGAGGGGAGTTTCGATGGGCCTCCAGCCGTCCCTGGACGCCTGGTATCGATCGCCCCCGGCATCCCTGGGTGCTGGCCCCACCCCCCTGCTGGGTGTCTGGACACCATCTTCCCGGCCCCTCTGGACCCCAGGCGCGAGGGTCCGGACATCAAAGGACTCCAGTCCTATATCTGGGCCAGCCCCGGAGTAGGACGTCAGTTGTATCCTGGACTGGAAAGCCCTGCTGACGCTGTCCCGGCCGACACCAGAAGAACTCATTTCCCCTGTAACCGGAGGATACCCTGAGAGCCTGCTGGCGCTGCCGTGGCCCCCCCTTTGCCGAACCATCTTAAGAGCCTGCTGGCGCTGCCGCGGCCCACCTTTGCCGAACCATCTTGAGAGCCTGCTGGCGCTGCCGCGGCCCACCTTTGCCGAACCATCTTGAGAGCCTGCTGGCGCTGCCGCGGCCCACCTTTGCCGAACCATCTTGGGAGCCTGCTGGCGCTGCCGCGGCCCACCTTTGCCGAACCATCTTGAGAGCCTGCTGGCGCTGCCGCGGCCCACCTTTGCCGAACCATCTTGAGAGCCTGCTGGCGCTGCCGCGGCCCACCTTTGCCGAACCATCTTGGGAGCCTGCTGGCGCTGCCGCGGCCCACCTTTGCTGAACCATCTTGAGAGCCTGCTGGCGCTGCCGCGGCTCGACCTCTCGGAACCCCCGGCTCGAGGATTGAGAGCTGTGCGCAGGGTATCCCTTCCTGCGCCCCAACCGAGACTGTCCCGCTACCCTGACCCTTTTACGAGACTTTACAGACCCCTCGATCTACTTGTACATATCGCTGAGAACCAGCAAACTTTATTTCCTGATAAAGCTTACGAACTCAAACTCTGGTGTGGTGTCCATTTATAGTGTTGTGGTTACTCTGCTGTACGATCCTAGGAGAGGGCCCTCACCCAGGAGGCCTCTCGGTAACGCTCGGCTACTTCTTGACGGAGAGGTGGACCTAGGGGTGGTCAGTCAGACATCTTCTGCCTCCCCAGGGGTCGCCTTTCTAACATTGGTGGCAGGCGACGGGATCCGAGCCGACGCAGATCGTACAGAGAGTAATTCACTCACTACCGAGAAAAACACACCGCGACCATGACTACTCAGGAAACCAGACCGACTGCGGAATTCCAGAAAGAAAAGATGGAAGATTACAGCCACAAGGAATTAAAACAATGCTGCAAGGACCTAGGCATCGCTACCACGGGCCTCAACACCAAAGAGGACTTTAAATCGGCCCTGCAAGCCTGGGCGGACGCCGATAATGCGCCACCCCAGAATGAAGACAACCCGGGCCCGAACGGACGCCCGGAGACCGACGCGAACCCAGCGGGGGAAAGACCTGCAAACCTAGACACGGGCCTCTCCCATGAAGACGCCCGAGAACGAGAGAGGACCCGGCTCCACGAGTTGGAGCTCGCCCGACTCCGACAAGAAGGAGAGATACAGCTGGCAGAAAGGAAATTAGCCCTCGAGCAACTACGGCTGGAAGGAGACCTAGAGGAAAGGCGAAGACAAAGAGACCTCAAAGAAAAGAAACTCATGCTTGAGCATGAGCGCGGCCTCAAAGAACTAGAAATCAAGGCCAAGACAAACGAAACCGGCACCTCCGGGGGCAAGGCCTCACCCCCGCCGGTGGACCCGAAGGTGCACATACCCAAGGAGGTCGTCAAAGAATACTATAAGAACGACGACATCCAACAGTGGTTCAAAGCCTACGAGGTCGCCATAACCGCCCATCGAGTACCCCTCAAAGACTGGGGCGCCGGCCTATGGGGAAAGTTCATCAACGAGGGGAGAGACGCCCTGCTAGAGCTACCCGACGCCGAGATGACCTCGTAAGAACACATGAAGACCGCCCTCCTCACTCGCTACGGACTCACCCCCGAAATGTACCGGCAGCGATTCCGAGACTGTAAAAAAATCCCCGGTACCACTTGGGTGGAGTACGTGAACTTTTACAGCAGAGCCTTCGAAGGGTGGATCAGAGGCTGCCAGGTCACCACCTACCAGCAGTTGGTCGACCTCATTCTATGGGAACATCTTTCCAATAACTGCTTCATCGAACTCCGGCAGCACCTCCTCGACAGCAAATTGACAGAGCCACGAAAACTCGCTGTCGAGGCGGCTAGATGGGTGAGCACCCGAGTTCCCCGGAGTCCGATGGGAGACTACGGCTGGGGATCCCCGGGGAACCACCGACCACGAGGCGGCGGAGGAGGCCAGAGCAGGGGCCGAGACACCCCCACGGGGTCATCCCCTACCTCCACGTCGCCATCCCTGGGTCGAAGGGGGGGCCCACCAGCAAGACCCGGGCCCCGCCCAAATGTTACGTGCCACAGATGCCAGCGACAGGGCCATTATGCGAACGACCCTCTCTGCCCGATGAACCAGCGACCCGGCACCACCGGTCCCCCGAGCCGCCAGATCGCGGCCGCCGCCCTGAGTGCAGAGGGAGGCGAAGAAGAAGGCGACGACACCGAGCAGGCCGAGTGGGAGCCCGCCGCTATGATCTTAGCATGCCTGGGTGATCGAGACATGATCCCCCGAGACCCGATCCCAGGTAACACCCAGAAATACCGCCAAAGGGTCACCATCAATGGACGCCGGGCCGAAGCCCTCCGGGACACTGGAGCCAGCGTGACGGCGGTCCGCTGCCACTTGGTGACCCCCGAACAAATTCTTCCCAACGTCTTGTGCCCAGTACGGTCGGCGGACAACTCTGAGAGTTTGTGCCAGATGGCCCGCATCCCCTTCGAGTGGGGAGGGGTGTCGGGCATGCTGAAAGTGACTGTCCGAGACGATGCCCCCGTGGACTGCCTCCTCGGGAACGACCTGGAAAGTTCCCTCTGGGCCGGCGTAGAGCGGAGAGAGCATCTGGGGATGCTAGGCCTTCCCGAGTGGGTCTGTGCGACCACCCGCTCCATGTCCGCCCGAGCCTCCACCCCAACGGAGGAAGCCCCGATCGAGGAGCCGGAGTGGCCCGCACCTCCACCGCCCGCCGTCCCCGAGGACGCCGACCCTGAACCCGGCCCCCGGGGGCCCAGCCCTGAAGAAATCACCGAGCTCGGCCACCTTCCAGAATTAGCTCAATGGCGCCAAGAAGGTGGCCCCACCCGCGAACAATTCCGACAAGAACAGAGCACCTGTCCCTCCCTCGAGGGAATCCGACGACAAGCCGCCACTCAAGCCGCTGGAGACCCTGCGGGGTCCCACTGGGTCTATTGGGACAACGGTTAAAAAGGAAAGAGAGTACCCTTCTAGTAACACCCACAGGAACAGGGTAATAATACAAAAAAAGGAAATTGGGTGTTCCCTGGGTTCTTGATTCAAATGGGGAACCAAATCATTCATTCATCTCATTATATTGTCACTCACTCTTTTGCTCAGCCCTGTGCTCTAGTAGAACCACAAAAACATAAATTTTGTATACAAACTTCAGAGTCTTTATTATAAAAAGTTTTGTTTAAAAAAGTATTCAATACATTGTAAAACATAAATTCTTCGCAGGTAGTTAAAAACAATTTCCATCTATTAAGTGATGTCTAGATTTCAAATTTTTTTAATCAAATACATAGACACTGGGATACTCAGATCAGTACACTTTACCAAAACATTGATTGCAATAAAATATGATAATAGAATGTACAATTAATAAATCCCCTTCGGGATAGTCGACGCGTTTCGGTGGTTGTGGCGGTAAGCCCCACCTTCCTCAGGACAATTCAGATGCACACATATATCTGTAAACAGAAAATACCAGTATAAGGGTACATTCACATTATAATGAACAACTTTATCTCTGCTCTTTCTCTTTTTTATTCGTACATATTCATTTTGTGGTCCCACTATGCACTTACATTACTATGATAGCCCCAAGAGCACACCCACTTAGGGATCCCTGTGGTCTTGGACAGATAGGCTCATCTAACCATACATACATTCATACATTCATTTCCCTCAGCATAAGCATCACACAATCAATAGGATTGTATACCTCTTAGGGATATCCCTTCTTAGTTAGGACATCTATATGAAGTCATACTTCTTCTTTGGCGGCTTATTAAAGTCTCGCTCTAACAACAAGAAAGAAATTTATTATTAGCTGAATCATTCGACTAGCTATCAGGTTTTTGGACTTACGCAAGTCCTTCAAACTCATACCTTATGTTTTGCGCAAGGTACTTAATTTTGCTCGCAATACTTTTCTTTTCTCATTCCTGGCAGTTACGTTCAATTCTGTCCTATGGGGGAAGAATTAATTCCATGAAATTCACCTTCCGTTATTATTATTTTAACTATTTACTAAATTATCCTGTTACATTACACACCTTAATTAGGATCATCAGACCTTCACACCGGTGTAGTCTTCTGTTTGGTAGTCTCAATGGTTTGGAGTTGTGTTTATTCTGCAAAAATTTAAATAATTTCCCTTAGTTACCAGGGTTATACCCTTTCTTTAACAACCCATCACTCCCAGGAGAGCCTCACTCACCTCCTCTTCTTGAGTTCTTTCAAGGAATTATATTTTCAATTTTCCTTTTTTGTTTTTAAGATTTTGCTGGTTCCGACTCTATAAAGAGAGTATGAGTATGCATTAGTCGCTTCCTTTATTTCTTTTTGGGGCTCTTTTTATACTCCTATATTCATGCTAGCTGTCACTATTTTGTGTTCATGTATTGTCATCTCATTTTATAATTAATTTTGCGTGCTAGTTGGTAACCACCCTTTACGTGTTTATCAGTTCGTGCAAGATGTTTAAACAGCCTAATGTAGACCATGGCCGTCTCCCCAAATACTACGTGTTTGGTAAAATTTTCTCAGTTTTTCCCCTGTTTTTTTATAAATACTCATCTATTTTCCATTCTACTTATTTAATCTAAGTGGATGTGTCCTACAGCGATTACATCTACATCTTTATAGGCTGATGCTTTTGTAGGCATAGGGGGTCCCCGTCGCTGCGCATTTGCAGAATGATTAATTAACACGATCTTTCAGTGTTCTGCCGTGCATTATTCCCCCATTATTAAAACATAGTCCGAATTCCCTTTCTTTTCATTTGAGACTATGCAGGGTTTCCTGCAACAGGATATTGGGCTAAAGGCAGCTGTTCCCGATTACGTATTCGGCTCTGCCTAACGCTTTTAACATGACTCAACCCTATTACTGCTCCTTCTGACCCATTTACTCACCGTTTTGCCGATTTCGTCCCGCTTCCACCGGTGTGCGTCCAGGGTTTTGATTCCTGAGAAAGCTGTTCTCCGCTTGTTCTTTTAAACGCGTGAGAACGTTTTTGCGGAACGTGAAATAACGTGAAAAAAACGTGAAAAAAACTTGCGAGGACTAAATCACCTCCCCATTCCTGACCATGTGACTCCTTCCTTTGCCGGCCGTAAACGAGGTTCTCGTTATGTTCAGAAATCGGCGCCATCTTTGAGTGGCTCACGAAGTGTCTAACAAGATGGCTAAGTTCTATTTAAAGCATGAGTATTGTAAGGTTTTTTTTCTTTATTTCAGTTCACACTCTATTCTGATTCTTATTCTTACACGTGCTAAACAGCAAATTAAATTAAAGAGTGGGTATTCATGAGAAAATAAAACTTTAGTTCATATTTATATTTCCAGATCTTATTAGTCCAAATCCCTGATTTTCCAGAGAGGAAGTATTATCGCTATAACCTTTCCCATTCCTCCCGGTTGTTCAGGCCCTCAGTGTGTGTTCGGAATTTACACATATAAAACTGTTCTCTCATTTTTCGTTTTTTCTCCCAGTTACCCCCTCTTCTGGACATTATGATTTTTTCCACAACGCACCACCTTAGGTCCTCTATTTTATGTTTTTCCTGCAGCCAATGTTCAGTTAATGGGGCATTGCACTTATTAATCCTGATAGCTGAGCGATGTTCATTTAACCGGACCCTTACTTCTCTTCCGGTTTCGCCGATGTAGCCTAAGCCACACGGACAAGTAATTAGATAAATTACATTTTTGCTCTTGCAATTATACATCTCTTTGGGGGTATGTGTTCCACCATTCAAACTAATTGTCTGGCTTGGCATTATTAGTTTGCAGTTGACACATGAGCTACATGGGTGGGTTCCTATTATTTTGGTGCCCGTCATGATGCTCAATTGCTTGTTTTCTGGTTTCTCTCTGTATGTTTTTACCAACTTGTTTTTGATTGTTTTATTCCTCCTATATGAATAAAGAGGTTTTTCTATAGTTCCAATGCCGGCATCTTGTTAATAGCTCCAGTTCCTATTAATTATGTTTTTGATTTTATTACTGATCACGGAATAATTTGAGACAAATACTATCTTGTCCATCTCTCCTTTCTTTCGGTCATTATTTTCAAAAAGTGCATCCCTGTTGTAAAATTTGGCTCTTTTATACGCTTTTTTAATGATCCCCTTAGGGTAGCCTCTATTTTGCAATTTACTCTTAAGTTTCTCCGCGTGTGTCTCAAAATCTTGTTTATCAGTACAGTTTCTGCGTAACCGCAGAAACTGGCCGAAAGGTATGTTATCCTTTTGGCACCGCGGGTGATCGCTGTTATAGTGGAGCATGGTGTTGCGGTCTGTGGGTTTAACATACAGATCCACAACAAGAACACCTTCTTTGCTCTTAATCATGATGTCTAAAAAAGCACATTCATCCTGGCTTATTGTTGAAGTAAACCTCAAGTTAGGGTCTCCACAGTTTAGCCACTCTATAAATTCCAGTAGATTACTCTTCTCTGTAAATGTAAATGTAAATGTGCTGGACTTGTAAAGCGCACAGCTGCCCTTAAGCGTCCCGGCGCTTGCTTAGGGAACCCGTCCTGGTATTCCCCTGTGAGAAACCCCGGCAGGGTGTCCACAAGGTGAAAGCCAGGCATCCCGCCGCGAGGGGCCGTAGTGGAGATTAAGCAAGCTATTACCCAGAGTCGCAGAGTGTGACCCTGTGAGTTGAGTAGGCACCAGAGCGAGAATTGTCGAGTCCGTGGAATTTTGAGCCCGAGACCCGCCGAGGCGGGGAATCGAACTCTGGTCCACAGTCGATCTCAGCTTCCGGGTCTGCCGCCTCTAACCACTGAGTCACGCTCTCCAGTCCAAATAAAAAATATATCATCTATGAACCTTGAGTAGTTTTCTATATTCTCATAAAAGGGACATACTTCATTGTAAATATGTCTGTCCTCAAAGGTACCAACATAGAGGCAGGCCAGGCTCGGTGCACAGGTAGCCCCCATGCTGGTACCCTTGATCTGACAGTACAAGTCCTCTTCAAACAAAAAAATATTGTTTTTAAGGATTATTTCTGTCAGTTCGACTAGAAAAACTGAATGTTCTGATAAGTCTCCATTCTCATCTTTAAGTATCTCTTTGATTGTTTCTACTGTTGCTGTTTGGGGTATATTTGTGTACAATGATTCGATGTCGAGCGACACCAACCATTGTCTTTCCTTATCAAAGCTAATACCCTCTATCTTTTTAATCATTTCAGTAGTGTCTTTGATATACGATCTTTGTTTTGATACCAAAGGTCTTAAAAATTTGTCCACATAAATACTCAGTGGTTCAGTCATAGAATTTAATCTAGAGACAATAGGTCTCATAGGAGGATTTTCCAAGTTCTTGTGTACTTTTGGCAAACCATAAATCGCCAGAATAACCGGATTGATATTTAGTAAAAAAACATATTCATCGGCACAGATAATTTCATCTTCCCTTGCTAGGTCCAATATTCTTTTTATGCTTAGCTGTAGGTTATCCCACTCTCTCTGTGTGGATCGTCTATAGTGTTCCTTCACTGATAGTAGTGACTGCATTCTTTCTCTGTAATCATCAGTCTCCAAAATGACGATACTACCCCCCTTGTCCCCTGGTTTTACCGTTATGTTCTCACATCTCTCTAAGTTATTAAGGGCATCCCTACACTCTTTTGATAAATTATTATTATATATTTTAGTCTCTTTTTTAAGCAGGGTCTCGATATCTTTTTCCACTGCCCTTTCAAAGAGTTCTACATTCTTATTTATCATAGCTCTGGAAGGGGTCCAAATTGATGTAGGCTTCAAGCCTGACAAGTTTTCTTTTACAGTTGGTTCACTATTATGAAAAAATAGTTTGAGCCTTACTTTTCTAAATAGACTTTTTAAATCTTTTTGAATCTCATAAGTATTAGGTTTCGCTATAGGGGCATATCCTAGACCTAAACTCAACACCATCTCTTCATCTTTACTGAGTGATTTTTTGGATAAATTTATTATTGGGGCTGATTCCTGCACACCTAGTCCCACACTTTTTGGCTGCGGGTTTTCATGTACATGGGTCTGTATTGTGGAGCTTGTCGAGGGTAATTCCCCCTCCCTCTCCCCCTCGGTACATGGTTTCCTCTCTGTTGGTGTTGCCCTAAAAAAGGTCTTTGATCTCTGCTCTGACCTTGATTCATATCCTTTCTACCTCGTGTATCACTGCCGGTCTCCTCCTCCGATTCAGTACTTGCATAGGAGGATTCCGAGAAACTCACATTTTTCCTTTGTCCCCTTGGTCTATATGGGTACCAGGTTTTTTTCTGATTAGTTTCTTGTACTGGTGTGTCATAATAGTCTTTTTTGGTATAGGGATATACTAATTCCACACTGTATTTATTTAAATCCTTTTGTAACTTATTAGTTTTCTTTCCTATCAAGTAATCCCTATAGCCATCAACGTCTTCAGCTATCTCGCTTAGTTTTTTCTTAGCCTCATCGAGGGCATTACTGTAGCTATTTTTTAGCTCTATCTCCATTTTATCAATATCTCTTCTTTCTACTAAAATGAATTCTTGTGCTGTTTCAATGATTAAAAGCATCCAGTCCCTACTGCACCTATTCGCTATTAGGGTCCACCGTTCAATGAATTTCTCATCTTTTACGAACAGGCCAGGTTAATTTTTCACCTGAGGACCAATAGGGATGATACCATTCCTACAGTATTCTATTAGGAATTCAGAGTGCAGCTCGGTGCGAACAACTTTCTTCTTTAAATTCCAGAAAGCATTCCACTTTTCAGAGTTACTATCTGTAATAATGGTTGCACTTGTATTTTTGGAGCTGGCTATGATTTTGGAGAACTGATCCTCAGTAAAACCATATGTTTTTATAGCGTCCATGTCAATTAGGACTTTCTCAATATTCACTCTCCGGCTAAAAAGCCGTACTTAAATAGTTAAAAAGGAAAGAGAGTACCCTTCTAGTAACACCCACAGGAACAGGGTAATAATACAAAAAAAGGAAATTGGGTGTTCCCTGGGTTCTTGATTCAAATGGGGAACCAAATCATTCATTCATCTCATTATATTGTCACTCACTCTTTTGCTCAGCCCTGTGCTCTAGTAGAACCACAAAAACATAAATTTTGTATACAAACTTCAGAGTCTTTATTATAAAAAGTTTTGTTTAAAAAAGTATTCAATACATTGTAAAACATAAATTCTTCGCAGGTAGTTCAAAACAATTTCCATCTATTAAGTGATGTCTAGATTTAAAACATTTTTTATCAAATACATAGACACTGGGATACTCAGATCAGTACACTTTACCAAAACATTGATTGCAATAAAATATGATTATAGAATGTACAATTAATAAATCCCCTTCGGGATAGTCGACGCGTTTCGGTGGTTGTGGCGGTAAGCCCCACCTTCCTCAGGACAATTCAGATGCACACATATATCTGTAAACAGAAAATACCAGTATAAGGGTACATTCACATTATAATGAACAACTTTATCTCTGCTCTTTCTCTTTTTTATTTGTACATATTCATTTTGTGGTCCCACTATGCACTTACATTACTATGATAGCCCCAAGAGCCCACCCACTTAGGGATCCCTGTGGTCTTGGACAGATAGGCTCATCTAACCATACATACATTCATACATTCATTTCCCTCAGCATAAGCATCACACAATCAATAGGATTGTATACCTCTTGGGGATATCCCTTCTTAGTTAGGACATCTATATGAAGTCATACTTCTTCTTTGGCGGCTTATTAAAGTCTCTCTCTAACAACAAGAAAGAAATTTATTATTAGCTGAATCATTCGACTAGCTATCAGGTTTTTGGACTTACGCAAGTCCTTCAAACTCATACCTTATGTTTTGCGCAAGGTACTTAATTTTGCTCGCAATACTTTTCTTTTCTCATTCCTGGCAGTTACGTTCAATTCTGTCCTATGGGGGAAGAATTAATTCCATGAAATTCACCTTCCGGTATTATTATTTTAACTATTTACTAAATTATCCTGTTACATTACACACCTTAATTAGGATCATCAGACCTTCACACCTGTGTAGTCTTCTGTTTGGTAGTCTCAATGGTTTGGAGTTGTGTTTATTCTGCAAAAATTTAAATAATTTCCCTTAGTTACCAGGGTTATACCCTTTCTTTAACAACCCATCACTCCCAGGAGAGCCTCACTCACCTCCTCTTCTTGAGTTCTTTCAAGGAATTATATTTTCAATTTTCCTTTTTTGTTTTTAAGATTTTGCTGGTTCCGACTCTATAAAGAGAGTATGAGTATGCATTAGTCGCTTCCTTTATTTCTTTTTGGGGCTCTTTTTATACTCCTATATTCATGCTAGCTGTCACTATTTTGTGTTCATGTATTGTCATCTCATTTTATAATTAATTTTGCGTGCTAGTTGGTAACCACCCTTTACGTGTTTATCAGTTCGTGCAAGATGTTTAAACAGCCTAATGTAGACCATGGCCGTCTCCCCAAATACTACGTGTTTGGTAACATTTTCTCAGTTTTTCCCCTGTTTTTTATAAATAATCATCTATTTTCCATTCTACTTATTTAATCTAAGTGGATGTGTCCTACAGCGATTACATCTACATCTTTATAGGCTGATGCTTTTGTAGGCATAGGGGGTCCCCGTCGCTGCGCATTTGCAGAATGATTAATTAACACGATCTTTCAGTGTTCTGCCGTGCATTATTCCCCCATTATTAAAACATAGTCCGAATTCCCTTTCTTTTCATTTGAGACTATGCAGGGTTTCCTGCAACAGGATATCGGGCTAAAGGCAGCTGTTCCCGATTACGTATTCGGCTCTGCCTAACGCTTTTAACATGACTCAACCCTATTACTGCTCCTTCTGACCCATTTACTCACCGTTTTGCCGATTTTGTCCCGCTTCCACCGGTGTGCGTCCAGGGTTTTGATTCCTGAGAAAGCTGTTCTCCGCTTGTTCTTTTAAACGCGTGAGAACGTTTTTGCGGAACGTGAAATAACGTGAAAAGAACGTGAAAAAAACGTGCGAGGACTAAATCACCTCCCCATTCCTGACCATGTGACTCCTTCCTTTGCCGGCCGTAAACGAGGTTCTCGTTATGTTCAGAAATCGGCGCCATCTTTGAGTGGCTCACGAAGTGTCTAACAAGATGGCTAAGTTCTATTTAAAGCATGAGTATTGTAAGGTTTTTTTTTCTTTATTTCAGTTCACACTCTATTCTGATTCTTATTCTTACACGTGCTAAACAGCAAAATAAATTAAAGAGTGGGTATTCATGAGAAAATAAAACTTTAGTTCATATTTATATTTCCAGATCTTATTAGTCCAAATCCCTGATTTTCCAGAGAGGAAGTATTATCGATATAACCTTTCCCATTCCTCCCGGTTGTTCAGGCCCTCAGTGTGTGTTCTGAATTTACACATATAAAACTGTTCTCTCATTTTCATTTTTTCTTCCCAGTTACCCCCTCTTCTGGACATTATGATTTTTTCCACAACGCACCACCTTAGGTCCTCTATTTTATGTTTTTCCTGCAGCCAATGTTCAGTTAATGGGGCATTGCACTTATTAATCCTGATAGCTGAGCGATGTTCATTTAACCGGACCCTTACTTCTCTTCCGGTTTCGCCGATGTAGCCTAAGCCACACGGACAAGTAATTAGATAAATTACATTTTTGCTCTTGCAATTATACATCTCTTTGGGAGTATGTGTTCCACCATTCAAACTAATTGTCTGGCTTGGCATTATTAGTTTGCAGTTGACACATGAGCTACATGGGTGGGTTCCTATTATTTTGGTGCCCGTCATGATGCTCAATTGCTTGTTTTCTGGTTTCTCTCTGTATGTTTTTACCAACTTGTTTTTGATTGTTTTATTCCTCCTATATGAATAAAGAGGTTTTTCAATAGTTCCAATGCCGGCATCTTGTAAATAGCTCCAGTTCCTATTAATTATGTTTTTGATTTTATTACTGATCACGGAATAATTTGAGACAAATACTATCTTGTCCATCTCTCCTTTCTTTCGGTCATTATTTTCAAAAAGTGCATCCCTGTTGTAAAATTTGGCTCTTTTATACGCTTTTTTAATGATCCCCTTAGGGTAGCCTCTATTTTGCAATTTACTCTTAAGTTTCTCCGCGTGTGTCTCAAAATCTTGTTTATCAGTACAGTTTCTGCGTAACCGCAGAAACTGGCCGAAAGGTATGTTATCCTTTTGGCACCGTGGGTGATCGCTGTTATAGTGGAGCATGGTGTTGCGGTCTGTGGGTTTAACATACAGATCCACAACAAGAACACCTTCTTTGCTCTTAATCATGATGTCTAAAAAAGCACATTCATCCTGGCTTATTGTTGACGTAAACCTCAAGTTAGGGTCTCCAGATATATGTGTGCATCTGAATTGTCCTGAGGAAGGTGGGGCTTACCGCCACAACCACCGAAACGCGTCGACTATCCCGAAGGGGATTTATTAATTGTACATTCTATAATCATATTTTATTGCAATCAATGTTCTGGTAAAGTGTACTGATCTGAGTATCCCAGTGTCTATGTATTTGATAAAACATTTTTGAAATCTAGACATCACTTAATAGATGGAAATTGTTTTTAACTACCTGTGAAGAATTTATGTTTTACAATGTATTGAATACTTTTTTAAACAAAACTTTTTATAATAAAGACTCTGAAGTTTGTATACAAAATGTATGTTTTTGTGGTTCTACTAGAGCACAGGGCTGAGCAAAAGAGTGAGTGACAATATAATGAGATGAATGAATGATTTGGTTCCCCATTTGAATCAAGAACCCAGGGAACACCCAATTTCCTTTTTTTTCTATTGGGACAACGACCTTCTCTACAGTGAGCAGAAGATTGCCGAACTAGGGGCCAGCCGGGTGCTGGTCGTTCCCCTCCGATTTAGAGACTTCCTCTTGAACTTAGCACATGATGTGCCCCTCGCCGGGCACCTGGGGCAGGACAAAACTTACAGCCGCCTGGTGACCCATTTCTACTGGCCGAAAATGCGCAATGATGTGCACAAACACTGCAGAACCTGCCCGACCTGTCAAGCCAGCGGGAAGAGCGGGGGGAAAGTCAAAGCCCCGCTCCAGCCTTTTCCCGTGGTCACCACCCCCTTCGAGCGGGTGGGGATAGACATCGTGGGGCCCCTGGACCCCCGCACCTCTCAAGGGCACCGCTTCATCCTCGTTCTGGTGGACCATGCCACCCGCTATCCGGAAGCCATCCCCCTCCGAACCATCACGGCCCCAGTGGTAGGCCGAGCCCTAATGGGGATCTTCTCCAGAGTCGGCTTCCCCCAAGAAGTCGTGAGTGATCGGGGCACAAACTTTATCTCCAAGTATATGCGATCCCTGTGGCAACAGTGCGGGGTCACATATAAGTTCACCACCCCGTATCACCCCCAAGGGAATGGACTTGTGGAGCGGTTTAACCGAACACTGAAGGGAATGATCAAGGGCCTAGAGGAGCCACTACGACGCAAATGGGATGTTCTGCTGCCTTGCCTCCTGTTTGCGTATCGCGAAGTACCCCAGAAGTCCCTGGGGTTCAGCCCCTTCGAACTATTGTATGGGCACCCGGTCCGAGGCCCCCTCAGCCTGGTCAAAGAAGGCTGGGAGACGGCTGTCCGAGGTGCTCCACCAGATGTCTACCAGTACCTCCTGACCCTCCGCAACCAAACTCGGAAGTTCCGGGAACTGGCCGAAGCCAACCTGGAGGCTAGTCAGGAGGAGATGAAATGCTGGTATGACCGGAACGCCTCGTCCATCGAATTCGAGCCGGGCCAGCCGGTCTGGGTCATGTCCCCGGTTGAACCTTGCACCCTCCAGGACCAATGGACGGGGCCCTTCAAGGTGGTGGAGCGCAAGAGCCCCGTCACTTACTTGGTGGACATGGAGTCCCCCAGGAACCCCCTCCGGGTTCTACACGCTAACCGGCTCAAGCCGCACTTTGCCCGCACTGAACTAAGTCTGCTTTTAGCGACCGATGACGGAGCTGAAGACGACTCCGAACCTCTGCCAGATCTCATGAGCACCACTGAGAAGGACGGCTCCATCGAAGGGGTCCTGCTCTCCTCCACCCTGACCCCAGAACAGCACCATGACTGCCGGCAGCTGCTGGGGCAGTTTGCAGATCTGTTTTCCCTCACTCCTGGAGTCACCCGGTGGTGTGTCCACGATGTGGACACCGGAGACAGCCCACCTGTAAGACACCGAGCTTTCTGAGTGCCCGATCGAATGCGGGCCTGCATCCAGTCCGAGGTGTCCAAGATGCTAGCGCTGGGGGTAGTCGAACCCTCCGACAGTCCGTGGGCCAGCCCAGTTGTCCTGGTCCCTAAAGCCGCCGCCCCCGGCACGCCCCCGGAGCTCCGGTTCTGTGTTGACTACCGGGGGCTGAATGCAGTCACCAGGACCGACGCCCATCCCATCCCCCGGGCGGATGAACTGATCGATCGCCTGGGGGCTGCAAAGTATCTCAGCACCTTCGATCTCACGGCCGGGTATTGGCAGATCGGCCTCACACCTGGAGCGCAAGAGCGATCAGCCTTCTCGACCCCTGATGGCCACTACCATTTCAAGGTGATGCCCTTCGGCATGAAAAACGCCCCGGCCACTTTCCAGAGACTCGTGAATAGGGTGCTGGCCGGGCTAGAAGAGTTCAGCGCCACCTACCTAGACGACATTGCGGTGTACAGCCTCCACTGGGATGCGCACCTGACCCACCTCCGGGAGGTCCTGACGGCCCTCCATCGGGCCGGACTGACAATAAAGGCCAGCAAGTGCCAGATAGGCCAAGGGTCCATGACCTATCTGGGACACCAAGTAGGGAGCGGCCAGGTGGCTCCCCTCCAGCCAAAGATTGACGCTATCCAGGCCTGGGAGCCCCCGGTCACCCAGACCGCCGTCCGAGCCTTCCTGGGGCTCACTGGATACTATCGGCGCTTCATCAAAAACTATGGGAGCATTGTGGGGCCCCTCACAGAACTGACCTCAAAGAGACTACCACAGAGGGTGCACTGGACCCCCGAGTGCCAGGTAGCCTTCGACACCCTAAAGACCGCTATGTGCACCGCCCCTGTGCTCCAAGCCCCCGACTACAGCCGAGAGTTTGTGGTCCAAACCGACGCCTCGGAGCACGGCATTGGGGCGGTCCTCTCCCAAGTAAACCCTGAAGGGGCCGACCTTCCCGTTGCCTTCATCAGCCGGCGGCTGCTGGCCAGAGAACAGCGATGGAGCACCATCGAGAGGGAAGCCTTTGCCGTCGTGTGGGCCCTAAAGAAGCTCCGGCCCTACCTCTTCGGCACCCACTTCCGGGTCCAGACCGACCACCGGCCTCTGCGGTGGCTGATGCAGATGCGGGGAGAAAACCCGAAACTGTTGCGATGGTCCATCTCCCTCCAAGGGATGGACTTCACTGTGGAGCATCGCCCCGGCAACGACCACGCCAATGCTGACGGCCTGTCCCGATTCTTCCGCCTCGGCGAGGAGAACCCCCAAGAAGATGGGTGACTCTCCCCTGCCTTCAGCTGGGGGGGACGCGTGTTGGACCCGGCCTCATGGCGTGGTCCTACCCCTCCCGCATGGCTGGCCCCGGACGACATCGGCCCTCCACGGAGCCTCGGGCGGCCCCTTCCGCCCGATCCTGCACGCACCAACACTACCGGTCCGGTTACCATCACGGGCCACCACACCGGCCTGACTCCATCGTGGGCCCATCACGTCCTGAGCACGAGGCCTCGCCCGACTCCATCTTGGGCCCACCAAGTCACGAACACGTGGCCAACGGCCCCGACCCAGGCACAGCGAAGCCCCGACATCGAGGCGCCAAGATCTACCCAGGTGGTCGAGTGGCCACTCGACAGATCCCGGAGGGAGGGGAGTTTCGATGGGCCTCCAGCCGTTCCCGGACGCCTGGTATCGATCGCCCCCGGCATCCCTGGGTGCTGGCTCCACCCCCCTGCTGGGTGTCTGGACACCATCTTCCCGGCCCCTCTGGACCCCAGGCGCGAGGGTCCGGACATCAAAGGACTCCAGTCCTATAGCTGGGCCAGCCCCGGAGTAGGACGTCAGTTGTATCCTGGACTGGAAAGCCCTGCTGACGCTGTCACGGCCGACACCAGAAGAACTCATTTTCCCTGTAACCGGAGGATACCCTGAGAGCCTGCTGGCGCTGCCGCGGCCCCCCCTTTGCCGAACCATCTTGAGAGCCTGCTGGCGCTGCCGTGGCCCACCTTTGCCGAACCATCTTGGGAGCCTGCTGGCGCTGCCGCGGCCCACCTTTGCTGAACCATCTTGAGAGCCTGCTGGCGCTGCCGCGGCTCAACCTCTCGGAACCCCCGGCTCGAGGATTGAGAGCTGTGCACAGGGTATCCCTTCCTGCACCCCAACCGAGACTGTCCCGCTACCCTGACCCTTTTACGAGACTTTACAGACCCCTCGATCTACTTGTACATATCGCTGAGAACCAGCAACCTTTATTTCCTGATAAAGCTTACGAACTCGACCTCTGGTGTGGTGTCCATTTGTAGTGTTGTGGTTACTCTACTGTACGATCCTAGGAGAGGGCCCTCACCCAGGAGGCCTCTCGGTAACGCTCGGCTACTTCTTGACGGAGAGGTGGACCTAGGGGTGGTCAGTCAGACATCTTCTGCCTCCCCAGGGGTCGCCTTTCTAACAGTTGTACTAACTGTAACTTTCGCACCCACAATCCACTGGTGATGATATTACATATTAAATCATTCATGACATGGTCAGTGACATCACTGATGACATCACTGAGGACATCTCAAATGACATCACTGATGACATCATCCTGTGAATGTGGTTTGGTTTGGTATTATATATACACCAATCTGCATTGAAGAGTCAGTGGATATATAAATATCTGGATAGAGGATTTAGTAGCAGTGTGATTGATTGATTGTTTATTTGAGTATTTTATAGTGTCTCACTAAATATATTAGATAGTGACTAAACTGTGTGAATATCTGTATTACTTGGTCAGTTGTTGTGTAAACTGCTTCACCAGTTGGTTACTAGCTACATGAAAGTCTATATTAGTTATTCATTAGGGGACGCTTTGCTGATTTTAAATCATTTGTTTGGGACTGACCTGCCTTCCAGCCTACTTCTCGCGGAACCCGCTCCACGGGTCCCGCATCGTGTGGAGTCCTTCTGCAGCCGCTTGAAGGTTTGAAGGGATAGCTGAGGGAAGTGTTTCACGGGGCTGCGAGCGAGTGCGTGTGCTCACCGAGGGACTTCAATTCCCAGGAGCGCACGCCAGCCCGGACCAGCAACACCTGGGCCGCTCTCCCCGACCCCTCCCACCCTTCCACCGAGCACTCTTAATCAGTATCCGCTGGGACGGAGAGTGGGACGCTTTGCTGATTTTAAATCATTTGTTTGGGACTGACCTGCCTTCCAGCCTACTTCTCGCGGAACCCGCTCCGCGGGTCCCGCATCGTGTGGAGTCCTTCTGCAGCCGCTTGAAGGTTTGAAGGGATAGCTGAGGGAAGTGTTTCACGGGGCTGCGAGCGAGTGCGTGTGCTCACCGAGGGACTTCAATTCCCAGGAGCGCACGCCAGCCCGGACCAGCAACACCTGGGCCGCTCTCCCCGACCCCTCCCACCCTTCCACCGAGCACTCTTAATCAGTATCCGCTGGGACGGAGAGTGGGACGCTTTGCTGATTTTAAATCATTTGTTTGGGACTGACCTGCCTTCCAGCCTACTTCTCGCGGAACCCGCTCCGCGGGTCCCGCATCGTGTGGAGTCCTTCTGCAGCCGCTTGAAGGTTTGAAGGGATAGCTGAGGGAAGTGTTTCACGGGGCTGCGAGCGAGTGCGTGTGCTCACCGAGGGACTTCAATTCCCAGGAGCGGACGCCAGCCCGGACCAGCAACACCTGGGCCGCTCTCCCCAACCCCTCCCACCCGTCCACCGAGCACTCTTAATCAGTATCCGCTGGGACGGAGAGTGGGACGCTTTGCTGATTTTAAATCATTTGTTTGGGACTGACCTGCCTTCCAGCCTACTTCTCGCGGAACCCGCTCCGCGGGTCCCGCATCGTGTGGAGTCCTTCTGCAGCCGCTTGAAGGTTTGAAGGGATAGCTGAGGGAAGTGTTTCACGGGGCTGCAAGCGAGTGCGTGTGCTCACCGAGGGACTTCAATTCCCAGGAGCGCACGCCAGCCCGGACCAGCAACACCTGGGCCGCTCTCCCCGACCCCTCCCACCCTTCCACCGAGCACTCTTAATCAGTATCCGCTGGGACGGAGAGTGGGACGCTTTGCTGATTTTAAATCATTTGTTTGGGACTGACCTGCCTTCCAGCCTACTTCTCGCGGAACCCGCTCCGCGGGTCCCACATCGTGTGGAGTCCTTCTGCAGCCGCTTGAAGGTTTGAAGGGATAGCTGAGGGAAGTGTTTCACGGGGCTGCGAGCGAGTGCGTGTGCTCACCGAGGGACTTCAATTCCCAGGAGCGCACGCCAGCCCGGACCAGCAACACCTGGGCCGCTCTCCCCGACCCCTCCCACCCCTTCCACCTCTTGTGTGCAATCTTTATAATAGTCATCAGTTCTCCCGCAGCGCGGGAGAGCGCGCGGGAGAAGCCCGGGACAAGGGCGGGACCGTCTGTGGCCGTCCGGGGCCGCAGGAGGCCGGGCTGGGCCACCTTTCTAATGCTTTCCTTCCTATTTGTAGCTTTTTATTTGGTCTTATTTATTAGTAATTTTTAATTGTTGGTCAACAAACTAAAGACTAAAGATAAAGCTGAGTCCTTATACTTGGAAGAACATATTCTGCACATTTGTTGATTGTTTATCGAGGTTGGTGATAATCCAGTTTTTTGTATTTTGTATCTCTCTTGAAATATGACTTTAAGGTCAGGTAAAGAAAGACATGTTCAGGTCTCCACCTCTAATGGTACTTTCACTGGGACTATTGATCAATTTTTCAAACGCTCAACTGCCATACTGGAGAAGGAGATTGCCTTAGTCGAAAAACGTCTATCGCTTGACATTATTACAGGCAAGCGTTCTTCTCTTGGTAAAATTAGTGCGGCTGTCTCCCCTGTCCCACTCACCCTGTCGATTACAGATAGCCACGATGCCAACGTGGAGTCATTGTTGGCAACCGCTCCTGAGATTCACACTGAGGAGGTAGTGGGGACAAATCAAGAAAGTGCTTTTAATACTGTGCAGGACAACTTGTCAAATGGAGGGACTATCCATATTGATCTGGTTAGCGAGAAATCTGGTCTCTCAGACTCGCCAAATCTTAATGTTAGCACAGAACAAATGGACTCTACCTCCCATTCACAACATACATCCACCCACAATCCTGGGAAACGCAAAAGGGTAGCCACATCTGATACAGAGGACCAAACCGAGGGTGTGGGAATCCCTATTTTATCCCCCCCACAGCCACCTAATACTAACATGGTTGTTCATTCAGAGGAATATAATCCCACAATTAGCATTTCAGAAGAAATATTCTTGGCCAGGACAGAGTTGCTACTTAAGTCGCTACTCTTACCACTTTTCGAAAGGACTAGATTATTAAACACTAAAATGGACGCCCTAGACAAGTTGGTGAAAGATAATATAGCGACTTCTAATAGAATCCTTGCTAGCTTAGCACCGAAAGGATTAACCCCCCCTGCCCTAACCACTACGAAGCCTACCACCATGGTTAATAATGTAGGGGGTAATAATAGTAAAAACAATTCTAAAGCGGGACCACTTATTCCTAAGCCTCTACAACAACATATAACTGTTTCTGTTCCCAAGAAAGCGACTACCATGGAGAATTCCTCTGGGCCTAAGTCTACTAAAAATCCCCAGGCCCAGAAAAACCCGATTTCCACGAAGGGTCATGATCTAAGCTACCATCCCAAACCCAAACCTATTCCAAAGAAGCAGTGTGTGAATCTCCCTCCAGAGTCAGTGCCTTACACCATCATTCTAACTGGCGTGGCTCCCCTTAGTAATGGTAAGAGAGAAACACACAAGGATCTTTATAATAAGGTCACATTTTGGCTAAATAAAAATCGCCCGCTCCCTCCCAACTTGAATCCTGAAATTCTTAATGTAAGGAGGGTGGATTGGGTAGGTTTTGGTAATAAAGACCTTGAGGGGGATTGTGTGGTAATCAGCTTTAGAGAGCCATGGGTGGCTGAACTAATTAGCAGGGAACCAAGATTTGGAAGAGTTGGAGATGTGCAAACGCTATCGCTGCATTATTTTTATCCAGCTTTATACGTAAATAGACCCCAAACTCCGCTCCAACACTCTAGAAGAGACAGGTCTAGAGGTAGATTTCATTTTGATACCCCGATCTACCCAATGTTTTATCCTCACCTTGCGAACCGGTTTGCACCGCTGTCAGGTTTGGAAGGAGTGGATTGACTCGACAAAGAACACTTAGCTACTGGGCTGCCTGGAGCTGTAGTAAGTCACTCCCTAAATAACTTGAGAGCCCCTAGAGAAGAGATTGCCTCAGGGTCTACTGAAATAACACACAGGGTGACAGCAAGGGACATACACTTAAATTGTACACCTAGACCTTTGATCACAGTAGAGACTGTGAACTCAACTGTTATTATGGGAGAGAAATCAACTCACTCCTTCACAGTCTTGTCGTGGAACATACCGGGATTGAAGGGGAAAATGTCAGAGGCTGATTGGGGTTCCTTTATAGATTTACATGATGTAATTGTTTTGCAGGAAAGTTGGTCAACAGAGCCCATCTATCGAGTTGGCTATCTTAACTACCATAAACCAGCCTGTAAAGGACTGAAGGGACGTCCCTCGGGTGGTCTGGTTATTTGGATAAGACAATCCCTAGCTCTCATAATAACAGACCTCCCCACCCCAAGCAATGACATTCTAGCCTTGAAACTTTGTGGTAAAAACAACCAGGATTTTTTCCTGATTAATATATATGCAAGAGGACAACCAGGTGGGAAGCCCGCGAGAGTGGTAGCTGAATTAGATTCTTTGTTGAACAGCATTAGTAGAGATAACTGTGTTATGGTGGCAGGAGATTTTAATTGTTCTTTTGAACCGTTTCCCAACCTTGATGACGGGGGTTATGGGGAGATTGATCAGATATGGAATATTCCCCATTTATCTATTCCACCGGTTAAAAAAGTCACTGAGGCTGTTATGCAGTGGTTAGGTCTTTGCCTTGAATGGAATTTGCGTGCAGCGAATGGTAGGACCAAATCAGATACGATGGGAATGGTCACATTCGACAACTCCCTGCATTCGAGCCGCATTGACTATTTTTTGATAAGATTAGAGTACTGGAAATTATTGGAGGACATGGTAGTAGTCACTAGACCTGAAAGTGACCATAATCCACTGGTAATTAAATTATTAATGCAGGAGGGTTTTTCTATGGACTCTGCAACCAATATTGTTACAGCAGATGCTGGTCTTACGAATGACTGCAGAAGGGTAAGATGGGCTAGGTTCCTAGACAACCCCTCCATTATTAACAAAGTTGCTATTGAGGTCACAGCTGCTACAAACTTGATGGTACCCATATTTGATGAAGGAACCTTTCTTGAGCAAATTGGGACGATCCATGAGTCTCTTTTTAACAAAGTTAAATCTTTTTTTATTGAACCTGCAAAAGGAAGGACAAATGGCTCAGCACAAACTAAGACCAAATGGTACGACAAAACTTGTCGCATTGCCCACAGTTCCCTGTTAACTGCTATCAAATCTAAAATAACTTTGGACATAAGGTTAGCAAGGGTAAATTACAGGAAAGTACTTACAGAGGCAAAAACTAAATGGGATGATCAGCGTTGGTTGGATTTATATCAGGCAAGTACCTCATCCAACCAACAAAAATTCTGGGAGGTTGTAAAATGGGGAGGAACCGGTGATTTGCATGTCCCTGTCAACTATGTCCCAGCTGAGCAATGGGTCAAGCATTATGAGGCGCAGTTTAGTGTCACGGAACGGATCTCCCTTAGTATTAGGGAAGATGCCAGTGTACAGCCTGCGGTGCCTCCACCTGATCACATTGTTTTCACTGAATTAGAAGCCATCTCTGCCCTTAATCAAGTGCAGAATGGCAAAGCTCCAGGTATGGACTGCATCCCTGCGGACCTTTTTAAGTATGACCAAGCGCACTGGGTCCCGTATATAACAATTTTAGCGAATGCAATAGCCAGAGGGACTAGAATCCCCAACTCGTGGAAAGGGGCCGAGATCCTGCCCGTGTATAAAAAAGGGGATAGAACTGATGCGGGAAACTACCGACCCATCAGTCTTATCGATGCCCTTCAAAAGGTAATTGCTAGAATGTTGCTAGGGAAAATCCACTCATGGATGACAGAAGCAGATATTCTGTCCCCATTGCAGGCGGGTTTTAGGGAATATATAAGCACAGTCGATCAGATATTAAGATTCGTCATGATCTTTTGGAAAACTGTGTTCCTGAGAGGTGGCACGATATTCGCTGCATTTGTGGATCTCAAATCAGCGTTCGATTTGGTCCCCAGAGGGAAGATGTGGGCAGCTTTGAGACGGATGGGTGTTCCAACTGCACTCCTAGAACTTACCATCAGGATGCATGAGGGGAATTTTGCAAGAGTTAGATGGGGTCGGCAGGGTCAGGTCACAGATTCCTTCCCCGTGACCCGTGGAGTGAGGCAGGGCTGTGTCCTGGCTCCCACCCTGTTTATACTCTTTATTAACCAAGTGGTTAAGTTCCTCTCAGATACCCCTACTGATGCTCCTTCACTGGGTGGGACTAAATTTCCCCTTTTAATATTTGCAGACGATACTCTTATACTGGCTAAAACACAGAAGGGTTTACAGGTAGCTATAAACAAATTTGTGGACTTCTGTAATGAGAATGACCTAGAAATTAACATCAATAAAACAAAGTTCATGGTCCTGACAAAAAATAAATTACTGAGGGGCCATGTTTCTATGAATGGGTCTAGTCTAGAGCAGGTCGAAGCAATGACATATCTTGGTGTTACAATAGACTATAGACTAAGATGGAAAGAGCAAATTGCGGCGCTTAGTCTGAAATTTGCTCGCTTATCCGGTTGCCTAGTGAAAGAGCAGCGATGTTCTTTGACCAAAAGAGTATTGCCCGCTCTTAAAATCTATAGTGCCAAAATCAGTTCAGCCATCCTATACGGGGCAGATATTTGGGGTTGTGTGGACCTGGCTGTCCTAGATAGGATTCAGAACAAATTTCTTCGAAAGTTAGTCAGTCTCCCCCCCTCTACACCAGTCCTACCACTGTTGATGGATATGGGCTTGTACTCCATCAAACATCAAGCCCTTTATAGGATGGTGGCGTTATGGAGACGCATTTGGTCCACCCCGGAACTTGCCATGTTTGCTCGAGAATTACAGGATGTGAGAATGCAACAGGGGGCAGGTGATATACCATGGTTTAAGCAAATCAGGAATACTTTGTTTAAAATGGGCCTTCCTTTGCTCTGGTCTGAGCCAGGCTCTCATACCTTCCCCACAAAAAAAGATTTCAAACTTCTTTTTTGGTCCACAGTAAAAGAAGAACACGTTGCTCTTTCGGAGAAACTGAACTTGACCGGTCAGTTTCTGCTCCATAAAGCAGTTCCCCACATAGAGACCTATTGGGATGTTATTCTGAAAACGTTAGATAGGAAACTATATCATCAGTTTCGTGTAGGTACACTGCCACTGAGGGTTTTTACCAATGGCTGGCAGAAGTCAGAATCATCCCTTTGTCCCTGTTGTATCGATTGTAGAGAAACATTAGGTCATTTTCTATTTGTATGTACTGCTTACCGTGAACCAAGATGTAAATGGCTGAAACCCATATGTTCTAGACTAAACACCCGAGTGAGCAGTGAAGCTTTGTATATTTTGAGAACCAACACTGCTGAATGGCTATCCATCGGAATGGCCAAATTCCTTGGGTGGGCTTGGTTAATTAGGATTAAGTCAGCTCGAAACTTATTGTCCTGAATAACCTAAATAGAATGTAAGTCCACTATATTATTGTCTGACCAGAATTGACGTCCTGTTTTTTCTTATACAAATGTACACCTCAAGGTTCCCTTGACGTCTGTATACGTATGTTTAATTGAAATTTTTATCCAATTTTTGTTATCCTTTTGTTTAGTTTGTTTAGAAACATCATGATTTTGTTAATTCAATTGTACTGTTTGTATTTTTATCTTTATGTATGTCTTTTATGAATAATAATTCGAAATAAAGACGTTAAAAACTGAAAAACTGTTATTCATTAGTTAACTGATCATTTGCAATGGAGAGTGAATGTGTGTGTGCTTCGGTGGAGGGTCTGTGACTGCCCAAAGATATGTGAATAGTTAATTCACTATGTATATGAGATTAAGACTTCGTATTATATTACTTGTTTGGGGGAGTGAATATCTTTATGGGGATGGTGATGAAAAAAACATTTCTCAATGGTACATGTCCAACAAAGTAGAAAAAATAAAAGACAGTGTATGTCACAGTTGTTGTATATAAATAAGTGTACATAAAACTCATTGATTGCATGAGTGACTGTATAGATAACTGTATACTTGTAATAGTGATTTCATAACACACTAAGTATCAGATACTATCTATATGAATACATGAAGTGCTATTTGTATAAGTATGTAGCTGAGTAAATGTAAATATGATACATTATTTCCAAAAGTGAGTAGGATGACTGTATAAGTTAATAGGATGTGTGCTGGTCTGTAATATCAATATAGGTGTATAAGTATATTTGATAGTGTTCTATTGATTATTGACAGCAGGTATGAGTGAATCTATCGGTAATTGATTAGATGTGTGTGTAGATCTAGAAATCACTGAGTAGGTTTTTAGATACTTGTATTGGTGTGTCAATGGATTCAAATATGATACTCTGTATTTTGCAGTGAGTGATGAGAGGGTTATACTAGTGTATGATGAGGTGTATCTGATTGTCACATGGATGATGTAATAAGTGATGTCATCAGTGATGTAATTTGAGATGTCATCAGTGATGTCATCAGTGTCACTGACTATGTCATGAATGATGTAATATGTGACATCATCACCAGTGGATTGTGGGCGCGAAAGTTACAGTTAGTAAAGCTAACTATAACGGAGGAATTTCAATGGTTTTGTATGAGTGAAATGTCCAACTAACTATAACACCCCTGAAACCTATGGTTTTTTCAATGAATTTCTAAGGTTTTTTAAATGATAATTCCTAACTATAACCTGCCTGAAACCTATGGTTTTTTCAGTGAATTTCAAAGGTTTTTTAAATGAGAATTCCTAAATTATAATGTTGACAACTTCCCCATATTTTTAACAATAAACCAAATCTGCAATGCTACCTAAAAAAACAGGCAATAGTTCCACTTACCACTAACAAATTAACATCAACATTTAACTAATGTAAGGACGTTGACTATGTACTGCGTGAATTACATCCAACTCACACCCATATTTAAAGAGCAATATGTGATAGAGGTTCTAATTATACACTTTGGACAACAAACAAAATCACAATACCCAGCGCCACCACCACTACATCCACCCCTCCTGACCCCTCCCCCTCTACTACTTACCAGGCAGTGCAAAACAGGAGAAGGAACCTTCCCAAAATAATTTATACCCTCAACAGCATACTAGCTCAATGTTCAGAGATGTGGCAACCAAGTATGTAAAAGGGAAAGAACTCGCACAACAATACTGTACACAACGCCAAGACTACCAGTGAAATGCTATACACAATTCACTATACAAACCAAAAACTTTTCATGTGTAGATATACCATTGATACGTGCAGTGTACTGTATAGTGGACGCAACCATATTATCTCAGACACTGGGGAATATTTCGGTCATGTAGCTGCGATCCCCCCCCATTGAAGCAGAAGCAGAGTGGGCTATTCCAACGTACGCAACGTCAGCATAAGACTATAAATAATTACGCCTTGGGCGTGGTTCACTTCTGCAAAGAGAAGAGACTCTGCCACAGTGAAGGTCCGCATCCTGGCACGTGGCTGCTGCCATGACCACGTGCCTCCTCGATACAGGCCCATTGCGAACTCAGCGGCACAGCACCACAGCTTATGTCTGTATCGACTAGTGCCTTTGATCTCCACTGCGGACAGCAGGGTTCACAACTTGAATTCAGCTTTGGATCTACACTACGGACAGCATTGAATTAAGCCTTGCTTTATTTCAGGCAGAGACAATTGTACTCTATGTCCTCAGCCTTTGTTAAAATAAGTGACAAAAATTCTTCTTCGATATCTGTGGTCACTACTGCCTTCGATCTACAGTATGGTCAGTAGAGTTTAAAACTTGATACCAGTTTCGGATAAGCACTACAGACAACATTGAATTCAGTCTTGATTTATTTAAGGTACAGACAATTATGCTATGTCCTCTGATTTTATTAAAGTATGTGACAAAAAAGCATTCCTCGATGTCTGTGTCAACTACTGGCTTCGATCTTTACTACGGACAGCAGGGTTCACAACTTGAATTCAGCTTTGCATCTACACTACGGACAGCATTGAAGTTAGCCTTGATTTATGTAAGGCAGAGACAATTTTGTTAAATAATGCAACAAAAAACATTCCTCAATGTCTGTACTGAGTACTGTTTTCAAATGTACACTGCGATCAACAGAGTTCACTACTGGATACCAGAAGCGCAGCAGCACTACAGACAACATTAAATTCATTCTCGATTTATTTAAGGCAGAGACAATCATACTGTATCCTCAGATTTTGTTAACTGTGACAAAAAAGCATTCATCGATGTTTGTGTCAAGTAGTGCCTTCGATCTACACTGCAAATGGCAGAGTTCACAACTTGAATTCAACTTTGCATCTACACTACGGACAATAGGGAATTCACCTTTGATTTATTTAATGCAGAGACAATTGTACTGTATGTGTTCAGCTTTTGTTAGAAAAAGAAACAAAAATCATTTGTCCATATCTGTGCTCAGTTCTGCCTTCAATCTGCAGTTTTTGACAGCAGGGTTCACAACTTCAATTCAGCTTTGAATCTATACTACGGACAGCATGAAAGTTAGCCTTAATTTATTTAAGGTAGAGATAATTGTACTTTATGTCCTCAAATTTTGTTAAAGGATATGACAAAAAGAATTTCTTGATGTTTGTAATAACTACTGCCTTCGATCTACATTGTGAGGGCTCACGATTCAGGTGGAATGGTGATTTCACATGACGCATTCCAGTATGCAAGAGACAATATACCACTGCGACCCCCCCGAACCACGAATCATCACAGGGTGCACACACGCTAAGTTCTTCAGGTACCACTAACTCACTGCACCACAAGTCATCTCCCCGTGGCCTTTTTAAGGCAGAATTTACTAGGCAAAAAACATTGCTCCGAGTGCGGCCTGTCAGATTCCACGAAGCCCAAGCACTGCAGGAACGTAGCATGCACCTGTCCCCTTCCCCTGCCCACAGGACACCCACAGGAATCACTCTGTGGGTGCACCGGTAGACCTGAAAAGAGGGTGGTAAGTTGAAAAGACACCAAGTCTTCCACCCTTGTTGGTACCGGGACCCGGCTTCCTTGATCTTTACACTTCTGCACCTAGGTATAAGCAGGACAAAACAATACCATTCAGGTGCACTGTACACCCATATATCCAACCCCCTGTGACCACGCTTTGACAATCACACAACCCTTCTCACCTGTGGCACATGCAGGCTCCGCCTTGCAAAGAGAAGGAGTACTGTAGCAGCAATCACCATGTACTCCTTTAGCTGCGTTTAGGAAACTGGGCAGCAGGGGAAGGGGCCGTTTAGCGTCAGGTCCTCGTACCAAAGAAGATAAACAATGAGGGGGAAAAGGTAGGCTATAATGTGCAGCCGTTACCGGAAAAACCCCGAGATACACAAAACAAAAACAAGGAAGGACCAATAACAGGAAGCCCTCCGTTGCGCTATACTCACAGCGCTTTCCCAAAACAAGGCAGTCGCGGAGTGACCCAAAACGTCACTACCGCACATAAAGAGGTGAAGCGCCTTCCAACAGAGACGCGCTCGCGCTTGCAGCGAACCTCAGCAATTCAGCGTATGTGGACACGCTGGAGAGAACGGGAGCCCCCGAACCCTCAACAATAAAACACGCAAGGTTCTAGGACACAAAGACAAGGGTAGACAACAAAAGGAAGGGTTACCTGGATACCTCTAACACTCTATAAACAGACAACACGTAACACAAAAAACGGGTCAAAAGCAAGGCAGGCAAGGAAACAAAAAGATAAGCCTCTACACGAGCCCGTGAGAGGGGAAGGGGCTACTACAGAGGATTAGGGCAGCAAAAAAGAGGCTCTGCTCAGCACGTTTCAGCAACCAACAACCAGGAAGGGAATCCAAACACTGGCAATATCGAGCACTGAGCCAAAGGTAGGACTAGTTTTTGTACACCCATCCCCGGTCATGTGATGTAAAAGCATGGTCACAAAGAAAGGACTATCCCGAATCCTAACAGTACCCCCCCCCAACAATCCTCCCCACCGGTCTAGGCTTGGAGGGATGAGATCTGTGGAATAGCCGAACCAACCGTGGAGCATGAACCCCCCCTGCCGGCTCCCACGTCCTATCCTCTTTAGTATACCCCTTCCAATCTACCAAGTAGAAAAGACGGCCTCGGACCCGCTTGGAATCAAGTATAGCCTGGACCTCAAATTCCTCTTGGCCATCTACCAGGACCGAAGGAGGGGGTGGCAACACCTGGTCTGTTGGTACATAGGGCTTGAGCAGGGAGGTGTGAAAAACAGGGTGTACACTATACTCCTGAGGTAATTTGAGCTTCAACGCTACAGGATTGATTACCTGGAGAATGGGATATGGGCCCACAAACCTAGGCTGCAACTTACGAGATCCCGATAACCTCAAGTTACGGGAAGACAGCCATACCTGATCCCCTACATTGTAGGAAGGAGCAGGGTTTCGGTGTTTGTCTGCCTGCTCCTTCATGGCCTCCTTTGCTTCTAACAGGCTCTTTCTGGCCAAAACCCAGATGTCTCCCAAATGCCTACACACGTCGTCGATAGCTGGCACGCGTCCCGTGGGCTGTATAGCCATCGCCCTCGGATGGTATCCCAAGGAACAAAAAAAAGGTGTCATGCCCAAGGCGGAATGCACACTGTTGTTGTAAGCGAACTCCGCGATGGGTAGTGCAGTTACCCAATCACAGGACAAGGACGCAATCAGACACCGCAAGTATTGCTCCATCGTCTGATTAGTGCGCTCAGTTTGACCATCCGACTGAGGATGGTACGCCGAGGACAGACTGATCTTGGTCTTCAACACCCCACACAACTCAGTCCAAAAGTGTGAAACGAACTGTGCCCCTCTATCGGATATGATCACCTCCGGCAACCCATGTAAACGCACAATTGAAGACATGAACACCACCGCCATCTCCTTTGCGGTAGGAAGTTTGGGAAATGGTATAAAGTGGGCCATCTTGGTGAATAAATCTACCACCACCAACACGGCGGTGAAGCCTGCGACGGATGGTAGATCGGTTACAAAATCCATGCTCAAAGAATGCCACGGACCAGGTGGAACCGGCAAAGGCTGTAACAGTCCTGAGGGTTTACAGTGCGAAGGTTTACTAGTCGCACACACCGGACAGGCACCTACATACCCCTGAACGTCTTTTGACAGGGACTCCCACCAAAACCACCTCATACACAAATCCTTGGTCTTTCTCACTCCCGGATGTGCTGTCAGAGCGGAGGAATGACACCACTCCAACACCTCCTCCCTCAACCCAGGGGGAATAAACAACCTGTCCTCCCTATACAACAGTCCGTCTTGCAACACCACCTGGGGTAGGGTTAACCAAGGGGCCAGATCCAAGTGACTTAATCGTTCTTTCACAAGAGCAGGAAAATCATTCCCTGTCACTGCCCCTATGATTCTCTCACTAGCGATCATAGCCCTACTCGTACATGAAGTACCTTCATCTCTAGCATCCACGTGTATTCGAGAAAGCGCATCAGATTTCACCTGTTGAGCTGCAGGTCTATATGTTATAATGAAGTCGTATTCATTAAAGAATAGAACCCATCTCATCTGACGTGGTGTTAATGCCCTGGCTGAACGAAAGAATTCAAGATTCTTGTGGTCAGTGTAGATGGTAATCACGTGACGAGCACCCCACAAGTAATGCCGCCATTCCTCGAACGCCAGTTTCACCGCCAGAAGTTCTCTTTCTGCCACCGTATAATTGCGTTCGGCTGGCAGTAAAGTTTTGGAAAAGAACGCAATCGGATGCATATGACCTGTGGCATCATCTCTTTGTGACAATACGCCTCCCACAGCACACAAGGAAGCATCTGTCTCTACATAATACGGCAGGGCAGGATCTGGATGCACCAACACCGGGGCAGACACAAACTGTCTAAGCAACATACGAAAGGCGTCTTGAGTCTCACTGGTCCACTCAAAAGGGACACCCTTTCTCAAGAGGCGAGTCATTGGGGCCACTATATCCGAGAAATGCAGGATAAAGCGCCGATAGAAATTAGCGAATCCAAGAAGCACCTGTATCTGTTTCACATTCGTAGGCACTGGCCAGGTCTCAATAGCCTGAATCTTTTTGGGATCCATACGAATGCCTGCAGCAGAGATGACAAACCCCAAGAACTCCACTTCAGAAGCTCCAAACTGACACTTCTCCAACTTAGCGTACAACTGATGTTCCCGTAACGTCTGCAATACTTGCAATACATGCTCAGTATGATCAAGCCCTTTCTCCAAATAAATGAGGATATCATCCAAATACACTATAACGGTTTGGTCCAGATATCTACCAAGGACTTCATTTATGAAGAATTGAAACGCCGCGGGCGCGTTGCACAACCCAAAGGGCATTACGGTGTATTCGAATAATCCATACTTAGTTTTAAAAGCCGTCTTCCACTCATCCCCTGGCCGAACCCTTATGAGATGGTATGCGCCCCGCAAGTCTAGTTTCGTAAAGATCGTAGCCTTGCGGAGCTGGTCCAGTAACACGGAGATGAGCGGAAGAGGGTATCTATTCTTTACTGTGGCAGAATTCAATGTGCGATAATCCACACACGCCCTCAAGGACCCTTCCTTCTTAGGTATAAAAAAGATTGCCGATGACACAGGCGAGGAAGAAGGACGTATGTAACCCATTGACAACATCTCATCTATATATGTCTTCAGATGGACCTCCTCAGGTTCAGAGAGAGCATAAACCCTGCTGCATGGTAAAGGGGCCCCTGGTGTTAAGTCGATTTTACAATCATAGGACCTGTGAGGAGGGAGACCTTGGGCACATCCTTTATCAAACACATCCTTATAGGCGGAGTACTGTGGAGGAATCCTACCCGTTTCCATCACCGCACAGGACAAGGGATCAATCTGCTCTGCCGCCACAACATAACAATTCTTTAAACAGTGAACCGAGTCCAATGTAACCAGTCTCCGCACCCAGTCGATCCTGGGGTTATGTGTCTGTAACCACGGGACTCCCAGTACCACGCCGAATGAAGGTGCGTCAATCAAATCAAAGACCACGGATTCTACATGCCCGTTATCACACAATAACCCTAGAGGTTCCGTCTGTCGGGTGATACACCCCGACGTCAACTCGGTCCCATCGATGGCTCTCACTGGCTCCGGTTGTTCCTTTAAATGACACGGAACCATCAGCTTGTCTGCCATCGAGATATCCATGAAGTTCCCAGTGGCCCCGGAATCAAGCAATACCGAAACCGGGACTCGGTTCTGTGTTGATAACAACAAGTGAGCAGTAATCACAAAATGTCTGGGAGCCTGATCTATCGCCCCTACCACTTCATACTGTGCCTTTCTTTCCCTATCAGCTTGTTGTTCCACTTGTATGCATGCCACCTTTTTCCCAAACCCCACACCAGAGGGCTTCACTGGACAGTCACGTGCGAAGTGCCCCCCCTGCCCGCAATACAGACACAAATTCTTCTCTCTCCTTCTTTTCTTCTCTTCCGGGGTCAAAGGACCCCGTATTCCACCAATCTCCATAGGCTCAGGAACGATCTTGCTCTCCCCTACCGGCTTCACCTCAGGTTTCATGTAACCACCCCGTGAATACTGCAACCGACTACGTTCTCCTCGTCTTTCCGTCACCCTGTGATTCAATTTCACCACCAAATCAATGAAAGCCGCACAATCCTCAGGCGGATCCACCACCTGTGACACAATATCCTTCAACTCCTCACATAAACCCTGATAGAATAGGGATGTTCTCTTCTCGGTGGGCCAATGCGTCTCAGACACCAATCGATTGAAGTTGGCTATATAAGACAACAGGTCCTGCCTGCCCTGCCGTAATTTCAACAATTCTGCGTCACTAGCCTGCATGAACGCGTGTTTAGCGAATAGGCTACGCATCAAGTCTTTGAACGCCAGATAATTGTACAACACACGGTCGTTATTTTCTACCAATGGAATAGCCCATTGGGCCGCGTTGCCAGCTAGGTACGACAATATGAACGCAACTTTTGCGGAATCATCAGGAAAGGCGTTTGTTCTACACATGAAGTGAAGCTGGCACTGGTTCATGAAAGTACCATATTTCTCGCTCTCTCCTGAGAATCTCTCTGGGGGGGCCAAGGGTACCGCTACGGGGGTTGAAACTGTCACTGCTATGGGTGAGCTGTTGCTTGCAGTACTTGCTCCAGCCCCTGCTGAATACTGGAAAGTGGCCGGCTGAATCACGGGACCAGGTCCCCTATGCTGTGACTGTTCTCTTGCCCTTACCGCCACTAACTCCTGTTTCAGACCCACGTTCTCCTGTTGTAACTCTTGCACTTGTGCCTGTAGGGCGTGTACCGCCCCCATAATATCCTGCATTGAGGGCCCTCCCGTACCCCCACCCTCGTCTTCCATGCTCGTCCGGGCAGTGCTGTATTAACGTGGGCTCGATATTCTGTCAGATTCCACGAAGCCCAAGCACTGCAGGAACGTAGCATGCACCTGTCCCCTTCCCCTGCCCACAGGACACCCACAGGAATCACTCTGTGGGTGCACCGGTAGACCTGAAAAGAGGGTGGTAAGTTGAAAAGACACCAAGTCTTCCACCCTTGTTGGTACCGGGACCCGGCTTCCTTGATCTTTACACTTCTGCACCTAGGTATAAGCAGGACAAAACAATACCATTCAGGTGCACTGTACACCCATATATCCAACCCCCTGTGACCACGCTTTGACAATCACACAACCCTTCTCACCTGTGGCACATGCAGGCTCCGCCTTGCAAAGAGAAGGAGTACTGTAGCAGCAATCACCATGTACTCCTTTAGCTGCGTTTAGGAAACTGGGCAGCAGGGGAAGGGGCCGTTTAGCGTCAGGTCCTCGTACCAAAGAAGATAAACAATGAGGGGGAAAAGGTAGGCTATAATGTGCAGCCGTTACCGGAAAAACCCCGAGATACACAAAATAAAAACAAGGAAGGACCAATAACAGGAAGCCCTCCGTTGCGCTATACTCACAGCGCTTTCCCAAAACAAGGCAGTCGCGGAGTGACCCAAAACGTCACTACCGCACATAAAGAGGTGAAGCGCCTTCCAACAGAGACGCGCTCGCGCTTGCAGCGAACCTCAGCAATTCAGCGTATGTGGACACGCTGGAGAGAACGGGAGCCCCCGAACCCTCAACAATAAAACACGCAAGGTTCTAGGACACAAAGACAAGGGTAGACAACAAAAGGAAGGGTTACCTGGATACCTCTAACACTCTATAAACAGACAACACGTAACACAAAAAACGGGTCAAAAGCAAGGCAGGCAAGGAAACAAAAAGATAAGCCTCTACACGAGCCCGTGAGAGGGGAAGGGGCTACTACAGAGGATTAGGGCAGCAAAAAAGAGGCTCTGCTCAGCACGTTTCAGCAACCAACAACCAGGAAGGGAATCCAAACACTGGCAATATCGAGCACTGAGCCAAAGGTAGGACTAGTTTTTGTACACCCATCCCCGGTCATGTGATGTAAAAGCATGGTCACAAAGAAAGGACTATCCCGAATCCTAACACGGCCTGCCCTGACCACGCATCATTGCAGGTTACGTACACGCTCAGTGCCAAAGCTACTACTAACTCAGTGCAGCATAATTCATCGCCATGTGACCATATTGAGTCAGATCTCTTATTTTGAGGAAAACATATCATATTTTTTTAGATCTACTGCAACCTACTCCCGTAAAAGGAGAACCAGTATTTATAAGAAAACTTCCTTTTAAAGAGTTTACTACCAGTGCATCCTGCTTGGACCACGCATCATCACAGGCTCCCCAGAACCTTGTTGCTTCAGGTGCCACTAACTCTGTGCACCACTTATCATCGTTGGGTGCACACACACTAGTTTACCAATACTGTGCAGCTCTACTCAATGCCACATGGCCGTGGGCTCTTGCTAACCACTGCCTCCTGCCTACACTGCGGTCAACAAAGCTCACAATTAATTAGACTGTTGATTCATTATTTGCAGAGTACAATACCAAACTAAGTATAACATTTATCAAACCTTATACAATATCCCTTTAGTATGCTTCCTTTAAGAACTTCTTTTATATCACATAGATGTCGTTGAATAATAAAATTCACACTACAAGTGCAGAGGCACACATAATGACAGTCTACACTGTGAACAGCATAGGTCACAATTTGAACCTCACTTTTTCTTCATTGGAAACCTGAATTTATTTTTTAGAGACAAAATGGCTACACCTCTGGAAGAATCCTCTGATTCTGATCATTTTGTTGCTGAAGAATTGATACCCATCCATAGTACTGTTTTTTCCTCTCAAAGTACATGCAGTCCAGTATGCAACAGTCAATACTTTGAGTGCAGCCCTTTCAGACCACGTATCATCGCAGGGTGAGCACACGCTAAACAACAGATGTACCACTAACTCAGTACACCATAAATAATCTCCACAAGGCTTTATTAAGGCAAAATTCAGTAGTCAAAAACACATTATCCCCAGTGCGGCCTGCCTGGACCACGCATCATCACAGCTTATGTACACGCTCAGTCCCAAAGGTACTACTAACTTAGTGCACCATAATTAATCACCACATGGCCGTATTCAGGCAGAATTCAACTGATTCTTCATTCATTATTTATAGAGTGCAGTACCAAACAAAGTATAACGTCCCTCAAACTTACACAATATCCCTTTAGTAGCCTTCCTTTAAAAACTTCTTTTATATCAGTTGAAAAACAAAATTCACACTGCAAGTACAAAGGCACACTCAATGATAGTCTACACTGAGGACAGCACAGGTCACAACTTGAACTATAATATCACTAAAACATACATATTTCGACAATGCATTCGATACATGTTTCACCTTGTTTTCAATCGTGATTACAGATCATGCAGTCCAGTAGACAACACGCTGAGTACCAGACGTACCACTAACTCAGTGAACCAGAAATAATTGCCACGTGGCCTTATTAAGGCAAAATTCAGTAGCCAAAAAACATTCTTACCTGTGCCTGAACCACGCATCATTGCAGGTTCCACACAAACCGACCCTACCTTAGTGCACCACAACTCATGAACCCTTTACGATAGAATCTTCTGTGTATTATTTCACATGTAGTGCTCCTACGTTTCTACAGTAGAAGTCATAAACCGTTTACGATTGAATATCTATGTATGATATCATGATTACTATTCTACATGTTACCAACAGCAACGTAATAAAATTGAGTCAAGCACACGTGCCCGTACACTTCAACTATCTATCTGTGACTGGGTATTTATTATATCAGTAAAATGCTGACCCAGGGTCCTACCACAATATATTGTGCTATAAATAGGGTATACAACCATCTTACCTCTGACAGTAAGTGTGGGCTATTCCTCCTTTTTGTCTTCTTTTTTTAGCATATTTATATAGCTCAAAGTCAACCCAAAACTATATCAGCAATTTACATGAGCACCGTATTTACAGCACGTTTTCAGGCACGCGTAGATTACGTCATTACTCTACAATAACGGGATGTGGACGCAACTCCGAGCCTCGAATACTGATTTCCAGCACCAAGTTCAACAGTATACCTGAATGACTACATACGTATATATATTATCTGCCTTTTATGTGCACAAAACTGCAACTTAAACCTTTCACAGTCCTGTATTACTACAGCTACAACAAACATTCATAATCGCAGAAATGCGTCATGTCCACCATCTTTTATGTTTGCAACTATGAATGAATATAGAGTCAGTGATACCCCGTACCTTCCATGTTGGCAAAGTTGTGGAACTTTACAGATATAATGACACATTTCCTTTTAAGACCAGGGTGATGTCAGCACTACAAAACGGACACCCGAATCACTTGATTTTTCATATAGCTAACCACGGAATCATGCCCATAGCTCCGGAACAATGGTTCAGAGCCTTGTGCAGCACTGGCATACGTCAGGCGAGCCCACTCCACTTACACTACCAGGAAAAAAGAAAAACAAAACATTGCCCAGATTTCCATTGTAGTGATTTCTTAGTTCCAGGTCTAGTTGTCAGAACAGCACACACACACTCCCTCATGGCTGGTATACACCCACACCACACCCATCCAGCACATGCATCACTACACATGTGACCGTACCAATAAAAAAGACGGGACGCACGTGCTCTACGCCATTTTAGAGTTGGTTCCATCCCAAACGCTGAGATGGCCCGTCTTAGTGGTTTGGACGCCTCATGTAGGCCCGAACCACCGAGTACAGGGGCCCACCACTACGTGCGTGGCCTCTTTGGTCACTGAGTTAGTGGTACCGCAAGGACTGAGCGGGTGAGGGACCTGCGATGAAGATGGGAGCACGAGTATGTCGTTAGCCATACCGATATCAAGACTCAGCACCATATGTCAGACTTATTGGTGGCAGAGCGGGACTGAATGATGTAGAAAGTCTCCTGTCCACGAAAAGGTGAGCAGTGAGACCTGGGTGCGCATCATAGGGAGTCGATGGGCTGCAGCAGAGTGGATACAAAAAACCAAAGCAGCGATTTAGGCATACGCAGTCCTATATACTGTATCTTAGTGCTTTTATAATCGGTCAAACGTCCAGAATATAAACTGTACAAATAGATGTTTTTAAATGCAGGAGGGAAGGTGTGTGAAAGGGCGATATGATTGTACTCCACATTAAGGGGCTCATTAGGATGGAGGATTTTCCGCATCCTCCGGGCCGGTGGAAGCCACCGCCGGCCCGGAGGATGCGGAAAATCCTCTGCGGACCCACCAAAGACCCACCGCCACATTAGGATGGCTGGTGGGTCCTGGTTTCAGTCCGCCGCTTTTCCGCCGTGGTTGACTTACAACCGCGGCGGAAAAGCTGTAACATGGCTGGTGGTGTCTATCAGACACCGCCAGCCATATTAGGATAGTGTAAAAGAGATGCTTTTCCACGGCGGCTTTTCCGCCGTGGAAAAGCATACGGACTTTGACTTCGGGGGCCCGTTGCGGGCCCCCTGGGTGAAGGGGGGTGGGGGGTGCACATGGGGGGTACCCATGGTACCCCCCTGCATTTGTATGCAGAAATCGGCAGGCACCGTGCGGTGCCTGCCGCTTTCTGCATACACATGCAATGTATGCATTTTTAATATTGCGGCGGGTGCAGCTTGAAGCTGCACCCGCCGCAATGTGAAAAAAAGATAGAGGATGTGACCACCACCCTGGCGGTCACATCCTAATCTTCACGGAGGGAGCGCCGCTGCCCATGCGGACGTTCCCTCCTACTCTGGAGTCGCGAACGGACTCAAGTCCGTCCGCGATCCTAATGAGCCCCAAGGATAGTAACAAATACCAATCATAACATCTTTCTTTTACTATCTTTTAGATGTAGAGCTTCAGGGTGCATTATGTCCCGGCACGTGGTGAAAAACACACCGGTGACAGAAAGGTGAGCTGCGAATATTCTTTTCAGTCACTCTCTCACTTCCTCTCTCCTTTCTCAAAGAAATGACACACAATGTTAACTTCCTTTTTATCTTACAGGTTGTGTTTCACAAATTGGCGTCACCCCCACCCCCAAAACCTACAAAGCTCTACATTCTTATATTCTGCGATGATGCGTGGCCATCGTAACAACGTCTGAGAAGCCTGCTTCGACACGTGTGCACCCTCTTTGAATCACGCCAATGGCACAAGGTTAGCAAAGAAACTTGTTTCCTAAGCAACGACAAGTTATCTGTGAAAGGAGAGAGTGAGTAGTGTGCAGCAGATTCACTGTGTAGGAATGTACAATTACCTCCGAGCAGTGAGGATAGGTTACAACAGTCTGAGGTGCAGATCTACCAGCCCCTTGCGCCACTTTTGTGTCACTTTTAATATGGGAAAAGTGGCGCAAGGAGCTTCTAAATCTGCCTCTGACTTCCCAAGAAAAACACTCACCTCCGGACTCTGCGAGTCAATGGGGTGCAACTGTCTAGGTATGCAATATTGAGAACTCACCGCTAAGCAGTGGGAGTGCATGGAATATAGTACTTTGGAAGAAAAACAGCGCACAGACACCTCCTTACAGTGGAAGTTGATGAAATACATTATCCTGAGTGTACAAATAAATAAAGCAAACATATATGTGTGCAATTGTATGTACTATGCTATTACTAACTCTATATACTATCTTTCAGATCACTAAAGTGGAGGGTGCACTATGAACCAGCATGTGCTTGGACACACAACGGAGGCAAACGGTGAGCTACGAGTATTTTCTCCAGTATTAACTGCTCCATCTATAACTTTCTCTCTCTCACAGTTTTAATGTCGTTTTTTCTCTCTTTCTCTCTCTCACTCTCTCTCACATCGTTTCTCTTTCTCTTTTAAAGTTATGGACGCTGTTGTCCACTCTGTCGTGTACAACCAAAGCTGAGTTCAAGTTGTGAACTCTGTTCACCACAGTGTTTACAGAAGGTAAGCAGAGCGGCCTAGATATACAATGCTTCCGATTAAATACATTAGAAATAAAAGAGCTTATTTACAAGCCCCTTGTGCCACTTTTGCGTCACTTTTAACATGGGAAAAGTAACGCAAAAGTGGCACAACAGGCTTGTAAATAAGCCCCAAAGAATATTGTCCTGCATAATGACTTGATCTCTAACGTAATTCTGTCTCATCTCTGAATCATTTTAAAGACCTGTTGGTCCATGCTGTAAGTCTGACGCAGTAGGCACTTCCGTACAGACACCTCTTGAACGCGGGCCTATAAGAGAAGTGGAATCTATCAGGCACACTGCAAACGTGCAAATTAAAAAATATCGCCTTACCTTAACTTGTAATGTTTGACCTCATTTAGTCACATCGTTCTAATTTTGAACACTTATTTTCATTTTTGTCTTGCAGATTACCTACCCTACTTCTATTGGAGTCCGTATCACATTTTGTTTAATTGTTTTTTTAGAATTATGTTTCTAGTTATGTATTACATTGTTATCTTTAAGTTAGCTTTCCAGTTATTTATTGTTGTTTTAATAAAAGTTAATTAAAAAAAGTATATATGTCTTCTTTTTCTGACAACATTTCACTATTATTTAGTGTCATAATAATACAGTTAGAAAACATTTAAAAATAGAAATTATATTTATAACTTGAAGTATAATACTGAGGCTAACTCTTTACCAGGTCTTTACCAGAGTCTAGAGCCACGACTAACAGTTCCTATGGAAACTTTTAAAACTCCAGCACAGTAACTGTTTCGATTAGCAACATAGTGTGGTGAACTTCTAACCTCACTTAAGTGTTCCATGAACTGTTACTATGGTAACAGGCAGTAAGCCGTTTGGGGGTAGGGTTGAAAGGTACTGGCTGTACAGAAACCGTTATATATTTACCCAGGATCCTCTACATAACAGAAAGGAAAGCACACTAAGACATAACACTGTGTAGCAGATTTACAAGCCCCTTGCTCCACTTTGGCGTCACTCTTCCCATCTTAAAAGTGATGCAATAGTAACGCAATGAACCTCTAAATCTGCCCCTATGCACATTACGAGCAAAAGAAGTACATAACACTTTCAATTCTTTATCGATCACAATTAGACAGTGTTGCTTCACGATTCACATTGCACTTCAATAAATACTTTGTGCTTATTTAAATGGGACACAGGATTGTCGACATTACAAAACTTAGGGGGATATTTACAAAGACGGTGTTCAAATTGTCGCTGCTTTAACAGCAGCAACCTACAACAAAAATGGCGAAAATGGACTTCAAAATCCTTTGTTATCTTACCGGAAGATTTTTTCAACATTGCTGTTTGCTATGCAAGAGAGCCGCCCCCTGGGGCTATAAAATAAATGTTTGGGGGGGCTCCAAGGCGCCCCCAGCAAAATTAAAGGTGGGGGGCCTCAACAACCCCCCCGAGCCCCGGGACCACCATCCCCTGGGGCTTTCTTTATTGTGGGAGGGGGGCTGCGTGGCCCCCCTCCTGGAGCCCTCGAGGGCCCTGGGGACCGCCACCCCCAGGGCGGGCTCCTGCAGTGTCCCGGGTGCCTACCCCCGGGACACTGCTGTTTGCTATGAGAGGGCGGGAGTCTCGCGGCTCCCGCCCTCCCATAGCAAACTTGGTTTGGATTTTGAAAGAGAGAGCAGGGAAATCTGTTCTCTCTTTATGGTAAAATTAGAAATCGCACACCCAGCGCAGCGCACAGTGCGGCCCCCTGGTATGCACGTGTTGGATGCACGACTCATAATCTGTAGGGTGCGCGACTCCAGGGCGTTTGGTGCATGACTTCTACGCGTTTGCGAGCAGGCATTGCTTTTCCACATGGGGGGCTACTAACATGCAGCTCACCATGTGGAAAAGCAATCTGGTTTAGATTTTGAAAGAGAGAACAGATTTCCTTGCTATGGGAGGGTTGGATGGGCACCCCGGGACACTGCAGGAGCTAGCCCTCCCATAATACATAAAGCCCTTTGGAGAACTTGCAGCCACCCCCAACCATTTTTTTGTAGCCCCGAGGGGTGACGGGCCCTCTGGTGCTCCAGGAGGAGGGCCACGCAGTCCCCCTCCCACAATACATAAAGCCCCGGGGGTGGTGGTCCCCGGGGCTTTGGAGACCTAGGACCCCTGCCCCCACCATTTATTTTTGTAGCCCGGGGGGTGATGATCCCCGGGACTGGGTGGCCCCTCTGGGCCCCCCATAAAATTTAATAATTTTTCCCCTGGTATTTAGCCCCCCCGGGGGCTAATTATAAGAAAAGCTCAGTTTTATTTAATTTTTATTTTTTACGGCACAGTCCGCGCACCCTACACGCACCTGCCGGGTCTTTTAAAAAAAAACATTTTGTGGACCCCCTAAGCAGCTCTAGAGGGATATATGACGTTACCACGCGTTCTTTTACTACGCAGACCATTACCACGCATTTTTTACAACGCAGGATCCTTTACCACGCATACCATTACAACGCTGGTATTTACAACGCAGGTACTATTACAACGCATACCATTACAACGTAATTATAGGTAAGTAAATAATATGGTAAAATAATTTAATTATTAATAATATTTTTTTTAATTAATAAATTATTATTTTAATATTTAATATTTTAATTATTTATATTAATATTTATTTATTAATTTTTAAATATATATGTTAAAAATACCCCTGTACCCCAAACCCCAAACCCAGCCCTGAACCCTAAAAATACCCCTGTACCCCAAAAACTGAAAACTGACCCTGAACCCTAAAAATACCCCTGTACCCCAAAAACTGAAAACTGACCCTGAACCCTAAAAATACCCCTGTACCCCAAAAACTGAAAACTGACCCTGAACCCTAAAAATACCCCTGTACCCAAAAACTGAAAACTGACACTGACCCTGAACCCTAAAAATACCCCTGTACCCCAAAAACTGAAAACTGACCCTGAACCCTAAAAATACCCCTGTACCCAAAAACTGAAAACTGACCCTGAACCCTAAAAATACCCCTTTACCCAAAAACTGAAAACTGACCCTAAACCCTAAAAATACCCCTTTACCCAAAAACTGAAAACTGACCCTAAACCCTAAAAATACCCATTTACCCAAAAACTGAAAACTGACCCTGAACCCTAAAAATACCCATTTACCCAAAACCCAAACCTAAAATATTTTAAATAAAATTATATACTTACCAATACTTACGTTGTAATGGTATGCGTTGTAAAGGTACCTGCGTTGTAAATACCAGCGTTGTAATGGTATGCGTGGTAAAGGGTCCTGCGTTGTAAAAGTTGCGTGGTAAAGGTAGGTCGTGGTAAAAGTTGCGTGGTAAAGGTTGTATACCCTCTAGAGGGTTGAAGTATTTCTACCCTGCCCCCTTTCTATGTTTTGCACACTTGTTCCACTGACTTCTTCAGCTTTGCTTCTACCGAGGCACAAAATGGCTGCCAACAGTTGCTGTTTTCGAATGTTGACAACCACTTGACAGCCAATTAGCATTCAGCGTGTGATCAGAAGGGTGCGCTTATGATACATTCACGGTGAGCTCATCGTCCGCGTATCACCCGAGCCCATAGATATATAAATGCTTTTAACTGTAATTTTCTCTGGAACTACTGAACAGATTGACACCATTTAAGCAAAAGGCACAAGTCTGAACTGAGGACTACCTCTTTGCCAAATTTGGCGTCATTCCAATTCAGCAATTCGGGCTGTAGCTGTGGCTAAAGGTCCTATGGGAAATTGCATGGGGAAAACACGGGGATTCGTCAAGCGGGGGCCGAGAAAAAAGGGGGGTCCCAAAACGCGTTTTTCCCATGTTATTTTCCATAGGGCGGTTGGCCTCACTTTTAGCTCGAACGGCTGAATGGATTTTCACGAAACTTGGCAAAATTGTAGGGACTGGTAGCCCGATGTGCCTTTGCTAGGTCTCAATATATGTGCTCCAGTGGATTTTGAGAAATTAACGTTCAAAAAAATATATATATCTGTAAGCGCGCTCCGGGCAGCGCCCCGGTTCGCGTACCTGACGCGTAACGGAACTTCGCGAAGCGAAGCTGATTGGCTCTCCGGTGTCTGTCAACATTCTAAACAGTCCGGAGCGGCCGCCATCTTGTCTCTCGGTAGGATCGAGAGACAAGAGGAGGCCAAAACAAAGGGGGAAATGACCATAAGGGGGCATAGAAGATCCTCCCTGACCCTCTAGGTTTGATGTGGAGGCTTTAAAAGGGCCCCGCGGGGCAATTTTTTTGCGGGAGCGCTCGGTACGCGCACCGGGAAGCGGTCTGGGGAGCGTACTATAAGGAAGAAAGAATGATAGACTATGATATCTTTTGAAATATTGTATGTTTATTGATTGTTCTTTTTGTTGTGTTTTTTTTGTTTTTTTTATTTATTTATTTATTTTGGTTGTACTTCATGAATTAGATATAAAAATGAATAATGTCTCAAACAATTTTTAAATATTAAATAAAAATGTATTGGTCAGAATTTTCATAGTTCAATAAAACTTCCAGCATTACATCATCTGGAATCTCCTCAAAAATGCATGTTTCTATGTCTTCTAAGCATTCAATAAATTGTTCATCCAAAGACTGATCCATAAAATTTTCATCTAAAAATTCTTCATTTAGAATCTCCTCAGATGTAATGTCGAAGGAAACATTGATATTTTCGTGCTCCCCTTCCATTATTTTGCTGTAAATTGCATAAAAAATAACTAAATCAGAAGAGTTAGGGCACTGTTGGGTTTAAGTTCAGACAGGTAGTTTGGATTTTTTAACAGTGAATTTATCTTTGGGTAGTGTATGGTATCAGACTGGAAGTAGAAATATAAAAAAGTGTATGTGATGAAGCCTAAGTAAATTCATAATTATACAAGAGAAGCCTAAATCCATCCATAACTATAACAGAGAAGTCTATCTAAATCTATAACTATTACAGAGTGATAGTATAAAACTATCAGAAAAAGTTTTCCAAATTAACTTTAAGTGCACAATATACTTCAGTTTTCAAAATAACAACTTACCTTTCAAAAAGCAGTTTAAGTTCTCAGTGAAAATTTTCTTGAAATCTACTTCAGGAGGTGGTAGTCAAAATGGCTGTGTTTCTCTCTCTTTCTTTATATATATTCAGGTACATAACCAATCAAATGTCAGGTAAAAAAAGTAGAAAATGAAAGTAACATTTTGATTGGTTGTCAATTCCAACACTACAGATGTGTTTTGTGAAGTAATTTACCTCAGGGTATTTAGAGAGGTCTACAGGCTAAATGGCTAAATGGAATTCCAATCAAATTTGTGAAAATGTTAGGGATTGGTATGTAGTATGAGCTAATCTATATTTGGTGAAAGTGTCTCCAGTGGTTTTTCTGTGAATTACTTTCCAGCCTTTTTTTGAGCGAGCGCTTCCCGGTGCGCGCCCCGGTACGCGAACCGGCAGCGTTACGGGAGTCCTCCATTTTGTGTTTCGGTAGAATTGAGATACAAGATGGAGGGCAAATAATGTTCAGAATGGGTAGAAGGGGGCACGGTAGACATATCCTGACCCCCTAGGTTTTCTGATGGTAGCTGAGGAGGACCATATGTGCGAGAAAAAAAACATTTTTTTTCAAATTTTCGCGCGGTTAGCGTCCGGTGCGCGTACCAGGTAGCGCTCCGGGGAGCGTACTTTGGTGAAAATTAGTGAAAAAAATTAGAGTAAAATAATAATTGTGAGTCATAAGATGTAGGGTAGCTCTGAAAAGAGCTTTTGGGTCCTGTGGCTGATGTAGGTACCTACAAGTAGGTACCAATGCACAGTCTTAAATTGAGGATGAAAATTCTGTTCCCCTCATCTGAGAAGTGAACTCCATCTGCTCTGTGGATATCTTGCATGTAGTAACGCAAGTTATTGTTGTAGATGGAGCCCATTCCATGGTCTCTCATGTAAGCTGAAACAGACTTATTTACGTGCTTCCTCGATTTCTCAATTTGTGGATAAAATTGGTTGGACCACTTCCATTTCTGTCTTTGGCATATATTTGAATATACCAAGGCAGTTTGAGGAAATAGTGCCATCAATTGCTCAAAGGTGTCCTTTAAAAGCATTTCCAGACCTACCCCAGTCAAAGTGCCCACGTCATTTCCTCCACAGTGCACAATTAACAGGTCAGGTTTTGGCAAATGTAAAAAGGTTTTCACCAATGGTATCAATTGGTGACATTTTAATCCTCTGTGGCCAATCCACTTAATTTCCACATTTTGTAAATTGAGGTTGTGTAAATTTCTGTTATCAGCAAACCTTTGAGCCCAGTGGATATAACTATGTCCAACAATCAAGACAGAAAACATGGTGAGAGAAGGTTCTGCTGCAGTCAGATGAAGTGTGGCAATGAAATGGCAGTTGAAAAAATAAGAGTTTATAATGAAAAAAACTGTGGAGTTTCTGTGCTAATGAATCAGTAGCAGTGATTGGTGGATTTTGATTGCTGGAAACAGAAAGTTAGGGTGCATGGATGAGTTCTTTGAAAGATGTAATTTGAAAGGTCAAGAAAAAATCATTTTATGAAAGATTGCACTGGATACGCAGGTGTACTGAGAGTTCAGAGTTCAATTGAAACATTGTTGTGTGAAGTTGCAAACATGAGAGGTCTTTCAGGAGGTGGTTGCTATGCAAAAAAGGCAGAAAGGGCAGAGGGGGGAAGGGTGTTGATTTGAAAAAAGTGAGGGAAGAGTTTTGATTGGGTGACATGAGAGATATGTGTGATGAATTACAGCATTTCTGTGCCATTGATGGTTGCAGCCTCTGGAGTGCATACCCTTTGTTCTGCTGAAGACAAATTGGTGTGTGTCTGAGACTGTTTTGAAACTCATAAAGTATTTGCTAAGGTGAGAAAAGATTCATTTAATTTATATAGAGAATAGTATGCTTTAGGGAGAAAATTATGAAGAAAGTTGTGTATTTAAAATGTTGCTTTGTGTCAAGTGTTTTATGTGATGGAAAAATCGTGCAAGGGCCTTCAAAATACGCTTTCATGTGTCTTAGGGCATTTTAACTCACTTCCCCATGAATGTGGTTGAATAATTGCTTTACATGATGTATTTAAAAACGTTTTTTGAAATCAATTAGGTTTCTTGATATGTACTGCTAGAGTTTCATAGGTTGATTGGGGCATATTTACAAGGCTTTCGAGTTTATTTGATGTAATTTTTCCCAATTTATTTTAAGACATTTCCTTGTGGTGCAAGGTCCTTGTAAATACGCCCCCATGTGTGCTTGGCAAATTTAGATTTTGATTCTTTGAGTCACATAGCCATGTTAAAAGTAACGCAAAAATGATGCAAGGGCCTTAAAAAAACGATTTCATGTGTCTTAGGGCATTTTAAGTCACTTCCCGATGAATGTAGGTATATAATTGCTTTACATGATGTGTTTAAAAACGTTTTTTGAAATCAATTAGATTTGTGGATATGTACTGCTAGAGTTTCCTAGGTTGCTTGGGGCATATTTATAAGGCCTTTGAGTCTCTCTGATGTTATTTTTCCCATTTTAATTTAAGACCTTTCCCTGTGGTGCAAGGTCCTTGTAAATACGCCCCCATCTGTGCTTGGCAAATTTAGATTTTGATTCTTTGACTTACATAGCCATGTTAAAAGTGACCCAAAAATGGTGCAAGGGCCTTAAAAAAACGCTTTTATGTGTCTTAGGGCATTTTAAGTCATTTACCGATGAATGTAGGTATATAATTGATTTAGATGATGTGTTTAAAAACGTTTTTTGAAATCAATTAGGTTTCTGGATATGTAGTGCTAGAGTTTCATAGGTTGCTTGGGGCATATTTATAAGGCCTTTGAGTCTCTCTGATGTTATTTTTCCCACTTTAATTTAAGACCTTTCCCCGTGGTGCAAGGTCCTTGTAAATATGCACCCATCTGTGCTTGGCAAATTTAGATTTTAATTCTTTGAGTTACATAGCCATGTTAAAAGTGACCCAAAAATGGTTCAAGGGCCTTACAAAAACGCTTTCATGTGTCTTAGGGCATTTTAAGTCATTTCCCCTTGAATGTAGGTATATAATTGATTTAGATGATGTGTTTAAAAACGATTTTTGAAATCAATTAGGTTTCTTGATATGTAGTGCTAGAATTTCATAGGTTGCTTGGGGTATATTTAAAAGGCATTTGAGTCCTTTTGATGTTATTTTACCCATTTTAATTAAAGACATTTCCCCGTGGTGGAAGGTCATTGTAAATACACCCGTAATGTGTGCTTAGCAAATTTAGATTTTGATTCTTTGAGTCACATAGCCATGTTCCATACAGTGCTCAACTTCTGCGTAGTCTTTGATATGCTAGACCCCATCTGCACAATGAGATACCTAAGCAAAGGAAACACAGGTGATGTGATTGTGAAATGAGGAAAAGAAATTCCACATTTTTCAATTACATCACCTGTGTTTCCTAACTTTACGAATGACATTGTGCAGATGAGGTTTAGGCCTGTCCACGGACACAGAAGAGGTCTGGCCTTTGTTCAAGAGTGAAGTGGACATGACTCACTTCATTGGTAGGCCTGCACATGTATTATCTCCTCTGTACTCTTCAACAAGCGTAAATTTCATCTGCAACCCTGAGTAGGCCTCACCTCAAACAAACCTCTGGATAGGCCACACCTTATCGTCATCCTGAATCAATCATTTAAAATGTTAGGGACAGATTTATGATAGATGTATGCCTCTTTTGCGCCATTGTGCGTCACTTTTGTGACGCAGCGGAGGTGCAAAAGATTTCCTATGTGGCGACATATTTACAACTTGATGCATCTAGGCAGATGTGTCATGCTGTAAAGTCCCGTGCCATATGAAACCGATGCAGCAGTGATGCAAAAGATGCACCATGTTGCAAGACAGGCCTCACTTCATCTCCAACAAGATAAGAAGCTGAATCTTCTGTAAATGTCAAAATTGTTGTATACAGTGCTCAACTTCTGTGTACTCTTTGATATGCTAGACTCCATTTGCACTATGAGATACCTAAGCAAAGGAAACACAGGTGATGTGATTGTGAAATGAGGAAAAGAAATTCCACATTTTTCAATTACATCACCTGTGTTTCCTAACTTTACGAATGACATTGTGCAGATGAGGTTTAGGCCTGTCCACGGACACAGAAGAGGTCTGGCCTTTGTTCAAGAGTGAAGTGGACATGACTCACTTCATTGGTAGGCCTGCACATGTATTATCTCCTCTGTACTCTTCAACAAGCCTAAATTTCATCTGCAACCCTGAGTAGGCCTCACCTCAAACAAACCTCTGGATAGGCCACACCTTATCGTCATCCTGAATCAATCATTTAAATTGTTAGGGACAGATTTATGATAGGTGTGTGCCTCTTTTGCACCGCTGTGCGTCACTTTTGTGACGCAGCGGCGGTGCAAAAGATTTGCTATGTTGCGACATATTTACAACTTGATGCATCTAGGCAGATGTGTCATGCTGTAAAGTCCTGTGCCACATGAAACCAATGCAGCAGTGATGCAAAAGATGCACCATGTTGCAAGACAGGCCTCACTTCATCTCCAACAACATACCGTCCGTTTAAACTGTAAACATTTAGGAATGTGTAGGGGGCATGGAGAAGCTGAATCTTCTGTAAATGTCAACATTATTGTATACAGTGCTCAACTTCTGTGTACTCTTTCATATGCTAGACTCCATCTGCACAATGAGATACCTAAGCAAAGGAAACACAGGTGATGTGATTGTGAAATGAGGAAAAGAAATTCCACATTTTTCAATTACATCACCTGTGTTTCCTAACTTTACGAATCACATTGTGCAGATGAGGTTTAGGCCTGTTCACGGACACAGAAGAGGTCTGACCTTTGTTAAAGAGTGCAGTGGACATGACTCACTTCATTGGTAGGCCTGCACATGTATTATCTCCTCTGTATTCTTCAACAAGCCTAAATTTCATCTGCAACCCTGAGTAGGCCTCACCTCAAACAAACCTCTGGATAGGCCACACCTTATCGTCATCCTGAATCAATCATTTAAAATGTTAGTGACAGATTTATGATAGCCGTGTGCCTCTTTTGCGCCGCTGTGCGTCACTTTTGTGACGTAGCGACGGCGCAAAAGATGCGCTATGTTGCGACATATTTACAACTTGATGCATCTAGGCAGATGTGTCATGCTGTAAAGTGCTGTGCCACATGAAACCTGCGTCAGGTTTCATATAGGCGTTTTGTTGCAGGGTGGGCATTCATTTGCATGAAAGCCCTGTAAAACTAACACAGTGAAATTTAGAAGATTTCACTGAGTCAGCTTTATAGCATTGCTGAATCAAATCCTTACGCCTGTTTGAAACAGGAATAAGGAGTGATGCACCATGCAATGTGTGGCTTGCTCCTGTGCATTGCAGTAGACATGTCGCGTTTACGACGTGATTCCTGCAATGTGCTGCTTTTGCGGCACAGATGCGTGACGCATCTGTGCTGTTTTTGCTCAATGGTGCTCCACATTGTAAATGCGGCACATCATGGGTGGCAGAGCAGCGGTGCACGTTAACTGGTGCATCCCTGGGGATGCGCCAGTTAACATAAATCTGCCCCTTTACATTTAAGTATGAGCAGGGTAAACAGAGTCGGTGAGGCTTATCCAAGGTTAAGAACAGATGAGTCCTGTTCACTGAAAACTTGGACATAGGCCTCACCTCCTCAGCATCGCTGGACATGGCTAAATAATAATTGCAAAATGTTACTCTTGTTAAACAATTTTAATATTATAGTCTCTGAGATTTGTCTCTTACTCTGCAACATCTCATTGTTGTTCTCTTTCTTTAAAGATAACGACAACATCAACCATGAGTGATAATGAGCAATCAGTTGATCTCGATCTTATCATTGAACTTGTCATTGAAACGTCAGTGGAAGTAGATCCCTTGGATGATTTAAATCCTGAGGATGATGAAGAACATGATGAGGATGCCGATTTGTCAGAATTGTATGACATAGGGTGGGAAGCTGACCTGCTTGAGCCTATGGAACTATAAACATTTATTTTTAAAAGTTACTGGAAATGAAAAGTAAAAATGTAAACCGTTTCATTTAAAATTAAACAAAAGTTCAAAAACAGGTTGTGTGTAGTGTCTTCAATAAAATAGTCAAATATGCTCATACAATTAGTTCAGATTCACATATAAAACAGCACAGGTCAAATGTAGAAGCATTCCATTTCTTTGCTACTATTTGTGAATACTAAATTTGCCAATGCACTAAAAATTATTCTATGTAAAAATGACAAGTAGTGTGTTAAATTTTGACGACTGTTATTGATTTACTGTTTGCTAATAGTGGTTAATAACATTTTTAATTATATTTTACCACAGATTCAACTGCAGATCATTTCAAAAGGAGAGAATGCCATCTAAAGAACGAAACGGAAAGGCTACAAAACGTCAAAGACAGCAGCTAAATAAATTATTGCAGCAGTCCTCTACAATAAAAATTTGTCAAGTCACCAAGAAAGCTCCGGGTAAGACAACAAAATCATTCATAAGAAACATTTGTAGAAAAAAAAGTAGTACTACAGAAAATGTTTTAGTCCAGAAAAAGAGAAGCAATTTAAACGGAAAGGGAAGGCCAATCAAAAATGTTACTGCTAGAGCAGGAGATAACTCTGTGCATGGTAGTAGAAGGAAAAATCAGTTTAGGGGCATTCGCAGACGAATGTTCCGCAACAGGATAATTGGCAATTTGTTAAAAAATATTAAGAAAGGTCAGCAGAAAGTGGTTTTTTATAAGAGAAAAAAAAATTGAGAAAGTTATTGATCAGGCATTTGAAATTAAGCAAAAGTTATTTATTTTGCTAATCAATAGAATTAGGAAGCTAAACAAGGCAATTTATGATTTCAAAAGAAATAGTAGATGGAAGAGAACAGTTAATCGTAGTAATTTTTGTGAAGTTTTTTCAGGAGAATGGATGCATAGTTCAAGTTGTGAGGCATTTTTTAATGAGGAGAGTTATTTCCAGGATAATGATTTGGTGCATGCAGTTGACACCAGTGGTCGAGCTTATGAGGTGAAAGATGGTTGTCCAGTTGAAAAAGAAAAAATTGTGACAACAGAGGCAGAAGAGGTGTTAGGTAATGAGGTTTTAGGAAGATGTCCTAAGGGACCTGTGTACACCTGGAAGTGTAGTAGTATTTGCAGTGTGCGACAGGATTCCATCAATTTGCTTTGTGATTTTGTACGGACATTTAATAAGAAAAGTTTGAAGCAGAAAATGATGTTGTTGCAAGAATTAGATCCTTGCAGAGTGAGAGAAGTGACAGGTTTGCATGGTCATTCACTGGCTTGTCTTTCCAGGAGAGTATGCCAGAGTGTTTTTCATCATTTCAGGATGCTAGCAGTGCATCATAATAAAGTGAGGAAATTAGTTAGAATGTTGTATTATGCTAAGAGTCCAGCAAGTATGCTTAAACAATTATGCACTGCTCTTTTGCATGGTTCTGAAATAGATGTGAAGAATATTTGTGAAGAAATTGAGTTTTGTTACTTTGGAAGTAAAGAGGAGAATGTTGAAATTGACCCAGAAGAAGAGGATAATGTGGAAGATAGTGTACAGGTTTCCAGTACAGATAATTTTCAGAAGGAAATTGCCACGTTGCAGGTGAAATCAAGTGAGAGGCCTAATTTCACTTGTGTGTGTTGTCGACGCACTTATTATAAGAATCAGACTAAGTTAGTGGATTTATATGCGAAAAGTGAAAGGGAAAATAATAGTGAATGGAAGGATTTCGCAACATACTTGATGGTAGAAAATTGTTTTGATTTGGGATTGGATCAACGTGTGTGTACTTATTGTTGAAACAAATTAAATCAAAACCGGATGCCTGCTAGAGCGGGTCATAATAATCTGGAATTGGTTGAGATTCCTTCTGAATTGAAGGATTTAAATACTTATGAATCTATTTTGATTCAAAGTATCCATCCCTTTCAGGCTATTGTAAGAATGGAGCCAAAGACAGGGGAATTGCCTCCATCAGATTTACAGGAGAGGATTAAAGGGAAGAGTTGTTTATTTGCCTCTAGATTTGAAGAAAAACATTAATACAATTGGAGTAGAAAAAGTGGAAGAGGAACCTCTGGTTATCTTAGTTAATGGGGTTCCGACAAAGAGTAAGAAAATATGGCAAGATTTAGTGGATGTTAGGAAAGTCAAAAAGGCAACATTGTATTTGAAAAAAAGCAATAAGTACTATAAGAATGTATATGTTGCAGAAGAGGAAGTAAGTGAAGAAGAGGATAGTGATTTGTGTGGTGGTCAAATTGAGAAAGTAGAACCCTCTAAAAGTGAAGAAATATATGAACATTATAGTGTTCATCCTTTGCATTCCAAGGAAGTCATGGGGAATGCTATTGAGTTGTTTCAAATGAAACAAGCCAAAGGGAGTCCCATTAGTGTTTGGGAGGAAAGTTTGGAAGCTCGGTGTTTCCCACAGCTATTTCCAACAGGTCAAGGAGGAAGATATGATGAGCGACCTCATCAAATTCCTGCTTCTGAATACCGGACTTTACGAATGTATGCAGAAGATCCTAGGTTTCGACAATGCATTCCGTATTTGTTTCATCTCCTGTTTGAAAGCAATCTGTCTGGACTGTCATATGCAGTGAACCACATCTTGAAAAGTGGTATACAGATGCAAAACATCTCGGCAAGTGACTTTATGGATAAAGTCAATGTGCAAGACAGTATTTTGGATTCTCACCTGATTAATCTCATGGCGTGTCAGCGTGGTACTAATGAGTACTGGTACCGTCGTCATGGTGATTTAAAATGTATGCTGAGGAACTTAGGAACTCCCACATGGTTCCTCACTCTCAGCTGTGCCGAGTATGGCTGGGAAGACTTACTTGAATTTCTACGAGAGGCAAATGGAAACATTGAAAATATCGAATTCAAGACACCCGGAGAACTGTGCTCTTTGGATCCAGTGAATGTATGCAGGTACTTCAATCATAGATTTGAAGCTATGATGTCTTTCATCATGAACAAGAAAAATCCACCTCTTGGAGAGGTGTTGGATTTCTTCTGGAGAAAGGAGTACCAAGCAAGAGGTGCTCCTCATATACATATGCTGCTGTGGATCAAGGATGCACCTAAATTTGGAACAGATCCAGAAGACTTAGTGATGAGTTTCATAGAACAGTATTCTACATGTGCTGTTCCAAACGCAAAGGAAGAGAAAAGCCTAAGAGAACAAGTTTTACGCTTCCAAAGCCATCGTTGTGGAAAGTACTGTCGTCGTAAATTCAGGCTGTTGTGTATGCGGAGCTCCGCAGGGACATCCCCTGATGAGGCACACCAATTAGGATCACTCGAAGGTGCTTCAAAGTTTTTTAATTGTTATGAATTTTCATTTCTGTGATTATTTACAGGCAATCCCTTTAAGGGTAGTTAGCTTCGATATTTAACAGCATATCATAAGATGACCAGAGTTGTAATCCATGTACATTTAAACATTGAACTCCAATGCATTTCGGGCTTAGGCGCCCTTGATCACGGAGAGCTGGGGAGGAAGCAAAAAGGGGTGACAGTGAGAAAAAATACCAAGTTGGGAACGGGAAAAGGAATCTAATGGGAGTGCTCTAGTGTGTGGGCAATTGACATGAGTGCTCGAAATTAAAGTGCAAGGTCGGGTAAGTGGTGGGAGTGTTACCGCTAGTGGTATAAACAGACTATAACTCTACCGGTTGACATTGTTCAAACTCTTACTTCAAAGAAACGCGTAGCGTCCTTAAACGTTCACCATCAGTCATCCGTTTGCCGACTCAGCCGCGTGTGACGCGGCCGGCTAAATAATTACATCAACATAGATGACGGACTCGTGCCCGTGAAAAACAGGGGCCATTTTGGAATGGTGAAATCCAACTAGACAACATGTAGTGAGAAACATATATAAGAGCAAACGTATACAGGTAAATGAAAACAATGGAAAAAAGTAAACAAACAAAGGTGAGGATAAAGAGGAAGGTGTGGCAGCAGTAGTGAAGTTCATATTATAGGTAGCAGCTAAATTCTGTGCGATCATTGAGCCCGTGGGGCTTAAGAGTCTGCAAAAGGTAGATCCATTCAAGTTCTCTCTTCAATAATAGTTTAGTATTGTCTATGCCTTCTTTCTTAGGTACCATCTCTAGGACCAGAAATTTTAATTGAGCGATGGAATGGCGTGCTTCCATGAAGTGAAGGGCAATGCTCGATTTTTCAGTTTTGAGTCTAATGTTAGACTTATGTTCATTCAGTCTGGTTTTGATTTTGCGTTCCGTCTTCCCAATGTATAATTTGCCACATGGGCATTTAAGGGCATAGATTAAGTTGGTAGAGTTGCATGTGGCGTCTACATGGAGTTTAATATTGTGTCCTTTCATGGGGTGCTGTATTTCATTGCCCCTGATTACACTATTGCAGTGGCCACAGTTCAAGCAAGGTTGAGTACCACGATGTCGTTTGGTTGGTTCTGTGGGCTTCGCCAATATTTCTTTAATGTTGCGATTCCTGGTGTGGGCAAATATTGGAGGCTCATTAAAGATGCCTTGAAAGTCCGGTTCATTTTGCAGTATTGGCCAATGCTTCCAGATAATCTTTTTGTATGCTGCACTCGCGGTGGAAAATTTGGACACAAGAACCATGCGCTGCTCTTTGTTTCTGTGAGTCTTAGTCAGGCAATCCTGTCTGGATATGTTAGCCACGCGGCTTCGTGCCTCTCGTAGGACAGTCTCTGGGTAACCACGTGCCTGGAATCTATCCGACATTTCCGTCATCCGTTGGTGAACCATAGTCTCATCAGATACTATGCGCCTAATGCGCAGCATTTGGGAATACGGGAGGTGTTTTTTTAGAGAGCCTTGGTGGAAGCTGGTAAAATGAAGAGCATTGTTTCTGTCTGTACTCTTTCTGTAGAGGTCCGTGACGATTCCGTCAGTTGTGTTCTTGATGTGAACGTCTAAGAAGGCGATGTCAGTATCGCTGATTTGCCACGTGAGTTTGATTCGTGGATCCTTGGTGTTAGTTTCCGTTAAGAGATTGTGAAGAGATTCTTTGGTATCTGCCCACAGGAAGAATAGGTCGTCGATGTATCGTAAGAATAGTTTGGAATGTTTCTGGAAACTTGGGTTGGTGTACAAATATTTGGTTTCAAAGTTCTCCATGTAGGTATTGGCGTAGGACGGGGCAGCACAGTTTCCCATGGCCATCCCAGAGAGTTGCAAAAACCACTGGTTGTCGACATTAAAATAACTGTGATAAAGGATAAATATCATTAATTCCATCAGGAACGTTTGCATGTCAGGGTCAATGTTGCTTTTGAGAAGGATTTGTTCAATTGCCTCGATACCCCCTGCATGGGGTATAGATGTGTATAATGAGCTCACATCGGCTGTGCCAAACACTAGAGGTTCATTGTTGGCAGTTTGAAAGGCAGACAATTTTGTGAGAAACTCTGTAGTGTCCTTGATGTGACTCAATGACTGAGTGACTAGAGGTTGTAGATATTTGTCCAGAAATTTACCAGTTGTTTCATGAATTGATCGTTTCGTAGACACTATGGGTCTGAAAGGAGGGTCCGTGAGATTCTTGTGGATTTTTGGGCACATGTGGATCGTGGGACTTTTAGGATGTTCAATCAAAAGATATTTTTTGGTGCGTTCCTCTATAATCCCTAGTTGGAATGCTTTATTGACAATTTCCTTCAGCTGATTGTGATATTCATTGGTAGGGTTGTAGTTCAGAGCCATGTAAGTCTCAGTATCTTGAATATGTTCCCAGAGTTTATTGGTGTACATTTCGCTATCAAGTATAACGAGGGCCCCTCCTTTGTCAGCTTTGGTGAGTTTTATGCTCGGGTTGTTGGCCAAAGATTTCAACGTGTCCCGGTCTTTGATGGTTAGATTCTGGGTTCTTTTTGGTGCCTTGAAGTTAATATTTGCTGAATCTTTACGAACCAATGTCTCAAACAAGTCAATACATTTGTGACTGGTCGGTGCCTGATAAGTGCTCGGAGGTCGTAGGCCTTTGAGTTCGTCTGTTTTTTCCTTGGTTGATGGAGGCAATACGTTATCAAAAAAGTGTCTTAGTCTAAGTTTTCGGGTAAACTTAAAGGTACTGACCTCAAGTTCCAAAAGATTAGTCGATGTCGTGGGGATAAATGACGTTCCCTTTTCTAACAAATTCATTTGGTGGTTAGATATCTGGGTTTTTGAAATGTTGATCACGAGACTACTTTCTTTGGTTTCTGATCTTTTTTGGCAACTGTACTCCTTGTGGCCGGTGGGCTTATATCTCGTTCTTTTGATCTTGCTCCGCCTGGGTCTTCTGGAGGGTATGGGCTGATCTCTAAAAAAGGAAGGCTAGATGTTGTTTGTTCTCTACTCGTATTGGCAGTGGCACCGTTGGTGCTAGTACTCGCCTGTTGTTTGTCAGGTACATTTCTGATGTTTACGGGTCTTCTTGTTGGACGGGTGGTTGAGTCGGTATCGGAAGAGGAAGTATCCGTTTGAGGATTAAATGGTCGGTTGCGGCGTCTTTGGGCGTAAACATCAGCCCACGAGTAGACCTCATCAAGCTTATAGTCAAGCGTGTCGCGACGAAATTTCCTGACTTTGCGTTCTTGTATTTCTTTCTGATATTTATCAAGTATAGTTTTAGTTTCATCTAGCATGGTTGTAAGTTCCTCCATTGTTAGTAGATTCTTAATTTCGTTATCAATCTCTTTCATTTCCAACTCCAGTTCCTTGAGGATACCGGCTAGTTCCTCAACAATTAGTAATATAAGATCGAGGCTACATTTATTCAAGATACCATTCCATTTCTCCAGGAAGGTCTTGGAATTTTTGCAAAGAGATGGTTTCAATGAAATACGTAATCCGCGTGGGATCCTGAGTGCCCTGTGGTAGCGCAATAATGTGCTCGCATGGAGCTTCTGATTTATGTGTCGTTTCGATAAGTATATTAGCTGCTTTACACATTGCTCTTTATTCCTAGTGGTGGTAGAGGGGCTAATGTCTTCCTCGATCAGCGAGTATATTCTTTCTTTCTCCGATTCATCGTAGGCCAATATATGTGCTCTGGCTTCTGTGCTTTTGCTAATGTCATCAAATTGCATGGTCAGTGTGTGCTACCCCGTCGTAGACGGACTTGTGGATGAACGAATATTGGAAATCGCAGGGTGCACTACTTAAGGGTAGGTTAATTGTTCAGTGCGGTGCTAATGAATTCTGGGTGCACTCGTAGGGTGGTGTTATCCGTCTAGAACACCTACAAATATCAAGGCTGTTGTGTATGCGGAGCTCCGCAGGGACATCCCCTGATGAGGCACACCAATTAGGATCACTCGAAGGTGCTTCAAAGTTTTTTAATTGTTATGAATTTTCATTTCTGTGATTATTTACAGGCAATCCCTTTAAGGGTAGTTAGCTTCGATATTTAACAGCATATCATAAGATGACCAGAGTTGTAATCCATGTACATTTAAACATTGAACTCCAATGCATTTCGGGCTTAGGCGCCCTTGATCACGGAGAGCTGGGGAGGAAGCGAAAAGGGGTGACAGTGAGAAAAAATACCAAGTTGGGAACGGGAAAAGGAATCTAATGGGAGTGCTCTAGTGTGTGGGCAATTGACAGGCAACAGACAGGATTGCCTGACTAAGACTCACAGAAACAAAGAGCAGCGCATGGTTCTTGTGTCCAAATTTTCCACCGCGAGTGCAGCATACAAAAAGATTATCTGGAAGCATTGGCCAATACTGCAAAATGAACCGGACTTTCAAGGCATCTTTAATGAGCCTCCAATATTTGCCCACACCAGGAATCGCAACATTAAAGAAATATTGGCGAAGCCCACAGAACCAACCAAACGACATCGTGGTACTCAACCTTGCTTGAACTGTGGCCACTGCAATAGTGTAATCAGGGGCAATGAAATACAGCACCCCATGAAAGGACACAATATTAAACTCCATGTAGACGCCACATGCAACTCTACCAACTTAATCTATGCCCTTAAATGCCCATGTGGCAAATTATACATTGGGAAGACGGAACGCAAAATCAAAACCAGACTGAATGAACATAAGTCTAACATTAGACTCAAAACTGAAAAATCGAGCATTGCCCTTCACTTCATGGAAGCACGCCATTCCATCGCTCAATTAAAATTTCTGGTCCTAGAGATGGTACCTAAGAAAGAAGGCATAGACAATACTAAACTATTATTGAAGAGAGAACTTGAATGGATCTACCTTTTGCAGACTCTTAAGCCCCACGGGCTCAATGATCGCACAGAATTTAGCTGCTACCTATAATATGAACTTCACTACTGCTGCCACACCTTCCTCTTTATCCTCACCTTTGTTTGTTTACTTTTTTCCATTGTTTTCATTTACCTGTATACGTTTGCTCTTATATATGTTTCTCACTACATGTTGTCTAGTTGGATTTCACCATTCCAAAATGGCCCCTGTTTTTCACGGGCACGAGTCCGTCATCTATGTTGATGTAATTATTTAGCCGGCCGCGTCACACGCGGCTGAGTCGGCAAACGGATGACTGATGGTGAACGTTTAAGGACGCTACGCGTTTCTTTGAAGTAAGAGTTTGAACAATGTCAACCGGTAGAGTTATAGTCTGTTTATACCACTAGCGGTAACACTCCCACCACTTACCCGACCTTGCACTTTAATTTCGAGCACTCATGTCAATTGCCCACACACTAGAGCACTCCCATTAGATTCCTTTTCCCGTTCCCAACTTGGTATTTTTTCTCACTGTCACCCCTTTTCGCTTCCTCCCCAGCTCTCCGTGATCAAGGGCGCCTAAGCCCGAAATGCATTGGAGTTCAATGTTTAAATGTACATGGATTACAACTCTGGTCATCTTATGATATGCTGTTAAATATCGAAGCTAACTACCCTTAAAGGGATTGCCTGTAAATAATCACAGAAATGAAAATTCATAACAATTAAAAAACTTTGAAGCACCTTCGAGTGATCCTAATTGGTGTGCCTCATCAGGGGATGTCCCTGCGGAGCTCCGCATACACAACAGCCTTGATATTTGTACGTGTTCTAGACGGATAACACCACCCTACGAGTGCACCCAGAATTCAGTAGCACCGCACTGAACAATTAACCTACCCTTAAGTAGTGCACCCTGCGATTTCCAATATTCGTTCATCCACAAGTCCGTCTACGACGGGGTAGCACACACTGACCATGCAATTTGATGACATTAGCAAAAGCACAGAAGCCAGAGCACATATATTGGCCTACGATGAATCGGAGAAAGAAAGAATATATTCGCTGATCGAGGAAGACATTAGCCCCTCTACCACCACTAGGAATAAAGAGCAATGTGTAAAGCAGCTAATATACTTATCGAAACGACACATAAATCAGAAGCTCCATGCGAGCACATTATTGCGCTACCACAGGGCACTCAGGATCCCACGCGGATTACGTATTTCATTGAAACCATCTCTTTGCAAAAATTCCAAGACCTTCCTGGAGAAATGGAATGGTATCTTGAATAAATGTAGCCTCGATCTTATATTACTAATTGTTGAGGAACTAGCCGGTATCCTCAAGGAACTGGAGTTGGAAATGAAAGAGATTGATAACGAAATTAAGAATCTACTAACAATGGAGGAACTTACAACCATGCTAGATGAAACTAAAACTATACTTGATAAATATCAGAAAGAAATACAAGAACGCAAAGTCAGGAAATTTCGTCGCGACACGCTTGACTATAAGCTTGATGAGGTCTACTCGTGGGCTGATGTTTACGCCCAAAGACGCCGCAACCGACCATTTAATCCTCAAACGGATACTTCCTCTTCCGATACCGACTCAACCACCCGTCCAACAAGAAGACCCGTAAACATCAGAAATGTACCTGACAAACAACAGGCGAGTACTAGCACCAACGGTGCCACTGCCAATACGAGTAGAGAACAAACAACATCTAGCCTTCCTTTTTTAGAGATCAGCCCAGACCCTCCAGAAGACCCAGGCGGAGCAAGATCAAAAGAACGAGATATAAGCCCACCGGCCACAAGGAGTACAGTTGCCAAAAAAGATCAGAAACCAAAGAAAGTAGTCTCGTGATCAACATTTCAAAAACCCAGATATCTAACCACCAAATGAATTTGTTAGAAAAGGGAACGTCATTTATCCCCACGACATCGACTAATCTTTTGGAACTTGAGGTCAGTACCTTTAAGTTTACCCGAAAACTTAGACTAAGACACTTTTTTGATAACGTATTGCCTCCATCAACCAAGGAAAAAACAGACGAACTCAAAGGCCTACGACCTCCGAGCACTTATCAGGCACCGACCAGTCACAAATGTATTGACTTGTTTGAGACATTGGTTCGTAAAGATTCAGCAAATATTAACTTCAAGGCACCAAAAAGAACCCAGAATCTAACCATCAAAGACCGGGACACGTTGAAATCTTTGGCCAACAACCCGAGCATAAAACTCACCAAAGCTGACAAAGGAGGGGCCCTCGTTATACTTGATAGCGAAATGTACACCAATAAACTCTGGGAACATATTCAAGATACTGAGACTTACATGGCTCTGAACTACAACCCTACCAATGAATATCACAATCAGCTGAAGGAAATTGTCAATAAAGCATTCCAACTAGGGATTATAGAGGAACGCACCAAAAAATATCTTTTGATTGAACATCCTAAAAGTCCCACGATCCACATGTGCCCAAAAATCCACAAGAATCTCACGGACCCTCCTTTCAGACCCATAGTGTCTACGAAACGATCAATTCATGAAACAACTGGCAAATTTCTGGACAAATATCTACAACCTCTAGTCACTCAGTCATTGAGTCACATCAAGGACACTACAGAGTTTCTCACAAAATTGTCTGCCTTTCAAACTGCCAACAATGAACCTCTAGTGTTTGGCACAGCCGATGTGAGCTCATTATACACATCTATACCCCATGCAGGGGGTATCGAGGCAATTGAACAAATCCTTCTCAAAAGCAACATTGACCCTGACATGCAAACGTTCCTGATGGAATTAATGATATTTATCCTTTATCACAGTTATTTTAATGTCGACAACCAGTGGTTTTTGCAACTCTCTGGGATGGCCATGGGAAACTGTGCTGCCCCGTCCTACGCCAATACCTACATGGAGAACTTTGAAACCAAATATTTGTACACCAACCCAAGTTTCCAGAAACATTCCAAACTATTCTTACGATACATCGACGACCTATTCTTCCTGTGGGCAGATACCAAAGAATCTCTTCACAATCTCTTAACGGAAACTAACACCAAGGATCCACGAATCAAACTCACGTGGCAAATCAGCGATACTGACATCGCCTTCTTAGACGTTCACATCAAGAACACAACTGACGGAATCGTCACGGACCTCTACAGAAAGAGTACAGACAGAAACAATGCTCTTCATTTTACCAGCTTCCACCAAGGCTCTCTAAAAAAACACCTCCCGTATTCCCAAATGCTGCGCATTAGGCGCATAGTATCTGATGAGACTATGGTTCACCAACGGATGACGGAAATGTCGGATAGATTCCAGGCACGTGGTTACCCAGAGACTGTCCTACGAGAGGCACGAAGCCGCGTGGCTAACATATCCAGACAGGATTGCCTGACTAAGACTCACAGAAACAAAGAGCAGCGCATGGTTCTTGTGTCCAAATTTTCCACCGCGAGTGCAGCATACAAAAAGATTATCTGGAAGCATTGGCCAATACTGCAAAATGAACCGGACTTTCAAGGCATCTTTAATGAGCCTCCAATATTTGCCCACACCAGGAATCGCAACATTAAAGAAATATTGGCGAAGCCCACAGAACCAACCAAACGACATCGTGGTACTCAACCTTGCTTGAACTGTGGCCACTGCAATAGTGTAATCAGGGGCAATGAAATACAGCACCCCATGAAAGGACACAATATTAAACTCCATGTAGACGCCACATGCAACTCTACCAACTTAATCTATGCCCTTAAATGCCCATGTGGCAAATTATACATTGGGAAGACGGAACGCAAAATCAAAACCAGACTGAATGAACATAAGTCTAACATTAGACTCAAAACTGAAAAATCGAGCATTGCCCTTCACTTCATGGAAGCACGCCATTCCATCGCTCAATTAAAATTTCTGGTCCTAGAGATGGTACCTAAGAAAGAAGGCATAGACAATACTAAACTATTATTGAAGAGAGAACTTGAATGGATCTACCTTTTGCAGACTCTTAAGCCCCACGGGCTCAATGATCGCACAGAATTTAGCTGCTACCTATAATATGAACTTCACTACTGCTGCCACACCTTCCTCTTTATCCTCACCTTTGTTTGTTTACTTTTTTCCATTGTTTTCATTTACCTGTATACGTTTGCTCTTATATATGTTTCTCACTACATGTTGTCTAGTTGGATTTCACCATTCCAAAATGGCCCCTGTTTTTCACGGGCACGAGTCCGTCATCTATGTTGATGTAATTATTTAGCCGGCCGCGTCACACGCGGCTGAGTCGGCAAACGGATGACTGATGGTGAACGTTTAAGGACGCTACGCGTTTCTTTGAAGTAAGAGTTTGAACAATGTCAACCGGTAGAGTTATAGTCTGTTTATACCACTAGCGGTAACACTCCCACCACTTACCCGACCTTGCACTTTAATTTCGAGCACTCATGTCAATTGCCCACACACTAGAGCACTCCCATTAGATTCCTTTTCCCGTTCCCAACTTGGTATTTTTTCTCACTGTCACCCCTTTTCGCTTCCTCCCCAGCTCTCCGTGATCAAGGGCGCCTAAGCCCGAAATGCATTGGAGTTCAATGTTTAAATGTACATGGATTACAACTCTGGTCATCTTATGATATGCTGTTAAATATCGAAGCTAACTACCCTTAAAGGGATTGCCTGTAAATAATCACAGAAATGAAAATTCATAACAATTAAAAAACTTTGAAGCACCTTCGAGTGATCCTAATTGGTGTGCCTCATCAGGGGATGTCCCTGCGGAGCTCCGCATACACAACAGCCTTGATATTTGTAGGTGTTCTAGACGGATAACACCACCCTACGAGTGCACCCAGAATTCAGTAGCACCGCACTGAACAATTAACCTACCCTTAAGTAGTGCACCCTGCGATTTCCAATAGTCGTAAATTCAGGAACAAGGACAAGTTCTACATCAAATGTCGTTTCGCCTTTCCACAACCGGTGATTTCTAAAGGAAGAGTGAACAGTTTGATGTCTTCGCTGCGACATAATGTGATGAAGAAATCACCTAAAAACACATACAATTTGAAAAGGAACGAAGAGTCCAAGTACATCAACGACTACAACCCAGTGATTTTGTCCATGTGGAATGCTAACATGGATATACAGTTTGTGGCTGATAACTGTATGGCTGTGGCTCGGTATGTGACATCTTACATCACCAAAAAAGAAAAGACAGAATTGAAGGATATGTGGGAGGACATTTCCCATGAAAAGAGCCTCAGTAAGAAGTTGTACAGTTTCAGTCTGAAGATGTTGTCACATCGAGAAATCGGAGCTTACGATTGTTCTGACCGGTTGTCTTCAGCAAGTCTCTATGCCAAATCCAGGAGTATCGTTTGGGCGAGTCTTGGTCTTGCTGCAACGCGTAATCAAGTTCTGAAACCTGTGTGGGAAATTGAGTATTTGGCGGAAAAGGAGCCAAACAGTACCGATATTTTGAAGACCAACATGTTGGATACATATTATCCAAATAGAAGCAGTCACCTCGAGAATGTTTGTCTGTATGAGGTTCTACAAAATTACATATTCAAGAGGAACATCAAAGAAGATATTGATAAAGGAGTGTATGCTGTAATTGGAAGTGAGGGATGTCTGGTCAAGCAAAGAAAATGCCACTTGGTAAACCATCGAAAATTGAGTGGCGAATCTCCTGAAAAAAACGAGGTTTTCTATTTAGCACTTTTGCAACTTTTCAAGCCTTGGCGTGCAGAAGAGGAACTGCTTGGAGATTTCCTCTGTTACGAAGACTCTTTCAATGCCGCCAAGGACACCATAGAATGTCCTGTTTTTCCCAAATATCTAGAAATGTTGAATGCGGAAATCGAGCAGGAAGCAACGATTGCAGCCGAGATTGCTAGAGACAGTTCTCAGGACAGTCAGAGTTCTGTTTCATTGAGTCAGGATCCACTAGGAGGACCAGTTATCGAAAATGAAGCTGCCACTGCCATGATTGAAGTGGAAAGAGCCATGGCACATGCTCAGGAGGATGCGGTTAACTTAGAAGACTTGGAAAGACAACTCAACGTTGAGCAGAGGAAAATATATGACGAAGTTACCAACCAAATTGATCATGGATTAAGTCATGAGAAGAAAGAGTGCTCATGTACGTCGTTGAAGCCTGTCCGACTGTACGTGAGTGGAGAAGCGGGAACTGGAAAAAGTTTCCTCATTAAAGCAATTTCATGTTATTTGCAGAAAAGGACTGAGTCATCGCTGTCTTGTGTTGTCACTGCTCCAACTGGACTGGCAGCACATAACATTAAAGGTATTACTTTGCATCGTCTACTGATGCTGCCAGTGGAGCATGATAACAAATTACAATACCACAAGTTATCTGGAGATGCTTGTTGTGAAGTTTCAAGAGTCTTGAAGAAAATGAAACTTCTTATCATTGACGAAGTAAGCATGGTTTCCAATGTCATGCTTGCCTTTGTGCATTTGAGAATGCAAGAAGTTCTCAAAACAGAGTATGATGTGTTATTTGGTGGCAAACACATCATTGTTTTCGGTGATCTTCTGCAGCTGAAACCAGTGAAAGGACAACCTGTGTTCAAAATACTCACGCATGAAAATACCAGGAAGTGCCTAGGGAGCATTGGCAACGTTAATATATGGTTAAACTTCAATTATGCTGAACTGCGTGAAAATATGCGTCAGGCGAAGGATGAAGATTACAAGAATATTCTACAAGATGTTAGAATCGGAAAAGTGACCGAGCATGGGAAAGAAGCTTTACATGCACGATTACTGTCAAATTTGTATCCAGAACAAGACGTTGTGCCTGAGAATATTTTTCAGAAAATTACTGAGAAGAAATCTGGAATATGTTTGATGCCAACTCTTGCAGAATGTGCCATCTTCAACAACAAAATGTTGCATTTAGAAAACCAAGAGATTGTTAAACTGGAAGCTATTGACAGAGTAGAGCATATGGGATCAACAATTATTTTGTCTGAGAATTTGAAATCAAAATTGGATTCATTAGAGAAGACTATATCTAAAACTGCAGGTTTTGAAAAGACCCTGAATGTGTGCTTAAATTGCCGTATAATTTTAAGAAGGAATTTACATGTTGAAAGAGGTCTGGTAAATGGATCAATGGGTAATGTTGTTGATTTTGTGAAATACAGAAATAGAGATGGAATTGAATTTTTAAAAATTAAATTTGATGGCATTGAGGAAGTACAGCTAATTGGTCATTGCTCTGCTAGGTTTTTGCTTGTAAAAGACTTATATGTTCGCCGTAAGCAGTTTCCTGTTTGCTTGGCATATGCGGTGACAATCCATAAATCGCAAGGTTTAAGTGTAGACAGTGCATTGGTGAATATTGGCAATTCTGTGTTCAAGGAGGGTATGGCATATGTGGCATTGTCACGAGTTAGAACTTTATCGGGATTGTACTTGATTGAGTGTGATGTCACAAACATTTGTGCGGATCTAGATTGTGTTAAGGAATACAATAGGTTAAGAAGAGAGTATGCGCCACATTTGCCTCAATATCCTTTGTTTGAGAAACGTGTGGTAGGCCGGAAACGAAGAAATGTGACCAATAGTAGGGAGGTTGTAGCAAAAAGACGAAAAGTCGATGAACCAGAAATTATAAGCAGAAAGAAAAAGGATTTTATTGAAGATGTTGTTGGTTTTCAATTTGAAAACAGTTCTGGTGTCAACTGCTATGCTAATGTAGTGGTTAATGTTTTGTTTTCTCTAGAAAATGTAAAAGAAGAGATTGTGGTCAATTCGGATCAAAGATTTTGCAGTTTGTTGAATTCTGTGTTAGAGAAATGTAGCACTGATAGAACAAAAATAGAAAGTGTGTCTGAAATTCGAAATCTGTTAGACAGATGTTCAGGTCAAACACAATTCTCTCAAAATATTCAGCAAGATTGTCAGGAGTTTTTAATGTATATGCTTGATGTATTGCATGATGAAGGTGTAGATGTAGATCACCTGTTTGGGCTTTCTTATCAATGGCAGCATGACTGCGAGAACTGTAGGGTATCAAGTACTATTAGTGTAGACTCAGAAAAATTTATATATTTAACTTTGCCAGACAGTAAATCAGTGTCCTTTAATAAGCTAGTAAAAGCAGCTGATCACAACATGGAGTGTAGCCAATGTAAGTCTGAAATGTTGTCAACATTATTTATACGAACATATGGCCAGTATGTCATTTTAATGTTCCAACGATGTAGGCCTGATGGAACAAAATTGACAACTTTAATTAAAAATGTTGTGGCTTCGCAGTTGTCAATATCAGGAAGGACTTATGTAACTGGAGCAATTATATATCATGACGGTCCTTCAACAACATCAGGACATTACACAGCTTATTTGAAGTCTAGAAACGGCTGGTCATTCTGCAATGATTCTGTTTTAACTTTCAAAAAAAAATTGCCTTTTGACCTTAAAAATTCTTACCTGGTGTTTTTAAAACCAAAATTTGGCCTTGAGGATAAGTGTAGTACAGAGTCAAAAGTTATTTTTGAGTTTTAAATAGTTCCTGGAAAAAAAGAAGGTTTTCTTACAGAAAGTGGTGGGCACGGATTAGTTAAAGGACAACAGAGTATTTCCCAAAGCAAACGGCGTTCTTACCATAACACTTAACGTCATGGAAAAATAACTGCACTTTGAATGAGTTCAGAAAAACTGTTTCTTTTTTTAAGCTAATTCAAGCAGCCAATCAAAACATGGAGTAGAGGTAATGTAAGTCTGCAATGCTGTCTAGATTATTTGACCAAACATTTGGTTATAATGTCATTTTAAAATTCCAACTATATAAACCTGATGAAAGTAAGTCTTCAACTTTAATTACAAATGTTGTGGCTCCACAGTCGTTGATTTTAGGAAGAACATTTGTAACTGCAGCTATTATATGACATGATGGTCCTTTGACAAGATCCGCTTATTACACAGCTTATTGAAAATGTAAAAAAAGCTGCTGTTTCGGAAATGATTCCCATTTGACTACGATACAATGTTGCCTTTTTACTTAAAAATATTCTTACTTTCTGTTTTCAGAAAAGAGAATTTAGGGTAGGTAACTGGCCTATAATGATTCTAGGGGTTGATATAATTTTATCTATTTTTTTAAATTGCTTTGTGATTAAAAGTGATGTAGAGAATTAAATAATTGTAGTAGTTATAGAGGTAGTGTAAGTCTGCTTCATAGTAAGCAGTATCAGTGTCATAGGAAATGTAGAACATGAGTCAGCAAGAAGGGTAAGATATTACTAGTCCAGGATTGTGAAAGTGATCTTGAACGTTTTCTTTCTGAAAGTTGCGGAAATACAAAATGACGGGATTTGCTTAGAAGAATTCCAAGAGTTATAAATGGCCCTTACACGATTTGGCCTTGTGGAAACGTGTGGTAGAGAGCGAGAAGTCATTTATTGTATGTAACATATTTGTCAAAACGATGGAGCTTTTCTTTCAGAAAGTGGCGGGCTGAAAATAATAACAGCACAACAGAGTGTAAGCTGTTCATAGGATATCCTTCGACGTCATGGAAAGTAAGTTACTTTTCAGGAGTTCTGATTTCTGATTAGTTATGTTATATGGGTTTTTTAAACACAATCATTTTGATTGTGTTTTTTTTCCCCCGCTGTTATATGATGAATACCTTCAAGTCACTGTTTTTAGTGAAATTTGATAAATTCTGAGAACAGCAAAAATAAACCATTTAACATGTATAATTAATTCTGTACTTTTTGTACTTATGATATACATTTAGAAATGTGTAGTAGACATGGAGAAGCTGAGGCTTCTGTAAGTGTCAAAGTTGTTGCATACAGTGGTCACATTCTACATAGTCTTTCATATGATAGACTACATTTCCACAATGAGATACCTAGGCAAAGGAAACAAAGGTGATGTGATTGTGGAATGAGCAAAAAAAATTGCACGTTTTTCAATTACATTACCTGTGTTTCCTAACATTACACATCACATTGTGTAGATAAGGTTTAGGCCTGTTCCAGTAGACAGAAGAGGTCTGACATTTGTTCAAGAGTGCAGTGCACATGAGTCACTTCGTTGGTAGGCCTGCACATGTATTATCTCCTCTGTACTTTTCAACAAGCCTAAATTTCATCTGCAACACTGAGTAGAACTCACCTGAAAGAAATCTGTGGATAGGCTACACCTTATCAGCATCTAGAAACAATCATTTAAAATGTTAAGGGCAGATTTATGATGGCTGTGTGCCTCTTTTGCGCCGCTGTTCCGTCACTTTTGTGACGCAGCAGCAGTGTAAAAGATGCACCATGTTGCAAGATAGGCCTCAGTTCATCTCCAGCAAGATACCGTCAGTTTAAAATGTATATAATTAGGACTGTGTAGGGGGCATGCAGAAGCTGAGGCTTCAGTAAGTGTCAAAGTTGTTGCATGCAGTGCTGCACTTCTGCGTACTCTTTCATATGCTGGACTACATCTGCACAATGAGATACCTAACCAAAGGAAACACAAGTGATGTGATTGTGAAATGAGCAAAAGAAATTGCATGTTTTTCAAATACATTACCTGTGTTTCCTAACATTACGAATCACATTGTGCAGATGAAGTTTAGGCCTGTCCAGGGAAACAGAGGAGGTCTGAACTTTGTTCAAGAGTGAAGTGGACATGACTCACTTCATTGGTAGGCATGGACATGTATTATCTCCTCTGTACTCTTCAACAAGCCTAAATTTCATCTGCAACCCTGAGTAGGCCTCACCTGAAACAAACCTCTGGATAGGACACACCTTATTGGCATCCTGAAACAATCATTTAAAATGTTAGGAACAGTTTTATGATGACTGTGCACCTCTTTTGCGCTGCCATTGCGTCACTTTTGTGAGACAACAGCAGTGCAAAAGATGCACCATGTTCCAAGATAGGCCTCACTTCATCTACATCAAGATACTGTTACTTTAAAATGTATATTTTTAGGACTGTGTAGGGGGTATGGAGAAGCAGAGGTTTCTGTAAGTGTCAAAGTTGTTGAAAAACTGTTTGTCCTTCAATCTTTTCCCTTGTCTTTTCTAATTTTTAAATACATGTTTTAATATTTTTCAAATTTTTGTTCTTTCTTTCACAGATTGAAAGTATAAAAATAACAAGTGACTAAGTTAACGACAATTATAAGGTAAATGTTTTGTACTCTTTTCGTTACATTTCTATCACATTTAACTTCTATTAGTTCCACTGCTTCATTTCTTTAACCCTCAGTTTCCTGCCTTTGCTACTTCTCTCATTCCTTTCTCTATTACTTACTTACTCTACTCCTTCCACTCCTTTTCTCAGTCCCTCTCTTCTCATAGTTCCTCACTCCTGTTCACTCACTCCGTCTCTATTACTCTCACTGTCTCTGACTTATCACTCTTTTACTAATAGTTCATTATGCTTTCTCCCTGTAGTTCAAGCACACTAAGGGGCATATTATCAACACAGGCAATAAAATTATCGCTGCTTTTATCGGCAGAAAACTGCAGCAAAAGTGCCTTTAGCGGCAGTTTTCTGCCGCAAAAGCGGCTTTAGCGGCAGATTTCTACCGATAAAAGCAGCGAAACTTTTATCGCCTATGTTGATAATATGCCCCTATGTTATTTACATTTCTTTGCTGTTTCAATCATTCCTTTTCTGTCACTTCTTCTTTTCTGCTTTCTGTTTTTTTTCTCTGTTATTCCTCATGTTTTAACCTTAGTCACTATCATACATCTTGTTTTATTCCTATTTACTTTTGCTCACTGTTTTCTTAACACTTTCCCTCAGGATTGTTCTTTTAGTCCGGTTCTATCCCTACCTCTCATTCCACATCCTTTACTATTTTTCTTCTTATTTTGCTCTCCTTCTCTTGTTTTATTTTTTTGTTTTTTTTTATTGCGCTAACGGGGCGCTCTCCGGTGCGCGCACCGGGAAGCGCACCAATGAGAAAAATGAAGTCAAGAGTGCTTAAAATTTTTGTAATTTTTTAAAAATGGGAGGTAGTTCTGAAAAGAACTTTTTTTTAATGTTTTTGTTGTTTTATATATTATTATTTTTTCTGAACATTTTTTGTTTTTTTTGTATTTTTTGAACAATTTTATGTTTTTTTTTGTTTTTTGGGGGGGAAACAACGAAAAACAGCCATTATAAAGGGCTCAACAAAAAACAAGAAACAAAAAACTGGGAATTAACAGTGGCTCGAGAGGAGAAAAAAAAAAAAAAACTACTGCTTTCTTCTCTTGCTGCAGTTGTGGTTGTCGATGGAAGCATTAATAAGGTGAATGCTTAGTTCCCCGTAGCAGAGGGTCTTTCCGCAAAAAATGCAGACCATTTTTATTACACCAAATTTATCTTGTATATTTGGTACTGTTTCGCGCCCTTCTGGTGCTGCAAATGAAGATTCACCTGATGAGGTGCTGGCCTGATGGTCTCTTTTTTTCTGAGCCAGATCCCGTACCTCAGCTTGTGACAGATTGTTAGGGTGCCACCTCTGCATGTGGCGGATCATTGTGTAGTTCCCAAATGAATATTTTTTATTTGGGTTGCCCCTGGACATGACCTCTTTGCAAATTAAGCATGTCACCTTCGGGGCATTCACTTTTTTTTGCCCAGCAGGAATGGAAAAATACTGCCATATATAATGAACTTTGACATGGCTTTGTCTTGGTTCTTCAGGCAAGTATGTTATGGTTTGTTGGTCCTCATCATCTTCTTCCTCCTCTTCTTCAACTCCTGGAAGGATCTGTGGTGGTGGACCTTCCTTTCTGGGTGGTGGTGGTGGTGGTGGGGGTGCACTAGCTGCAGCTACTACTGAAGCCATGTCTCACAGATAGCTCTTGCTTTCTCAAAGAAAAAAGTAAGAATGAGGAAAAGAGGAGGGGGCTTTCATCATTTGTAGAAAAAAAAAGTTGAGAACCAATGAAAAGTGTTATTTTCAGGTCACATGTCCCGACGCGCTTACACTACGCGCCCCGGCGCGCTTACGTTTTGCGCTCCGGGTCGCGCCACGGAGCGCTTCCGGGTACGTTTACGGAGCACGCCGAAGAAACGCATCACGCTGTTACGCGATGCGTCACGTTTACGCGACTACGCTAAACGTCATCATGTTGTTTTCGTTCGCGGGAGCAGCGCTCACGGAACGCTCCCCGGTACGTTCACCGGTACGTGCCCCGGGAGCGCCCCGGGGCGCGTACCGGGGCACATAATAAAAAAAAAAATATTTACACATTTTAAAATTTCTAATAAAAATTATTACTTTCATACATATAGATATTTGCTACTAAAAAACCTATGAAATTCACTGAAAAAAACATAGGTTATAGACCATATATAGTTAGGAATTAGCATTTACAAAACCTTGAAAATTCACTGAAAAAACCATAGGTTATAGACCATATATAGTTAGGAATTAGCATTTACAAAACCATTGAAATTCACTGAAAAAACCATAGGTTATAGACCATATATAGTTAGGAATTAGCATTTACAAAACCATTGAAATTCACTGAAAATCCGATAGGTTATAGACCATATATAGTTAGGAATTAGCATTTACAAAACCTTATTTTACTCACACAAAACCATTGAAATTCCATATATAGTTAGTTGCACTAACTATATATCGCGCACCCGCAATCCACTGCTGATCATGTCACATATTACATCATTCATGACATGGTCAGTGACATCACTGATGACATCACTGATGACATCTCAAATGACATCACTGATGACATCACTGATGACAACATCCAGTGACTGTATGTTTCTGTAAAGTTAAAATATGTCTTACATATTGAAGAATGAGTGGATGTAGAAGTGTCTGGATGAAGGATTTAGTAGGTGCATGACTGACTGTATGAGTGAGTGATTAAATATGTCTCACTGAGTGCATGGGTTAGTGACTAAACTGTCTTAATTTGTGCATCATTATGTCTGTTGTTCTGTAAACTGCTGCATGTGTTGATCAGTAGCTATATGAGTAACTATATGGGTTATTGATTGGTTGCCCAAGTATTTGTATGGGAGACTGTGTGTGTGTGTGGGTGGGTGGGAGGTGTATGACTCTGTGCATAGATGTGTGAGCAGTTGATTCACTAGATGTATGGGTTCAAAAGTGCATGTAGAAACAGCTGTATGGGCGGTTGACTGTGTGCATGAGTGTATTGGTGAGTGAATGGATATCTCAGTGCTACATGTCAAAGTAAGTACATATGTAAAACACAGTACATGTGAGAGTTGACATATATAAATAACTGTGCATAAGAGCCAGTGAATGTGTGAGTGGCTGTATGGATCATTGTGAACTTGTATCAGGGATTGTATAAGAGAGTAAATATGTGTTAGTATATGTTTGAATAAGTAAGGTGTGTATAACTGTATAGTTGAGGAAATGGAGGTGTGATTGATTCTTTGCATGACTGACTAGGTGTGTGAGTAACTCCATGGATGAGTGACAGTCTGTGAGTGTCTGTTTACACTGAGTGTATCTAAGGTTATATTAGAGTCTGAAGAGGTTCATCGTATTATCACATGAATGATGTCATCAGTGATGTGATCAGTAATGTCAAATGAGATGTCATCAGTGATGTCATCAGTGATGTCATTTGAGATGTCATCAGTGATGTCATCAGTGATGTCATTTGAGATGTCATCAGTGATGTCATCAGTGATGTCACTGACCATGTCATGAATGATGTAATATGTGACATGATCAGCAGTGGATTGCGGGTGCGCGATATATAGTTAGTGCAACTAACTATATATGGAATTTCAATGGTTTTGTGTGAGTAAAATAAGGTTTTGTAAATGCTAATTCCTAACTATATATGGTCTATAACCTATGGTTTTTTCAGTGAATATTTATATATATATATCCACACAACCTCCAGCAAAACTGTAGGAAGAGGCCACAAGGGGAACTCAGGAAACAAGCCTTTAATAGACACGCAGGTAAGGCATGATGCATTTTGACATTGTAGTCTTCCTCAGATGCCACTGCTGCACTAACAAAAAGTCCCACGCTTCCACTTTTAAATCCAACTGCAGACCTCCCATTTGTGAGAGGAAGCACTTCCCCTGCCATGTGATCGCTTACCTGCTGTAGTGCTGTCGGTACTACAGCACTCAGAATGCAACATCCCTGGGTTGGTACTGCGAGTGGAATGAAGGAGCAAAGTCCATGTGGCTATGGCACACTGCTGAGTGGAGCGCACTGTTGCTGGTGCAAAATAAAGTCCTTGGGCTTCCCTGGGTCCCCGCATACATCTTCACCGCCACAGAACAAGTCCGCCGAGTCATAGGCTGAAATAATATCCAAGCCTTTTCGTGAAGTCACGAGCTGACAGCTGGCAGCAAACTCTGCTTCACTCGCGCTGGAGAGGTGGACTGCTGCAATCCGATACCTCGGCATATATATATTACCTACTGGCGGTCGCCAGTAGGGAGTTATAGTTAGGACCTATTTTCCATAGGAAATCTGCAACATTCTATTTGGAATAACTTTGACGCTGGTTGATGAATCTTCACAAATTTTTCAAAACTAATGGCCAGCTCCGTTCCGCTCCTTCCCTGAAAGTTTCGGGGTGATTCGTGAAGCGGGGGCTGAAAAAAAGGGGGGTCCCAAAATATGTTTTCCCCATGCAATTTCCCATAGGATCTTTAGCCACAGCTACAGCCCGAACTGCTGAACGGAATTACGCCAAATTTGGCAGAGATGTAGTCCTCAGTTCAGACTAGTGCCTTTTGCTTAAAGGGTGTCAATCTGTTCAGTAGTTCCTGAGAAAATTACAGTTAAAAGCATATATATATCTATGGGCGCGGTGGATCCGCGGACTGTGAGCGCACCGTGAGTGTATTGTAAGCGCACCCTTCCGATCACGCGCTGAATGCTAATTGGCTGTCAAGTGGTTGTCAACATTCGAAACCAGGAACTGTTGGCAGCCATGTTGTGCCTCGGTAGAAGCGAGGCTGAAGAAGTCAGTGGAACAAGTGTGCAAAACGTAGAAAGGGGGCAGGGTAGAAATACTTTGACCCTCTAGAGCTGCTTAGGGGGTCCCAGAAAGACCTCCAGGGCCCACTCATTTTTTTATTTATTTTTTTAACAGCAAGTCGCGCAGGGTGCGTGGACTCTGCCGTAAAAAAAAATAATAATAAAATTGAGCTTTTTTCATAATAAGCCCCCGGGGGCAAAATTAATAAATGTTATGGGGGGCGAGAGGGGCTCCCCAGCCCCAGTGATCGTCACCCCCTGGGGCTACAAAAAAAATGGTTGGGAGGGGCTCCAAGGTACCCAAAACTCTGGGGACCACGACCCCCTGGGGCTTTATGTATTGTGGGAGGGGGCTGCATGGCCCCCCTCCTGGAGCACTCGAGGGCCGTGTCACCCCCGGGGCTACAAAGCAAAATGGTTGGGTGGGGCTCTAAGGTCCCCAAAGCCCCGGGGACCACCACTCCCCGGTGCTTTAAGTATTGTGGGAGGGCCGGCTCCTGCAGTGTACCGGGGTGCCCATCCCACCCTCCCATAGCAAGGAAATCTGTTCTCTCTTTCAAAATCTAAACCAGATTGCTTTTCCACATGGGGAGCTGCATGGTAGTAGCTCCCCATGTGGAAAAGCAATGCGGGCTCCCAAACGAGTAGAAGTTGTGCACCAAAGGCTCCGGAGTTGTGCATCCTACAGATTATGAGTCGTGCATCCAGCGCGTGCTCACCAGGGGCCGCACTGAGCTCTGTGCTGGGTGCGCGACTTCTAATTGTACCATAAAAAATAGCCCCTATCAGTTATTTCTATTATCCCCAGGGACCCCATCCCTCCGGTCTTATAAAAAATGTTGGGGTTCGTGGGGGGGAGCCACATTGCCCCCACGGTCTCGGCGGCTCCCCGCGTCCTTCGGGAGCCGACGAGATGCTAACATGCATGTGGAAAAGCAATCTAGTTTGGATTTTGAAAGAGAGAACAGATTTTCCTGCTCTCGCTTTCAAAATACAAACCAAGTTTGCTATGGGAGGGCGGGAGCCGCGAGACTCCCGCCCTCTCATAGCAAACAGCAGTGTCCCGGGGGGTAGGCACCATTTATTTTAGAGCCCAGGGGGTGGCTCTCACTCTTGCATAGCAAACAGCAATGTTGAAAAAATCTTCCGGTAAGATAACAAAGGATTTTGAAGTCCATTTTTGCAGTTTTTGTTGTAGTTTGCTGCCGTTAAAGCTATGACAATTTTAACGCAGTGTTTGTAAATATGCCCCTAAGTTTTATAATGTTGAAAATCCCATCTCTCATTTAAATAGTTACGAAGTATTTATTGAAGTGCATTGTGAATCATGAAGCAACACTGTCTAATTGTGATCGATAAAGAATTGAAAGAGTTGTGTACTTCTTTTGCTCGTAATGTGCATAGGGGCAGATTTACAAGTTCATTGAGTTAATGTTGCATCATTTTTACGATGGGAAAAGTGACGCAAAAGTGGCGCAAGGGGATTGTGAATCTGCTACACAGTGTTCTGTCTTACTTTGCTTTCCTTTCTGTTATGTAGAGGATCCAGGGTAAATATAATGGTTTCTGTACAGCCAGTACTTTTCAACCCTACCCCCAAACTGCTTACTGCATGTTACCATAGTAACAGTTCATGGAACAGTTAAGTGAGCACAGAGGTTAGAAGTTCACCACACAATGTTGGTAATCGAAACAGTTACTGAGTTGGAGTTTTAAAGTTGTTCCATAGGAACCGTTAGTCGTAGAAGAAGTCAGTGGAAAATATAATAAAATAATAGCAGGGGTTCGCTGGGGCCCCCACAGTCCCGGGGCTTCCTTCATGTTGGGAGAGGGGGTGCAGTAGGCTGTGAAAATTATATTGGGAAAACAACAATGCGGCGAATTGCGGCTTTTCTTTAATATAATGTGGAATAATGTTTATTTATTAGGCAGTATTCACTTTTGTTATGGATAGAGTCACTTTGTTACAGGAAATGTATTAATATGTAGGAGGGCGTGTTCTGTATGTGTGCATGGAACAAACTTAACGTTTAATTGGCTAAGGTGTTCCAACAACAAGCTTAATGTTCATTTGGGTGCGAACTATTGAAAGTAGAAGTATTTTCTGCAATTCACTTCTGCTCCGGAGAGTAGCAAGGACATCTAATTGGCTTACATGTTATAAGGAGAACTTTCCTGAGCTTTATGTTGGTTGGTTGCGAACTATTGAAAGTAGAAGTGTTGTCAGCCATTCATTTCCGCTCTGCGGAGTAGGAGGGACATCTGATTTGCTGACGTGTTCCAAGGAGGACTTTCCCAAGCTTAATGTTGATTGGCTGTAAACTGTTCAATCAATCAATCAGTACATTTATAGAGTGCACTACTCACCTGCGAGGGTTTCAGGCCGCTGAGGGTGGGGGGTTGCTGCTACTGCTCGAACAGCCAGGTCTTGAGGTGTCTCCTGAAGGTGAGAAGGTCTTGGGTCAGTCGGAGGTGGGTGAGGAGAGAGTTCCAGGTCTTGGCGGAGAGGTAGGAGAAAGATCTGCCACCTGTTGTTCTTCTGGTGCATGGTACGGTGGAGAGGGCGAGGCTGGCTGAGCGGAGTTGGCGAGTTGGGGCGTAGAACGAGAGGCATTTGTTGAGGTATTTGGGTCCGGAGTTGTGGAGCGCTTTGTGTGCGTGGGTAAGGAGCTTGAACGTGATCCTCTTGTTGACGGGGAGCCAGTGCAGGTCTCTCAGGTGGGTGGTGATGTGGCTGTGGCGGGGGATGTCCAGGATGAGGCGTGCGGAGGCTTTCTGTATGCGTTGTAGTCTTTTCTGTAGCTTGGCCGTTGTCCCTGCATAGAGTGCGTTGCCATAGTCGAGCCGGCTTGTGACGAGGGCTTGGGTGACAGTCCTTCTTGTTTCCGTGGGGATCCATTTGAAGATCTTTCATAGCATGCGGAGGGTGTTGAAGCAGGAGGAGGAGATGGTGTTGACTTGCTTGGCCATAGTGAGCGATGAGTCCAGGATGAATCCAAGGTTGCGTGCGTGGTCAGTGGGAGTTGGTGCTGTGCCCAGGGCAGCGGGTCACCAGGAGTCGTTCCAGGTGGAGGGGGATGGTCCAAGGATGAGGACCTCCGTCTTTTCTGTGTTCAGTTTCAGGCGGCTGATCTTCATCCATTCGGCGACGGCCCTCATTCCTTCTTGGAAGTTGGATTTGGCGGTGACTGGGTCTTTGGTCAGGGAGAGGATACGCTGGGTGTCATCGGCGTAGGAGATGATGTTGAGGTCGTGTGCGCGGACGATGTCGGCGAGGGGGCTCTTGTAGATGTTGAAGAGCGTCGGGCTGAGTGATGAGCCTTGGTGGCCTCTAATTGGAACAGGGGTAGGCGGACTCTCTGGGTTCTGTCGGTGAGGAAGGAGGCTATCCAGTCCAGGGCCTTTCCCTGGATCCCTGTGTTGTGGAGACGTGTTTTTAGGGTGCGGTGGCAGACCGTGTGAAGGCAGCTGAGAGGTCTAGGAGGATGAGGGCTGCGGTTTCTCCGTTGTCGAGCAGGGTTCCGATGTTGTCGGTGGCGGCGATGAGGGCGGCCTCGGTGCTGTGGTTGCTGCAGAAGCCAGACTGGGACGGGTCGAGGGAGCCGTTGGTTTTGAGGAACTTAGTCAGTTGCTTGTTGACTGCTTTCTCAGTGACCTTTGCAGAGAAGGGGAGCAGGGAGATGGGCCGGAAATTCTTGAGGTCCTTGGGGTCTGCTGTTGGCTTCTTAAGGAGGGCGTTGATTTCAGCGTGTTTCCATCTCTCAGGGAAGGTGGCAGATTCAAAGGAGCTGTTGATGATCTCTCGGAGGTGGGGTGCGATGATGGTGTCTGCTTTGTTGAAGATGTGGTGAGGGTACAGAACTTTTCGAGCTTCTCTCCCACATGAACTTCGCTCAATCAGTTCTGACCCCCACTCATGAAAGGGGACATATCCTGGACCAGATTTGGTCTCGTAATGTCCCACTATCTACTCCGACGTTAACGCCATGTATATGGTCGGATCATCATCAATTGCAATTCTCCATCACCTTTCACGGCCATCTAAAGGCTCCCGCATCTGCGGGGGGGCTAGCAAGGAAATGGGGCTCACTAAATAAACAAGATTTCCTGTCTACTCTGGCCAACTCTCTCCCAGCATCCTCCTCAGACATCAACCTTATGGACAAAGATTTCACTGAATGGCTCTTGGCTGCCAGCAACGAGCACGTTCCTCTAACTAAGTTCTCACGTGCTCGCCGCATGGATGCCCATAGATGGTTCACTGTAGATCTAAAAAATCAAAAATTAGAACTGCGCCAATTGGAGAGAAAATGGAGACATGGGTACTCTGAAGAAGATAGATCATTATATACAGCTGCCCGCGGGAAGTATAAAAACTCTATCTTATCTGCTAAAGCAGTCTTCTTCTCCGAAAAAATCTCAAATGCCCAAAACAAAGCCAGAGAAATCTTTAGGGTCGTAAATGACCTATGTAATGATGTTCGAACTTCTCCCTCTCAAGTTCCCACTCAAACGATGTGCAACCAGCTCAATGATTTCTTCAAGGACAAGATTGCCATCATAAAAAACAGTATTCAGCCCAGCTCGACTACTGCGGAAAGAATGGATATCTGTAGAAATCCCCACGAACTCGAGGCTATCCCTCCTATAGATCAATCAAGATTAGCAGAATTGATGAACCGAGTAACGTCCGGGTCTCCCAACGACCCCTGTCCCCCTCACATACTAAAGGAAGTTTACTCTACATTACCCCAAGGAATACTTCCCCTTCTGAACGAGTCCCTATCTCAGGGAACAGTCCCTAATTCATTCAAAAACGCTACGCTGGTCCCATTAATTAAAAAATCTGGTGCCGATCCTTCCAACCTATCAAACTACCGACCCATATCACTCCTCCCTTTTGGTGCAAAGATATTAGAAGCCCATGTGGCTAGCTGCATCTCGAGCTTTATAGAGACATCCGACTATCTAGAGCCCAATCAAGCCGGCTTCCGCCAGGCGCACTCTACCGAGACGGTGATCCTAGCGGCCCTGGACACAATGAGGTCTAATGCCGATAAGGGCATACATCAGGCCTTGGTGCTTTTGGACTTATCGGCAGCGTTCGACACGGTGGATCATACTATCTTATTACACCGTGTCGAACAAGCCGGCCTGCGAGGCACGGCTCTCGGATGGGTCAAGTCCTTCTTGAATGACCGATCCCAGGCTGTCAAGCTTGAGAACTTTATAGCGCCCAAACTCTCCACCACCTGCGGTGTTCCGCAGGGCTCATCATTGTCCCCCCTCCTGTTCAATCTGTACCTCAAACCGTTGTTGTACTCTTTAAAAAACAGGAAGGTTACAATATACAACTATGCAGACGACCTGCAGCTTATTTTCCCACAAAACCAAGCGGCCAGACTAATATTTAAATGCAATGGCAGGAGCTCGGCGAAACCACTGCTGGCCACTCTTCATTGGCTACCTATAGCCCAATGGGTAACTTTCAAAGTAGGCTGCCTGGCCTTTAAGGCTCTTCATGGAAAAAGCCCCAAGTTCATAAACCACCTTATAAACAAACATGAACTGACCCGTAATCTCCGCTCTGCACACCTATCCCTCCTCACCCTGCCCCTCTTTAAAAAGAAACGCCTCGGCGGGTGTCGATTTGCTTATTTGGCCCCAAAGTTTTGGAACTCGCTTCCCTTATCTCTCCGGAGTTGCACTAATCTACTGGAATTCAGGGGTGCACTGAAAACCTGGTTGTTCAGACAAGCACACGGTTAGGATACTATTTACCATCTTGTTCTCTTCTCTAGCGCCATGAAACCTCTGGGTGCCCGTGCGCTTTACAAATCATGAATAACATAACATAACAATAACAGGGCAGGGGTCGGATGGAGAGCCGGAGTGGATGGTGTTCATTATCTGGGTGACGTCTTCGGTGTTGACGGGGGTCCAGCGGCTGAGGAGGGCGGTGGGGGGCGTTGGTTCTGCGGCTGGTGGAGGCGTCTGGTTTGCGAAGCTGTCATGTATGTCGGCGATCTTGCGGTGGAAGAAGGCTGCGAGGGAGTCGCAGAGGTCCTGTGAGGGGAGACGTCGTTGGAGTTGGAGCTTGGGTTGGAGAGTTCCTTCACGATGCTGAAGAGCTCCTTGCTGTTGTGTGCATGCGCTCTCTGAAGGCCGTTCTCTTGGCGATGCGGATGAGCTGGTGGTGTCTGCGTGTGGCGGTCTTAAGGGCCTCGAGGTTTTCCGCTGTCCGTTCTTGGAGCCAGGCTTTCTCTAGAGTTCGGCTGGATGTTTTGGAGTCCTTGAGGTCTGTGGTGAACCAGGTGGTTCTCCTGCTGTTGTGCTTGTTCGGAGGGTTCTTGATAGGGGCGTGGATGTCGGCGCAGTTGTTGATCCACTGTGTGAGGTTTCGGGCGGCGGTGTTGGTGTCCAAGGCGTTGGCCGGCGGGCCCTGGGCGAGGGATGCGGTCAGCTGGTCAGTGGTGAATTTGCTCCAGCATCTTCGGGGGATCTGCGGCGGTTGGATGTGTGCGGTGAGTTTCTTTAAGGAGAAGTGGATGCATTGGTGGTCGGTCCAGTGGAGAGTAGTGGTGTGGCTGACCGTGCTGGCGGAGAAGATGGGGTCCAGCGTGTGGCCTTTGTGGTGGGTCGGGGGTGTTCACTAGTTGCTTCAGTCCGAAGTTGGAGATGTTGTCGAGCAGGGTGGTGGTGTTGTTGTCGTTGTTGTTCTCCAGGTGGAAGTTCAGGTCCCTCAGGAGGATGTAGTCTGTGGTGGCGAGGGAGTGCGTGCTGACGAAGTTGGTGATGGATTCGCTGAATTGTGGGCGTGGACCCGGTGGTCTGTAGATGAGTGTTCCTCTGAGGGTGGTCTTGGGGTCGGTGTGGATCTGGAAGTGTAGGTGCTTGGTGGTGCTGAGAGTTTCTTCGGTGTTGGATGTGACTCTGAGGGTGTTCCTGTGGACGATGGCGATTCCTCCTCCGGGCTTGTTGGTACGGTCCCTCCGGATGATTTTGTAGCCGTCCGGGATGGCAATGGCGATGTCAGGGGTCGAGGAGGCGTTCATCCAGGTTTCCGTCAGGAACGCGACGTCCAGGGCTGTTGAGTCGAGGAGGTCCCAGAGTTCGATGGCTTGTTTGTGTATGGAGCGGGTGTTGAGTAGGATGCACTTGAGGTCGTTGTTGTTTCCTGGGCTGGTGTGGGAGGCGGTGGTTCGGGTTCTGGTGTAGGAGCAGTTTCGGCAGGAGAAGGGTCCCTGAGTGCGCTTCGGGGTGGCTTGGGAGCAGGCAGTCGAGCGGCCGGTGTTGAGTGCGAGGAAGGTGGCGGCGTCGAAGGTCCGTCTTGCGTGGTGGGCCTGTCGGGGGCCAGGGGTTCTGGCGCTGGGCGCGGTCCAGGCGCAGACAAATGCAGACGGGCTTGCCTCTGTTGAAAGTAAAAGTGTTGTTAGTGATTCCTTCCCTCTTCGCGGAGTATTAGAGACATTTCATTGGGTAATGTGTTCCAAGCGGGACCTTACGAAGCTTAATGTTCATTGGCTGTGAAACATTAAAAGTAGAAATTATGGCTGTCATTCCTTCCTCCTCTGCGGAACAACATGGACATTTTATTGGCTAAAGTGTTTTGGAGCACAAGTTTGCTCCTTATTGGGTGGCAACGGTTCACGGTTGTCAGTGATTTTGTGACGCACTTCCAAAGGAGTATGGGAAAAGAAAGTAGTAGAGGGGAGGTTAGGAACACTATTAACTCTGTACAGTGGTCACAAGGTGGTGGAGAGGGATTATGAAGGTAAAAATTGTTTTTATATGTTTAAAGGGCCATTTATATAATTGCTGTGAGGTGTACATATCACGGCGGAAAAATGACAGTGTCTTGCGGTGTTTTTTTTAAATCAAGTTTGTGGGTGAGATACTTCCCAAGAGCACTATTAACTCATAATGTGGTGTTTACTTTTCTGATGGGTAAGTGTGGTTGCGCAGCAAAAATTTCAGTCTAGGTTTGAAACAGTTTTTATTTAGCAAAAACAAATAAACTTTCTTCAGAAACTGACGCTGTATATATGAAAGGGGTGACAAATAAAAATGGAATTTCATAAAATATCAGTTAAGCTTGGCCATACCCTCCTTTTTTCTGCTATAGTTTGTAAAAGTGTTGCCCCATATTCTTGATAATGTAAGAGGGCATTGGTTACTTTTAGATAAAGTAGAATAGAAGTGCTACAACAAACACTCCCGCACTACATTATCTGAGGTCAGGAGAACAAGTAAAAAATATTTAAATACAAGTGACTTTATATTACATAGAAATGTATGCATTATTATTTTTCAAAGTTGTATTTTGTACAATTCAGGAATGTTCTGTCGTAGTGCTTAAAGGTCGCACACTGTTCCGCTAACAAATCACATACTCACTTAAGAATATATAGGATAGTACTATTATAATATACAGAACTGGTCCTATATATTCTTTAGGTAGAAGGGGAATAGGAACCGCAAATGAGAAGAATAGAAATTAGAAAATAACATTCAGAAATGTAGGGTTTATCAAATATTTAAAGTAACAAAGAATGTATAAAAGCTATATTTTTTATTCTGCAATTTTGTAAAATATGCTCCTTGAAAAAAATATCTGATCAAGTACTTTCTAATGTTTCGTAAGCTGGATTACAGATGGCGCCGAAAAATCTCCTATTCCTCTTCTGTAACAAAAGGACAATCTATTACAATATAACGATTGATACCATTGTTAGACTAAAAAGAAAAGGAAAATAAAGTTATCTATTTAACAGAAGATCCATAACGAAATACTTTCGAGCGGTAATTATTTTCCGAGCTTCTTTTCTCCGGGAGGTCGAAAAGTTTGATCTTCATGGCGACGGGTCATAAACTCCTCTGAGATCATTATGACTGTGAAAAGTATAATATATATATTCACAGTATATGATCAAAGGGGGGAACAGACTAAAAACCAGAAGCTGGTGACGTTGCCTATATATCTTTACTCTTTGTGCCGCCGGGTCATGAACTCTACTGAGATCAGCATAACTGTTAATATTTTAATATACCTATTAACAGTATATGATCCCTAGGGGAAAACACACTAACAACTGGAAGGTGGTGACGTTGATTGTAAATGTTTAGGGTTTGCGCCAAAGGTTCACCAACACCTCTGAAGCGAAGTACAGTGTCAATATTATAATATAGAAAGTCACAATATATAAGCTGAAAGGAGCCAAAAAAGGAGCTATGTTTGTTGTCATCTATCTGTTTCTGAAAACAAGCTGCTGACGTTACAGAGAAAAAGGGAAAAACATGCAATAACACTTTTTTCTAGATATTAATGTTTAAATATTGACAAATAGCCACAAATTATAACTATCTACTATGTCATAATGAAACAACTTACAACTCCGGAATATGTTTGTTGACGCAAAACAAGAATCCATTGCTAGAAAAGGGAACCTGCATCACAGATTGGCAACGCAGAAATAACTTGCGAAAACGAAACTAATTGCACAATAGGTGTGGTTTATATAGTTTTTGGTTGTTTAGTAGTCAATGGAAGGAAGATTCGGCTCCGCCTATGTAGATGTCACGTTTTAGAGTTTACACGTACTCACGTTTTAACTGTTTTACTTGTGCACATGATGGGAAAAGTTACAAACTGTGAAGCTGTAAAGGTTTCGATTTCCATAGTAACACGTATTTGGTCCTTATTATCTACATACGTTGGAGAGTTTAAAAAGTGTTACCCGGTTAACTGTGTCCTTTGCATTCTCATGATTAAAAACATCTAAATAGAAGACATAAAAAAATATATTGTTTCCAAAAGAATAAAAATAAAAATGTGTTAATATTTGTTATCACTATGCTTTTTAATTAAAAAAAATGCCAGCATTTGTAAAGCGTAAAGCTACCCCCGGAAAGGTGTGCCGGCGTTGGGAAGATTAAGCAAGGTGTTACCTACAGTGAGATAGTGGTCGGCTAAGATGCTGATGGACTTTGGAATCGAACTGTGAACGCTGTTGTTCAAAGTCAGGTATTATTGGTGCTGCGTCATACTTTTTCCACGCTTATATGTTAATTTTTGCTAATTAAGTTGAAAACATTCTTAAATTATAAGTAGGGCTCCTTGATTTATGTTTTTACTGATTTTTACAGATAAATACAGACAGAAAAGTATTTATTTTCCTCTCCCTATTAATTTTAAAGTGTGGATAAATACAGAAATTGGGTTATTTTTTGAGCGATTGTAAATGCTGTCAATGATGAGTAGTAGGCCAATAGGTCTGTCATTCTAAAAGTAAAAGGATAACAATAATAAAAGACTTTTAGTAAAGAGCCCTAAAGAGCAATATATATCCTTGTATAAGAAAACGTACACATTTTAATATGAAGGTTGTGTATAGTTTATCATCTAAGAGTGTTTACATGAGTGAAAACTGTCAGTCTTTCAGCCATGAGTGCATATTTATCAGTAAAATAAATGTGGAAATATACTAATTTCAAATTCATTTTTTTACAGAACCCGAAATATATATATGAGTAAATACAGATACAATTATTTTTAAAAAAAGTATGGCTAAATACAGATGTAAATGTCCAAAAAATAAATACCATAAAACCAGGAGGTATAATTATAAGTTATAAAACACTACTGTTAAGTTTGTTTTTACTATAAAAAGTATACATGTGTTTTTAAAATGTACCTAATAAACACTATAGGTTATAGGGATATTGTAGTTAGATACTGACATTTAAAAAACCTTTGAAATTCACTGAAAAAACATAAATTTCAGGCAGGTTATAGTTAGGAATTATCATTTAAAAACCTTCGAAATTTACTGAAAAAAACCATAGGTTTCAGGGGTGTTATAGTTAGCTGGACATTTTACTCATACAAAACCATTGACATTCCTCTGTTATAGTTCGTTGTACTAAGTATAACTCGCGCGCCCGCAATCCACTGCTTATGATGTCACATATTACATCATTCATGACATGGTCAGTGACATCACTGATGACATCACTGATGACATCACAAATGACATAATTGAGGACATCACTGATGACATCATGCACATTAAAATCAGATACACCTCATCATACACTAGTATAATCTTTGATCACTCACTGTAAAATATAGAGCACCATATTTGAATCCATTGACACACCAATACAAGTTTCTAAAAACCCACTCAGTGATTCCTAGATCTACACACACATCTAAACACTTGCCTATAGATTCACTCATACATGCTAACAAAGATCAATAGAACACTATTAAATATACTTATACACCTACATAGACATTACACACCAGCACATACCCTATTCACTTATGCAGTCATCCTACCCAATTATGCAAACAATTGATCATACTTATATTTACTAAGCTACACACTTATATAAACACCACTTTATTTATTCATATAGATAATAACTCATACTTAGTGTGCTATAAAATCACTATTACAAGTATACAGTTTTTGATACAGTCACTCATACAATCACTGAGTCTTATGTATACTTATTTATATACAACAACTGTCACATACACTGCCTTTTATATTTCTAGTTTGTTGGACATGTATCATTGAAAAATATATTTACTCATCACCACACCCATAAAGAGATTCACTCACCCAAACAACTGTTTCCACATACAGTCTTAACCTCACATACCTACCAAATCAACTATTTACACATCTTTGGACAGTCACACACCTCCCACCCAAGTACACACACATTCACTATCCCATACAAATACTCACTTAACTAATTATTAACTAATATAGACTTTCACATCGCTGCTAACCAACTTATGTAGTACTTTACACAACAAGAGATAGAGTGATACAGGTATTCACACAGTTTAACCACTATCCCATATATTTAGTGATACAGTTTAAATTGGTCACTTAGACAGTCAATCACAGTGCTACTAAATCCTCCATCCAGACACTTATACATTCACTCAGTTTTCAATGCAGATTGCTACATATCTAATACTTATTTAAATATCGAACCAAACCACATTCACTGGGTGATGTCATCAGTAATGTCATTTGAGATGTCATCAGTGATGTCACTGACCATGTCATGAAGCTCTACTAACTATATTGGCTGAATTTCTCTGGTTTTGTACGAGTGAAATGTCCAACTAACTATAACATTCCTGAAACCTATGTTTTTTTCCGTGAATTTCTAAGGTTTTTTAAATGCTAATTTCTAACTATAACTTCCCTGAAACCTATGTTTTTTTTCAGTGAATATATATATATGTCTATATATATATTTTTTTTTTGCTGTACATGCCCTCAGATGCCCATGCGATAAGTACTACGTTGGTAGTACCATACATAAAGCTAAAAAATGAATCCTGGAGCATCTGGGGGTGATCAAACACAATGACAAGCAATACCCGATAGCGAGACATTTTAAGACCCAGCATAACCAAAATAGTAATCTGTTGTCATTCTATGTGCTAGACTGTATCCCAATAAGAAAAAGAGGTGGGGATAGAGTACAAGAGTTAAGACACCTTGAACCAAAAATTATAATCAAGTATCACACAATGTATCCAGGAGTTCACAATAGTGACGAGGCCCTCTTTGTACATCTGGGATACATTCTCACTGTCCTGTTTTTCAATTTCAAGATGGTCAATTGCTGAAACAGTATGAAACCAATTGTTTTTACCAAATGTTTTTATCCTCACTGCTTTTTTTTGTATTTTTTTAGTTGTTATGCACATAATTTGATGATGTACTTTATGTATCACATCTCACCTCTTGTTTTGTTATCTTTTTTAAATTTCGGAAATGTCATTTAAGCAAGTGGAAGGCAAATCTGAGCAATATATCTGCCACAATGTTGTGGGATATCACCTTTACGAAGCTGACTAGTAGGTGGTTAAGTCGTTTAAGTTAGATGTGTCCCCAATAATGACAGAATTTTTGGAACTATTTTCCCACTAGGGTTGCATTTGGGTGTTACAGGCTCAGAAAGCCCACTGGGGCAGGACTGATTATTTGGCTAGAATGCGAAGGGCTCCCCTGCAAATGGGTGACCTATGTGCAAGGGGATGCAGATTTTTATTGTGTTTGGTGAAGTGCTGAATACTTAGACTTGACTCTAATACGCCCTTAATGTCTAGTTTAGTCCATGTAGGGATTTGTTTGTCTATTCACCTACTGGGGTTATATTAGGCAAGAAAAGTCAAGTGTGAATACAAGCCCACAGGGGTGGTATGATTAGCGCACAGTCAACATGTCTTGCGAATTACTCAGTCCCTAATAAAGTTTTTCAAAATTCAAATTGGACCAGAAACTGATAAGTCACCAATTTGAGGAGACCTACCCTGCTGATGGGTGAACTAATGCCCTAGGAGGTGCAGAGTTTTTATCATATGTGAAATGCCGAACACTTTGACTTGACTCAATATGCCAACAAGGGCAAGAATAGTCCATGTGGGGATTTGTTTGTAGTTAACCCACTGGGGCCATTACTGGCAAGAACACTTAAGTGTGAATACTAGCTCAGAGGGGCGGTATGATTAGCACATGGCAGGCGTATTTTGAGAATGTTTTCAGTCCCCAATAAAGTTTTTATTTTTCAAAACTTTATTGATCGTAAACAGCCTGCACCGGGCATTTAGAACAGGAATGCACAGGTTCGTACTGTGACATAGAATCACACTTGTAATAAGCCTGTAAACCAATATGTTAATGTGTAAAATGTATTAATTGAGAGAAGTTGATTATGGTGAAAGAATACTGTAAAATATATTTGTATCCACTGTTATGATCGTAAAATGTATACCGTGAATAAGTCTGTCTTCACTGTCGACAAGGATGTGTGTCACATGGTTAATTTAAAAAACGTTGTTTTGTGCATTCACATTACTCGTGATCAAGGAGCGAACGCTCCAAAATGCGTAGTGACATTGCCAAATAAATAATCATGCATAAGGATTTCGTGTGGCGCGGCCTGTTGTTTTTCATCGAATTGGGGAGACAACGCTGCTTTGTATTTGTAGGGGCTCGCGACCCCGCCACGACCCGCCATTCAATGCGACTTGGGTTTCATCACGACAGGACTGTTGGGATATATATATATGTATATATATATTCACTGAAAAAACCACAGGTTTCAGGGACGTTATAGTTAGTTGGACATTTTCCTCATACAAAACCATAGTAATTCCGCCGTTATAGTTAGTTGAGCTAACTATAACTCGCGCCCCCGCAATGCACTACTGATGATGTCACATATTACATCATTCATGACATGGTCAGTGACATCACTAATGACATCTCAAATGAAATCACTGATGACATCACTGATGACATCATCCAGTGAATGTGTTTTTCTTTAAGATTTAAATGTGTTATATAAATACCAAGCTGTATTGAAGAATGAGTGGATATATAAGTGTCTGGATGGAGGATTTAGTGGGTGTGTGACTCACTGTTTAAGTGAGTGATTAAATGTGTCTTACTGAATACATGGGTTAGTGACTAAACTGTGTGAATGTCTGTATCAGTCTGTCTGTTGTTGTATAACCTGCTGCATCAGTTGGTCAGTAGCTCCACAGGTGTCTATATGAAATGAAAAGATTTTTTATTGTTTCAGTTAATTAAAACCACAACAATACATTTTAAAGGAATCGACTAATGTGTTTAAAATTTCTTAATATTTATGTACAATCTCTGTTAGTATATTCTATAACACTCTCCGTCCAATACCGAGTTTGTTATTTAAAATCGAATGAAGTGTAGTTAAAATGCAGTCTGTCTAGCTTAGTTCTGAAGTTCTTGATTTTTTCCTCTTTTATGTTCCGGAGAGCTCTCTCCCCGAGCTACCACAGTTGTGTTATCCTTTTGTTGACAGGGTGCCATGGTGTATTTTAGCGCTTGGGAGTGGGCTGCAAGGAACTTTAGTAATAGGCAGTTCAATCGCGTGTCTGCTGGGTTCAAGGTTGCCATAATTGCAGATCTGCACGTTCTTATACCCCGCTCGTTCATAGACTTTTTTAAAAGAGAGCTTCAAACTTGAGCTAGATTCGGGCAGATGCAGACAAGATGTCTATATGGATTATTGATAAGTTGCCTGACTAATTGTATGGGAGACTGAGTATGTGTGTGGTTGGGTGGGGGGTGCGTGACTCTGTGCATAGATGTGTGAGTGGTTCATTGACTGGGTGTATGACTTTAAGAGTACATGTGGAAAAAGTTCTATGGGTGAGTGAGTGTGTGTAGGGATGTGTTGGTGAGTGAATGGATGTCAAGGTGGTAGATGTCCAAGTAACTACGAAGGTAAAAGGCAGTGCATGTGAGAGCTGGAGTATATAAATGACTATATGTGAGAGTTAGTGATTGTGGGAGTAGCTGTATGGATGAGTGTATACTTGTATTAGTGATTATATAAGAGAGTAACTATACATTAATATATGTATGAATAAATGAAGTGGTGTGTGTATAACTGTGTAGATGGGTAAATGGAACTGTGATTGATTCTATACATGACTAACTAGGATGACTGCATGCCTAACTATGATGAGTTGTGGTGTGTGAGTGTCTGTATAGGTGTATGAGTACATATGATAGTGTTGTATTGATCAGTGACTACATGTATGAATGGTTATATGGATGAATGAGTACATGTGTCTGTAGACCTAGGAATTAGTGAGTGTGTGTGTGTTCATAGTAACTAGTATTAGTGTGTGAATGGTTTTAAAAATGGTAGTCTGTATTTTACAGGGGGTGTATCAATGGTTATATAGGGGTGTAAGGAGGTGCATCAGATTGTCACGTGGATGATGTCATCAGTGATGTCATCTGAGATGTCATCAGTGATGTCACTGACCATGTCATGAATGATGTAATATGTGATGTCATCAGCAGTGCATTGCGGGGGCGCGAGTTATAGTTAGCTCAAGTAACTATAACGATGGAATTTCTATGGTTTTGTATGAGGGAAGTGCCCAACTAACTAGAAAGTCCCTGAAACCTATGTTTTTTTCAGTGAATTTCAAAGGTTTTTAAAATGCTAATTTGTATCTGTAACGTCCCCGACACCTATGTTTTTTTCAGTGAATTTCAAAGGTTTCTTAAATGCTAATTTCTAACTATAACATCCCTGAAACCTATGTTTTTTTCAGTGAATTTCAAAGGTTTTTTAAATGCTAATTTCTAATTATTTTCTTCTTTAAACCTATAGTTTTTTCAGTGATTTTAAATTATCACTTTATTGTCAACCTAGTGAAAACAGCCAATATCCCCAATTTTCCAGCAATAGCTTCCAGAAAAAAAAATTGGTCACAAATGAGAACAACAACTAACGGTTATGATATACAGAGTAGACGTCCCCATGCAAAAATTAACACAAAAGTACCAGTTCCCGATATTTTCAACAAGCAGCCAAATCTGAGGTGCGATCCAAAAACAGGGAATAAGCCACTTTTGGAGTAAGAATCTAACATCTGCATTTTACTGCTTTAAACTAGGACGACTACCTACAATGTGAATGGGATTGCAGCCCAGAATCACATCTAAAGCGCAACATATGTCCTAGAGTTACTGATCACACAGCTCAAACATCCATGAAAGCCACAACACTCACTGCCACCACCCTGAGGACGTCCCCCCGGACCACCCCCCTCCCTACTACCACCGAGGTAGCGCAGAACAGGACAGCAGACCTTCCAAAAATGGCATGATCCCTCAGCCACACAATACTTGAATGTTGGCAAATATGGCAAGCAAATATGTGTAAAGGACGCAACTCATCCATCAATAACAATAATCCACACAATACCAAGTGTAGCGGTGATGTGCTGGACAGACTTTACTATGCAGATCACAAACCTCTCCATGTGTCCATATAATGCTGGTGCTTGTAGTGTTGTGCACAATAGACGCAACCATGTTACCTCAGGCAGTGGGGAAGATCATGTACCTGTGTTGTCCTCCCCTGAAAGGGGAAGCGCAGTGGGCTGGTCCAATGTACGCCACTCCAGCGTAGGAGTATAAATAAATAAGCTGGGGCTCTGGGCGTGGTTCACTTGTGAACTGTGAAGACCAATGAGTCTGCCAGAACGGCGGGCCTCACCCTGCCACGTGGCTGCCGCCATGACAGCGGGTCTCCTCAACACAGGCACCCTGCGAACCCAGCGGCACAGCACCGCAGACTTATGTCTGTACAGACTTCTGCCTTTGATCTACACTGCAGACAGCAGGCATCACAATTCATATGGAGTAGCGATTGCAGATGACGCAGTCCAGTACGTAAGATACATTGCTCCCAGTGCGGCCCTCTCAGACCATGCATCATCGCAGGGTGCGCACACGCTGAGTGCTTCTGGTGCCACTAACTCAGTTCCCCACAAGTCATCACCACGTGGCCTTATTAAGGCATAATTCAAAAGACATCCATCCGAGTGCGGCCCCCCAGACCACGCTTCATCGCAGGGTACGTACACGCTAAGTGCCAAAGGTACTACTAACTCAGTGCACCATAAGTCCTCACCACATGGCCTTATTGAGGCAGAATTCCCTAGACAAAAGACATTGCTCCGAGTGCGGCCCCCCGGACCACTCATTATCGCAGTGTACGTTCACACTCAGTGCCAAAGGTAATACTAACTCAGTGCACCGTAAGTCACCGCCACCTGGCCTTATTAAGACAGAATTTAATAGACAAAAGACATTGCTCCGAGTGCGGCCCCCCCGGACCAAGCATCATCGCAGGGTATGTACCCCCTGATAGCCAAAGGTGCTACTAACTCAGTGCACCATACATTATCGCAAGGAAGAGTGAACAGTTTTATGTCAGCAGTGAGGCATACTATTACTTGAAAATCACCAAAAATATTTATAATATAAAAAGAACAGAAGAATCGAAGTACATTAATGATTACAATCCAGTGATTTTGAAGATGTGGAATGAAAATATGGACATACAATATGTTGCAGATAACTCAATTGCTGTTTCTCGCTATGTCACGTCATATATTACCAAGTCTGAAAAGAAAGAAATGTGGGAAGAAATTTCACAGGAGAAGAAACTTGGCAAAAAATTGTACAGTTTCAGCTTGAAGATGCTTTCACATCGAGAAATTAGATCCTACAAATGTTCGGATCAATAGACATCTGCAAGTTTATATTCAAAGTCAAGAGGAATCATCTGGATAAGTCTATATCTTGCTGCAGCACAAAATCAAGTTTTAATATAAATCAGTGCACTAACTCACTGCACCATAAGTCATCGCTAAGTGGCCTTATTAAGGTAGAATTCAATAGACAAAATACATTGCTCCCAGTGGGCCCCCACCCGGACCACGCATCATCGCAGGGTATGTACATGATGAGCGCCAAAGGTACTACTAACTCAGTGCACCAGAAGTCAGCACCACATGGCCTTATTAAGGCAGAAATCATTAGACAAAAGACATTGCTCCCACTGCGTCCCACCCGGACCACGCATTATCGCAGGGTGTGGAGATGCTGAGTGCTTGAGGTGCCACTAACTCAGTGCACCACTTATTATCACTGGTTGCACACATGCTGAATTTCCAATACTGTGCAGTTCTATTCAATGCCACGTGGCTGTGGGCCCTTGCTCACCGCCGCCTCCTGTCTATACTGTGGTCATAAGGGGTCACAATTAAAATATAATTTTCAGTCAATAATTAAAGAGTGGAGTAGGCAACTAACTACAACATCCCTAAAACCTACATAATATCCTTGCTTCAAGAACTTTTTCGATATCAATTATAGCATCATCGCAGGGTGCACACACACTGAGTGCTTCAGGAGCCACTAACTCAGTGCAGCCCACCTCATGGACCCTTGATGATACAATATATTGTTATTTTAAACAAAATAGATTACTGCATGCAGTTGATACCTGTGATCGTTCTTATGAAGTGAAAAATGTCACTCCAATTGAAAAAGAAAAGATAGTTCCTAGAATTGTTGAACAAGTAATAGCTGAAGAACTTCAAGGGAGATGTACCCAGGCTCCAGTGTTTATATGGGAATTGTTGCTAGTATTTGTAGTATATGCCAACAATCTATTGATATTTTACTAAATTTCTTAAGACAATATAGAAATAAAACTGTGAAAGAGAAGATTAAGATATTACTAGAATTAGATCCTTCCAAAGTGAGAAAAAATACAGCGATGCAAGGTCATTCTCTGGCTTGTCTTTCTAGGAAAGTGTGTCAAAGTCGTTTTCATCATTTAACAATGTTAGCAGTACATCATTCCGAAATGCGAAAATTAATTAGAAGATTATACTACGTGAAAACTCCTGCATTATGTCTAAATGAAATTAGTACAGTTCTTTTGCATGGTTCAGTGTTGGATGTAAAGCAAGTTTGTGATAATATAGAGTTACGTTTCTTTGCTAGTCAAGAGAAGTGTACAGAAAATAACAGTTTGATAAGTGTACGTGTTGAAGAAGAGATGGAAGATAATACTGATGTGGAGTTTGAAAAAGAAATAACAAAGTTTAAAGTAGTTTCTGCTGAAAATCCCAACTATGTTTGTATTTGTTCTCGACGTACTCATTAGAAATTCAAACTAGAAATGTAGATGTGTTTTTAAAAAGTGAAAAGGATAACAATGATAAATAGAAAGAATGTGCTGCTTATCTGTTTGTGGAAACTCGTTTTAAGTTATGTACTGTATAATGTATTTGTAAATATTGATACACTAAATCAGAACAAAACAAAATGCCAGCTACAGATGTACATAATGACTTAGAATTAGTTGCTATATCTCCTAAACTTACAGATTTAAATACATATAAGGTCATCCTTATACAATCTGTGCACCCTTTTCAGGCTATAATTCGTATGCAGCCTAAAACAGGTAAGCTGCATTCAACAGATCTTTAAAAGGATGAGTTGTGTATTTACCTTTAGATTTTAAGAAAATTGTTGAAACTGTTAGTGTAAAAAGAGGCGTTACTGAACCTGTAGTCATTCTTGTTAATGGTGTACCCACAAAGAGTCGGAAAATATGGCTTCTGATGCCCCTATCTCAGTGCAGCACAACTCATGGACCCTTTATGATACAATATTTTGTGTATAATTTCACATTTGCTGTCCTACCTCAGTTTATCACAAGTCATGAACCCTTTACGATAGAATCTTTTCTGTATGATTTCATATCTGGTACCCGTACCTTAGTGCAGCACAAATCATTGACCCTTTATGATTGAATCTCTGTGTCTGATCCAATGATTACTGTTGTACTTGTTGCCAACACCAACCATTCCCGGAGGGTTGCTTTACAATCACCCCACACGCATCTACTACAGACGTCACTGGACATGTGACCCTGGTAATAAAAAGGAGTTAATCGCACGTGACCGTACCCAGTTCCACTATCTAGCTGTGTCTGTGTGTTCATTATGTATGCAACATGCTACCCCTAGGCCCTACCACATTACATAGTGCTCTGAACAGCGTATGCAACCATCTTACCTTTGAAAGTGGGGGAAAACTTTAGTTATGTAACTTTGTCTCGGTCATCGTACAAGTATGAACATAGAGATTGTATCATTAGAGTACTGCAAGCAGAGTGTAAGTGAATTTATAAGTGTTTGAGGATCGTCGCAGTGATTGTATAAGTACATATGTTGGCGCAGCCTAACTCCGACAACAAGCTTGTCTCTAATTGGCTGCCCTCCATGTGCCAAAAACAGAAACTTCAACTTTCCATGGCCCTGTACGGCTACAGCTGCAACACTCCACTGAATTTGCAATAAACATTCATATCCACAGATGTCTCATGTCCATCATCTTTCTTGTGTGGAACTACGGATGAATATAGGGTCAGTAATTCCCCGTACCTTCCATGTTGGCCATATTGTTGGACTTGGCTCACAGAATTACACTTTGGCTTTTGCAACCCGGGTGACGGTAGCACTCCAACACGAACACCTGTATCCAGTGCTGTCAGATTTTGTAGGCTTTCTATAGCCCAAAGCCAACCAAAAAGTAGCCCAATATTGCTACTTTAGGGAAGGAGGGGCAGGGACAGGGTCAAGCAGTTGGTGAAAGCATTGGAATTGATGTTGCAGCAGGATGCCAAATAAATATTTGTCTAATAAAGCGCTTTAACATACTACTTTGCTGGAGCGCTGTATTTATAATTATAATCTGGCAACTAGCACAAACCAAAATTTTACTACACAACCGGCAAAATATAGCCCAATTGTGCGTGATCTAGCCCAATCTGGCAACACTGATGCCACAGCCGCTCCCTCACCGCTGGTATACACCTACACCACACCCATCCAGCACACGCGTCACTGGACACGTGAACCTACTAATATAAAAGACCGGAAGCACGTGCTCTACGCCATTTTAAAGTTTAGAGATCGTGGCTTCACTGCTCACTGAGTTAGTAGCACCGCAAGCACTAGGTGGGTGTACAACCTGCGAAGATGATAGGTGCACTAGTATGTCCTCTGCCATGGCGATATCAAGACTCAATTCCCAATGTGAGACCTATTACCTTGCAGAATGGAGCTGCATGATGTGGAGGGTGCCGTGACTGCGAAAACGTGAGCAGCGAGGCCTGGGTGCGCAGCGTCGGGTAGATACCTCTGGGCGGCTGGAGTGGATGGGATACAGCAGCCTGAATGTAGAAAGATGGCAGAGTGATTTAGACGTATCCACTCGTATATACTCTGCCACAGCATCAGATTGGTAACGCGGGCGCTGGTGCAATGCCTGAGGGGCCAGTGCCGAGTTCCAACTGTGGGCTGCTTTTAGGAGCAGTCTGGGGGGCACATTTGGGAGGTGTTGCAGTTGTTTGGATACAGCTAGCGGCCCAGTGGGTGTCTGAATGGCCTGTCTGGAGGCAGATGGGCATCATTACCTCACGTTTAGCAACAGGCAGGGGTGTCCCTTCCTTTCTGTTACAGGGCCACCCAATAATGTATGCATACCTAGCAGGGCAGGGGGCCTGAGCAGAAGTGGCCTCACTTGTTTTTAAGTCAACAGTGTATACGAATCCGTGCAGTTTTTGTATCCCCCATCCCCCACCCCTTTTTTTAAATAGAATTTCTCTGAAGCAGTGTTTTGAGGAAAGGCAATATGCAAATGTGGGCAGCTTTTTTTTTAGCGTGCCCGGGGCGATTTTGAATCCTAATCCAACCCTGCTCTGCCATTAATAATTCTGTACTATCTTTCAGATGTGGGAGCTTGGAAGTTCCACTAGGTCCTGGCACATGGTTAGAGACAGAGCGGTGGCATAAAGGTAAGCTGTGACGGTTTTGTACACAGTGTGGGCACTCAGTGTCCCTCCTCATCTCTTCCTTTCTCTCCCTGACACTCTTTCTATCTCCCTCTTCCTCCTACACTGTTTATCTCTTTCCCACTCTTCCTCTGTTTCTCTGTTCCTCTTTCTCACACTGTTTCTCTCTTTCTCTCTCTCACTGTTTCTCTCTCTCTCTTCATCTTTCTCACTGTTTCTCTCTGTCTTCTTCTTACTTTCTTCCTTTTTCTCCCTCTTTCTCTCACTCTCACTGTTTCTCTCTTTCTCTCTGTCTTCCTCTCACTCTTTCTTTCTCTCTTTCTCTCTCTTTCTCTGTCCTTTGATGGGCCCTTGACGCACAATCTTATCTTGCTTTTTATCTAATAGGCTGTGAATCACGAATGATGTTCACTTCCTCCGCAACACCACCAAAGCTGAATGCGCAAAATATTTGCGATGATACGTGGCCATCCTGAACGCATGACAAAGTTGCTTCGGCTCGTGGTGGACCCTCTTCACACATGCCAGTGGCGGAAGATGAGCAGAGAGACTGCTTTCCGCAGCAGTGGGCAGTCACCTCTGGGCGGTGGGAGTGGATAGTGTGCAGCAGTCTGGGCGCACAAGAGGGCACACACACCTCCGAGCAGTCGGAGTGAATGGGATGCACCAGCCTCATTGCACATTAGCAAACCAGAGAATTACGCGTGTGCAGTTGTATGTACTCTGCAATTACTAATTCTATACTATCTTTCAGATCACTAAACTTGAAGGCTGCACTATCTCCCGGCACGTGGTTGGAGACACACCGGTTGCACAAAGGTGAGCTGCGAAGATTTTCTCCAGTGTCAACACTCCCATTCCATCTCTTCCTTTCTCTCTCACACTTTCTCTGTCTCTTACTCTCTCTCTCATTCTTTCTTTCTCTCTTCCTCTCTCTCACTCGTTCTCTCTCTCTCCCACTCTCTCACTCTATCTCTCTTTCTTCTTCTCTCTCACACTGTTTCTCTCTTTCTATCTTCCTTGTATCTTACTCTTTCTCTCTTTTCCTCTCACTCTTTCTCCTCCTCTCTCTCACTCTTTCTTTTTCTTTTTGTCTGTCTTCCTCTCTCTCACTCTTTCTCTCTCTCTCTCTTCCTCTGTCTCACACTGTTTCTCTTTCTCTCTTCCTTGTATCTTACTCCTTCTCTCTTTCGCTCTCTTACTCTATCTCTTTCTCTGTATTCCTCTCTCTCTCACTCTTTCTCTCTTTGTCTGTCTTCCTCTCTATCTCACTCTTTCTCGCTTCCTCTCTCTCTTCCTCTCTCTCACTCTTTCTCTCTCACTCTATCTTGTTTGCCGGACGCATGACGCACCATCTTATCTTTCTTTTTGTCTTGCAGGCTGTGAATCACAAATGGACCAGAGATGACATGCCACGACTGTACATAGTTTTATTTGTTGTTGTTTTTTGTTAATAAAATGTTTTATATGTAAATCTATACATGACTAAGATTCTTATTTCTTCAAACTTACAAGCAGCTTTTTATAAATAGTTCGTAGAGGGACACTTCCGGGCCCAAGAAGGTTGTTAGGGGTCTGCTGGTGATGTGGGAAGAGGTTGTGTTACCTGCTAATGTGAGGAGACGCAGCATGAAAGGGGTATCTCTCACAGAAAGAGCTCTGGTATGTTTTTAGAAATGCCTCGGACAGATGCCAGCTGACGGACTGAATCACAAAATGGCTTTTCGATGCTCATATAGTGTGACTTATGAATAGTTCGTACCCAGGCTCACCGAGGGACAACTGCGGCCCGTCTGCTCAGCTCACAGAGGCAGAACTACGAGCTGTCCGCTCCAAAAAGAACAGCAGCATAGTAGCTCGCAGAGGTAGAGGCACACCAGCGTACTAGCTCGCAAATAAAGACAGCTGCGAGCCAACGGGCTGGCTAATAAAGGCATAGCTGCAAATTGGTGATGTTGGGCACAGGGAGTGTCAAAGGGCTATCTTCCTACTGATGTCCTGGAGTGGAAGTCGTGCTGCCTGGTGCTCACCTGTTTCTTCTTTATTGGTAAGAAATCTTAAACCTTCACTGCGTCCAAATCATCATTACACAGAGCTCCGCTAGATTAACCGTTCTTTTATATTTTCACTTGATGCGAGGCACAAGAAGGCTGATAACAGTTCCTGGTTTGAAGTGTTAGCAGCCAATCAGAGGCCGCTTCCTGCTTTGAAGAGTTAGCAGCCAATCTGAGGCAAGCTTGTGCTTGGGAGTTAAGCACTGACCAGATATATATATATTTTATTCCTTTAATATCTCAAAACCTACTGAACGGATTTACACCATTTCTACAAAACCGCACTTTCTGGAACAAGACCTTTCTCCCTGCAAAATTTGGCATAATTCCGTTCAGCAGTTTGACCTGTAGCCTTGTCTAAAGTCCACTATACAAAATGCATTGACAAAAGACATTTTGACATCCCCCTTTTTTCTCAGCGACCCCCCCCCCCTTGGCCAATCACCCCATAACTTTTAAGATAGGAGTTGATCAAAAAAGAGAAACCTTTGGGAAAATTTCGTAAAGAATCATCAAACGACGCCAAAGTTAGAAGCAGATGGAGGGCTCTAGCAGGGGGGGCCGCGCAACCCCCCTCCCAACAAGAGTGAAGCCTCGAGACTGCGGGGACCCCAGTGGGCCCCTGCAGCCCCAGCGAGCCCCCGCTATTATTTTTTAAGAAATGCCCCCGGGACCTAGCCCACCGTGGGGTCTCATTAAAATAAAACATGGGAACCCGCGACCGCAAGTTTTTTTGGGCCCTGAGCAGGCCTAGGGGGTCATGGTGTTTCTACCCTGCCCCCTTCTCTTGTTTTCTACCTTTGTTTCTCTGTTTTCTAGCGACTTGCTTCTACTGAGCCACAAGATAACATTTGGACCCTCCTGAGGCTCAGCCGGGAGTAGACACGAACGCTCTCTGTTTTAACTTGCTGTTTGTTTTAAAACTATCACTCACCAGCTTCCTTGCACACGATTACTGTCTGCAAGCACTCCTTAAGGCAGCGGATCTAAGCGCTCAGAGGAGATTTCTGGGCATATCCCAGCCGCCATTCCACACGCTGTGACCAGGGACAGGCCCACCTTGAGGCCACGCCCCCCGCACAAGCACAAAAGCGCGCTGAATCGCTAGCGCGTTAGATAACATTTGGACCCTCCTGAGGCTCAGCCGGGAGTAGACACAAACGCTCTCTGTTTTAACTTGCTGTTTGTTTTAAAACTATCACTCACCAGCTTCCTTGCACACGATTACTGTCTGCAAGCACTCCTTAAGGCAGCCGATCTTAGCGCTCAGAGGAGATTCCTGGGCAAATCCCAGCCGCCATTCCCCACGCTGTGACCAGGGACATGCCCACCTTGAGGCCACGCCCCTTCCCCTTCCCTGACCCATAAGAATGTGCCTCTACCGGAAGCGCAGCGGGCGTGACGATTGCGCGCCAAAGGCGCGCATAAGGCAAGCTCGTCTGCGCTCGACCGCGCCGAGCACGCGCCCAGGGCCATAACCCCTGCATTACAGTTACCAGAGCCCAGGTATTACAGTGCGGAAACTCTGTATAGCCTTAGGCCCCCTGCTATCTTTTGCACTCAGCATCCCTACCGCGTTGATCTAATGCCCCAAGCCTGCCCCAAATGTAAGTCCTCCCTCAAACCCATGATTTTCATATGTTCCTACTGAACTGCCGTTCTCTGCCGAAACATAAGGCTGAAATTGCACTTTTGATAGAGGAGCACACGCCAGACATATTGTTTCTGACAGAAACCTGGCTCACCTTTGAGTCCGACCCCACCTTAGTCGTCGCCCTCCCTCCAGGCTTCCAAATCACGCGGCAAGATCGACCTAAAGGGAGGGGAGGAGGCCTAGCTATTATCTATAAGGAACGGTTTCAATGCCGAGTCATCTCTGAAACCATCCCAGATTGTGAGAGCCTTAATTTTGACATCGATCTCTCTCCTAATAGCTGCTTCTCAGGCACTCTTATTTACCGCCCCCCTGGCCCCTCAAAGCAGTTCCATGAGTGCCTACCTGCAAGCCTGGCGGAACGGGCTAGCACCTCGTCCAATTTCACCCTGCTAGGTGATTTTAATCTTCACTTCGATTCCTCCTCCGACCACACCGCCACTACCTTGGCAGACGACTTGGCAGCCCTGCAACTCACCCAACACGTGAAGACCTCCACACATGTCAAGGGCCACTTGCTGGACCCTATTTTTAGCAACTGCGTTGACCTTGTAGACGGGCCACCAATCCCACTGCCTTGGACAGACCACTCACTGGTCCCCTTTGATTGGACCTCACTTAAGCCCCCTCCGACTGGACCCACCACAAGGGTCATGCGAGCCTGGTCCCACCTTTCAATTGACGACTGGTCTATCAAACTTGCCAGCAATCACCCCCCTTATAATGAAGACCCTTGTGTAGCCAACCAGACTTACGCTGGCTGGATTACTCAAACCCTGGATGCCACACTCCCAAAAAAGAAAGTCACGCTAAAACGCCCTCACAAAACTGCTCCCTGGTATACAGAAGCTCTCAGGGACATGAAGCGCCAGTGCAGGAAAACGGAAAGACGTTGCCATCTGGACTACTCGGCGGAGAATAAAACCTTCTACCGAGAGTCAATTAGTAAATATAAAACAGAAGTTAAAGCTGCTCAGGCTGCATACTTCTCGAACAGAATTCTGCGTGCTAAATCAAAACCTAAAGAAATTTTTCAAATTGTAAAAAAATTAACAAAACCCTCACCCGACCTACAGATTACAAAATCCTCTACCCACTGTAATAACGTTGCTGAGTTCTTCCACCAAAAAGTGAACACAATCTATTCAGCTTTCCCCCCTAGGGACATCACTTCCTCAGCCCAACCCAATGAAGTCTCAATTTTCCCCCCACTGCAGTCTCTAACCACTCTGACTCACTTCCCCCCCCCTAGACCTTGCAACCCTCGAATCCATAGCCCGAAAAGTCAAGTCTGGATCCCCTGACGATCCAGCCCCTCCAGACATCATAATGGCAGCCTCACAGTTCATTCTGCCGACCATTAGGGATATCTTAAATGCATCCATCACAGCCGGCACTGTCCCGCCCGCCTGGAAGCAGGCCATGGTCAGATCATTATTGAAGAAACCCAACTTAGATCCAACTGACCTTGGTAATTACCGGCCCATCTCCCTGCTCCCCTGGGTGAGCAAGCTTCTGGAAAAATATATAAATCTCCAACTGGTAAACTTTCTAGAAGAGCAACAATTACTAGATCCCACCCAAACGGGCTTCAGACCTAAACATGGGACCGAGACCGCCCTTCTTATGGTCACTGAGGAATCCAGAAAGATCCTGGACCAAGGAGGATCAGTGGCAGTGATCCTCCTTGACCTCAGCGCGGCATTTGACACGGTCAGCCACGACATCTTGCTGCACCGCATATCCAACGCCGGGATCAGGGACAAAGCCTGGCTGTGGTTCAAATCCTTTCTGGAGGATAGATCCTTCCGAGTCTTCGAGGGTGAGTCTGTGTCCACCAGCAGACCTTTAAAGTGCGGTGTCCTCTAGGGCTCCTCTTTAAGCCCGCACTGTTCAACATATACATGGCTGAGGTCGTCCGCCCTTTTGGGATTAAGATCATCTCTTATGGGGACGACACGCAGTTGGTGGTCTCACTGGCGCAGGAGGCCAACATGCCTGCGTCAGGCGGTCTTAAAGAATGCCTAGAAAAGGTCAAGGGCTGGATGTCCTCATCATCCCTCAAACTGAATGGGGACAAAACGGAGCTGATGCTCCTAGGCCCCCCTGATCCCTGTCTCCCCAACTCTCTGTGGCCCCCGTGTCTAGGCCTTCCTCCAACCCCTTAAAATAACATCAAGAGCCTTGGGGTCTGGTTGGAACAGATCCTTATCGTTCAGCACCCAGGCCACAAAACTCTCAGCCACCTGTTTTGGCCTCATGAGGATGTTAAATAAAATCTTCCCTCTCCTTCCCATGGAGGCTAAGCAAGTGGCTGTACAGGGTCTAATACAATCACGCCTAGACTTCAACAACGTGCTTTACCTCGGCTCCCCAGAGTACACCATACGCAGACTCCAGATAGTGCAGAACTGTGCAGCACGCTTGCTGCTCGAGATCCCTCGCAGACAATCAGTGAGGGCCGGGTTGGTCAGCCTCCACTGGCTGCCAGTGCGCCAGAGAATTCTGTTTAAGGCCATGTGCATTGCACATCAGGCCTTCTGGAACACGGGACCCAGGATTACCCGGGACTTAATCACCCACTACCTTCCCAGCAGAAATCTCCGCTCCAGCCAGACTTTCTTGGCTATGGCACCAAGAATAAAAAGATCCAGATCTGGCGGCAGGACGTTCGCCTACAACGCATCCATGGCCTGGAACAACCTTCCCCCGCATCTTAGAGCCAATTCCAATCTCCCCACCTTTCGTAAACAGTTAAAAACTTTCCTTTTCAATTTGCCCCACTAATCCCAGCTAGCCTCCCCTTGTAGGTTCTTGGTTATCACTAGCGCTTGGACGCCTCCGGGCAGCAATTCGCGCTCTATAAATCTACATCCATTTCCATCCATTTCCATTCCATGGTTGCCAACACTTCCTGGTTTAGAGTGTTGGCTGCCAATCACAGTGAAGCTTGTGCACAGGACTTAGGCTCCGCCCAGATATTGAAACTTTTATTTTTTCTAATTTCTCAGCAACTACTAATCGAATTTACACCATTTAAAAGAAGGTCGCTTTCTGACCCATGCACTACCTTTGTGCCAAATTTGGGGTAATTCCGTTCAGTAGTTTAAACTGTAGCCTTGCACAAAGTTTCCTATGGGAAATTGATTTATTGACTCTTATGTTTTGAATTTCTCAAAAACTACTGAACAGATTTACACCATTTAAAAAAAAGGTCCCTTTCGGAACCAAGTCTAACTTTCTGCCACATTTGGGGTAATTCCGTTCAGCAGTTCGGGCTGTAGCTGGCCGCAAAATTTCTTGTGGAAATAAACATGGGGAAAACGTGTTTTGGGACGCCCCTTTTTTGTCAGCCCCCCCCCTTGACGAATCACCCCCAAACTTTCAGGATAGGAGCTGACCTGGATAGACTTTTTTTGAGAATTTCACAAAGATTCATCAAACGACTCCACGTTATTAGCAAATCAAAAAATGCTTTTCCTATGGAAACTCGGTTGTAATTATACCTACCTACTGACGACCGCCAGTAGGTAATATATATATATATATATATATATAAATATATATATATATATATTCACTGAAAAAACCATAGGTTAGAGACCATATATAGTTAGCTGGACATTTTATTGACATAAAACCAATGAAATTCCATATATAGTTAGTTGCACTAACTATATATCGCGCACCCGCAATCCACTGCTGATGATGTCACATATTACATCATTCATGACATGGTCAGTGACATCACTGATGACATCACTGATGACATCTCAAATGACATCACTGATGACATGACTGATAACAACATCCAGTGATTTTTTGTTTCTGTAAAGTTTAAATATGTCTTACATATTGAAGAATGAGTGGATGTGTAAGTGTCTGGACGAAGGATTTAGTAGGTGCATGACTGACTGCATGAGTGAGTGATTAAATGTGTCTCACTGAGTGCATGGGTTAGTGACTAAACTGTCTTAATTTGTGCATCATTATGTCTGTTGTTCTGTAAACTGCTGCATGTGTTGATCAGTAGCTATATGAGTAACTATATGGGTTATTGATTGATTGCCCAAGTATTTGTATGGGAGACTGAGTGTGTGTGTGGCTAGCTGGGAGGTGTGTGACTCTGTGCAGATCAATGTGTACTTGTATCAATGATTGTATAAGAAGGTAAGTATGTGTTAGTATATGTTTGAAAATGTAAGGTGCTCTATGTTTAACTGTATAGACAAGAAAATGGAAGTGTCATTGATTCTTTACAGGACTGACTAGGTGTGTGAGTAACTCCATGGATGAGTGGCAGACTGTGAGTGTCTGTATAGGTGTATGAGTGCATATGATAGTGTTGTAAAGATGAGTGATTGTATGTATGAATGATTGTATGGGTGAATGAGTGAAGGTGTGTGTAGACGTAGCAATCAGTGAGTGCGTACGTAGTAACTAGTATTGGTGTGTCAATGGTTTCAAAAATTATACTCTGTATTTAACACTGGGTGAAACAGAGGTTATATTAAAATGTGAGGAGATGCATTGTATTGTCACATGAATGATATCATCAGTGATGTGGTCATTGATGTCAAATGAGATGTCATCAGTGATGTCATCAGTGATGTCATTTGAGATGTCATCAGTGATGTCATCAGTGATGTCACTGACCATGTCATGAATGATGTAATATGTGACATCATCAGCAGTGGATTGCGGGTGCGCGATATATAGTTAGTGCAACTAACTATATATGGAATTTCATTGGTTTTATGTCAATAAAATGTCCAGCTAACTATATATGGTCTCTAACCTATGGTTTTTTCAGTGAATTTTCAAGGTTTTGTAAATGCTAATTCCTAACTATATATGGTCTATAACCTATGGTTTTTTCAGTGAATTTTCAAGGTTTTGTAAATGCTAATTCCTAACTATATATGGTCTATAACCTATGGTTTTTTCAGTGAATTTCAATGGTTTTTTAATAGCAAATATCATAAGCTGTCGAATGTCAAGTACGTGGTAAGTAAAAACATTTTCGTGTTTATGCATACTGATCTGCTTTGAATGCTGCCCCCCACCCCTCATTTCTATTAGGAGTACTCTCTCTTTGCAGATAGTGAAGGGTAGTTAACGCAGGCCTTTGCCCCCGTTGTAATCCGTCGTGCCTGCTTCTCTCTCCATTTGATTGATTGTTCTCTTTGGTTCATTCTCTATTTACAAACAAGCACAGAGTCGCAATACTCTGTTTAGTCTTTGCAGATAGCGAAAAATCGTGTAAAAAAACAAAAGGAATCGAGCAAAATCAGTATGCCACTAATGGGATCTCTTTTTGACCTCGCTAAAATAGAAACATTAGGAACAACCTGTTGAAAATAGCAATGTGTATGTACATAAGCGGCGTTCATTTGTGTTCACAGTACCCCTTGTTGATTGTTTGAATCGAGCATTGAATTATTCGAAGTTGGTTCTCTTAAGGATCTTCTCTGCCTGCAAACAAGGAAGAATAGGAATATTCTCTCTCCCTTTGCAGATAGTGAAGGGTAGGTAACGCAAGCCTTTAACACGTCGTACCTATTTCATTCCTCATTGATTGATTGATTGTCCGAACATTGACTGTTTGGGAATTAGTTCTTTTTGGAGGTATTCCCTGTTTGCAAATAAACGTAAGAAAATCTTTGCAAGTAGTGAAAGGGTAGGTAATGCGGACCTTTCTCCCCCGTTGTAATCTGTCATGCCTATCTACTCCCCACTGATTGATGCACCTGTTTCACCCGGACCATTTACTAGAGATATCTGGCCCAACAAGAGAGCACCCCTAGTGAAAAGGACATATGCAATAATAACGAAGTGATCACTGTATCCTGTTAACAGAAACTTTAGCATGAAACAACCTGGAAAGAAAAGAATAGGAAAACGAAAATCAGTAGGCCACTGATGAACTTTTTATTAAATAACAAACAAAGAAACGATAACAATACGTAATGATAAAACCTATTATTGTCCTAGAAACAAGAAACATTAGAAGTAAGCCCGTAATAAGAAACCTGAAAACATCGCCCCTCACTGCCCCAAAACGTGTCTGTCCCACCGCCTGCCACGGCCAAATAACGGCAAACTGGGAAAGATAGAAGTCAGCAGACATCCGCCCCATTCTAGAAACTTCCAAAGGGCAACAGGTTTTCAGCTACGCCCAGCCGGAAGCAACACATATAAGGCGGGTCCTGCTGCCACGCCTCGGAGATCATCACGTAAGGTGTAGCCGGAGGAGAGGCCGAGGCCGAGGCCAGCGGGACCCGGCCAGGGGGATTGACAACGCTGGAGAGTTGCAGGGGGGGGAATGTCCGTGTCCTCGACCCTCCCCTCTCTCTCCCAGTCCGGCCGCGGTGGCCCTTGACAGTTTCAGGTAGTCCCGCCACATTCTCTACCAGTCCGGCCACCAACGGCCGGGGCCGATGGGATCCGGCTGCAGCCGATAAACCAAGGAACCCGTTCATGGGGCCAGAGCAAGGGGCGTCCGGCCGACATCCACCGGAAGCCCGGCCCGAAGACGGACGGGACACTTCTTCTTTCTTGAATAATGGCTGCGACAACACTGGGGGGGATGTCTTGCACATGCCTCCGACCCCCCCCCCCTCGTCCTCATCGCCTGGTCCGGCCATAACAAATCTCAAGCGAGACGCATTGGGGTGCACTGGGAGGGAGAGACGGTGCGAACAGGCCTCTCCCGCCTCCCCAGTGGAGGCTTCCCACCTGCACCCTCAGCGCTCCAGGCGCCCGGAAAAGGGTTCTTCCACGGTGGCGATGCTGCAACGTCTCGCCCGGCAGGGTGGAGCCCGTCCGCTCATTTGACCCCGCGATCGCCAGTAGCTACCGAACTCTCAAAATGGCGATCGACGTGGCAAGAGCGGGCCCAGCATAAAGAAATGGCCCGGTCACTGGTTGACTCCACCACAGTAGTCCTCCACGACCTTGAAGATTCTAGAGGAGCCGCGGGAGTCTCCGACCCCCGCAGACACCCCCGATGGGGAATGACTGCCATGATCGCCCGTGGAGTGACGAAACTGTATCCGCGGGACGTCGGCGCTCCCATGCTGGCGCCAGCCTCACTTTGAATTACTAGAATCCTGCAAACCTCAGTTCCGGTGAAAGCACACTGTGACCCGGTAGGAAAAATTGTTGCACCCCCTCCCCTTTTTGACTGATAGTTCAAACCACCGATCCTTTCCTTTGCCCTTTTACTAGAACTTTGGACTGCCTCCCCCTCTTTTACATTTTCTAGAGAAAACAAAACATTAACCACTACATTAGCATAGCAGTTGACACCAGAACTGTTTTCAAATTGAAAACCAACAACATCTTCAACAGAATCCTTTTTGTTTCTGCTGTGACCCTGCTACAGCACAGGCATTGTCCCCAGCAGTAATTCTGCAATGCCGGTAAGAATACCTGTGGTGCCTACTGGACTCACTCACCCCCGCGGCGCCCCACGCCGTTATTTGCTGGGCGGCAACTTACTAGACATCACCTTTGTGCCATCTAGATTTTAGCGCGTTCTGCTGCCTTGGAACTATTCGCACAACAGACTGCTACTGACGACCCACCCCCAGGCAACATCTTCTGAATTTTCATAATTTGAAAGAACTAGTAACATGTCCTCATCAGGAATTTCCTCATGAAAAGTCTGCAATGATGATTCTTGTAACTCTATGGTCTCCAAACATTCGATAAATTCACCATCAAGAGATTGATCAAAAAAATCATTCAAGTCATCTCCTCCTTGTGAGAAAATTTCATTATTGGTGCTGTCAATTTCAATAAATGTATTGGATAATTCAAAAGAAATTGCCACGGTCTCTTCGTTGTTTAAATGTTTTTACTGTTTTTGTTTTGTTGTATATATTTATAAGTTATTAAAGTTTTATAATCCTACTACTTTGTTGGAGTGCTATATATTTTTAATGTGACACATAAATGTAAAAACTTTGATGTACAAAGAGTCATCCCTGGAATCTTCCGCTTCAGGCTCGGTCCCCTCCCCAATCACAATACAGGATGGTTTTCAGATAGTAGGAACACGTGTGGTGTGACGGATCTCATCGGGTGTGGGCCTTGATCTACTATAACTCCTTTGAAGAGGGGTGATTCTTTACAGCTGGGGCCATAAACTACATCTGCAGGGCTAGCTGATAGCCTGGACAATCGGACACAGAGGAAGAGGAGTGTCAGAGGGTGCGGTAGTGAATAGGGCGAAAGGGAGGTGTCGGGCGGGCACAGAGTGTGATTCTCAGGGAAGAGCAGCGCAGATGGGGAGAGGTTTATTGCCCATGCATAACACAGAGAGCGGGGGTGACCAGTGCCTGGGGAAGATGCTTGCGAGGGTGGGGAGCCATGCTACGAATCGACAGCGTGCAGAGAGTGGGTCTGGTCAAGGCATCTAAAATGGCTGCCGTGCACGACAAAAGTGTGGCATTTCAAAAAAGGCAAGATGGCGCAAACAATGTTTTTCAACACTTCCTCATTTCCTTCGAATCGAACGTTAACAGACGTTGGTGCATATTACCAAAGTTAAGCGATATTTATCGCTAACGATGCTTACCAACGAATTTTTTACCGCTAAGCATCGTCAGAAATTATCGAAGATAAACCTTGCTATTATCAAGGTTTATCGCAAATGCGATAAAAAACGACCGCAATGCATTAATATCGCTGAAAACTCAGCGATATTCATGCATTACCGAGCTAATGCTCTTAGCCATGTTATCCACCTCCCATTGGATAACATGGCTAAGAACTGCTCAGGGCAGGTGTTAGTTTTTGGAGATATTCGCGCTTAGCGCGAATATCTCCAAAAGTTGGTAATAGGAGATATATATCTTGCATGTTGTAATGCAAATTATTGTGGTATATGGAACTCATACCATAATCTCTCAGGAAAGCAGAAACTGATCCTTTTGGGACCGCCTGAGAAGGCCTAGGGGGTGAGGGGTACTCTACTTTGCCCCCTTTTCACGTTCCGAACTATTTTATTTTACTCTCTTCTGTAATTACACAAAATAGCAGCGATAAGATGCATCAGAGACACACAGTGAGAGAAAGGAGGCCGGAGATGAAGAAGAGATGTCAAATACACATTGGAGATAATATAGTGGGAGAAGGGAAGTAAATATGAGTAAACTTACCATGTAACATAAAAATGTTGCACTCTATACTATAAGTCTCATTTTATACTACAATCACTTCGCTACAACCTCATAAATTAAAAATAAAAATGAATAATGTCTCAAACAATTTTTGATTTCTAAATATAAATGTATTCTTCTGAATTTTCTAAATTTGAAAGAACTAGTAACATGTCCTCATCAGTAATTTCCTCTTCAATCATCTCATCTGGAATCTCCTCATTAAAAGTCTGCAATGATGATTCTTGTAACTCTATGGTCTCCAAACATTCGATAAATTCGCCATCAACAGATTGATCCAAAAAATCATTCAAGTCATCTCCTCCTTGTGACAATATTTCATTATTGGTGCTGTCAATTTCAATCAATGTAGTGGAATCATTCAAGTCATCTCCTCCTTGTGACAATATTTCATTATTGGTGCTGTCAATTTCAATCAATGTAGTGGACAATTCAAAAGAAATTACCACGGTCTCTTCATTGTGAGCCATTTTATTTTGAAATTGCTTGCTGTAAATTGCAGAAAAAAATAATCACTTTCATTTATCGTTTTTAGTAATACATAATATAAAACTAACTTTATCAAGTATTTAGTATAACAGAAGGACTGCAAATAAATAACAGAAAACATTTTTCAAATTATCTTCAAGTGTACAACATAGTTCCCCTTACAAATTAACAACTCACCTTTTTAAAAGTAGGAGAAGTGTTAGTACTGTGTAAATCAAACACCAGAAATTCACCACCAAAAATTCCTCACAAATGTACCTCAGACAGTAGTATCACAAAATGGCTGTGGTTTCCTCTCATTTGAGATATATACATAACCAATTAACTTTCATCACACACAAATACAAAACCAAAGTAACATTTTAATTGGTTCTAAATTTCAACACTTTCAAATGTGTTTTCCCCATGCAATTTTCCATAGGACATTTACATACGTCTACAGCCTGAATGGCTGAACGGAATTACACCAAACTTGGCAAAATGGTACATCAAACCTAAGAGGTCAGGAAGGATCTACTATGCCCCCTTATGGTCATTTGCCCCTTCGCTTTGGCCTCCTCTTGTCTCTCGATCCTACCGAGAGACAAGATGGCGGCCGCTACGGACTGTTTGGAATGTTTACAGACGCCGGAGAACCAATCAGCTTCGCAAAGCTCCGTAACGCGAAAAGTACGCGAAGCGGAGCGCTGTTACAGATATATATCTTTTTTTTAACGTTAATTTCTCAAAATCCACTGGAGCACATATATTGAGTCCTAGCAAAGGCACATCGGGCTACCAGTCCCTAATATTTTGCCAAGTTTCGTGCAAATCCATTCAGCCGTTCGATTATTATTATTATTTTTTTTTTTGCCCCGCGGGGCCCTTTTAAAACCTCCACATTAAACCCAGGGGGTCAGCGAGGATCTACTATGCCCCCTTATGGTCTTTTGCCCCTTCGCTTTGGCCTCCTCTTGTCTCTCGATCCTACCGAGAGACAAGATGGCGGCCGCTACGGACTGTTTGGAATGTTCACAGACGCCGGAGAACCAATCAGCTTCGCTTCACAAAGCTCCGTACCGCGAAAAGTCCGCGAACCGGAGCGCTGCCCGGTCCGCTGTTACAGATATATATCTTTTTTGAACGTTAATTTCTCAATATCCACTGAAGCACATATATTGAGACCTAGCAAAGGCACATCGGGCTACCAGTCCCTACAATTTTGCCAAGTTTCGTGCAAATCCATTCAGCCGTTCGGGCTAAAAGTGAGGCCAACCGCCCTATGGGAAACTCAATGTTAAAAACACGTTTTGGGACCCCCCTTTTTTCTCAGCCCCCCCCTTGACGAAACCCCCCCAAATTTTCAGGGGCTGCTCAGAAACAAAATGTTCCTTTTTCCTGAAAATTTCAGCCGATTCCGTCCACAAACGCCAAAGTTATTAGACATAGAATTTTCAAAAATCCCATAGAGAAAAAATCCTAACTATATATACCTACTGGCGACCGCCAGTAGGTAATATATATATACATATATATATATATATCCAAAGTAGCTGCTTGAAAAAGACGCTACCCGCGCAGGCGGGCAACACACAGGCAGACTCGAACCCAGATTTCGTGCAAGATAGTGCGTTTATTTGTCGGCCATAACGCGTTTCACCACCGGAGTGGCTTGATCACATGACAACGCTAAGACATGGGCGGACCATTAAAAAAGGTTACACCTCAGACACGTGATAGTGTGATGAGTTATAGACATGGAAAAAACATTGCATCGTTTAAGAAAAACGGCACTAGAATTGTAAGTACAAAAGTAATTTGCAAAATGTTATAATACATTGGTATTTTAAAAATGCAAATAAAAAGTGTCTGTTAATAGTCATGCTTGTTCAATTGGTAACGAGTAAATAAGTCCAATCTTTCCGTGATGATTGTATAATGATATACCTGGCATGAATAGTAATTGATAAAGGTTTAAGCACAAAACATGTTGATTCATTGGTAATAAAGGTAATGCTTGTTTGGGTTATAATACCGTTTTTTTGCATTATGGTGCAAACACATAAATGTATAATCATCCTGAATTCAAATGACAACAGTTTTGCAGATTCATGTTCAGAAGGACAAATAAGTTCATTAATTGGGAGCAAGCCCCTATTTGCCCAAAGGGATGCATGAGATTCGAGTTTCAGAATTATAAGTAACCTGAAAAAGAGTAACTGTGTAAATACATAGTGGTCCATGTCTAGGAGTGACAAGGGGTAGAGTGCTGAGGTGAGAGTAAAAAATACAATTCATTATTAGTGTGATAGGTTTAGGGGAAGAAAGGAAGGGGGCGGCTACAGGGAGAAAGGTATCTAGCAAATAGAATAGAGATAGTTGCTAGTATGCTAGGATTGCTTCAGTAACTGGATACATAGGAATGGGTCTGCCATTAAATGTGGTATGTCCAGATGGAATTTTAATTCAGAATGAGGTGGACATTATTAGCAAAGGGCAGGACCCGGGGAGAAAGAAGAACGCGAGAAGGGGCCCAGTGGGGGGGAGCAACAGATGGTTACAGGCAGGTATGTAAGTCCTCAGTATTGTTGAGGCCCCCGGGGTGTTTACTGTTGAGGTTTAGAATATATCTGGTTTCTAATTTGCGCATTTTGTGTTCTCTGTCACCACCTTGTTTGGTTTTGGGGATGGTGTCTATGACATAGTAGCGAAGGTCCTGTAAGTTGTTATTATGGACTTCGCGAAGGTGTCTGGCCACTGGATAGGTGGGATCCTGGTTAGTGATGGCCCTCATGTGTTCGAGGACCCTCATGTTGGCTGGCAGCTTAGTGCTGCCTACGTATCTTAAAGCTTTTATAGAAAAAGGGGTAACCCTGTGTCCCTCAGAACCTGGGCATGCGTGATTAACAACAAAATTGGTTCTGTCGGGTGAGCGCCATTATTACTTTAAGGAAAGGCTGAAAAAGCTCAAAATGCAAAAACACAAACCTCTCTGGGGCGCATCAGGGTCGAAACGTCGACGCTCGTACTTGGCCAAGATACCACCAGGAACTTGGACACTAACCATCTGTTTCCTTGGAATTTCAAAATGTACAATACTGGCCCTTGAACAAAAGACAATTCCCATTCCCCCGTCCCCCCACTGGATATATTTGTGTATAAGTGTCACTATATGCTTTGCACTAGTCACTATGTTCACAACAGTCACCATTCACATGTTTTAAATACTGAACCGAAAACGGAATGAAGTAATTGCCGTGTTTTGTGTTCCCTGTTTTTATTATAAAAAAAGTTTTTCTCAGAGAGGTTTGTGTTTTTGCATTTTGAGCTTTTTCAGCCTTTCCTTAAAGTAATAATGGCGCTCACCCGACAGAACCAATTTTGTTGTTAATTACGTATCTTAAAGGACACGTGCATTCGAGAACATAGATGGCAAATTCCGTTTTGCAATGGAGATTTTTGGTGATTTTGATCTCCTTGTTGCTGAAAGGCATTTGGTGAAGCCATTGGGTGCTCTAAACCATTCAGGTGAGGGTTTGGATTCAGGGCAACTGGTCACTAGGCTGTTATGTAGTGAAGTGGCTCTTTTATATGTTATGCTGGGTTTGGCCGGCATGTGTGATCCTATGATGGGGTCACTGCGTATCATGGGCCAATTGGTGTTAATAATCTTGGTTATGGCATTCTTTTGGGCACTGTAAGGTATGATTAATCTGACTTCATTAATACTGTCAGATCGTGCATCTGTTTTGGTTATGTATGGTTGGATCTGTTTAGGAGTAAGAAGGGTGTCCCTGTTCAAATCCCTTGTCTTGGAGATGGCAGTATCTATGATTTTGGTCGGGTAGCCTCTTGCGAGGAATCTTTTTTTGCATTCTTGCTGGGCATTGTCCAAATCCAACGAGTTACTGCAAATTCTTTTTATCCTCAGCATTTCCCCGTAGGGAATGCTGTGGATCAAGTGCTTGGGGTGGAAACTTGAATAATGCAGGACAGCATTTCCTGCGGTTTCCTTCCTATACAGTCTAGATTCCAAAATGTTATTGGCAATGTATAGTTCAGTATCTAAGAAGCATATGTGCGTTTTGTTGATGCTGCTGGTAAAGGTAAGGTTAATGGTATTGTTGTTAAGGGTGTTTACCCATTCATGTGCCTCACTTACAGTTCCATCCCAGATCATGAACAGGTCATCTATATAACGGTAATATAGTTTGAAGTGTTTGGCGTATTCTTCAATATGTGTGCCCTTTAGGATCAGCTTCTCCCACCAGCCCATAAAGATGCAAGCGTGGCTGGGGGAAAAGCTGCCCCCCATTGCTACGCCCCTGGTTTGTTGGTAAAAGACCTGGTTGAAAGTGAACAAATTATGATTCAAACAAAATTTGACCATGTCCAGCAGCATGCGATTGTGGTCACATTGAGAGGCTCTGTTTAGGTTACGAAAAAATTCCAGGGCTCTCATGCCGTCCTTGTGGTTAATACATGTGTATAAGGAGGATACATCCATAGTCATTAGGTGGTAATTGGGATCCCATGCAAAGTCTTTAATTTTGCCTAGAAAATCATTTGTGTCCCTTAAATATGATTCCAATCCGGTAACACAATCCTGCAAGTAAAAGTCTATGTAGTTGGAGGTGTGCTCAAGTAGGCTATTTCTGATGGAAATGATGGGCCTACCCGGTGGGTTCTTGGCGTCTTTGTGGATTTTAGGCACAAAGTAGATGTTGGGTATAGTTGGGTGGTCATTCCTCATGTATAGATGTTCTTCTTTGGTAATTAGTCCTGCACTTTTCCAAGCTATCAGTTTCATATGATAGGAGTTTGCTGTGTCTCTGATTGCTGCAGCACTACTGATGTGGTAACAAGTGCGGTTGTTTAATTGTGACATGGCTTCAGCCATATATTGGTCTTTTCCCCAAAGGACAACATTTCCTCCTTTGTCGGAGTTTCTGACGATGACTTGGTTATTGTTTCTCAGTTTGGATACTAATGTGTAGTATAGTCTGTTGGACTTGGACATTTTTGTTTTTGAGGCACATGTTTTGTAATTGAGTTTTTTGATTTCCTCGATGACATGTTCATTATAGATATCTATCCCATCCCGAAGCATAATCGGGTTGAAAGTGGATTTTCTTTTAAACGGTGTTTTGGTTTCTTTAGTAGTGGACTGATCATGAGCAGGGTTGTCCAAGTGGATAGGTGGTGCTTGAGAATTGCTGATGCAACCTTCAGTGTGTAATTCCCTGAGCACTGTCAGAAGGGGCAGTTGTGACCCCGAAGGTGAGGGCGTGGGTTCTTCATTCATGTTGGAACTGTTGACTTTGGTATGGTTCCCTAGATTTTTCGTTTTGTTCAGTTCATGATATTTGAGAAGTTTTAATTTTCGAATGAATTGATAAATGTCCAAACGAGTTGTGGCGTAGTCAAAGTTGGATTCATTACAGAAAGATAAGCCTAGAGATAAGATATGAATCTCTGCTTCCTTTAGGGTCGTTTCTGTGAGGTTGCTTACCGTTTTTTCTTTTTCTTTCTCTTCCCCATTTTGCTTGTTGTTAATGTTGAGAAGTGGTTTATTTTGATCTGCTGAGGTTATCGTCTGTTTCACCTTCCCCGTCCTCGTCCTCTCTTCTTTCCGCTTGATTCTGTTTGCGCGTTTGTGGGCTTTGCGCCTTTGGCCGCGTTTGTGGTTACGCCTCTGTCGGTAGGATTCTGCCGATTTCTGGTTCTTAGGCTGGCCAATCGTTCTTTGGCTAAAAAAGCCATTTCGTCGCCTGGTGTTGGTATCGCGCTGGGGTCACGTGGCGGAGGTCTATTGATGTTCCCTTCGGTTTCACTTTCCGCCGCAGAGCTGATGTCTGAGTAGGTGGATTCATCTTGAGTTGCCACATTTGATAAGTTGGCTTTGGAATTATTTCTATTGGAGCCCGCTTTTACGTTGTCAAACTTTCGGGCAAAGGTGAAGATGCGTCCGCTTTCATAGTCTATGAGGTCGCGTTGGATTTTGTAAGCTTTGCGTGTCTTTATTTTATCTTCCTCTTTGCGCAGGCGTGTAGTCATTTCCGTGTTTAGCTTCTTTATTTCATCCGGAGTTCCCATCTGTGCAATTTCATCCGTTAAAGCCACTACTTTTTTCTGTAGTTCAAGGCGATCGATTTCTGCATATTCTATCAGTAGTATAATCAATTCTCTAGACGAGTCCAGGTTGCGTTGAGCCCACCTTCTCATGAGCTCTGGATTGGGCTGCTCATAGCTGGGGGCTAGAAGAATGCGGAGCCCTCGGGGGATTCTGCCTGCTTCCAAATAGTAGTTTAAACTGTAGCCTTGCACAAAGTTTCCTATGGGAAATTGATTTATTGACTCTTATGTTTTGAATTTCTCAAAAACTACTGAACAGATTTACACCATTTAAAAAAAAGGTCCCTTTCTGAACCAAGTCTAACTTTCTGCCACATTTGGGGTAATTCCGTTCAGCAGTTCGGGCTGTAGCTGGCCGCAAAATTTCTTGTGGAAATAAACATGGGGAAAACGTGTTTTGGGACGCCCCTTTTTTGTCAGCCCCCCCCCTTGACGAATCACCCCCAAACTTTCAGGATAGGAGTTGACCTGGATAGACTTTTTTTGAGAATTTCACAAAGATTCATCAAACGACTCCAAGTTATTAGCAAATCAAAAAATGCTTTTCCTATGGAAACTCGGTTGTAATTATACCTACCTACTGACGACCGCCAGTAGGTAATATATATATATATATATATTGTGGAAAAACAGCCCAAATTACAACCGATGCCCAGGCTGCTGGCACAAGACGCCTCTTAGTTCCCATCTTGAACAGTTACCAAATAAAGAGACGGGCGCTGGAAGCGGGAGTGCAAGAACAGATTTTTATTTCTCATGAGGAGAGCCTGTCATTTCGGACACGCGCACAATGTCTTCAAGAGGTGCTCTAAAAGTTTCTCTGAGGCTCCGTCCTTTATACACAGGTTTATGATGTACAAACATTCCTTATTGCAATAAAGGCACTTTGAAGTACGAAAAGGCGTGCTTGGAATCCCAGCTTCAGGCCTATTCCCATACCAGTCGTTCGGATGTCGTTTCCCCTCCCAAATGTAACATGTGATTGTAATCTTGCAGCCGGACATTCCAACAGGACACGAGGGCAAGAGGGGGTGGTCAGATCTAAGGTTGGGCAGGCGATAAGATCGGGCACTTCGGTTGATGTATCACGCTTTGCTATGCGGGGCCAGGGGGGGTACATCCATGAGGCTTTGTTGTATGACTTGGGACCGGGTCGGGAGGCCAGGTGTAGCCGGGGGGGGGGGGGGTCATCAGAAGAGGGGAAGGGTGTTCCTGGGAGGAATGCAGGAGGTGTCGGTCAGGCGGGGTGTCACTTTTAGAGCAGGGTCGCGCAGAGGGAGAGGGTTTTATGGCCTATGCATGAGAGACCGGGGGCTGTCGGGGATGCTTGCGAGGCTGGGGAGTGAGGGGGGAGAAAGAGACGCTGGCTATCGGGAGTGGGCAGAGAGGCCTTGGTGTCTAAAATGGCTGCCGTGTACGTGCGTGCATGGGCCTATGCTGGCGGGATGATGCGGTCAATGCTTCGCGGTATTCGTTCTGCTTACAGCGAGGGGTATGGTGAACACAAATGAACGCCGCTTATGTACATATACATTGTCATTTTCCACATATACATATATATATATACATATATATATATATATATATATATATATATATATATATATATATATATATATATATATATATATATATATATATATATCTCAACGCTCCACTTTCTGCCAAAAACGGTCTTGCACTCAGTAGTGGGTGCTCGGTGCGCGAGGACAGACTCACGGAAAATCTCCACGCTCCCACAAATAATTACCAGCACTCTCAGGTGGTAAATCCTCATCCGTATTTTAATGTACGCCTTCCTCAGTGTTGGCGTACACTGAGGAAGGTGTACCTCTGAAATGCGTATGTTTTGTGAATTTGTACCATTAAAATACAGACGAGGATTTACCCCCTGATAGTTCTGGTAATTATTTGTGGGAGCATGGATATATATATATACATATATATAAATAGTGGGGGTTCTGACGATGATACTAATGAACTTCAAGTTGGGGTTAGTAGTTTTACTCCATCTGAGGAATTGGTTTTTATGGTGGAAGATCGGCGCAACACGTTAAGATCGAGGGGAGTACAACAAGCAAGAGGAAGAGGCGAAACAAATCCCGTAAAGAGAGGAGGAAACGCCAACAACTACACAAAAAAGAAAAGAGGAAGGGGGAATGCCCAAGCAAAATCATAAGCAAAGTTTTGAGTTCTCCCAATACATTAATTTCAGATGATACAACTTCATTCACTAAATTGGTGATCAATAAAGATGAAAATGGGGTAAAAAAAGAAAAAAAAGAAGAAGAAAAAAATGAAAATAATCTGGAAAAATTCAAAAATGAAAAAGAAAAATCTACAGTTGATACTGCAGTAGAGAACACTGTGATTAACTTGACGGAACTTAATCTTAATGTAGCAGAAATCCAGCTTCTATCTTTGGGACTTTCCTTTTGTCCCCACAATGGTTTCAAATACGTCCAAGCGAGAATTGACACCTTTAAATTCATTAGGAAATTGAAGCTTCTTAAATTTCACACCACCAACAAAAAGAGTGAAAAAGCCAATAAGATTTTGAATGAATCTCAGAGCAATAAGAACTTTTCCATAGCTGATGTTAAAGCGTTGAAAGTTGCTCATTCTTTGGCCAATGATGACAATGACCCCGCTACCAACACCCAGGAAGCTTTGGGCTCTATGGGTATCAACAGTGGAAGTGCTGGGAACAGTCCTTTTTGTCCTAAATCGACTTTTGTCCCTGTAATGCCTAGGGATGCCATTGACATTTTTAGCGATCGAGTCATTGAGGATTTAAAAGAACTAAATCGGACGGTGGCTAAGAGTAACAAACGGAGGAGTTTCAGAGATCAACAATACTCACAGTTGATTCGAAAAATCAAATCTAATGGCAATATTATTGTTAACAAAGCGGACAAAGGTGGAAATGTCGTTTTATGGCCACGTACAATGTACTTACAGGAAGCTGAAAGACAATTGAGTGACCCTACCTGTTACAGGAAAGCCTCATTTAATGAACTGAATAAAGTAAAATCCTTGGTACATACTGATCTGGCATCTTGGAAAAGGGAAGGATTGATCAGTAAAAAAGAATTTGACTTTCTTAAAAAGGATTTCCCTATCACTCCGACATTGTATCTATTACCAAAAGTTCATAAAGGCATTATGCCTGTGCCTGGGCGACCTATCATCTCTGCCCAGAATGGACTTTTGGAGCCCCTGTCCAAATATGTCGATTATTATCTACATGAATACATGGAGGCCTTACCGAGTTATTTAAGGGACACTAGTGACTTCCTGGCAAAATTGAAAGAAGTTGTGTGGAAACCTAACTATTTGTTTCTTGTTATGGACATCACGTCTCTTTATACCTCCATTAATCATAGTGATGGAATCAATGCAATTGAATATTTTTTGTCTACAAGAGACATCAGGTATTATGAACACAGCAAAATGCTTATTTCCATGATTAATTTATGCCTTAACAACAATTTTTTCCTATTTAACAATGAGATCTTCGCACAGGTGCGTGGCGTTGCCATGGGCGCGTGCTTCTCCCCCAGTTACGCGTGTTTACACGTGGGCTGGTGGGAGAGGCACGTCCTTGGTGGGCTTCGCACCTGTTTGGAGGAGGAGGAAACAGGCATTGTAAAGATGTGGCGGTTTATTGATGATGTTTTTATAGTTTGGCAGGGCTGTAAATTGTCAGCTGAGAATTTTGTGAGTAACATCAATGACAATTCTCTAAATCTTGAATTTACTGCTAACATCAGCGATACCAATGTTAATTTCTTAGACGTAGAAGTCTATATCAAAGATCATAACATTATGACTAGAATGCATAGGAAGTCCACAGCTGGAAACTCTATTTTACATGCACAGAGTAACCACCCTCATCATCTTATTAAAAGTATCCCTTATGGGGAGTTTTTAAGAATTAAACGCATATGTAACAATGAAATTGATCTTATCAACTGCCTCAATGGATCTTTTCAAAGATTCCTACTTAGAGGCTATGACAAAAATACTCTTACTAGCTCTCTTAAACAGGTGATGTCTAAACAGACAGTAATGAATAGTGAGGATTCAATTGCAGACTCACCTGAGGAGGTTACTGTTAAGACGGACAAACCTATTATTCGTCTTATTACCACCTTTAACAATCAAGAAAAGAGGATCAAACAGATCATGAAGTCCAATTGGCCTATTTTAAAAACTGATATTATTTTAGGCCCTTTATTGGAAGACAGACCCAGTATTACCTTCCGCCGGGCACCCTCTATGAGGGATGCTCTAGTAAAAACTAGTCCTGAAACCATTGTTAAAACTCATTGGCTTTCCAATAAAACTGGTTTCAGGAAGTGTAGTTCCTGTAGGGCCTGTAAGTTTGGTGTGAATACCACAGACTTTGTTGAGGGCTTAACTGATGCTGTGTTCAAAATCAATAATGTATACACCTGTAAGACCGATTATGCGGTGTATGTTTTAAAATGTACATGTGAGTTGTTATACGTTGGGAGTACTAAACTACAAGTATACAACCGCATACTGCAGCATCTTCGTGCAATAGTAAACTCTGACCCCAACTACCCTGTGGCTCGCCATTTTAAATTGGTCCACAATAACAATTTAAATCACTTACAGAATTTTGTTATCGATGCGGTACCTCTTCATAAAAGAGGAGGAGACAGAGAAAAGAAACTTAGACAGTTGGAGAGCTAATACATACTTAGGCTTAACAGTAAGATCCCTAATGGCCTAAATATGGGGGAGGACCTTAACAATTTCTTGTAAAAATATATTTCAATATATTTATCTTTTTCTTCACCATATGCATTGTTTCGTATACGGGTTTTGTATTTAAATTATATGGTTTTTATCAATAATTTTTAACCCTATGTTGAGGACAACTGCTAATCCTGTGAAAGGTCTAACTCTGCGGTTTTTATCAAAACATAACATTGAGGATTATATCTGTAGCGTATATAAATGGGATGATTGTTAATTCTCTTCCTATATCTTGCCTTTGCAAAGACTCCCGTCATTTTATTTCCACAGTGACTCTGCACTTTATCTTGTTGTGTATAATATTATGACTCCGTTCCCCAAAATACTTATGAAATTGCCGGATTTAGAAATTATTTTGCACTTTGCACTTTTTTCACTTTAAAGAAACATCTGGTTACAGGTTTTATGCCTGGAGATTAGATTGCTCTCTCCCAATTTTTTGGGATGAATGTACTCTTGCACTTTATTTATGCACTATCTAAGGATGTGGTTTCAACCTTTTGATACTGGTTTTTCACTATGGCCCAATTGTTATTTCTTAAACCATTTTTTCACTTAGCTAGTTTGTATTGGCGATATACACATTTGGGCACTTGCCCTGTATTAACTAAGGATTTAGTCTATATATTGAATATATATACAACCTTTATATTTTACGTAATTTTTGTATTTATCAGCCATATATGTGATAAATGGTAGTATTGTTTCTATGTTGTTTGCAACATGGGAGGAGCCTATTGTGATTGTAACTAGTATTTAACCACATGATTCTCTGGTTTTGTCATGTGATCAAGTCCGGGTTCCCCGGACGAAACGCGTCATGTTGCTGTCTCCATCCATGGAATAAAGCACTTCATCTTTTTGAAAAACCTCGTTTGTGGTCTGTGCCTGTTTCGTGTCTGTGCGCTGCTGCTGGCACTCAGGATTGTGGGTTATATATATAAATATAGTGACGGCGGCTAGTGGTGTGTCTAAATAAATAGCACCAAACCTGGGTCTACGCTCGTCTTTCGTGGTTTGAAGAAGCTGCTTTGCGAGGTTTGTGGCATATATATATACAGATATAAATATATATATATATATATATATATATATATATATATATATATATATATCTGGATATCTCTGAACCTCTCTGTAGTGCCCAGCCGGAACACAACCAAAGGACGAAATACAGACTCCAAAGTATTGTGGAAAATGCAGGTCTTTATTTCAGGTTTGTCAGACGCGTTTCGAATACCCTTGTATTCTTTCTCAATTAACAAACAGATAGTCCACTTTCAGTTTTTATACTGTTTTTTGTGTGATGCTTTCACCTCCCCTCTGTGATGTGTGGAAATAGAGGAAATACTGAACAAGTATGCATGTTGGGACTTGTAGTTGTTGAAAGAAGCCTTACTAGATTGCTAGCATTTTGAGTTTGCATAACATTACCGCATGAATGCAGTTTTGTAAATAATAGCGTGATGCACAATTGTCATGACATTATTTCAAAATCACGCTTTGTTTTGAGTAGGTTGCCAATTTCATTATATATTTTTTCAATGAGTATAAATAAATAAATACATATATACATTGATAAAATATGCTGTACAAAAATATAGTATTCAAAATATATATCTATCATTCTTCTTATAAAATAAAAAAACAACAAATGAATACATATTTCATATATACAGAATACAATATAAAAATAGAAATATGCTATTTAAAATATTGACACTCTACAATTTTATACATGGATATCATGGAATAAATTCCGAAACCCACGTTTTGGCTAACCTTATTGACCAGAATTGGTCAAATGTCAAAAAAAACGTGCAACACTACGCAATGTGCAAAAATACAAACTAAGTGCAAACTTTGCATTCTTTTGTAGCAGCATGAAAGTATTTCCTTAAGTAAAGTGCAAAGTAGTGATGTGATAATTACTAAACTTCACTGAATTTGTGCTTCTTGCTAAACAAAGTCTTAACATTTTCGAGACAAGTGTTCTAAAACTTATAAGCAAAAAATAAATTATGCTTATAATGTGAAAGACTAAAAACAATATTGAGACAAAAATAGAATGGAACAGGGGCAACAGTGATATTATCAAGGTAATTTTTGGATACAGGAATTTGGAAACATATAGGGAACATATAGCTAATGGATAGAACATCAGAGGAAATGATGTAAGTCCTCTGTTGTTTAATCCATTTGGCTGTCTACTGCCCAATTCAATAATGAATTTGGATTCCAACTGCCGCAAGCACTTCTCTCTATTTCCACCTCGCGGATTCTCCTTCACAGCTCCGATAACAAAATATTTTAAATCCGCTAGATTGTTTTGGTGGATTGCTTTGAAGTGTCTTGCGACAGGATACGTACTATCGTTATTGACGATGGCACGCAAGTGTTGCAGGATTCTGACGTGCACTTGCTGCTTGGTACTACCCACATACCTAAGCCCACAAGTACACGTCAGGATATAGACTGCATATTCAGTTTTGCAGTCATGGCATCCCTGAATTTTTTGCTCCCTCGGGCTGAATGGTGTGTTATATTTCTTGGTTGTTATGCCAAATTTACAAGCCCGACATGAAGAGCATTTGTAAAAACCCTGTTTTTCAGGTAACCAAAAGGTACTTCTCTTTTTGTTGCTAAGGTCTGGGATGCTTTTAGCTATTTCACTCCTCATAGAGATGCCTCTGCGGTATGTTATTGTGGGTTTTTCAGGCAACTCCGGCGTCATGACTGCATCTGTCTGTACTATCGACCAATTTCGATTGATTATAGATCGAATTTGGCGATGCTGGTTATTGTAAGTTAGGATTAACCTAGGTGTATTGGAGGTTTCCTCACTTTCCTGCAATTCATTTCTTTCCAAATCACACAGCAATGATTCCCTAGATCTACAATTGGCTTTGTCCAAAGCCTTTTGTAGACTGTATGCCGAATAGCCTCTTCTACGGAATCTTTCAATTGCTTCTCGCATGCATATATTTTGTTGTTCTTCACTACTGCATATGCGTTTAATCCTGAGAAGCTCTCCGTAGGGAATGCTATCAATTAGATGTCTTGGGTGAGCACTCGAGGCATGTAACGTCGAGTTACCGGCAGTAGATTTTCTATGCAGAGTTGTTCTCAGTCCACCATTTTCTACATATATTCTTGTGTCCAAAAAATCTACTTCATTACAGCTTAAATTTGAAGTAAATTTAAGATTCATCTGATTTACATTGATGTCACGTATAAAATCATTGGCACTTTCATTACTCCCCTTCCACAAAACAAACACATCGTCTATGAAGCGTAACCATACTTTTATGTGGTCGCCATACCTTGAGGATAGTTCTTGCCTGAGTGTCTGCTCCTCCCACCAGCCAACCACTAAGCAGGCATAGCTGGGGGAGAAGCAAGACCCCATCGCCACACCTCTGCATTGTCTATATATCTTTTTGGCAAATGCAAAGTAATTATTGTTAAGGCACCAGTCAATGCTCTTTATGATCATTTTATTATGTTCATAGTTCTCAATTGATCTTGTCGATAGGAAATGTTTGATCGCATTTAATCCCACTTGATGATCTATGCAAGTATATAGGGATTCAATATCCATTGTTATCATTTTCATTCCATCTTCCCATTTAACATTGCTAATGTTGGTTAACAAATTACTGGTGTCTTTTACATATGATGGTAATTCCTTAACCAGATCTTGCAAATAATAGTCAATGTACTGTGATAAATGCTCACTGGCACTTTCAATGGCCGATATTATTGGGCGTCCTGGCACTGGTGTTCTCTCTTTGTGGGTTTTGGGGAGAAAGTATATAGATGGTAGTACAGGTGATTCATTCCATAGAAAAGTATATTCGTCTTTTGAAATCATATTGTCCCTTTTACATTGTAGAAGAAGTTTCCTCAATGTTTCCAAAGCTTTCTTGTATTCTTTGTTGTTACTTTCCACATAGCACTCGGTATCTGACAACTGTCGATTTGCTTCCATCAAGTAGTCTTGTTTGGGCCACAAGACTATGTTGCCGCCTTTATCTGAGGCCTTCACAATTACTTCGGTGTCGTTTCCTAGTTTGGTCATTAATCGATTATATTGCAATTGATCGATACTCAGTTTTTTGGGGTGATGATTGACATGTTGATACAAATTTTTTATGTCTTCCGTTACTCTGTCGTGGAAGATGTCAATCGCATCCTTTGGCATGATCGGTACAAACACTGACTTCGGTTTAAAAGGGCTTCTACCTGCCCCAAACTGATTTATTGATGCCAGTTGTAGATGTTGTTGAGTAGACATGTTGTTTTCAACTTCATCATTGGTGTTTTCTTCTAGTGCTTGTGCTGCCAACACTCCTTCCACATCTGTTGCTGTTAGTCTAATGCCACTTGTCAAGGATGATTGTCCTGCGGATTGTTTTTTGGCTAATCCGTTCTTTATCTTGAAGAATTTCAGTAATTTTAATTTTCTGATGTAACTGAAAATGTCTATTCGAGTTTGTGCATAATTGAAATTTCTAGGGGGGCAGTATGATAACCCCAATTTTAAAATCTGTTCTTCATTTTCATTTAACTTTAAGGTTGTCATGTTAATGATTGTTTTGTCCATTGCATTGATTATTGTTGATTGCGCCAAAAGTTTCTTTTTCCCCTTCCTCTTGTTTTTGTTGCGCCTTTCCCTCCTTTTTGTATTTCGGGTTTTTGCGTGGCTTGGGGTTGTGGCTGTTGTTGTTTCCGCGGTCTTAGCGTTTTTTACCTGTCCTCGACTAAAAAATCAATTTCCTCGCCGAGGTTCAAGGTTCTTGGTGTAATATCTTCATCATCCGTGCTGTTTATACTGCTGGCACTATATACCGAGCTATCGTCACTCTGCTCACTTGTTGGAGTATTTCCACTGATAGCTTGCTGGTTCGAACATGTAGCTTGTTCCCCCATTTACTGTCCTTTTGTCTTGTTTGAACTGGCTTTAAGCTTTTTGGCCATATCAAATTTTCTGGCGAACGTATAAATTCTGCCTTGTTCATAGTCTGCCAGGTCGCGGGCGAATTTATATACCTTGCGCTGTTTGATTTTTTCTTCTTGTTTCTGCAGCCTGTCTTTTATATCTTTTCGCGTTTTGGCAATGTAGTCATTTGGTTCCAACTTTGCTAATTCCTCATTTATAGTTTTAATTTCATCCAATAATTTTATCCTGTCGGATTCAGCATATTCGATTAACAGATGGACTAAGTTAATTGATGCCTGTAGGTTCATAGTGCCCCATCTCTCTAACATTTGAGGATCCGGATTTTCGTAGCTGGGTGCGAGTAAAATTCTCAGCCCCCGTGGGACTCTGCCAGCTTCAGCATATTTACTTAGCGATTTTTTCTCCCACCACTTTGTTACCTCTGACCTCATACTTTTTTCGAGCTTCCTCAGGAGAGTCTTGGCAGTGTCATCTACTTGTACTGTGCTTTCTTTGTTAACGGTTGCCCCCCGTTTTTCCATGATTGGCAGTTTGCTATAAATATCGTCTGCAGCTGCCTCCCTTGCGCGGACTTCATCTGCTGACATGTTGTTGCTGATTGTAATCTATCTCTTCGTGTTTCAAATCACACGTTTGAAGCTCAAATGACAGAGCCGATTCTGCCTGCCCACACCTGCCCACCGAGTTTTAATCGCGCATGGACACTCACCGCCGTTTATGCGCCGCTCTTGCTGGTCCTCCGACCACGCTAGGGTTGCAGCATTCACGATGGCCTGGCCTCAGCACTTCACCCGGGGGCCGCCGCAGTAGTTTCCGTTCCGGAAAAACAAGCAAAGAGGGTTGTTTGCAGCAGCCACTTCCGGTGCAGGGGGTCTGTAAGCGAAACCAACCCGATGTTTCGCAATTGATATCTGGATATCTCCGAACCTCTCTGTAGTGCCCAGCCGGAACACAACCAAAGGACGAAATACAGACTCCAAAGTATTGTGGAAAATGCAGGTCTTTATTTCAGGTTTGTCAGACGCGTTTCGAATACCCTTGTATTCTTTCTCAATTAAAAAACAGATAGTCCACTTTCAGTTTTTATACTGTTTTTTGTGTGATGCTTTCACCTCCCCTCTGTGATGTGTGGAAATAGAGGAAATACTGAACAAGTATGCATGTTGGGACTTGTAGTTGTTGAAAGAAGCCTTACTAGATTGCTAGCATTTTGAGTTTGCATAACATTACCGCATATATATATATAACCTACTGGCGGTTGCCAGTAGGTAGTTATAGTTAGGAACTAGTTTCCATAGGAAATCCGCAACATTCTATTTGGAATAATTTTGGCGCCGGTCGACAAATCTTCGCGAAGAAGATGGCCAACTCCGATCCGCTCCTATCCTGAAACTTTTGGGGTGATTCGTCAAGCGGGGGCTTAGAAAAAAGGGAGGTCCAAAAACAAAACGGCCAACCCCCTGGCTCCTTTTTTTTTAATAATAATGGGGGGCCCTGGGGACCGCCACCCTTCGGGGCTTTAACATTATGTATGCGGTGGGGCACACGGCCCCCCTGCAGCCCCTGGGGCTTCATTTTTTTAATAACATTAAAAAAACCTGTGTGGGGCTTTTAAATTTTGGGAGGGGGCCCCCTCCTGGAGCCTTGTAGTGGACCTGGGGACCGCCACCCCCAGGACGGGCTCCTGCAGTGTCCCGGGGTGCCTACCCCAGGGACACTGTAGTTTGATATGGTAGGGCGGGAGCCGCGAGGCTCCCGCCCTACCATATCAAACTGCTTTGGTTTTTGGAAGAGAGAGCAGGAAACCTGCTCTCTCTTCCAAAAACCAAAGACTATTGCTTTTCTACATGGGGAGCAGCATGTTAGCTGCTCCCTATGTACTTATGTAGAAAAGCAATGCCGGCTCCCGCAGGACGCCGGGAACCGGCAGGGACCGTGGGGGGAATGGGGACTCCGCCACGGTCCCTAACAAAGAGGTTTTTTCCAAAAAAGGAACCTATACCCCAGGCACTGAATTACTTTTATAACTTGATGGTGTATCATATATCGCAAAAACATTACAAAACACCTCCCCTCTTTCAATTAATGGGGTAGGAGATACATCCATATTGTGCCATGATTAAAATTGCCCAGGCCCTCTTCCTAAAATAACTGCTGTGAGATGACAAAAAACACACACCAAAGTGTCACGTTCAGACAAAAAGGAAAAAGTGTGTGTAAGCGAGATGGCACCTCACGGGCGAACCACCAACGGGAACCTGGCAGGTACTCACCAGGATTGCCCTGTTCTCATCATTGGTGCCATCAAGCCAAAGAAAAAATGTGTCCAAAATAACAAACAAAGATAGTGTTTGTAAATACATGCAGTGTAGACAAACCACAAATGACGTACATTAAAGTCAAAACAACATAGAAACCACAAGCGACACGAATCTCCAATTTTATTCTTTTTCTTAATGATGGTTGTGGATTGTTAAAAAAGTGAGTGTGGTTACTACTTATCCAACCATACTCCACTTGCCGACATGTTTCATTGCCACTTAACTTTTTGGCAATTTCTTCAGGGCACTACGTGTTTTAAGCACTGCCTTGGACATACATCATCTTCACAGCCTCTATCAGCTATCTTGTCGCATACCAGCTGAGAGGTGAATTCCTTTCGTGATTCTGCAAAGGGCTCCAACTATGAGTCCCCTTTCTTTCCCCTCGGTGATTGTTCACGATAGAGAGAAAGATCGCCGGCGTTACCTCAGCCTGTGACCAGGGGGATGGGGTCCCCGGGGCTAGAAGTGGCCTGGGAGGGGGGCCACGTGGCCCCCCTCCCCAAATAATTGAATTTTTTTATTTTTTTTTTAAAAGGAGCCAGGCCCGCTCCGGGGGATGGGGTCCCCGGGGCCAGAAGAGGCCCGGAAGGGGGGCAACGCGGCCCTCTCCCCCTCCCCCAAAAATGTTTTTAAAATGAGGCATAGCCCCAGGGGATGGGGTCCCCGGGGCTAAAAGAAGCCTCAGGAGGGGGGCCACGCAGCCCCCCTCCCCATTTTTTTATGTAAAAAAATAGGGGGCAAGCCCTGGGGGATGGGGTCCCCAGGGCAAAAAAAGTAGAAAAAGAAGGAGGGTACACAGACCCCTTCTTAAAAAAAAAAGAAAAACAACGGCATCGCGCCGGAGGCCACTCCCCCTGGCGCGTTTGCAGAGGGGGAACAAATTCCCCCTGAATACTTGGGGTCCCTGGGGGCCAACTAGCCCACCAGGAACCTCCAGTATGTGCCAGGGGGCTGCGTTGCTGAGTGGTGTTCTCAGGCCACGCCCCTTTTTACACCTCTCTGCAACACAGCTCTGTGGCGCTTACTAGAGGTAGCTGGTGGGCTAGTTGCTCCCCAGGCACCCTCAGGATTCAAGGGGAGTTTATACCCCAACTTAAAACGCGCCACGGGTGTGTTTGCACAGTGGTGAAGGGAAGGGGTGTGGCCTGAGTTCACATGTATGCAAACACACCCTGTGGCGTGGTTTAAGTTGGGGAATTAATTCCTAGGGAATCCTGAGGTTCCCTGGGGGCCAACTAGCCCACCAGGTACCTCCATTAAGCGCCACGGAGCTGCACTGCAGAGTGTTGTAAAAAGGGGCGTGACCTCTGAACACCTCTCTGCAACGCAGCCCCCTGGCGCATACTGGAGGTACCTGGTGGGCTAGTTGGCCCCCAGGGACCCTCAGGATTGAGTAGAAATTAATTCCCCAACTTAAAACGCGCAACAGGGCGTGTTTGCAGACATGTCACCTGAGGCCACGCCCCTTTCCTTCACCACTGTGCAAACGCGCCCCGTGGCGTGTTTTAAGTTGGGGAATTAATTTTCTTTCAATACCTATGGTCCCTGAGGGCCAAATAGCCCAGTACTGATCCTGAAAAGTAATTCTAACCGTACTTACCAGTAACTTGAATTTCCGTTGATAGGCTAACATTGACTGGTTTTACTTGGAAATTCTTCTAAGTGTGGAGTTTTGGAACTTTAAAATATTCCTCTAAAATCAGCCGAACTACGAATTCCTATCTATTCACCTGTTATCAGGAGAGACCTCAGTGCTGCATCTATCAGCCCAGTATTGATCCTGAAAAGTAATCCTAACCGTACTTACAGTAACTTGAATTTCCTTCCATAGGCTAACATTGACTGGTTAAACTTGGACATTTTTCTAAGTGTGGAGTTTTGGAACTTTAAAATATTCCTCTAAAATCAGCCGAACTACGAATTCCGATTTACTCACCTGTTATCAGGAGAGACCTAAATGCTGCATCTTTCAGCCCACTACTGATCCTGAAAAGAAATTCTAACCGTACTTACAGTAACTGGAATTTTCTTCCATTGGCTAACATTGACTGGTTTCACTTGGAAATTCTTCTAAGTGTGGAGCCAGGTGGCAGTGGTGGACCACTCCCTCCGATGGGCAGAGGCGCACCACCTCCAGGCATGATGGGACCACCTCCTTAAATGAGGCCCCCAATGGGTTCACCTATGGGCATTCCCCCCGGCAGAGGTGCTTCAATGCGTATGCCACCTCCTGGCATGAGGCCCCCACCCCCTGGAATGAGAGGTCCACCACCTGGTATGCGGCCACCCAGGCCGTAAGTCTAGTGATGTTGGCTTGTTCGTGGATTGAAAGTTTCATGGTGGAGTGCCGCATATGGTGAATGGATGTCTAGTCTTAACACTTTTTTGTTGCTGGGACCCTAGTGCCGTGGAAAGTGTCTTAGTCTAGAGGAAAACGGTCAGAAGGTCCTGTCTGTGTACATTTTTCTAATTTACTTGTAAATGTTACTCTTTTTAAATAAACTTCTGAAAAGTTAAAAAATATATATATATATATGTAATGTAATTTAAAAAATAAATAAATAGTTCAGCCACGTTATAGTTAGGAATTAGCATTTAAAAAACCTTAGAAATTCACTGAAAAAACCATAGGTTTCACACATGTTACAGTTAGCTCTACATTTCACTCATACAAAACCACTGAAATTCCCCCGTTATAGTTAGTTCAGCTAACTATGACTCGCGTGCCCGCAATGCACTGCTGATGACATCACATATTACATCACTCATGACAAGGTCAGTGACATCACTCATGACATCACTGATGACATCTCAAATGACATCCCTTTTTTTTTAATTGCGGGGTCCGCGAACGTACACGAAATCCGCGAAAAAAAGAAAAAAAAACATGGTCTGCTTTTTTAAAAATTAGCCCCCGGGGTGACCGGGGGCAAAATGAGAAAAAAAGTGTGGGGGGGTCCCAATCCCCCCCACACTGCCCCGGGGACCACCACCCCCGGGGCAAAGTAATTATGATAGCGGGGGGGCATATAGCCCCCCCCGCAGCCCCGGGGACCGCCACCCCTCGGGGCTTTAATATCTGTGATGGGGGGCATCTAAGGCCCCTGAGCCCCAGGGACCGCCACCCCCCCAGGGCTTTGTTTCTAAGTATGTGAGGGGCTCACGCCCCCCCCCGTAGCCCCGGGGACCGCCACCCCCCAGGGCTTCTTTTTAAAAAAAAAAGAAAAAAAGAATCCTGTGTGGGGGGCTCTTTGCCCCCCCACTCGCCCCGGGGACCGCCACTTCCCTGGGGCTGTAATATTGAATATAGGGGGGTCCATGACAGACCCCCCCAGCCCCTGGGGACCTCCACCCCCCGGGGCTTTCCAATGTTAGGAGCCTTGTCATGGCCCTGGGGACCGCCATCTCCCCAGGGCTGGCTCCTGCAGTGTCCCGGGGTGCCTACCCCCAGGACACTGCTGTTTGCTATGGTAGGGCGGGAGCCGCATAGCAAACTGCTTTTCGTCAGAGAGAGTAGCATGTTAGCTTCTCTCTCCGATGAAAAGCAATGCCGGCTCCCGAAGGACGTGGGGAGCCGGCTGGGACCGTGGGGGCATTGGGGCTCCCCCCACAGTCCCCAACGTTGTATTTTAGCCCCAGGGGATGGGGACCCTGGGGATTTAAAAAAATTATTAATAGACGCTATTTTTTTTGTACAATAGATTTACCGTGCGCGTACCATGCTCGTATGTACGACGTACGGTGCAAATTCTGTAAGTCGTCCCGTGAGCGTACCGCAGCAAGAAAAATTAAATTAAAAAAATATATTTTACCAATATCTATCAAGTTTTTGTGTTTATGTGTTGGTTGGTTGTAATTATACCTTTTCTATTTATTGGTACTTATATGGGTCCCCAGGGATTTTAAAAAATGATTAATAGACGCTATTTTTTTTACGATAGATTTACCGTGCACGTACCATGTTGGTACGTACGACGTACGGTAAAAATTCTGTAAGTCGTCCCGTGAGCGTACCGCAGCAAGAAAAATAAAAATATTTTTAGATATTTTTGAAGTGAATGTGTTTATACGTTGGGTGGCTCTAAAAAGAGCCCTTGTGTTTATTGGGAGATTTTAGTACCTACAAGTAAGTACCGATGCAGAGTCTAAAGTTCAAGAGGAAGACTCTGTTCCCCTCATCTGTAAAATGTACACCATCTCTCCTATAGATGCCATGCATATTGAAGCGCAGATTGTTATGGTAAATGTACCCCATTCTATAGTCTCGGAGAAACGCAGAAACAGATTTATTCACATGTTTCCTAGCTTTCTCAATCTGTGGACAAAATTGATTGGACCAGTTCCAATTTTGCCTTTGACATATATTAGAATAGACAAAGGTAGTTTGGGGGAAAAGTGACATCAGTTCTGTAAAGGTGTCCTTCATAAACTTTTCCAGACCTTCCCCAGTCAACGTGCCTAGGTCATTGCCACCACAGTGCACAATTATGAGGTTAGGGTGTTGGAGATGCATTAATGATTTCACCAATGGCATCAATTGCTACCACTTTAACCCTCTCTGTCCAATCCATTTGATGTCTACATTTGGTAAACCTAGGTCTTTGTGAATTTCTCTCTGTTGTGCATACCTTTTACTCCAGAAAATATAGCTGTGTCCCACAATCCACACTGTAAGCATCCTGAAGAGAGGTCTTGATTCACTCAGATGGTCTCTGTAAATGAAAGGGCAGTTTGAAGATTTTTTTTTCTAAAATGGTGGATAAGTGGAGTTTTGAAGAAAAGCAAATAAGTGATTGGTTGTTTGAAATGTTACTAACTACAAAACTAGGGTGCAATTTTCTGTTTTTTAAAAGCCTGTTATTTATTGGTTAAGAAAAAGTGATAGAAAAGAACATTACTTAAGATAAGCTGGTATATTGACAAGTCAAACACACTTGCTGTTTTTATTTGCAACAATGTATGATGAACTTTTCACCTGTGTTGTCAGTTAGGTGTTCCCTGACGTGTTTCTATGGTAACTGGCAGAATGTGGTTGGGGGAAGGGTTGAAAGTTTTGTCAGTTGGAAAGGGTAAAAAAGTTAAAGTGATAGAAAAGTGTGTTTCATTTTGATTTAATGTGGGAATAAATGTGATTTGTTATTTATTTGTATATGTGTGTGGATTTAATGTTTAGATTGACAGGAAATGTTTGCTGTTTGCTATAGGACTTCCTGACTGCCTTGGGTTAGTTAGGGGGTTTTACAATGATCCCAAATGTCCATTTTGTTTTCTTTTTCTTGGTTTTGTACGCTCACGGGACGACTTACAGAAGTTGCACCGTACATTGTACGTACGAGCATGGTACGCGCACGGTAAATCTATCGTAAAACAAAAATAGCCTCTATTATTAATTTTTTATAATCCCCGGGAACCCCATCCCCGGGGCTTAAAGTATATGTTTGCAGGGGGCTCTTTGCCCCCCCCGCAACCCCAGGGACCGCTACCCCCCGGGGCTTCGTTTAAAAAAGAAATCCTGTGTGGGGGGGCTCTTTGCCCCCCCCCACTCGCCCTGGGGACCACCACCTCCCCAGGGCTGTAATATTGAATATGGGAGGTCCGTGATGAATCCCCCAGCCCCGGGGACCACCACGCCCCAGGGCTTTCCAATGTTGGGAGGGGGGCCACGTGGCCCCCCTCCAGGAGCCTTGTGGTGGCTCTGGGGACCAGAGGTGCTCTGTGGTTACTCACAAGATACCCATCAGTCACCACTCGGAACCGCCCTTCATCATTTGGGATTCCTGTTAACCATATCCAGGGTACACCTCTGGTATCTGATGGAAGGTCAGATGTAATTAACCTTTGTCTACCTAGAGGCGACCTATATGGTTTGGAGTGTCACAGGCCACTCAATGGTTAAAGCAAAGAGCGTGACTGATATGCAGTGCATGTGAAGAAAAAGTGTACAGTGAATCTAAAATTGGGTGAGAGAGCAGGAAAAATTATTTATTCTGGTTTATGCTCGCTCCTCCAATATTAAAAAGCAGCATTGGTAAATTAAACAAATATTTACCAGGATGTAGGAATGGTCAACATGTTTCAGCAAATTCGTGGACTAACGAGTCCATTGCTTTCATCAGGACCGCGATATAAAATGATGCTACTGCAAAATTATAATGTGAAAAGTGAAATAAAAGGTGACTACATATAAAACAATCTGCAATATTGATAAGGATCACCTGAGTCTCTAGGTGTCGTCTTTCTTTGCAGTTGATGTATGTCACTAGTAGGGAAAAAAACACAGACACACAACAGGAACAGTGACCACAAAGACAAGAATAAAGTTAATGTGTAATGAATCCACATTTGACTCCAAAACATTTCGGTGCAGTAACATATTGGTCACATTTATTAACATATGCACACCTAGCTGTAATTTTATCATGAGGTGTTTCTATACTTCATCTTACCCTTGTGAATGAAGTAGGGGGCTCCACCTCGCCTGGCAACGGCTCAGGTCATGAGGGAAGCACCGCTCTGTTGGAAAGGAAGCAAAAACACGAGAATGTCATCGCCTCCTTTTTTTTAGTTAAAACAGAGACACACAAGAGGCACCTATGAGAATATTAAGGAAACGTGTTCTTTGAATTTGGCAAGAAATGGAGCTCGCATTTTTATGGATATGGCAGGCATTTTGAGATAGGATCGAAAATGCTATAAGACTATATACTCCCAAACATTTTACAACGACGTGCACAGTTCAGAGGTATTCAGTTATTGCTTCTCGTTCGTGTGCTGACTTTTGTCATGTAGCACAAGGTGATGGGTCAAGACTGGAAACTGACTTATTAGTATTCACACATGGCTGAGCGGTGGATACTAGTTGTAACTAGAGAGTGCTACGAAAAAACTAAGTCAGGCTGGAGTTATTGGCACAAATGTGGGGGCTGTAAACAACCCCATGATTAAAAAATCCAGCAAAGAGATAGTTTAGCGATCAATTCGTAAGTGACTACGCTACGTTCTAAATACCCTCACCTCTCCGTCGGTACTTCGTTGCCTCCTTCTGAGCCGGTTGGGGAGGTACCTGAATGGTGTAAGGTCTATGTTTAAGAACCTGTCGCTGATTGGTCCACGCCCGGTCACATGATCGGGTGGGCCAATAGGCTTGCTGGACACAGCTCGGCTCTTGATGACGTGTGAGGCAAACAGTGAATGGTTCTGCATGGTCATGTGTGCAGAACCTACGATGTAACCCACATGCTTATTGGTCAAAGGATGGTTGCCTAGAAACGTTGTTTATTTTGGAGAAAATAGTATGTCCAGCAAATCACATAAGATTCCGATCTGGAGCAAGTGCCAGTTGACAACGAACAGTAGGCTATATGAGATTTTTAAAGCGTTAATGTCCAAATTCACATCCAGACAGGGGTGAGAGAGGCGGAAAACATTGAGATAGTGTATCGACTAAAAACAAAACTATATTGTGCCACTCTCTTCAGAACGATCAAACTGCCGATCTCTTCATTTGTAGCTAGAATAGTATTAGAGATAAATCTACAAAAGTATATGGGGTCTAAATAGGGATCGCCCGCTGTTTAATGGTGGCCGTCTACAGATAACTGCCACTGCAAAAAAACTCTCTGTGGCTATAGGTATTATTCCAAAGCAGCGAGCTCATCAGAGCACGGACCACGGTATATCATCATTAAGTCCGACCTTGTTGGTGCCCAGCTTGAACACCCATTTCTGTTCTTTTCGCATCAGAAAATTTGCATAATCTGTAACGTGTGGTGGGATGTATGGTTGTTCTAGTACTGTCCACACAAACGCAGTTGGATCATGTTGTTTCTCCAGAAAATGGTTTGTGAGTTTGGTGGCCTGTCTTTTGCAACGGATCGTGCTTTTATGTTCTGAGATGCGGATTTTTATCTTCCGAGTGGTCATCCCAACATATGTCTATCTGCACAGTCACGATGAAAAAGGTCCTGATGAAGGCGGCTTAAAGCTGCCGAAACGCGCGTAGACCTGCTGCGAGGGCCCAAAGTTACATCTTGGCCCACTTTTTAGCATTGTCATCTTGCTAATCATAAACTCAGTTCCTTTCTCCATCTTAGTTTGAGGTTTGAGTGTGGTATGATTGTTAGCACGTGAGTATGTTGAGAGACTTGGTTGTTACCAAGGGGTAATTTTATCTATTATCTCTGTTGTAGATATTTATGACTTAACTGTACCTGTTTTGAGTTTTTGATATGAATTGAGAAAAACTCTCTTGTGATTTCTGATTGATAACAGTATTTATATGAACTAAAAGAAAAAAAGAGAAAAAATAAAATGTTATATGTTTTGAATAAATCCAGCATATTATTTGTTTTCTGTCAACCGTCTGGGACATTTATAGACATAATTGCATAATTGAATTATAAGGCCACTGTAGGAACGTCTCTACATTACAGTGTTTTTTGTTCCCCTCTGTTCCTTGGCCACAATTAACCTTTTTGAGGGGGTCCCTTCGTACATGTTGCTGTCATCCCAACATACTTCAAACCACAAGGGCAAGTTATGAGATATATTAACTTCTCACTGTTGCAGTTGGTGAACTTTGTTTGTTTCCACGGTCTGTTTGTACCAATGTCAATTTCAAGTGATTTTGTGGTTTGGGGGCAGGCTTGGCATGATCCGCATGGATGATGCCCTATCACAGGTGGGAGGTTCCAGATGGTCCCTATGGCCCTTGGTGTTTTATTGCAAGGTCTGGTGTGGACAATTCGTTCTTTCAAGTTCGGGCCCCTTTTGATAGAGAACAGGGGTGTTTCCACAGTTTCGCTACCGGAGTTCAGAATGGACCAATGCTTTCTTATTATCTTTTGGATATCATTGGACAGAGTCCCAAATGTGGTGACGCATGTTAGTCTGTTGGATGTAGGTTTTGGTATTGAGGGTTCCAGAAGAGCCAATCTGTTATTGTTTTTGGCTCGCTTCATAGATTTGCGTACCAATTTAGGTGGATACTTTCTACCCACAAGCTGTTGTTGTAAAGCTACAGAATGTGTTGTGTAGCCTTCCTTGGTTGAGCAATTTCTCTGAACTCTTAAAAATTGCCCGTAGGGCAAGTTTTCTTTGAGAGATTTAGGGTGGTGGCTATCGAAGCAAAGTAAAGAATTTCTCGCCATCGGTTTTTTGTAAAGCTCAGATTGTAGGCCCTCTGAGGTGGAGAAGATTCTTAGATCCAAAAAGGGGATGTCAGTTCTGCTTGCTTCCACAGTGAAGCGAAGGAAGTTGTTCCTGCTGTTTAGCCAGTTTTGGAATGCCACAAGGTCTTCATGTCTCCCTCGCCATATCACTAGTATATCATCGATATACCTCTTCCACATTTTTATGGAGGTGATGTATGGGTTGGTGTTAATGAGGACATATGTTTGCTCGAAGTGATGTACGTACAGGTTTGCCAAGCTGGTGGCAAAAATGCTCCCCATGCTGGTACCTGACGTTTGCAAGTATACTGTGTCCTCAAACTTAAAAAAGTTTCTTTTCATGGCTAGAGTGGCACAGTCCATGATGAAACTGACAGGTGTAATACTGTTTAGGTCACGTGCCATCAAGAGAGACGAGATCACTTCTAAAGTCTCATCTTGAGGTATGGATGTGTAAGGTGACTCTACGTCAAATGAGACGAGGTGGTCAGTTTCTACATCAAATTCAATATCCGGAAGGAGATGGAGTACGTCTGTGGTGTCTTTGAGATATGTGGGCAATAGACGCTATTTTTTTTGTACAATAGATTTACGGTGCGCGTACCATGCTCGTACGTATGACGTACGGTGCAAATACTGTAAGTCGTCCCATGGTCATACCGCAGCAAGAAATATTCAATAAAAAAATATATTTTACAAATATCTATCAAGTTTATGTGTTTATGTGTTGGTTGGTTGTAATTATACCTTTTCTATTTACTGGTACTTATATGTAAGTACTTATGCATTGTCTAAACGTGTTGAGCAGCAGTGTTTTATAGAGTGCTGAACTTTTGACCTCTGTTGACAGTTAACTTTTGCATGATCTGCTGGGGGTAGGGTGGAAAGTTATGTCAGTTGGAAAGGTTTGAAATGTTGAACCAATGGAAATGTGTCTTTGTTTTTGGATTTTGTGTGAAGGAATTTGATTTGTTATTAATGTGTATATATGTGTAAATTGAGAGGGAAAATGTGCCATTTGTTTGGTTCTGCTGCACGCACTGAAGCAGAGAGATTCTGCGTAAAACTATCTGCTGTGTGAGTGGCATTCTTCTTAATCTTCCAATCAGTTTGAAAGGTGAGTTGATTACGTGTAAGGGACTGTATGTGTTGCATTTTATTTCTAGTAAGAGTAATGTGTTTATTCCTGTAAAGTTTGTAGAACCATATTCTGACTTTCTCTGCATTTGGATAAGTATTGTGATAACATTATTTGGTAAATTAATGTGTTTAGTTAATCATTTTTGTGCAATAAAGTGCAGTACTAAAAAATGTAGAATGTGTGCAGTCACTTTTTTAGTTGTAGAATATTTAATAGTGTTGCTTCTGTAGAATTAGGCTTGTGTTCTAAATCTACAATTTTGTAGTCAGTATACATAGACTGATGCATACACTCTTGTGCAGATTTATAAGCCCCTTGAGCCTCTTTCTTCTTCTATTGTGTTTCATTTTTGGATGTAATGTTGGCAAAAAAAGTAATGGTGCAAATTGGAAATGTATTTACAAAATGAGTCAGGATTGTCTACTGAAATGTAGTGGTCATATACAGGGATTGTGTTTAGTCACTAAAATGTTTTAGTGTGGTAAATGTGTTTTGGTGAAATGTATGGTTTAGAATTTTTTGTCTAGAATCACACTAAGCGTCTGTGAAAATTAAAGATTTACACTTGCACCTTTTTCCATAATCTCCGCTGTCTCTCTCACAGTCTATCTCTCTCTGCTTATAGTGTTCCCTCTGTTCTGATATTTTCCTTTATTTTCTTATTTTAATTTGTCTTTCTTCACAGTGCCACTTCTTCTCATACTCCCTCCTGTCCTTTTAGTCCTCCTCTGTCCTTATTGTCTCCTTCTGTATCCTAATAGTCCCCCTTCTTTTTATAGTGTATCCTTTGACCTCTTATTCCTCTCTCAGTCTCGTTATATGTCTCTCTTAATAATTCCCCAGTCAGTATACATAGACTGCTGCATACATTCTTGGGCAGATTTACAAGCCCCTTGGGCCTCTTTTTTGTTCTATTGTGTTTCATTTTTGGATGTAATGATGGCAAAAAAACTAATGGTGCAAATTGCAAATGTATTTGCAAAATGAGTCAGGATTGTCTACTGAAATGTAGTGGTAATATACAGGGATTGCGTTTAGTCACTAAATTGTTTTAGTGTGGTAAATGTATTTTGGTGAAATGTATGGTTTAAAATTTTTTGTCTAGAATCACACTGAGCGTCTATGAAAATTAAAGATTTACACTTGCACCTTTTTCCATAATCTCCGCTATCTCTCTCACAGTCTATCTCTCTCTGCTTATAGTGTTCCCTCTGTTCTGAAATTTTCCTTTATTTCCTTATTTTTAATTGTCTTTCTTCACAGTGCCACTTCTACTCATACTCCCTCCTGTCCTTTTAGTCCTCCTCTGTCCTTACTGTCTCCTTCTGTCTCCTTATAGTCCCCCTTCTTTTTATAGTGTATCCTCTGACCTCTTATTCCTCTCTCTCTCGTTATATGTCTCTCTTAATAATTCTCCAGTCAATGTACATAGACTGCTGCATACACTCTTGGGCAGATTTACAAGCCCCTTGGGCCTCTTTCTTGTTCTATTGTGTTTCATTTTTGGATGTAATGTTGGCAAAAAAAGTAATGGTGCGAATTGGAAATGTATTTGCAAAATGAGTCAGGATTGTCTACTGAAATGTAATGGTCATATACAGGGATTGTGTTTAGTCACTAAAATGTTTTAGTGTGGTAAATGTGTTTTGGTGAAATGTATGGTTTACCAATTTTGTGTCTAGAATCACACTGAGTGTCTGTGAAAATTAAGGATTTACACTTGCACCTTTTTCCATAATCTTCGCTGTCTCTCTCACAGTCTATCTCTCTCTGCTTATAGTGTTCCCTCTGTTCTGATATTTTCCTTTATTTTCTTATTTTAATTTGTCTTTCTTCACAGTGCCACTTCTTCTCATACTCCCTCCTTTCCTTTTAGTCCTCCTCTGTCCTTATTGTCTCCTTCTGTATCCTAATAGTCCCCCTTCTTTTTATAGTGTATCCTCTGACCTCTTATTCCCCTCTCAGTCTCGTTATATGTCTCTCTTAAAAATTCCCCAGTCAGTATACATAGACTGCTGCATACATTCTTGGGCAGATTTACAAGCCCCTTGGGCCTCTTTTTTGTTCTATTGTGTTTCATTTTTGGATGTAATGATGGCAAAAAAACTAATGGTGCAGATTGCAAATGTATTTGCAAAATGAGCCAGGTTTGTCTACTGAAATGTAGTGGTAATATACAGGGATTGTGTTTAGTCACTAAATTGTTTTAGTGTGGTAAATGTGTTTTGGTGAAATGTATGGTTTAACATTTTTTGTCTAGAATCACACTGAGTGTCTGTGAAAATTAAAGATTTACACTTGCACCTTTTTCCATAATCTCGGTTGTCTCTCTCACAGTCTATCTCTCTCTGCTTATAGTGTTCCCTCTGTTCTGATATTTTCCTTTATTTCCTTATTTTAATTAGTCTTTTTTCACAGTGCCACTTCTTCTCATACTCCCTCTTGTCCTTTTAGTCCTCCCATGTCCTAATTGTCTCCTTCTGTCTCCTAATAGTCCCCCTTCTTTTTATAGTGTATCCTCTGACCTCTTATTCCTCTCTCTCTCGTTATATGTCTCTCTTAATAATTCTTCATTCAGTATACATAGACTGCTGCATACATTCTTGGGTAGATTTATACGCCCCTTGGGCCTCTTTCTTGTTCTATTGTGTTTCATGTTTGGATGTAATGTTGGCAAAAAAAGTAATGGTGCAAATTGAAAATGTGTTTGCAAAATGAGACAGGATTATCTACTGAATTGTAGTGGTCATATACAGGGATTGTGTTTAGTCACTAAAATGTTTTAGTGTGGTAAATGTGTTTTGGTGAAATGTATGGTTTAACATTTTTTGTCTAGAATCACACTGAGCGTCTGTGAAAATTAAAGATTTACACTTGCACCTTTTTCCATAATCTCCACTGTCTCTCTCACAGTCTATCTCTGTTTGCTTATAGTGTTCCCTCTGTTCAAATATTTTCCTTTATTTCCTTATTTTAATTTGACTTTCTTCACAGTGCCACTTCTTCTCATACTCCCTCCTGTCCTTTTAGTCCTCCTCTGTCCTTATTGTCTCCTTCTGTCTCCTAATAGTCCACCTTTTTTATAGTGTATCCTCTGACCTCTTATTCCTCTCTCTCGTGTTATATGTCTCTCTTAATAATTCTCCCATCAGTATACATAGACTGATGCATACATTCTTGGGCAGATTTACAAGCCCCTTGGGCCTCTTTCTTGTTCTTTTGTGTTTCATTTTTGGATGTAATGTTGGGAAAAAAATAATCGTGCAAATTGGAAATGTATTTGCAAAATGTGTCCGGATTGTCTACTGAAATGTAGTGGTCATATACATGCCTTCTAGAATAGAAAAGAATAAAGGACAAAAGAAAGCAGTTTATTTAAAGAGAACTCATCTTCAACTTTTACCTGAACAACAATGTGTAAACAAAAAGAAAAAAAGTCCTGGTAAGAAAACTAAGACTTTTCTGCGAAGATTGTCAACCAGTAACAGTAGTGTGCGCAAAGTAAAAAATACAGTGACTGTTTCTGCAACTAAGAGAAAAGATAAGAACCATGAAAAACTTGTGAAAAAATGTATATAGTAAAAGGAGGAAAAACCAATTTCAGGAAATAAGGAAGAAGATGTTTTATAATAGAATTTTGTTTAATTTGACTAAGTTAATAAAGATTTGTAAGAAGAAAACAACATTTTATAAGAAGAGAAAATGTATTGAAAATGTAGTTGAGAAAGCTTTTGAATTAAAGAAAAAACATTTTGTTTTAGTAATCAATAGAATTTGATCACTAGACAAGCCAATCCATTTAATGAAGAGCAAAAGTAAGTGGAGAAGAATAATTAATAGAAGTATTTTTTTTGAAGTTTTTTTGGGTGAATGGAAACACAGTTCAAGTTCTGAGCCTTTTTTTGATGAGGAGAGTTATTTTCAGAGTAATGAGTTGTTGCATGCAGTTGACACTACAGGCCGTGCTTATGAGGTTAAAAATGGTTGTCCTATTGAGAAAGAGAAAATTATTTCTAGAAATGTAGAAGAGGTGTTAGCTGATGAAGTATTAGGGAGAAGGCCTAAAGCTCCAGTGTACACTTGGAATTACAGTAGAATTTGTAGTGTACGGCAGGAATCTATTGATTTTTTACGCAATTTCTTATGTAACTATACTAAGAAAAGTGTTAAACAAAAGATTAAGATGTTGCAAGGATTAGACCCTTGCAGAGTGAGAGAAAATACAGGTTTGCAATGACATTCTTTGGCTTGTCTTTCTAAAAAAGTATGTAGAAGTGTTTTTCACCATTTCAGGATGTTGGCAGTGCATCATACTGAAATGAGGAAATTAGACAGAACGTTGTATTATGCAAAAAGTCCAGCTCTAATGTTAAAGAAGTTGAACAGTGCTCTTTTGCATGGATCTGTGTCAAATGTAAAGAACGTTTGTGATGAAATTCAGGTTAGTTACTTTGGTGCAGAAGAAGATAGTGCAGAAATTGATACATTAGTAGAAGGAAATGTAGAAGAGAATGTACAACATTGCAGTACAGAAAAATTTGAGCAAGAAATTACAAAGTTTAAGGTGATTTCAGGTGAAATACCAAATTATTCTTGTATTTGTTGTCGACGTACTCATTATCAAAATCAGACTAGAACTGTTGGTTTGCATTTAAAATGTGAAAAGGAAAATAATAAGGAATGGATAGAATTTGTAACTTATTTGTTGGTAGAGAATACTTTTGATTTGGGTTGTGGTCAGTGTATTTGTAAATATTGTTATATGTATGTATGTATAAAATATTTTATAACGCGCTCTGCTACTACAGAGTATCCTGGCGCGATATGTGAACTAAAACAGAGCCAAACCAGAGGGAAAAGAAAAGCAACTAGATACTGAGTTTGAAAAGGTAGGTTTTTAACCCCTTCTTAAATATAACACATTAGACGAGAATAAAATGCCTGCTAGAGCTGTGAATAATAATTTTGAGTTGGTAAAAATTCCTTCTGAATTGGTGGATTTAAATACTTATGAGTCTATTCTTATTTAATGTATGCATCCTTTTCAGGCTATTGTTCGTATGGAGCCTAAGACAAGGAAATCGCCTCCTTCAGATTTACAGAGAGGATTAAAGGGCAGAGTTGTGTATTTGCCATTAGATAGAAAAATATTGAAACAGTTGGTGTAGAAAATGTAGAAGATGAACCTTTAGTTATTCTTGTTAATGGCGTTCCTACTAAGAGTAAGAAAATCTGGCAGGAATTAGTGGATGTTAGGAAAGTGAAAAAGGCAACGTTGTATCTGATCCAAAATAATCAATATTATAAAGATGTGTTTATGAGTGAAGAAGAAATACCTGTAGAAGAAGATAGTGACTTGCCATCTGGCCAAATTGAAAAAAAGTGGATGTGTCCAAAACTGATGAAATATACGAACATTACAGTGTTCATCCACTGCATTCCAAAGAAGTGATGCGAAATACTATAGAGTTATTCCAAATGAAAGAAGCAAAGGGAAGTCCCATTAGTGAATGGGAAAAAAGCGTGGAAGCTCGTTGTTTCCCTCATTTGTTTCCTACAGGAAAAGGAGGATGATATGATGACCGACCTGTGCAGATTCCTGCATCTGAATACCGGACATTAAGATTGTATGCAGAAGATCCAAGATTTCGACAATGTATTCCATATTTGTTTAATCTTTTGTTTCAGAGTGATTTGTCTGGACTGTCTTATGCAGTAAACCATATATTGAAAACAGGTATACATCTGCAAAATGTTTCGGCACAGGAATTTATGGATAAAGTAGACTAGAAAGATAATGTTTTGGAATCTCAGCTAATTAATCTCACTGGAATGTCAGCGTGGAACTATTGAGTACTGGTACCGTTGTCATGGAGAACTTAAATGTATGTTAAGGAACATAGGAACTTCTACATCGTTCCTTAGTCTAAGCTGTGCTGAATATGCTTGGGATGATTTACTTCAATTTCTTCGAGAGGCAAATCAAATATAATAAATATTGAATACAAGACACCTGGAGAATTGTGCTCTTTGGATCCAGATAATGTATGCAGGTATTTCAATCATAGATTTGAAGCTATGATGTCTTTTTATCACCAATAAAAAAAATCCTCCTCTTGGAGAGGTTGTGGACTTCTTTTGGAGAAAGGAGTATCAAGCAAGAGGTGCTCCTCACATACACATGCTACTATGGATCAAAGATGCTCCCAAATTTGGAACAGAGTCAGATGATACTGTGTTGTCTTTTATTGAAGAATACGCTACATGTGATATACCCAAAAGCACACAGGATAAGGACTTAAGACAACAAGTCTTACGATTCCAAAGCCATCTTTGTGGGAAATACTGTCGTCGAAAGTACAAATCTAAAGACAAATTCTACACCAAATGCCGTTTTGGATTTCCACGTCCAGTAATATCGAAAGGAAGAGTGAACAGTTTTATGTCATCTTTGCGACATACTATCACGAGAAAGTCTCCTAAAAATACCTACAACTTACGAAGAAATGAAGAGTCAAAATACATAAATGACTACAACCCAGTCATTTTGTCTATGTGGAATGCTAACATGGATATTCAATATGTTGCAGACAATCCCATTGCTGTTGCTCGATATGTAACATCGTACATAACGAAATCAGAAACAACGGAATTGAAGGAAATATGGGAAAAGATTTCCCACGAGAAGAGTCTAAGTAAGAAATTATATACTTACAATTTGAAGATGTTATCTCATCGAGAAATTGGAGCATATGAATGCTCGGATCGCTTATCATCTGCAAGTCTATACTCCAAATCTAGAAGAATCATTTGGGTATGTCTAGGTCTTGCTGCAACACGAAACCGAGTACTTAAATCTGTAGAAGAAATTGAATATTTCGCTGAAAAGGAGCCAGAAAATACAGACATTGTGAAAACAAATATGTTGGATACATATTATCCAAACAGAATTCATCATCTGGAGAACATTTGTCTCTATGAAGTGCTGCAAAACTATATTTTTAAACTGAATTTTACAGAAAACATAAATAATGCTATATATGCCGTGGTTGGTTCTGAAGGATGTCTGGTGAAACAAAGAAAAGGACATTTGATTAATCACCGTAAACTGAGTTGCGAAACACCTGACAAAAGGGAATTTTACTATTTAGCTCTTTTGCAACTTTTCAAGACAAGGCGTTCAGAATTAGAATTACTTGAAGATTTTGACAGCTATGAAGATTCTTTCAATGCAACTAAAGATAGTATAGAATGTCCTGTTTTTGCTAATTATGTGAAAATGTTGAACGATGAAATTGAACAAGAAGCTACAATTGCAGCTGAGATTGCTAGAGACAGTTCTCAAGACAGTCAAACTTCTGCTCCGTTAAGTCAAGATCCATTAGGAGAACCAATTATTCAGAATGAAGCCGCAACTGCTGTGGAAGAGGTGGAAACAGCAATGTATCAAGCTCAAGAAGATGTAAGAAACTTAGGAAATTTGGAAGGACAACTAAATGTTGAGCAGAAACAAATATATGAACAAGTGAGAGAACAGATTAACCAATGATTACTTCATGAAAAGAAAGAGTGCTCTTGCTCATTATTTCAACCTATCCGATTGTATGTGAGTGCACAAGCTGGAACAGGAAAAAGTTTTTTAACCCCTTTAGTGCTAATGACAAGGGTAACTCGTCATGGAGTTTCCATTGATTTCAATGGACATTCAATGGACAACAACAAATATGCTTAGCATCCAAGTGGTTAAATAAAGTATTTGTCTTGTTTTGTCACTGCTCCAATTGGGTTGGCCGGCACACAATATTAAAGGAGTTACTTTACATCGTTTATTAATGCTACAGTAGAGCATGAAAACAAATTAGAATACTACAAGCTATCTGGAGAAGCTTGTTTTGAAGTTGCAAGAGTCTTAAATAAAATGAAAGTTCTCATTATTGATGAGGTAAGCATGGTATCAAACGTAATGCTTGCCTTTGTGCATTTAAGAATGCAGCAAATTCTTAAAACAGACTATGACGTATTAGTTGGAGGAAAACACGTCATAGTTTTTGGAGATCTTCTACAACTTACTCCTGTAAAAGGACAACCAGTGTTTAAAACACTGGCACATGAAGATACCAGAAAGTCTTTGGGGAGCATTGGAAATGGTAATATTTGGTCGTATTTTGAGCATAAGGAACTTATTACAAATATGCGTCAGGCAAATGATGCAGATTATGGAAAAATTCTTCAAGATGTAAGAATTGGAAAAGTGACAGAACATGGCAAACAAGCTTTACTGAGACGATTACTTCCCAATTTGTTTCAAAATGAAAATATTGTTCCAGAGAAAATATATATGAAAATTGCAAAAAACAAGTCTGTAATCTGCTTGATGCCAACACTGCGTGAATGTTCTGTATTCAATGAAGAAATGTTAAAGTTTAAAAATGAGGAAATTATAAAATTGGAAGCTATTGATAAAATAGAGCATGAAGGAATCACTAATATTTTGACTGAAAAGTTGAAGAGGAAATTGAATTCTTGGAGAAGTCGATAAGTAAAACTGCTGGTTTAGAAAAGAATTTGTATGCATTTGTAAACTGTAGGGTAATTTTACGCTGTAATTTGAATGTGGAAAAAGGTTTAGTAAATGGAGCAATGGGTAAAATTGTTGATTTTGTTAATTATGTAAATAAAGATGGGATTGAATTTTTGAAGATCAAATTTGATGAAATTCCTGAAATACAACAATTTAGGCGTCGTTCATCTCGGTTCTTGCTTGTAAAAGATTTGTATGTACGCAGAATACAGTTTCCTATTTGTTTGGCATATGCGGTGACCATTCATAAATCTCAAGGTTTAAGTGTAGATAGTGCTTTAGTGAATATTGGAAGTACCATTTTTAAAGAGGGTATGGCATATGTTGCTTTGTCCCGAGTCAGAACTTTATCCGGATTGTACTTGATTGATTTTGATGAGACAAAGGTTAGTGCAGATGCAAATTGTGTAAAAGAGTATAATAGGTTAAGAAGAGAATATGCTCCCAATTTAGGTCAATATCCAGTATTTGAAAAGCGTGTGGTAGGTAGAAAAAGAAGATTTGAGAATATCTGTAGTGAAACTGTAGAGAAAGAAAAAAACAAGATGAAGTTGCCCCTGCAAGCAAAAAGAAAAAGGACAGTGTTGAAGAGTATGTTGGTTATCGTTTTGAAAATAGTTGTGGTGTCAACTGCTATGCTAATGTAGTAGTTAATGTTGTTTTATTTCCTGAAAGTTTGCAACAGCAAATTGTTGAAAATCAGGAAGAAAGATTATGTTCATTGTTGTATTCTGTTGATGATAAATGTAGTAGTGATAAAAGTAAAATACAAAGTGTTTCTGATATTCGAAATGTTTTGGACATATGTTCTGGTTCTACTCAATTTACACAGAATATTCAGCAAGATTGTCAGGAATTTTTAATGTTTATGCTTAGTGTACTAGAAGATGAAGATATAGATATTGAACATATTGTTGGCCTTTCTTACAAATGGCAACAATACTGTCAAAATTGTTTGTTTACATGTACCACTAACATAGACATTGACAGATTCATATATTTGACTTTACCAGACTGTGAATCAGTGTCTTTTAACAATCTAGTTAGAGGAGCTAGTCAAAACATGGAGTGTACCCAATGTAAATCAGAAATGTCATCAACATTATTTATACAAAGATATGGACAGTATGTTATTTTAATGTTGCAACGTTGTAGAGCTGATGGAAGAAAATTGGAAACGTTAATTAAAAAATTTGTAGCTGGTCAAGTTTCTATATCAGGAAGAACTTTTGTAGCTGTAGCAATTATTTTTCATGATGGACCTTCTACAACATTACACTGTTTATTTAAAATGTCTGAAAGGTTGGATACATTGTAATGATACTCAATTAGTTTTCAAGCAACGTTTGGGATGTATGTCAGTACAACGCGATCTTGTAGATCGCGGTACTTGACATTGCAGATTTTACAACGCAAGTCGGTACAACGACTTGCGTTGGAGGGCGCGGCTTTAGGAGTTTTATAATTTTATATTCCAACACCAGTCCCCGTAACAGTAGGGAAGGTGTTGGAATATAAAAGTACAACATTCCTTAACCCACAGCGCCATCCAGCGCAAGTCATAGTAACGACTTGCGTTGTAATAGCTGCGTGAAAAAGGTTGTGCGGTGTAAACACCGCGTTGTAAACGACATTTCCCAACGTTTGCCTAAAGAGTTACCAAATTCTTACCTAATATATTTAAAGCCAAAATTTTAAGATCAAAATTTGGCCTTTCAGGATTACTGTTAAGGTAGATTCATCTGGTGTTGTAGAGTATTTTGTAAGTGAGGGTGAGGAGCTTGAAGGTAATCCTGTTGTTGATGTTGAGGCAGAATAGGTGTATCATGTCGTTGGTGATGTGGCTGTGGCAGGAGACATTGAAGATCAATCAGGTGGAGGTGCTTTGGATTGGTTGTAGTCGTTATAGGTGTTTGGCTGGAATTCTTGTATAGAGTGTGTTGCCACAGTGTAGTCTATTTCTTCTTGTTTTCTTTAGGAGGTACTTGTAAATATTGTGGAGAATATGGAGGGTGGTATGGCAGTATAAGGAAATGCTGTAGACTTGTTTACACTTGTAGATGGAGGAGTTCAATGTGAATCATAGGTTGTGTACATGGTTAGTAGGTGTTGGTACTGTTCACAGTGTAGTTGACCAGCAGGAGTTATCTGAAGTTAAGGGTGTGAGTTTGAGGATGAGTATCTTCATGTTGTGAGAATTCATGTTTAAAGAGCTACTCCTTATCCACTTGGTGACATCCTTAATTGTGTTGTGGAAGTTTGTTTTTTAGGTGGTATGTGGCTCTTTGGTGAGGAAGAGGATGAGCTGGGTGTCATCAATGTAGGAGATAATATTGTATTGAGTTGTATTTGAGTTGGTGGCCCATTTGTGTAAAGGTGGCCATGGAGATGTTGAATAGCGTTGGACTGAAGAATGAGCAGTGGAAGACGGTGCAAATGATGTGAGTGGTTTTAGATCTGAAGGCTGGGAGGCAAACGCTGAGTTTCTATTGAACAACTTTTAAACTAAGAATTTCACACATACTATTTGGCCATGGGCAAAAGTACGTGAAACTCTTAACGACTTTTTGTTGTAAATTTTGACTGCATATATTTGTAAGTAATATTATTTATAATGGAAGAAAATTAGTGATGGTGTTTTGTTTTTTCAAGATTGTTTGCCATATCTCATAGTTACGTACGAAATTGGTCTTAGAAAAAAACATTTAAGTTTGTTATTGAGATTGTTGGTTCTTTTTTTTTAGATAATCTTCCTGATTGTCTTTTTTTTGCCCGCTGTTATGTGATGAGTACTATTGAACTCACTGTTTCTAGTGTATTTCAATATATTCTGAGAACAGCAAAAAAAGGCATCTGAAATGCTTTACATATGATTTTGTGTTGTAAAAGATAAATTGTAACTGTATTTTTTTGTCTTCTACAGATGCTAAATTTATAGTAATTTTTTTTATTTATTATTTTGAAGGTAAGTATAACTAGCTGTTAAAAATGATCAATGGGATGTACTTCTACAGAGCTGAAGTAAGAGAACGGCCATGGTGTACATCAGTTTGTAAAGACGGTTTGTATCTTTTAAACATTTTTGAAGAAATTAAAAAATATATATACTGAGTGTACCTGTATTCTTTGCATATAACTACAACACATCAACTACTTTGAAACTGGTAAGGGGAATAGATATTTTTGTACTTTTTGTAGTACTGCATTTTATTATAATAGCCCTAGTTTTTTTCTATAGTGATAAAAAGTGACTGGTTTGAAGATGTAAGGAAAATTTAAAAATAAAAATTCATATAAGCAATTTTAATCATATAAAGTACTTGAGAATGGTTTTTGCATAATATTTTTTACTAAATAGTTGATAAACCTTGTTTTGTATTATGTATTAGGAAAAATGATAAAATGAAGTGTTTATGCTTTTCTGCAAGGAACAACAACATTATAAAATTCACTATGGAAGAGGAACAGAACAATATGGAAATTAGTTTTGAAATTAGTAACATTCTGATTGAGGAGCTAAATATACCTTTCATGGGGAGCGAGATTGAAGATGAAGGTATTGCTGCTGGAGATTTCACCTGCGATTTTTTTAGACGAAACATTGGATGAGGATTTTGTTCAAGCATTAGACGACATCGAGTTTCATGATATGACTTTTGAAATTGATCATCCAGAGAATGAAATTTCAGACAAAATGATGTTAGAAGCTCTATTAAATTATGAAATGTTTCAGGAATAAATTTATGATTTAAAATTAAAAATGGTTTGAGAGACTCTTGGTGCAAAGTGGACCTTCGGACATGTACTGCTTCAAACTTCTATTAATTATGTATGCACTCTTCTATGCACTAGCAAAGTTGTGTTTTATAGCTTTTATTTCCAGGTCTATCAGCCTGATTCATGAAGCGAAATTGCGCTCGCAATAGCTGCGAAAAAGCTATTGCGAGCGCAATTCACAAAATCAGCATTCACCACAGAATAGCGAATTCGCTAAAAGATTCGCAGAATCCCGGCAGGAGAGCATTAGCAATTCGGAATAAAATAGCGATTGCGCAATACAATCGCAATCAGTAATCATGAAAAATCGCAAATAGCGAAAAACCCCAAAATCGCTTTTTGCGAGGCGCAAATTAAGGACAACCCAAAGCAGGTGGTAACCATCAAAGCCATGGAATTTTTTTTTCGAAAAACCGTTGCCCAATCAGTAACAGGTGCAGGCCTGACCAAACACACATAAGGAGATGCAGCAGCAGCATTAGGAGTCTCACAATGCCAGGACTGTACATGGTGGTCAGGCGGTGAAGGCTACAGCGAGCAGCACGGAGGAGACGCAGAATCCAGGAGAGGATATTCCGCCAGCGGGTCACCCTGCTGGGCCAAACCAGAGAGCAAATATATGCAAAGTACCGCCTGAATGGGGCAATGATTATCAAGCTAATACAGGACCTTGACCCCCTGATGCAGCACCAAACAAGGCGGACCAATGCCGTGCCTACACATGTCCAGGTATTGTGTAGCCTGCACCTCCTGGCCTCCGGGAGCTTCCAGGGGATAGTAGCGGCTGCTGGGGGGATATCCCAGCCCACCATGTCCCGCTGCCTACGCAGTTTCCTTGACGCAATGCTGACCCAGCTACACCAGCACATCAAATTTCCCACCAGCCAACAGGATTTGGATGTGACCAAGCAGCAATTCTACAATGTTGCGCAGTTCCCACATGTGATAGGATGCATTGACTGTACTCACATCCACATCTGCCCACCAGCTGCAACGGAGTACATGTACCGCAATCGCAAGTCCTACCACTCCCTCAACATCCAGATGGTCTGCAATGCTAAGACATACATCACGGACATTGTGGCACAGTACCCGGGGAGTACACATGACTCCTTCATATTCCGGCACAGCGGCCTCCACACACGACTGGCCAGGGGAGACTTTGGTGAAGGACACCTACTTGGTAAGTACACTTGCCCCACAATGTCACACTGTGATGTAGTATCTGCGCTGCACAGGCACTCACCCTCTGCTCCTCTCATGCAGGTGACAGTTGCTACGCCCTCCGTGAATACCTCCTCACCCCATACCTCAACCCTGCGACACCACAGCAATGGCGTTACAATGTAGCACACATACGCACAAGGAATTGCATTGAGCGGACATTTGGGCTACTGAAAAGCAGATTCCGCATACTGCACAAGACTGTGGGGCCATGTACTACAGTCCTGATGTGTGCTGCCGCATTGTGGCTGTGTGTGCAATACTACACAACATTGCTACCAAGCGCCGGATACCTGTAGAGATCTCTGGCAGTGAGTCGGAAGGGGACGACCGGCCACCTGCACATGTGCGTCATGCACGCGGGGAGAACCCAGCTGAAGGACACAGAAGCCGCAACCACATCACAATGAACAGTTTCTAGTGCACCCACTCCCCTCACCCAACAAATCACAATTGCATGCCAATGGAAATAATGACAGGAGGCCGATGCATGATGCAGGAATAAATATTATTGTTAAATGCACAATAATAATGTTATGTCTCCATTCATCAAATGCTAGCAGTATTGTGCCATACTGCTCCTAACAAAACACTGGACATGCTTGTATCAGCAGCATGTCCCAGCCAATGTACATGAAACTCAATTGCGCCTCCGGCGCGCAGCACCCAAACACCTCTCTGGCTCTTCCTCTGGGACGGCACGTGTCCCTGCAGCGGGCCTGGTGCTGCGGCGTAATACGCCAACCAGTGAGGCAGACAGGCTGCTGACACTGGAGGTGCCCTCACTGGTGTTGTCCCCCCCCACATTGCCTGGCCCAGTAGGATGGAGTGCCAGCACGGCAGTGGTGACCTGCTCCAACACTCGTCCAACATCCTCAACGCATTGGATCAACTGCTGCTGCTGCGCCAGGGACCGTCGTGAGAGCTGGGAGGTGGCATTCCCGATTATATAGTTAGAGCGGGTGTAGGCTGACAGCCGCGTAAGAAGCTGCCGGTGGCGGCGGCGGGCGGAGTTGCGCTGCGATATGAGCGCAGCAGTGTTGGCCTCCATGGCTGTCGTCATGCGCTCAATCCTCTCGCCCACATTGGCCACATTGCGGCCAATGTTGTTTAGCTGCAGTTGAATAGCCCCTTGCCGTCGTGCCTGCTGTTGGTATATGCGTAGTATCCGGCGCTCTATGCTCAGGCCTGGCACGCGCACAGCCATCCCCCTCCTGCCGCTGCGTGCTGTGTTCTGCTGGCGAGCCCTGCCATGCCTGCTCTGCTGGCTGCCCACAGTGGGTGTGCGCACTGTCACCACAGTAGCTGCACCAGATGTAGATGGTCCAGCTGGTGGTTGAGTTGTGGATGTCAAAGGTGCAGCGCCGGATGGTGCTGGCGCAGTTGGTCTTGCCCTGGCTGCGGGGATAGGTGCTGCGCCTGATGGTGCTGGCGCAGTTGGTCTTGCCCTGGCTGCGGGGATAGGTGCTGCGCCTGATGGTGCTGGCGCAGTTGGTGTTGCCCTGGCTGCGGGGATAGGTGCTGCGCCTGATGGTGCTGGCGCAGTTGGTGTTGCCCTGGCTGCGGGGATAGGTGCTGCGCCTGATGGTGCTGGCGCAGTTGGTGTTGCCCTGGCTGCGGGGATAGGTGCTGCGCCTGATGGTGCAGGAAGTGTCGGTGTTGGCACCTCCTCGGCATCCTCTCGTGCCTCGTCAATAAGCAGCATGTCGCTGTCGCTGCTGTTGTCAGCGCCACCTGTGAGGGGAATTGGACGTACATTAATTGCATGTATCTGTCACACGTGCAGTTGCTACATGCATGCTGGAGGACATTCCCTGCCTGGCTTTGGCATTGCGTACTTTGGGACATGTGAGGCTGCATTGGGGTTCTTGTACATTGTGGGCAGACTACATGTCCCACAATGCTTTTGGGCATGACCTAATGTGCATGGTGTGCATGACTTGGGATGAATATGGGCGGCTATAGGGCCATGGCCATTGTTACGGGACAGGGTCGCAGTCGCATGCCACTTACCTTGGCTGTCTTGGCTGGGTCGGGATGAGTCCAGATTGACGACCCCTATGCACGCCTCTGGCTCCAGAGTGTCCTCCACGCGGTCCTCCATGGGGGTGTTGGGAGGGACTGTAGGATCTCCGCCCCAGTAGCCTGGGTCTCGCCCAGCCTCTCTGCCACCCTCTCCTTGGCACGACCTCGGAGGTCGTACCACCTCTTTTCCAGCTCATCCAGTGACCTGTGTGTCACGCCCACAGCGTTCACTTTAGCAGCTATCCCAAGCCAGATTTGACGTCTCTCCACCTCCGGCACCCTCCTGGAGTCCTTCCCAAATAGTTTTGAGTGGTTATCAACCACTCCCTCAATCAGGTGCTCCAACTCCTGCTCAGAGAACTTGAGCTTCCTCTTGCGCCCGGTGTCACTGGGCCCTGGTGCAGGCTCCTCTGGCATTGCTGCAGTCACAAATGGGTTGGATTTGCAAGTTTGGAGGTGTCCTGGAAGGAGCTCTGTTCAGCTGCAGCCTCGAGATCAGCCTCACAGTTCTGAATGGGGGTGGGAACTGCCTGCTTACTGGTTGTGATGTCATCACTGTGCTCGAAATGCGACTTCCCGTTTTTGCGATCTCGCTACTTGCGAGATCGAAAATAGCGATCTCGCTATTTGCGATATCGCTAAATCGACACGGATTTTGAGGGTAATTGCGATTTACCTGCGATTTCAGTAAATCGCTAACGCTTTTTGCGGCCGTGTGCGAATCGCTTTATTTTCTCGCTAACTATGATGAATGCCGATCTGCGATTTTCAAATTGCGATTTGCTGTAAATCGCTATTTGAGAATCGCAGAATTCCTTTTTCATGAATCAGGCTGTATATTCCTCTGTCTCCCTCCCTCTGTCTCCCTCATTCTCCCTTTCTGTTTCTCTCCCATAGTTTTCTTCTTTCTCTGTCTACCTCCCTCTATCTGTTTCCCTCCTTCTGTCTGTCACCCTCTATCTTCTTCTCTATCTGTCCCTGTCTTCCTCCCTCTGTCTCCCTCTCCATCTCTCTGTCTCTGTCTGTCTCTACCTCTATCTCTCTGCCCCTGTCCCTGTATCTGTCTCTATCTGTCTGTCTCTGTCTTTATCTCTTTCACCCTCCCTCTCTCTGTCTTTCTCTTTCTCTACCTCCCTCTCTCTCTCTTTCTGTCTCCCTTCGTCTTTCTCTCTGTTTACCTTCCTCTTGTTTGCTCTCTAACTTTCTTTTAGTCTTTCTTCGTCTGTGTCACTCACTCTCTCTGTTTCCCTCTCTCTCTATTGCTAAAAGACCGCAGAGGGGGCAGCCAGCACGTTTTGCAATTTTCTTCTTTCAAGAAACCCTCCCTTACACCCAACTGAAGTTGAGTTCTATACTGGTGTTTACCTTGAAAGGGGTTTACTAGAGCCCTTTGCAAGAGCAGATGTCTGCCGTGTAGAGACCACTAACACAAGAAAAGCCAAGCCTTGATCCACACGCAGAGCACTTCTTCAATAGGGTTTACTCTTGCTACATTGTACACAGTTTTAGTTTACAACACATCATGAATATTCTACCATCAATAAATAAGAGAGCAAGCAGAGAGAACATGCCTTGAATTTTCAGAGAACAGCCATGGAACGTCTCTCTAATGGTTCTATGCAAAATAGTTCTGGCGTGCACCAAAAGTGAAGATAAACTATGAACGCAGGCACACACATTTTTTACTTGGCATGCATACTGTACATCCAGCTTCTCTGCAAGAGGCTTCCCTGGCTTCGCTGTGCGCAGGCAGCCGAGGCCAAGGTTAAGGCTTTGTTCAGCAAGTTCGAGACACTGAAGTGACTTCCACAAAATGAATTGTAGAGCCCCGATTAACACTGAAAGCCTTTAGCGTGCTTTTTTTGTAGTTGATAGTCAGGCGGCATTTCCCTTCCTCTAGCCTGGAGATGAG